>NC_133660.1:232247838-232946588 GCF_037893015.1 Macrotis lagotis | reverse complement strand
TTCTCCCTGGGTCCACTACCCCTTTTTGTGACATAATCTCAATTGGGCCCTTACTGCTGCTATAACTTCCTCATCAATTTTATTTCTAAATGTCTACAATGGCTCTTTCAACCTTTTCAGCCATCCTCCATGACTCTCTCATACTATCAATCATGTTTTACTGAGAAAATTGGGACCATTTGCCATGAATTCGCTGTACTCCACTCTTCTGGCTCTTCTATCACTCAGATGCCTTTTGCTACACTTTGCTCCTTCACCCCTGCCTCACAAGATGAAGTGGGCTTAACTTCTTAGCAAGGTCCACCCTTCTACTTGTTCATAGGATCTCATGCCCCCCCGCCACATCTCCTTGAACAGATTGTCCATTCTCTCCCTGCTGTTTTGCTCTCTATGCACTCATTTTCTACATGCCTACAAAAATACTCATGCCTCCTCCATTCTGATTAAACTCTTACTTGATTCTTTTGATTCTCTAATACATGTCTTCCTATGTTCCAGATGACATCAATGTCCATGGGATGGTTACTTCAGAAAACATCATTTGGGTCAAAGATGAAACCTTCATACACAGCCTGGAAGGATCTGGAATCACAGATTCTAAGCTGACTTTTCTTGTTTGCTCCCTCTTCCATATGAGCTTTTTCTGTAGTATTTCTTCTACCCAGCTCCTTGTTGCAGGTATATAAAATGTAGCTACTAACATTTTAATCATTTAATAAACATTAACACTGAACACGAGCTTTCCTATTTTTCTTGTATCTATGCTGAAGTCGAATAACCTGAGCCTTTGTGACTGGGCACTTAAGGGACCCCAGATTGGATATTTGAGTGGCCCCATTCTTGGCATCTTAGGGACTCTTGAATCCCAATTAGGTTCATAAAAGTTACCAGGTCTGGGACTATGCCATCCAGCTGAACCACATGACCCCTTGGGAGGAGCTTCTGAAAAGCAATTGAAACCTTAAGAAAAGGCATTCTTGGAGACCATATCTTTAAAAAGATGAGACAGTGGGGCAGCTAGGTGGCATAGTAGATAGAGCACTGGCCCTGGAGTCAGAAGGACCTGAGTTCAAATTCAGCCTCAAACACTTAATAATTGCCTAGCTGTGTGACTTTGAGCAAGCCACTTAACACCATTGCTTTAAATAAATAAAAATTAAAAAAAAAGATGAGATAGGAAATCACACTAAAAGATTTAATGTTCATTGTATGAATACTACAAGATTTAGTAAATATAATGGGAACCACAACTAGCAAAAAATAGCATACCAAATTTGACTTCCTTAGAAAAACTCCTTATGTCATAGTTTAGAGAAAAACTACCCTTCAAGCCAGAGATTACATAAAAGCAAGAGATTAAGTACTGTGATATTTGATTTAACAATTAATTCATCTGGGGATCATTGGGGTCCTAAAATGACTTTATAATTACCAGAAGTTGAAAGACATAAGGCTAGAGATAACAGACAAGAACCCCTAAGTAGAAGGATCATGGGTATCTCTGGAATAGATTGATGAATTCCACAAAAAAAAAAAAAAATCAGTCATCTGGCAACATCAGCTCAGTCTTCCTCTGCCCCTTTGCCTTGCTTTAATCTCTCATTCCTTCAACCCCATCTATCTCTTTGATCTAAGTTTCAGTTCTGCAGCCTGCCTTAACTCCTACTGTCTCCAGTTTCTCTGCTTTCTTTGTTCATCCTCCCTTATCTAATTACCCTAATTTATCAGCTGCTTCTGGGAAATCCTCTGCTGAAATTTACCGGCCAGTTAGGAAATTGCTACTCAAAGGATCCTAAATGGACAGCTCTGACATTCCAGTCAAGGCTGCAATTCCTTCACTTTCTCCTTCTGCCTCTCCTCCCCAAGTCTCTGCACCTCCTTTCTTCTATAGTTTTATCGTCATCCATAATTTCTTAAGATTTTCCTTTAAAAATCTAGATGCTATAGCATTTGATGCCATAGAGTTTTAGTATTGATATTATTTCTTTATCTATGACACCTTTTATCATAATATGGTTTCCCTGTTTATCTTTTTTTAGTTAAATCTATTTTAGCTTTAACTTTGTCTGAGATCATGATTGCTGGCCCTGCCTTTTTTTGTTGTTCACATAAGTTAAATTACAATAAATTCTACTCCACTCCTTTAGTTTTACTTTGTAAAATCTCTCATTTAAAAATGTGTTTCTTGTAAACAACATGTTTTCAGTTTCTGTTTCAGTTCCACTTTCAATATGTTTAGTTTCTGTTTTTTAAGAGAGTTAATTCCATTCATATTTAAACACAATCACTAATTGTGTATTTCCTTCGTTCTAATTTTCTCAGTATTTGTTGTTCTCTCCATCTTTTTACCCTATCCTTTCTCAATCTTCTAAATGAGTTCTGATCATTGCCTGCCTAATCTGCACCCCTTCTAAAATCCATTCCTTATCATTACCTCTTCTATTCCTTAATCTACCAATATTTCTAATAGGCCTTCTCTTATCCTATCCCTTCACTCTCTCATTTCTTTGTAAATTATGGAGACTTTTATATCTTCTAAATAAGTCTGTTATTCCCTCTTAAACCCAGTTCTGATGAGAATACAGTTCTAGTACTACAAGTCCTCCCTTCCTTCGATCCTCCACTGTAACAGTTCTTCCATTCATGCCCCATTTATTTTAGATAATGATGCTATTTTACACCAACTAATTCAATTTTATTATTTAGGATCATCCCATTATACTCAATGCAAACCCAAGCCTTCTTTCTATGTATGCTCTTTCAAACTATCCTAGTAATGATAACATTCCAAAGACTTACAGATAACAGTTTCCTAAATAAGAAGTAAACAGTTTAACCTTATTAAATCTGTTATAATTGATCATCGATGTCTACCTTGTTATGTTTCTTCTGAATCTTGTAGGTCAAACTTTCCATTCAGCTCTGGTCTTTTTTTTTTTATCACAACTAGCTCAAAGCCCTTTAATTCATTAAATACCTATTTCTTTCCTTTGAATATTATACATAACTTTAATGCTAGTTATTCTTAGCTGCAAACTCAGCTCCTATGCTCTTTGAAATATAATGTTTCATGTTGTGTTTTAATGTAGAAGCTGTTAAATTTTGTGCTATCCTAACTATAGATCCACAGTATTTAAATTATATTTTTCCTAGCTGCTTTCAGTATTCAATCTTCCCCTCATCAACTGCCTGGTCTCCACACTGAGATGAAAGTTTTTGAAGCTGAGGCTGCTGCCCCACTTAGCTGCCCTCAGGGCTAATTTGTTGATTCAACAGAATCTGCCCAGAGGTTTTTGTGCATCAATCAGGCCAGACTACCCTCTACCATTTTTCCTGAGGTCCTCTCAAGTTCTCTCAGGCATTATCCTCCATTATCCTGACTTTTAATTATTTCTGCCACTCAAAGTTCATTCTGAGGCATTATTTTCACTTGTTTGTAGGGGAATTTGGGAAAGCCTGGTAATTTCCTGCCTAGTGGAATAACACTATCTACCTAGAACCTTCTCATTCACCCTATGTTAATAAGAAATTAAGCTCACATTTCTCACATAAGATATTACATGCCTTTTCCAGTCACAAGAGGCCAATGTCTAGGTTGAAAGGATTAGGAAGAAAACAGTCTAAACAATAGCATTTGTTTCAGCACTTAAATGAATATCTACAATATGTACCTTCATTTTTCTCCTTTCAATTTCTCCTTGCTTAAATTCCTTCAATCTTAAAATTTAATTAGAAACACTACTATTTAAAATTACCAATGATTACTAAATTACTCAAGTTAAAACCTTTCCTCAATATTTCTTGACCACTGTACAGGTTTTCACACTGTCAATTACCATCTTGCCCTTGATAGTTTGTTCTCTTTAGAATTTCAGGAAATCACTCTTCTTCCCAATTTTCCTTTTTGGTATCTTCATCCAAGTCACACCTGCTTATAGATGTTCCATATGGCTCTGTTATGGAGCCTCTTCTCTTTCCCTTTATAAAATTTCCCTTCTTGATTTCTTTAGCTTTTATGGATTCAATTATCATCTTGGGCAGATGATTCTCAAGCCTACTTGTCCAACCCTAGCTTTTCTGTTGACCTCCAGTCTCACATGCCCAATTGTCTTTTAGATATCTTGTATTGGATATGCCGAAAGTATCTTAAACTCCCTATGTCTAAAACTGACCCTTGACAAGAAGCAATCTAATAAGTTGAAATATAAAGAGCTAAAATTAAAGTCTTATACATTAATTAAAAAACTCTTTACATATGCAATGTAAGAGAAGCACAGTTAAGAAGTTGTTTGGTTTTTGTTTTGTTTTTTTGCAAAACTCTTGGAGTTGCTTCACTATTAGCTCAGGATAAGTCAACAGAGTGAACCATCAACTGAGAAAGATGCACTAAGAAAAGCAGAGTGTCCTATTCAAAAATCATGATCCATTACCTCATCATGGCAGAGATCAGACTGGGCTCTCAAATGCTAAGCCTAAGGACCCAAACCTCTGGCAAGTTTTATTATGATATAAAGGTATCAATTATGCTTCTGGGAATAGATCAGAAAGAACCATCTAGCTAAGGAGAGGTTCATTGCCAGTATATTGGCCACTTGGGAATAAACCTTTGACCCTGCCAACTCATTTAAAAAACATTCAAAATGACCTTCAATCTTGTGTAGCTTCTTGCCATGATAAAGACAAAATTGCAGACAAGAAAAAAGGACATGTTAAGAAAACCACCAATTTGAAAATGTCTGTATACTTCCATTTTCCAGTGGGTACTTTAAGAATGAAATATTTATCCAGTGACCAATGTGGGTCCCCACAACTGGAAGAGCAGGATGAGGTCTAGCTTGACGTTTCATCTGCAAAAGAAACCAAAATAAAGAAGGAAGTAGAAATAAAGGTGCTCTTCTGGAGATAGAAAAAGAAATTCAAATAGGTTTTATTTTATTCTTCATGGCAATGAGTCATTGCATTGATGGTCATGTGCCTATATTCTAATGGTTATTTTTGGTTATATTTGGATAAAATTTACCATAAAAATAATTTTATTTAATGCTTTGACATCAGTTGAAGGGAAGGAAAATGTGAAGATATGGTGTCAAATTTTCAGTAAAACTGATAAAAAATAATAAACTTTGATGGATAACAGCATCATTGAAAAGGTTGAAACTGTTGACTATGGTTAAAAAAAAGTATTAGGAAATCCTAATGAGGCAGCAGGAATAAGTACAGAGACTTGTTAAACTTATATAGAAACTCATCTTTATATTATGAATATATTGTTTCAGTAAAGAAAATAGAGGTAGTATTATGTTGTGTCCAATGTTCTTCAACCCCACCTATTTCTTTGATCTGGCTTCCAGTTTTGCTATGAATGGAAGTGAATGCAAAGATAGTTATTGAATGAAAGTACAGAGGGTTGGGTCCAAGCCAACGCCAGCAGTGGGTAGTGGGAAGAGCAAGTCTTTCTATAGGGTATGGGATATAGGAAGTAGGGTGGTAGATTTCTATAGGGACTGGAAATGATTGGAGTCTCCGTGAAGGATGTGTTTTTTGGGGGGTTCATCAAGATGAGATTGTGGATTTTCTATGGAGGTTAGAGTTCATGTCCTTTGAAAAAGATGGTCAGTGGGGCTCTAATGGGCAATAATGAAACTCAGGCCTAGATTCAACAATCATCACCAACCAAGAGATGAAGATTTTGATAGGAAGGGTTGAGTATTGTGATGTAAGGAAGAAATCACTAATAAGGTGTAAAAAGCAAATTTTTCTTAAAAACATGAAGGAATATGAGTAATGTAGGATGTTTGATTTCCACAGGTGTTTTGCTGATATGGGAAATCAAACCTTACTCAAAAAGCAAGAGACTCCTATAGCATTCAGATCATCACCCAAAGTCCTGTTTCCTAACAAATTAGACCATGGGTGAAATGATTCTGGAAAAGGCAAGTGTGAAGGATGTCAATGTATAACATACCCCTTACTATAATAAACATAATGTGCAAGACATAACACCATTGATTTGGTTAGTGCAGTCTTCTTCAAAATTGAAGGACAATTAATATTATTAAACACCAAAAAGACTAAACATTGAATACTGAATACTAGTAGGTGGAATTCAAGAGAAATGGACATTAGGGATAGATATCACCTAAGAAATGAGAAAGGACATTGTAGGAAGGACTCAGGAGAATGGACACTGAGGAAAGATAGCAGGGGGACCAAAAAATAGTGGTCAGGTTTTAAGAAAACTGCCTAATAGGGATATCTTACAGTGGGAAATGATAACTTCACGCTATCAATAATGTAAAAGAAGAAAAGAGGGGAGATCATTACTGGGACAAATAAGAAAAGAAGTAGTGCAGAACTACAAAGATGGACAGCTCTAGGGTCATTTTCTCCAGGTTTTATATTCCTCTGATTTAAGATTCTCTAAAATCTAGGTCAGGTCATTCTTGGACTGGCTCTCCTGGATGACAGAAACTGAAATCAGAGTCACTTAAAAACCAGACCCTAGTTTCTGGACCCCAAAGTCACTGAAAGATTGGGTACTAGATTATTCATGGGTCCATCTGGGGGTAATTTAAGATCCAGGTCTAGCTTCAGAGAAACATGGTACTTTGGCTATCTACTTAAGTATAAAGAGAGTTAGAAAGGCTCATGATCAACACTACTGCTTATTAAATGCCAATATGTTGGCAGGGAGGGTTGTTGGTTGGTTGGTTTTTGTCCTTTGTTATCAAAGAAGACCAAACATGTTTTTTAAAAAGGGGGGAAAAAAAGAAGACCAAAATTACATCACTATGTTTGAGACATGGTGACTGATCAGACCAATATGAGCTCGGAATGTTCTACCACAGGTTGGCCACAAATAGTTCATATGAACACCTGGGGTGGGTACTCTAAACTTACAGATGTTATGTTTCCTTTGAACAGATAGGATTGTACATATCCAGGGGAGACCTTTAGTCCAGGAAGAACTTAAATGTTAAATGGAGGAGGAAACAAGTAAGAGAAGTCTACACAGTATTTGAGATTCAGGCCTGATGGTCTGAAGTGATTAGGGTCTTTGTCATTCTGATGCCATGTGTTGACCCCCTGGTCTGCCATAGGTCTTTCATTCTCATGTTACTACAGTTACCCTGAAAGAACTCCATGCCATCCCTCATAAAAAGAAAGTCAGATACTCAAAAAATCCACACTTTACCTTTTACCCAGTTCATTTTTCCCTGCTTTCTCATTGCTAATGGAGGAACAAATACTAGATGCAATCCCTGCATTTTTCATCATTCACCTAAGCAGTAGGGACCCAGGACTCAATTTTTCCTTTATAGTCAGCTCAAAATCTGCCATTTAACATTCCTCTATCATGAGTGGCACAGAGTAAACAAGAAGCATTAGAAGGCCTCCCACAAGGTTATCTGCCATTTAAGAAATTGGCATGTGTCATTACCAACAACCCCCCAATAGTGCTGCACTATTCCTCTTAGCAAGACAAAAATGAATAGCTACCATGCAAGACCCTACACTTGAATCTTTGAAAAATATAGAGTCAAAAAGGGACCTACAGTCTCTCCAGTGAGTTCATCCATGGGTTTTTCCCAGGTCCTAAATGGTTCCCACACAGATTACATCTGTTCCACTGTCAGGGGCATCCCCCAGTTTCTACCTGATCATTTTAGCTGCACAATCCCCATCTTGTCCCCTCTGGGAATAGATCCATAGTTCCCATGAGAACAAATATATTTGTCTGGATTTTGATGATTGGATTCATACATGTTCCAATGTAAGAACTAAAGCTAGGGGTATGAAGAATTAGGAGTAGAGGTAGGGGTAATATGTAACACAATGAAGGAAAAGTATAAGTTAAGAGAAGTTCAAGAGGAAAGTCCAGAACACAAAAGCAACTAACTCCCCAGTGAGTACAAGTAAAACTTCAGGGAAAGAGGAAGAATATTTTGATCATAAAATCTCCTAAAACTTCCATAGCATGAAAGGAATGAAGAAAAAGAAATAAAATTTTATTAGAGCTCCTGAGGAACAAATTGAAAAGTTAGTAATATATAGCTTAGAAAGAAAGAGAAAAATATATTGCTGAAGAAAAGATTTTCTAAAAAAAGACCACCTTTTTTTCCTAAGCAGAAAGTCAATGATTCAGTGGCAACTCAGAATATATTCAAAGAAAATCAAAAGGCTGACAGTTTGGATCAAGTGATCTATGTGTCCTAGCAAAAGTATTTAAGAATTATAAAAATTCCCTGAGAGAAATCCTTGATCATAACAAGAATCACTCCTAAATATCATATTTTGAGAAAAAGTAAAAGAAAAACCCTCCAGATAAATTTAAATCAATGAGATCAAAAATAAAAAATAGAATCCACTGGTCATCTTCTGAAAGAAACATCAAATATAAAATAATCGAGAATCTCATAGCCAAACCTTTAACTTCCAGGTAAAAATAAAAAATACTGCAAAACAGCGAGAAAGCAAGAATTAAAATGCAAAGGAACTCCTGGCAGAATCATAGAGAAGTATGCTTCAGTTATAGAAAAGGAAAATATACTGTGGAATACAAAAGAAGTTTGTCTTGTAGAGTGGACACAAAAGGACATGGACATGAGGGTGGAAAAAAAAAGAATAGTGCTACTCTGGTAGTAATACCAAACATACTAGATCATGTGAAATTTTAAAAAAAAAGCACTGGTACAGGCAATGAGCATCAAGGGAATTCTGGACACTGTTGATTGTGGAATGGATACCAAGCTGACTAGAAATTGGAATTTTGCAGTCCACAATATTTGTGGAGATGAAGAGGTTGATTGATGGTCAACACTGAAAATAAGAAAAATTAAGCTAATAACACTGAAGAGAAATAGGACACCTGGGAACACTAGAGAGAGAATAGTTCTGGGCATGTACTTCAAAAGGACGGTGGACATCCAAGGAGTGATAAACACTGAGGTGTCTGGGTTTTTGACCATGTAGAGGACAGCATTTGGGAAGAATACACTGAGAATAATTATTGAAAATATCTGAATATAAGAAATAGAAACTAAATGGAATTTGTCATTGAAGAAGAATAGAAAACAGGTTTTGGTAGTGGAAGGTAATGAAGGCAGGTGGAATGAGAATGGAATTTTAAACTGGAAAATATCAATTTAGGAACTACTGTTCTTTCTACATTATTTCAAACTTCCACGAGATTTGTGATGGTGCATTTTAGAACTAATCCTTTGGGTGACTGGTAGAGAGATACCTAGATCATTGAGAAACTATTCAGAGGGTCATTTAGAAACAAGGATTGGCTGACTGAGAAAAATAGAGGGTCTCTAAGAGGTCAAATACATGGCCACTCACATGTCCAACATCAAAATGTTCCCCAAGAACCAGATACAAAGTCAAAAAAGGCACAGATTATTTGACTTCAACATGGATGAAAAGAGATTCAGTAGCTATAACCTTGGGAGATGGGGGCAAGGAGATTGCTTCAGGAGAAGTTCACAAGAAACATGGAAAAGGGAGAAGAAAGGAAAAGTCAGCTTAGAATTTAGGATTTTAGCTTTCTTTGAACTGAATGGGTCTAGGAACATCTCGTTATCTTCTAGTTCCTATATCATGTGCTATGGGGTCATCATTCTAGATATTGTCCTCTGGAAAAGAGGAAGTTATATATTTGAGAAAACATTTCACATTCTGACCAGTGTCTCCTGTTTCAACAACTTTCATACCTGAAAGGGAAAAGATGTACTCTTGGAAGAGTACAAAGAAAGGTGCTGCTGAATCATCATTTTCCAAAGCAATGAAGGATCATTGATTATCACCATCATCCCATATCCAACTCAACATCAACCAAGTAATCTTTCCTTGTCAGGATTTTAGCTGGGACTTAAAGCCAGCTGAAGGTCAGAAATTAGAGCAAGGTGGGGAAAGTGTTACATGTCTGGGGGCAGGTAGAGAAAATACCCAGAGCTGAGAGATGGAGTATCTTGTTCATGGACAGTCAAGAGGACAGTATTATTTGATCAAAGAGCATGTAAAGTGAAGTAAGGCATAAGAAAAAATGGGAAAATAGGAGAGGGCTAGGTTAAGGAGGGTTTTGAATCCCCAATAAAACAATTTGTATTTGATCTTAGAAAAAACAGGAAGACACTGGAATTTACTGAGTAGGAGGGTGATATGATCAGACTTGCATTTTAAGAAAATCACTTTAGTGGCTTGAATGAAGACTAGACTGGAGTTGATAGAGACTTGAGGCAGACAGACCAATTATCAGTGTGAGGTGATGAGAGCCTGCATTATACTGGCAGTGCCAGAGGAGAGAAGGGAACATATTCAGGAAATAATGCAAAAGAGAAATCAGTAGGCCTTGGCTAATAGCTTGAAAGATAGTCAGGTCAGACACTTAATAATTACCTAGCTGTGTGGCCTTGGGCAAGCCACTTAACCCCATTTGCCTTGTAAAAACCTAAAAAAAAAAAAAAAAAGATAGTCAGAAGTCCAGGATGTCTCCTATATTGAAAGCCTGAGGAACTTAGGAGAATGGGGTTTCCCTCTATAATAATAGGGAAGGTAGGTGGTACAGGGCACAGAGTACCAGCTCTGGAGTCATGAGGACCTGAGTTCAAATCTGGCTTCAGACAATTGACACTTACTAGCTATGTGACCTTGGGCTAGTCACTTAACCCTGATTGCCTCTCATCCAGAGTAATTTCCAATTTACCTGATTCATATCTGGCCACTGGACTCAAGAAAAAGTGAGACTGGTAACTTAAAACACTACCCCCTCACTCAAATCTAATTTACTTGCTTGCCAAGGCATTACCTCCCTAAGGACAAACATCATCAATAGGGAAGGTAAGAGAAAAGGAACATTCAGGAGGAAAAATAATTAATTCTATTGTGAACATACTGAGTTTGAGATACCTACTCAATATTCAGTTTGAGATGTTTAAAAGATGGGGGGGCAGCTAGGTGATGCAGTGGATAGAGCATGGGCCCTGGAGTCAGGAGGACCTGAGTTCAAATCCAGCCTCAGATACTTAATAATAACCTATCTGTGTGATCTTGGGTAAATCACTTAACCTCACTGCCTTGCAAAAACTAAAAAAAAAAAATGATGGGAGATGTCCGATTGGAGATCAGCAGAGAGACTGGTTCAAGAAAGACAGATTGGAGAATCATCAATTTAGAGCTGATATGATCACCAAATGTAGTATAGAAGTAGAAAAGATGAGGACCTAGAACAGAATCCTGAATGATATCTATAGTTAGTAGTAGAGATCTGGAGAGAAAATCAAGGTAAAAATAAATGTATGAATGAGGATGAGAGTGGGACAATCTGTTCTAGAAGACAGTATGGAATGGGATCACGTGAACAAGTAGAGGGGTGAGCCTTGGTAAGGAATAAGGCCACTTCATCATGTAAGGCAAGATGAAGGAGAAGAGAGAGTAGCATTCAGCAGCTGAATAATGGGAGATAAGGGGGGTGGGAATAGAGGGCATTAAACATAAATAACCTCTATTTTCTCTGTAAAATATGAGTCATTGTTCTCACTGAAAGAGTAGGGGAGGGGGTTTCATGGGATGTTTGAGAAGAAATGAAAAAGTTTGGAACAACTAAGAAAATTTGGCTCTGTATATATATACATACATATATATATATATATATATATATATATGGAATGTATAATAGGATTGTATAGTATCATTGAGGTTGATCTGGTTGATCAACCAGTTGAAGTTAAGTAACATAAATTTGTAATGAACTCAGAATGATTGCTTGATTTTCTACACCTTGATTCAATAGTACATGTGTAGGCAGAAAAGCAACAAATGGTGGGAGTGAAGCAAGATTAAAGCTTGAATGGGCAATGATTCAAGAAAGAGGAAAACAGTGTGGAGTTGAACTCACCAAAGAGTTAAGATAGGGAAAGAAAGAAAGAGTGGCTAGTGCAAAGGAGAGAAACTAGGAAAGAATTGAGAAGTCAAGGGATTGGAGGTGATGTTGAGGTTGAAGTGTAGGGCTATGTAAGAAAAAACAGAGGGAGAGGTGAAAAGCCAACAGAACATGATCAGATAAAGAAATTTCAGACTTATTGAACATGGTGGTGGTACATTTGTAAATGATGGCAAGATCAAAGGGTATAACTCCTTTGGTATGACAGAAGTGGGTTGGAGGAGTAGTTCATGGAAGATGAGTAAGTAGAGTAAATGAATGGTTAGGGTATTTGATAGAGATCAATATGTATAATAAAATTCCATAGAATGAGGGCAGGAGTTGAAAAAGAGAGAAAATTATCAACCAAAGACGGAACTACTTGAGGAAGGAATAGGAGTGACATGGAGGTCTATGAACATTAGCTACTAGAAATTTGACTGGGTGCTAGATAAGAATAACATGATCTTCAAAGGAAGAAAGGTTATTGATTAAAGAAAGTAGGGAGGAAAACTGTGTGTGGCAATGGGCTATAAGGAGCATTCTAACTCCCCTTCCTTAACCAGTGAGTGGAGGAGAATGAGAGAAGTTATAACCAGTACTAAAGGTAACTAGAAGACTCAGTAGATAGAGTGCTGAGCCTGAAGTCAGGAAGATTTGAGTTCAAATCAAGCCTCAGGTACCCCCTAGTTGGGTGACCCAGGAAAGGTCTCTCAACCACTGTTTGTCTTAATCCACTAGTGAAAGAAATGACAAGCCACTTCACCATCTTGCAAAGAAAACCCCATATGGCGTCACAGCCAAACATGAATGAATAAGAACAAATCAGCCAGTACTGGAAAGAGTGGCCAGGTAGGCTGTATCATCAGAGGAAAGTAAGATTTCAGTAAAAACTAGTAAATGAAGTAATGGGGAAAAGAATGAATTAAAGATGAAGGGAAATTTGTTCTTTATGAAATGGGCATTCCAGAGACAACAGTTGAAGGATGGATATAGTTAGGATTATCCTTTGGGATGGAAGGGTTAGTAGTACTTTTTGTGATAGCTAAGAATCAAAAATAAAGTGAATTCTTATCAATTAGGGAATGGCTATACAAATTGTGTTACATTATTGTAATACAGAAATTAATGGTCTAATGAAAAAATACAGAGAAGTGTGGAAAGATAAATTTGAACTGATGAAGAATAAAGCAAAAAAGAGGCAAGAAAAAAGAATATATATAATTACAATGCAAGTGGAAAAATAACTATACACCAAAAAACCAAAAGTAAGTATAACAAAATTATAAAGATCAAGCAAGACTTGAATAAAGAGATATGAGAGGACACCCCCAATCCATTCCTTGATGGAAGTGGGAGGTCCACAGATGTTACATACTTATATTTTCAGACTTTTTTGATACATAGATTTGTTTGTAGTGATCGTTTTTCCTCGCTAAAAAAATTCTATTTGTCTTATGATATGACTCTTAGGGAGGAGAGAAGATAATTGGGATACCTGGAAAGATGGAAGGAAAGATGAGGGGCAGCTAGGTGGCACAGTGGATAAAGCACCTGGGTGGATAAAGTATCTGGGTTCAAATCCGGTCTCAGACACTTAATAATTACCTAGCTGTGTGGCCTTGGGCAAGCCATTTAACCCCATTTGCCTTGCAAAAACCTAAAAAAAGAGGAAAGAGAGAGGAAAAAAGGATGGAAAATAGGAAGGAAGGAAAATAGAAGTGAAGGATAGAAAAAAGGAAGTTTGGAAAGAAGGAAAAAACCTGCTTAGAAATATGAAAAATAATCTGGAACAAAATTAGGTTTAGATGAACATCTAACACCATATAAGCTCTAAATGGCAAGTGACTGAGAAACAAAAATGTTAAATAAAAATAAACAAATTAAAAGTACAAAAAATGAGTGCATTTTATACCAATTGCAAGAGGATGAGTTCTTTATAAACTAATAGAGAATATCACAGGAAAACAGATAGACTATTTTGATTACAGGAAATTGAAAAGCTATAGAACAAAGCATTTCTGTGCAACTAAAATAAGTAGAGAAGCAGTTAACTGAGAAAAAAATCTTTGCATAAAAATTTCTCTGATAAAATCTGTTAACCAACCTATATCAGAACTGATTCAAGAACATAGAAACAATGGATTTCTTAACATATAAATTGTCAAAAGAGATGACAAGAACTTCTCAAAAGAAAGGAAAGCTAAAAATATCAATTAAAAAATTCAAAATCACTGATGATAAGAAATATGTACCTAAAAACAACTTCATAGAATGACAGAAATGACAAAAGAAAAAGAAAATGACAAGTGTTGGAGGTACAATAAGAGGAAAGTCTTACTAGTGTACTGTTGATGGAGCTATGAATTAGTATCATCATTCTGGAAAGTTTAGAATTTATACCCAAAGTCACTAAACTGTGTATACCATTTAATTCAGCAATACCACTACTTGAGTGGCACTGTTTTACTTTTTTTTTTTTTTGCAAATAATTTCTGACTTAATAGAAGATAGCTGGATTCCCAATAAATGCATTCAATCTGTTACCATCTGTTATTTTCGTTGAAATATATGAAGAAGGGGGCAGCTAGGTGGGGTAGTGGATAAAGCACTGGCCTTGGAGTCAGGAGTACCTGGGTTCAAATCCAGTCTTAGACACTTAATAATTACCTAGTTTTGTGGCCTTGGGCAAGCCACTAAACCTCATTTGCCTTGCAGAAAAACTTAAAAAACAAAACAAAAAAAAAGAGAAAGAAATATATGAAGAAAATCTGACCACAGATATGTAATTGGGAAAAGAAGGCATAGACAAATAATATTTTATATTATTACAAAAGTTGCTTTTACCTCAAGGAGAAACTTTGAAAGTTATCTGGGTTCGGTGAGCTATAGTTTGAAAACCATGATTTAAGGGATGAAAATTACCTTTGATATTTACCGAGGAAAAACACAAATATGTAGCTTAAATCACAGACAAGCAAGACTGATTTGAAGATTGACCATTCTTTTAAATCATTTATGTATGCCACTTTTCATTCTCCCTTCCTTTAGCAGGAATAATTAAGAATTAACCAGGGATGTAATTAAGATTTTAAGATCATAGACCTAGAGCTGCAGAGGCCATCCAAAAGCTTTTGGCTCATTTTATAGAGAAGTGACTAAGTCACTTGTCAAGGCAACACAGGTTAAGAAGTAACAGAAAGGGGTGGCTAGGTGGCGTAGTGGATAAAGCACCGGCCTTGGAGTCAGGAGTACCTGGGTTCAAATCCAGTCTCAGACACTTAATAATGACCTAGCTGTGTGGCCATGGGCAAGCCACTTAACCCAATTTGCCTTGCAAAAATCTTAAAAAAAAAAAAAAAGAAGTAACAGAAGCAGGATTCAAACTTCTCTGATCCCAGAGGATCTTTCCATAGTAGATAATCAAAATCTCTATAGAAAATATATACTCCTATTAGAAAAGAACATTTTGATACATGCATCCACAGTTACAAACATCAATGGGATTTTACGGAAAGGCATCAAACTGCTTAATAATCACAATGGCATTGACTCCAGGAGTGTGTCTCTAGTTGTCTTCCTGATCAATGGGAAGGCCACAGTGGGAGAAATTCAGTCATGATCCTCAACAACACAAAAGAAGCTGCTCAAGGTCGAGCCTGCATCTTCACCATAGGCATTGGAAAGGACATAGACTTGAAACTTCTGGAGAAGCTGTCACTGGGGAACTGCAGTATGACTCCGTGTGTCCCAGAGGACAATGCAAAGGAACAGGTCACTTTCCTCCTGGCTTCTGTAGGATGGGGGCACACACACCCAAGGGGAAGAGTATGAATTAGGCAGGGATCTTTGTGGATCTATGACTTGAATCTCAAGAGCGGTTTAGAGATTAGATTGTCTGACTGGACTGAATATTGGGAGCTTGCTAGAAATTACAGTTCCATGAGAAAAAATGACTTTTCAGACCTTTAACTTGCCTTATCTTCTTTTGTCCCTAATCCTCCTGCTGAAACACTTTGAGGTAGGTCAGTTTTACAGATGATGATATTCAAAACAAACAACAAAAAGTAAAAAGATAATAATATAACTATATTACACCAGTAAATAGTTATATAAATTAAAATAAACTTAAATATACAAATGTTTAATATATGGATATTATATATAAAATATAAAAAGAAAATAAAAAAAGAAATGATTTGCCCTTTCTGTCATAAAACAGTCTGTGGGAGAGAAAAAAACTGTGACCCTGGTGATTAGAGCTTATAATATGGATCTTGGAATTAGTCACAAAGAGATAAAACCCATATGTGCCAAATAAGAAAGTGTAAAGAATAAAGAGAAGAGGAACCAGGACACAGTTCTAAGGCTACCTACAGAATATGAATGAAGATACAAGGAGAAAGAAGGATGGATCAAACAGGAAAAAAAAAAAGGGAAACCTAGAGAAGAGAAATTATTCTAGAATAGAAGGTGATTGACAGAGGAAGCAGCAAGAGGTGACGAAGAATGAGAAGTAACAAAGGTCATTAGATATGATAATTAAGAGATCATTTGTAATTTTGGAGAGGGCAACTAAGTTGAAATGGGTTTAGAAAAGCAGGAGAGGGAGTTAATAGCAAATGGATTTTTTGAGTTTAACTGAGGAAAGGAGAGATATAGGATGATAGCTAGCTAATATAAACAGTAGAATCAAGTGATAGATGTTTTATGGATAAAAGAGATAAGGCTTGATTTGTAAAGAAGGAGGTAAGAAAGAGAGAGAGAGAGAGAGAGAGAGAGAGAGAGAGAGAGAGACTGAAATTAGGGAGAAAGAGTGAAAATGATAGAAAAAAAATCTGCTAGAGATGATGGGAAGGGATAGAATCAAGAGAGCAGGTAGGGTCTTTGGCCTTGATAAAAAGAAGGGTTTGTTGCTTCATCAAAGTCTAGAGTGAAGGAGATAATGGTGGATGATATCAGAGACATATGAGATAAAAAGGGAAGAAGAGGTAGTTTGTGGGCTTTGAGGGATTTGGGGGGTGTAAATTATGAGGTTCAGTTAAGACATTGAGGGGAAAGTGCTATGAGAGATGTGCTGTGGTGAGAGGGATAGAGAATCAGAGAGAATTAAAAGGATTGCCCTGCTGCTGTGAAGGCCCAGTAAATATTAATTAACATATATTTGGAGTGGAATCCTGTCAGCTGTTTTGAGAGTTCTTCCAGTTCCCTTCAGCAGCTTATGCAGAAAAGTGATGAAGATATATAGAATATTATATCTAGTGTTGGTGTTTGCTAAGATATGATTGATGATAAGACAAGGGGCAAGGGACTTGAGAGTAGAAGATAATGTAGAATTGAACTAGTTCCTAAGAATAGAGTATTGACTATTCAAAGTCTGAAGACCTGAGTTTTAAAGGTTCTGACTTCACCAATGATTGATGTGAATTTTGGTGAGTTATTTCCCTGTATCTATTTTCTAATCTTCAAAATAAGGCGATTGGACAAAAAAATGTCCTTTAAGGTTTCTTCCAGAGCAAATATTTCATGAATTTCTGGGTTAGTGCAACCTACACTCGGGTTTTCTAGACAATAATTAACCTAAGAAACAGGAAGATAGATTTCTCCCCTCCCTTCTGCCTATGATCCCAAAGGGTAAGGCAGTCAACCTCACATTATTTAGTTAATAAATAATGATTTAGGGAGAACTAAGTAAGCACTGGTATTTGGTCTAGGTCTCAGAAAAAAATTTTTGAAAAAGAGACTTATGTACAGAGGGGAAATGTGTAGGTCATAGAAGAGAAGGAAGATAGTGGGAGAGGGTAGTCAGAGATACTTTTCAAGCAAAATGGGTTGAAAAGAGAGAAAAAATAGAATAAATGGGGGTGGGGGAATAATAAGATGGAGGGAAATTTATCCAACAATAGAAACAAAGGGGGGGGGGGAAATATTGAAGCAATTATTCTGAGGGACTTATGATAGAGTATGCTATCCATCCCCAAGTCAGAGCTGATGCTGTCTGTATACAGACTGAAGCATACTTTGTTTTTTCTCACTTTATTTTTATTGAGTTTCTCTTTCTTTGGGGGGGGGGAAAGTGGAATTTACTTTTACAGCATGACTATTGTCATGTCTACACATTTTTAATCTATACCAAGTAGCTTGCTTTCTCAATGTGGGGGAGAAGGGTGGAAGGAAGGGAGAGAATTTGGAAATCAAAATCTTGAAACTTGCTTTTGCATGTAGCTGGGGGAAAATTTTTTTAAATGAATATATAAAATGAGTAAGAACTCAATAAGAGGACTTGACCCTGTATCAAAATTCAGACAGCAATGGAGTAAGTAGAGAAAACCATTAGACTTTATAGATAGGACCTAAATAATATCTATATGATTATGACAAGATAAGATTTGGTAGATAAAGTTTCTGAAGAACTATGGGCAAAGGTTCATAATCTTGTGCAGGAAGCAGCAACAAAAAAACCTTTCCAAAGAAAAATAAGAGCAAGAAAGCAAAATGTTTATCTGATGAAGCTTCATAGATAACTAAGGAAAGAAGGAAAGCAAAAGGTAAAAGAAAAAGAGAAATATACTCACAAATGAATGCAGAATTCTGAAGAATAGCAATAAGAGATAAAGTTTTCTTAAAAGAACACAAAGAAATAGAAAAAAACAATAGAATGGGAAAGATGAGATCTCTTCAAGAAAGCTAGAGATAGCAAAATAATGGGCATTATAAAATACAAAAATGATAGGGACTAATAGAAGCAGAAGAGATTAAGAAGAGACATCAAGAATACATAAAAGAACCATATAAGAAAGGAATCTTTTTTTTCCTGCAGTACAAAACACCCACACAAAAACTGACCATTTCCTAGGCATAAAAACATAATAATCAAATGCATAAAGGCAGAAATAATGAATAACTCATTCTCAGACCATAATGCAATAAAAATCATGTGCAATAATGGGCCACGGAGAGATAGGCCTAAAACTAATTGAAACTAAATAACCTCATTTTAAAGAATGAATAAATCAAACAACAAATTATAGATAGAATTAATGATTTCATCCTAGACAATGACAATAACAAGACAATATACCAAAACTTATGGGATACAGCCAAGGTAGTTATTAGGGGATATATTATATCTTTAAATGCTTACATGAATAAAATAGAGAAAGAGGAAATCAATGAATTAAGCACACAATTAAAAATTATAGAAAGAACAAATTAAAAAACCCCAATTAAATGCCAAATTAGAAATTCTAAAAATTAAATTAATAAAAACCAAAAGCAAGAAAACTATTGAACTAATAAATAAAACCAAGAGTAGGTTTTATGAAAAAAACAATAAAGTAGATAAAAATTTTTGGTTAATTTGATTTAAAAAAAAGTAAGAAGAAAACCAAATTACTAGCATCATAAATGAAAAGGTTAAACTCACCACCAATGAGGAGAAAATTAAAGTAATAATTCAGAACTATTTTGCCCAGTTGTATGCCAATAAATTTGATAATCTAAGTGAAATGGACGAATATTTACAAAAATAAAAGTTGCCAGGTTAAATGAAGAGGAAATTAAATACCTAAATAACCCTATCTCAGAAAAAGAATTTTAACAAAACATCAATGAACTTTCTAAGAAAAAATCTCTAGGGCCAGATGGATTCACAAGTGAATTCTATCAAATATTTAAGGAACAATTGGTTCCAATTCTATATAAACTCTTTACAAAAATAGGTGAAGACAGAACTCTGCTAAACTCCTTCTATGATATCAATATGATATCAATGCTGATACCTAAACCAGAAGAGTCAAAACAGAGAAAGAAGATTATAGACCAATTTCCCTAATGAATATGAATGCAAAAATCTTTGCAAATAAAATCTTAGCAAAGCAATTACAGCAAGCTATCACTAGAATAATATACTATGACCAAGCAGTATTTATTCCAGGAATACAATATTAGGAAAACTGTCAGTATAATTGACTATATCAGTAACAAACCTATCAGAAATTATATGATTATCTCAATAGATACCAATAAAACCTTTGACAAAATATAGCACCCATTCCTACTAAAAAAAAAACTAGAGAGCATAGGAATAAATGGATTGTTCCTTAGAATGATATGCAGTATCTATCTGAAACCATCAACAAGCATTATAACAATGGGGATAAGCTAGAAGCATCCCCAATAAGATCAGGGGTGAAACAAGGATGCCCAATATCATCATTACTATTTAATATTGTATTAGAAATGTTAGATTCAGCAATAAGAGAAGAAAAAGAAATTGAAGAAATTAGAATTGGGAAGGAAGAAACAAAACTCTCACTCTTTGCAGATGATATGGTATATACCTAGAGAACCCTAAAAATCATCTAAAAAACTAGTAGAAACAAGTAGCAACTTTAGCAAGTTATACGATATAAAATAAACCCACATAAATCCTCAGCATTTCTATATATTGCTAGCAAGATATAGCATCAAGAGCTAGAAAGAGAAATCCCATTTAAAATAACTTCAGTTAATATAAAATACTTGGGATTCTACCTGCCAAGTCAGACTCAGAAACTCTATGAAAATAACTATAAAATACTTTTCACACTAATAAAATCATATTTAAATAACTGAGCAAATATCAATTGCTCATGGATAGGCCAAGCTAATATAATAAAAATGACAATTCTACCTAAATTAAACTACTTATTTAGTGCTTTCCCAATCAAACTTCAAAAAATATTAATGAGCTAGAAAAAATAGAAATTAAATTCATATGGAGAAACAAAAAGTCAAGAATGTCAAGGGATTTAATGGAAAAAAAGTGCAAAAGAAGATGGCTTAGCCTAACCATATCTAAAATTACATTATAAAGCATTAGACATCAAAACTCTATGGTATTGCCTAAGAAATAGAGTGGTGAATCAGTGGAATAGATTAGGTACAAAAGAGACAGCAGGAAATGATTATAGTAATCTGCTGTTTGATAAACCCAAAGAGTCTAGCTTCTGGGATAAAAATTCTTTCTTTGATAAAAACTTTGGGAAAATTAGAAGATAGTATGGCAGAAACTTGAATTAGACCAACATCTCATACCCTATACCAAGATAAGATCAAAGTGGGTACAGGATTTACACATAAAAAACAATATTATAAGCAAAGAAGGAGAACAAGGAGTGGTTTGCCTGTCAGATCTATGGAAAGGAGAGCAGTTTATCACCAAGGAAGAGATAGAGAATATCATTAAAAACAAACTGGATAATTTTGATTACTTTAAATTAAAAAGCTTTTGAAGAAACAAAACCATTTTAACCAAGATCAAAAGAAATGTAGTAAATTGAGAAACAATTTTTACTACTAGTGTTTCTGACAAAGGACTCATTTCTAAAATATATAGAGAACTAGTCAAATTTATAAAAATCAAACAAGTCATTCTCTAATTGACAAATGGTCAAAGGATATGCAAAGGCAATTTGCAGATAAGGAAATCAAAGCTATCCAGAGTCATATGGAAAAATTGTCCTAAATCACTACTCATTAGAGAAATGCAAATTAAAGCATCTCTGGGGTACCACCTTACAGCTCTCAGATTGGCAAATATGACCAGAAAGGTCAATGATCAATGTTGGAAGGGAAATCTGGGATACCTATGAATTGGTGATGGATTATGAACTGATCCAACCTTTCTGGAGAGGAATTTGAAATTATGTCCAAAGGGTAATAAACACGTGCATACCCTTTGATCCAGCAATTTTTTCTAGTGGGTCTATACCCTGAAAAGATCATGAAAAAGGGTAAAAACATCATTTTCACAAAAATATTCATAGCAGCCTTATTTGTGGTGGCAAAGAACTGGAAAATGAGTGAAAGTCCATTTATTATGGAATGGCTGAATGAATTGTGGTATATGTATGTTATAGAAAATGTATGTTTCTAATAGAACAATAATGTTCCACAACATATATATGGAACACTATTGTTCTATAAGAAACCAGGAGGGATAGGATTTCAGAGAAGCCTGGAAAGACTTTGCATGAATTGATGCTGAATGAGATTAACAGAACCAGAGGAATATTGCACACCCTAACAGCAACATGGCGGTAAATGATGAACCTTAATGGACTTGCTCATTCCATCAATGCAATAATCAGGGATAATTTATCTGTGATAGAGAATACCATCTTTATCCAGAGAAAGAACTGTGGAGTTTAAACAAAGAACAAAGACTATTACCTTCAATTTTTAAAAGTTGTCTCTATTATGTAATTTTGCTATCTCTAATATTTTATTTCTTCCTCAAGTATATGTTTTTTCTCTGAACACATTCAATTTTGATCAATGCATAGCATGGAAACAATGTAAAGCTTATCAGATTGCCTTCTGTTGAGGGAGGGGGGAGGGAAGGTGGATTGTAAAATTCAAAATCTTACCAAAAAAATGATAGGTATAAGCTACTATTGTATGTAATCGGGAAACAAATAAAGTATTTATATAATAAAAAAGCATACACAAAAGAACCATACAAAAAAGATCTTAAAATCACCAAAGTCAAGATGGTGTAATAACTGATCTAGAACCAGACATCTTGGAGAATAAAGTCAAATGAGCCTTAGGAAACAATGCTGACAATCAGGCTAGTAGAGGTGATAGAATTCCAGCTGGGCTCTTTAACATCCTAAAATATGATGCTGTTAAAGTGGTGCATTCAGAAGGTGGAGGAGTATCAGATACTGTAGGTTCTGTGAATAAAGGAGCCCTCAGCTGAGCCAGACAGGCCTTGGTTCCTATGCTTACCCCACCATGGAAGTCAACAAGAGGGAAAAAGTAGAAGATTGGGCTTGTGGATTGAAGGTTACTGAAACCCAGGAAACAGAGTGTGCTAGCCCCACTTTAAAAGTTGAGTATATTCACAACAAACTGCTAAAGGATTTTCAGGACCAAGGAGAAGGAGAGTGCTTTCATGACTGTAAGGACTCATTTGAAGACAAGAAGGATCAAAGAATGGTAAAAACAGAAGACAAACTAAATGATGATGTAAATCCCTCAGAATTTGAGGAAGACTATCTACTACAATTGGAAAAAGATGAAGAGGAACAGAAAAAAGACAGGGAAAGCACCAGATTAAAGGAAAAAACAGAATCAACATTTTAAAAAAGGAGATTATAAGGCAGCTAGGTGGCACAGTGAATAGAACATTGGCCCTGGAGTCAGAAGGACCTGAGTTCAAATCCAGCCTGGAACAATAATTGCCTAACTGTGTGACCTTGGGCAAGTCACTTAACCCTATTGCCTTAAATTTTTTTAAAAAAGGAGATTATGTAAAATCTCCTTTTTTGTATCTTCATCCAAGCCATACCTGCTTATAGATGTCCCATAAGATTCTGTTGTGAAGCCTCTTCTCTTTTCTCTTTATACAATTTCACTTATTGATTTCTTTAGATTGTGTGGATTCAATTATCATCTTGGGCTCAAATCTACTTATCTAATTTTTCTGTTGATCTCTATTCTCACATTTCCAATTGTCTAGTAGACATCTTGGACTGGATATGATGTAGGCATAAAACTGACCCTTGACTAGAGTCAATTTAATAAAATGAAATATAAAAAGCTAAAAGTAAAGTCTTATACCTTAATTAAAAAATACTTTAATAAATGCAAAGTAAGGGAAGCATAGTTTAGAAGTTGTTTTTTTGCAGAAGGTCTGGGGGTTGCTTCACCATTACTCAGGATGAATCAACAGAGTGAACCATCAACCACAAAAGTCAATGCACTCTTAAGCTGCACTAAGAAGCACAGTTTCCTTCACAAAATCATGATCCATTGCCTCATCATGTCAGAGGTCAGACTGTGCTCTCAAAAGCTAAGCCTGAGGACCCAAACCTCTGGCAAGTTTTATTATGATATAAAGGTATCAATTATGCTTCTGGGAATAAATCAAGGCTACTTTCTAAAGAACCATCTAGCTAAGGAGAGACTCATTGCCAGTATACTGGCCACTTGGGAATACATCATTGGCCCTGCCAACTCATTAAAAAACATTCAAAATGACCCTCAATCTTGTGTAGCTTCTTGCCACGATAAAGACAAAGTTGCAGACAAGAGAAAAGGACATGCTAAGAATGCCACCAATTTGCGGGGTGCCTAGGTGGCGCAGTGGATAAAGCACCAGCCCTGGAGTCAGGAGTACCTGGGTTCAAATCCAGGCTCAGACACTTAATAATTACCTAGCTGTGTGGCCTTGAGCAAGCCACTTAACCCCATTTGCCTTGCAAAATCCTAAAAACAAAAAAAAAGAATGCTACCAATCTGAAAATATCTATATACTTCCATTTTCCTGTGGGTACAATAAGGATAAAATCCTTACCCAATGACCAATGTGCATGCCCACAACTGAACGAGTTGGATGATGTTAAGCTTGACATTTCCTCTGCAAAAGAAACCAAAAGAAAGTAGGAAACTGATACAGAGTAGAGCTTCCAGGTGCTCTTGGAGTGATAGAGAAAGGAATTATTAGAATAAATTTTATTCTATTCTTCATGGCAACAAGAATCATTATGTCTATGATCATGTCTTCTAATGTCTATTACCTATTTCCTAGTCCTCATGATAAATATTTGGATAAAATTCACCATAAAAATAATTTTATTTCATGCCTTGACATCAGTTATAGGGAAGGAAAAAGATAAAGATATGACATAAAAATCTCAGTAAAACCAATCAAACATCATAAATTTTGATGGATTAAATAGCATCATTGCAAAGGTTGGAATTGTTAACTATGGTGAAAAAAGTATTGAGAAACCTGAATGAGGAAGCAGGAATGAGTTCAGTGAGAGACTTGTTAACCTTATATAGAAACTCTTGTCTTTACATCATGAATGCATTCTTTCAGTAAAGAAAATAGAGGTAGTGTATATTGTGACCAATGAATCACATCACAAAAATGACTTTGTTTATATTTTAGTTTATCAGGAAAAGATTCATTATTTGGAAATCATTTTTACATCAATGTCTATGTACAATTATAAGGGTAAATTTTTAGAGCACAGATATGAGAGGAAATTAAAAAAACTCAATCTCGAACTACTTTCACAAGTAATGACCATTAAAAATAGGAAAACTACAGCAAAAATTACACCAAGATCAATTAAAATGATTGAATCCAGAAATTTGATTTACTTTACCATAAAACTGAAACCACCAACAAACTGATTGAGTTCACAAATACTAAGAGGGATATCAGCTGGAAGAAACACCACTTTTTTTAATAGTATTTTTTAGGGGTTTTTTTCAAGGCAACAGGTTTAACTGACTTGCCTAAGGCCACACAGTAATTATTAAGTATCTGAGGTTGGATTTGAACTCAGGTACTCCTGACTCCAGGGCAGGTGCTCTGTTCACTGTGCTTCTACCTAGCTGTCCTGCAACACTACTTTTGAATAGGAACTCCTTTGTAAAGTTTTTCAGTAAGAGATGATACTGGTTATGAAACAATGAAAAAACAGAGAATCAAATGTAGATAAAATCAATTTGGAGAATGTTGGCAAAAGATTTGACAAAGTAGCACTTAAGAATGAAAATTGAAGGAGAAAACCAAACAAAAGAAAAATGGTGATGATCTGTAAAAAATTTTATGACAAACTATAAAATGAGTTGAAGAAGGAAAAGGCATCCAAATGGTTACAGGACATAGACATAAAAAACAATACTATAAGCAAATTAGAAGATCAAGGACTAGTCTACCTATCAGATCTATGGAAAGGGGAACAGTTTATGACTAAGGAAGAGTTGGAGAACATCACCAAAATGCAATTAGATGATTTCGATTACATTAAATTAAAAAGCTTTTGCACAGATAAAACCAATGTAACCAAGATCAAAAGAAATGTAGTAAATTGGGGAACAATCTTTACAACTAATGATTCTGACAAAGGACTCATTTCTAAAATATACAGAGAACTGAGTCATATTTTTAAAACAAAAAGCCACTCCCCAATTGACAAATGGTCAAAGGATATGCAAAGGCAATTTACAGATGAGGAGATCAAAGTAATCTATAGCCATATGAAAAAATGCTCTAAACCATAAATTATTAGAGAAATGCAAATTAAAGTTTCTCTGAGGTACCACCTCACACCTCTCATATTGGCCAGTATGACCAGGAAGGATAATGATCATTGTTGGAAGGGTTGTGGGAAATCTGGGACACTATTACACTGTTGGTGGAGCTGTGAACTCATCCAACCCTTCTGGAGAGCTATTTGGAACTATGCCCAAAGGGCAACAAAAATGTGCATACCCTTTGACCCAGCAATACCACTACTGGGTCTATACCCTGAAGAGATGAGGAAAAAGGGTAAAAACATTACTTGTACAAAAATATTTATAGCAGCCCTGTTTGTGGTGGCAAAGAATTGGAAATCCAGTAAATGTCCTTCAATTGAAGAATGGCTGAGCAAACTGTGGTATATGTATGTCATGGAACACTATTTATTGTTCTATTAGAAACCAGGAGGGACGGGATTTCAGGGAAACCTGGAGGGATTTGCATGAACTGATGCTGAGTGAGATGAGCAGAACCAGAAAAACACAGTACACCCTAACAGCAACATGGGAGTGATGTTCAACCTTGAAGGACTTGCTCATTCCATTAGGGCAAGAATCGGGAACAATTTTGGGCTGTCTGCAAAGGAGAGTACCATCTGTATCCAGAGAAGGAGCTGTGGAGTTTGAACAAAGTGCAAGGACTATTCCCTTTAATTTAGAAAAAAAAAAAAAAACAGATAGCTTATTGTCTGATCTTGTTACCTCTTAGACTTCTCTTTTCTTTAAGTATATGATTTCTCTCTCATCACACCCAATTTGGATCAAGGTACAACATGGAAACAAAGTAAAGACTGACAGAGTGCTTTCTGTTGGGGGGGAGGGAAGCAAGATTGGGGGGAAATGTAAAACTCAAATAATATCTTTAATAAAAATAAATTTAAATTAAAAAAAGAGGGAATCTATCAGAAAAAAAGAAGGAAAAGGCAAAGCACACTACCATCTTTTCAAGAAAATGCCATATAGTAATATGTACTAAAAAGACTGAATAATAAAAAACATCTTCCATATAAGGTCAAAGATATTTTGATTGGCCCACATAATGAAGAAGAGTTGGAATTATGGTTGCTAATCTCCTCCCTAAATATTTTGATTGGCCTGTGTTTCAAATGAGAAGATGGAACTGGTGAGAATTCTTGGCAATTGCTGGTATGTATCATTTTTTTTTTAGTTTTTTTTGCAAGGCAAATGGGGTTAAGTGGCTTGCCCAAGGCCACACAGCTAGGTAATCATTAAGTGTCTGAGATCAGATTTGATTTGAACCCAGGTATTCCTGACTCCAAGGCTGGTGCTTTATCCACTATGCTACCTAGCCACCCCTGCTATGTATCATTTTAATGAGATACGATTAGTGCTAAAGAGATATGATTAGAGCTCTTGCCAATTGATCCCTTCTGTAGGACTACCCTCACCTACAATCCAGTTGCACTTAAACTAAAGACAAGCTACAATAAACATGGGTTCACTTCAGAATGATTGTGCAAAAGTGACAGATTTTACACAATTTACATGGTCATAAAACAGTAATATACGGTGAAGGGTATAAGTTTATACTTATGAGAATTTGTTAAAGAAAATTTGGAAAATTATCTTAGAGAAGAGAAGGCTTCTAAGGGTTGTTCATGATGGCCATCATTAAGAATTTTTTGTTCTAAGGTTAATCATCTATAAGAGGGAATAGACTTATTTTTCTTAGCTTTTCACATTATGTCCCTAGATGCTTCCCTTGAGCAAGGAAGTGGTTTTCAATGATATTAGATCTCATATATTCTCTTCCATCTCTAGCTCCCATAGCTATGGTCACCAATTGATTTCTTCCAGAGAGCTATCTCATCAATTACTGGAAACTTGGGTGAAGGGGCTCCACCTACACCATGAACCATGGCTCTTATGTCCTGTAAAATCTAATATAAATGGTTTTTGAGGTCCCTTCCAAATCTAGTATTTTATTCTTTTTTTGTATATTTGGTTCCTTACTGTATGCCAAGGATTTTTGTAGGTTCTGTGAGATCCAAAAGAAGTATCAGAAATGATCCATGACTTAATAGAAACTACAATTTCATTGGGATAGGATATGAACCTTTATGAAACAATGAATAATTGTGATGCACGTTCACAGTTGTACCATCTTACTTGGCTATGGAAGACTGAGTTCTGATGATAAAAATGAGATATGTTTCTCTCGACCTGAGAAATCGTGTCTTGTATTCTATCTATTAGCTCTCCTATCATCCAGCAATTGAGCACAATGAAAAATATGAATGGAAGTACAGATAGGACACATGAGGCACAGTATTTACACAGTATTTTGTCATCTAGGTCCCATACAATCCTAAGAAAGGTGGTAGAGGAAAAAATCTAGACTGGCCCAAATGAGCTGCTATAAATGTCTTGGATTTCTTCCTATTATTTATTTTCTTTCTCCAATAGACTGTGACAGGATTCCCACACAGAATCTTTAATCATATGAGTCATAAAATAGGAACATAAAAGTTTAACTCAATAATCTCTGTTTGTAGCGTTCTCTTGGTTTAAGCATGGGCCAGGCACTTTAATCCCTCCAGACCACAATTACTTCATCTGTGAAATGAAAATCATCTGTGTTATTTTCTATATGAAGTTGCTGTAAATCTCAAATCTGAGAATCTGAGAATATTTATCAGTTGCTTTATAAACATAGAAATGTTGATTGTTTTTATAATTCACAACTAAACTTGTTTCCAGCAGCTAGGTGGCACAAATGAATAGAGTATTTGACCTGGAGTCAGAAAAATTCATCTTCTTAAATTCCAATCTGGCCTCAGACACCTGCTAGCTGTGTGACCCTGGGCAAGTCACTTGATGCCATTTGTCTCATTTCTTTCCCTATAAAACTTACTGGAGAAAGAAATAGCAAATCCTTCCAGAACTTTTGCTTGGAAAACCCCAAAATGGGGTCATGAAGAGTCAGACCTGATTGAAAGAACTAAATAAAATAAACTGGGTTCAGAACACCAAGAGATTAGAAATAATGTGTTATAAAAAGCATAATGTATCCATAACAATCAAAATGTGTGATTTTCTGGTTCAATTCCATTAATGGATCCCATGAAGATTTTTCCTTTGTTCTAAGACAATGAAAGGAGGAGAAAGCATGCCAAGAATCTAGAGTTGAATGTTTTACAGCTTATGAAAATGGTAGCTTCTCTGTTCCTTGAATTTAGATCAATAATCATCCAGGAAGACTTTTTAAGGGGGAAATTCCCCAACTTTCTGGACTCTGATTGATTTACAGATTCAGTCTTTATTTGTTCCACTGATGAAAGGTTTATATAAATTTCAGTCTCTCCTCCTGGGCATCCACTTTGACCTAAATCAGAGGAGGACACCCTCAGTAAGTGTATGTTTCTCTAAGGTCTTGCTTCCCTCCAGCAAGATAAAGTCTTGCTGGAGACTTTATCACAACTAACCGATAAGGTTCCTGTGGGCAAGTACTCTTTCTTCTGTTTCCTTTTGTGACTTCAGGGCTGATAGGTATTAGATTCTCAGTAAGATCTGAACTAATAGAATGTAATCTTCTTGAGAATGGTGAGTACTTAAATATAGATAGATAATAGATAGATAGATAGATAGATAGATAGATAGATAGATAGATAGATGCTAACATATTGCAAGATATATATTAGGCAAATTAATAATGCTTTTTAAAATTATTTGGTAAATATGCCTGACTTACCTTTGCTGGTCAGTGACAAAATTGAGAACAAAATTTAGAAAAGATCCATGGTATCAATGCTATCCATGATATGGGAATTCTACTGGCTTTTTCCAAAATGCAATTTTATGGTTACTTATAAAACAATTTTGAATTTTTAAAAATTTAAATAAATATTAAATTTAAATTTTTTGAAAATTAAATTTTAATAAATATACATTTTAAGATTTTTAAATTTAAATAATGAAATCACATGCAAATATCAAACTAGAAAATAGTACAACTACAAAACCAAAAGACATGCATTTTGATCTGGATTCTTGAGCATCTTTTTCTTGTATCCCAGGCTGACCTGCACAATGAAGCTTGTCATAGGCTTTTTCCTCTTCTCTTTTTTCCTGAATGTCCACAGTGGAAAAAACTTTCATGGAGAGATAAAAGAAGGATTCAAAAATTTTACTCAAGGTAAGACCATGTTAACTGTATAGCGTTTGGTGTACCTGATTATCCCTCTCCTTAGGGAGAAAATTACCTTTGATAGTGCTGCTTTGCATATATCTGTGAATGATAAGAGGAAGAAGATTGTTTTTATCTAAAAAAAGTAACATTCCTCTAAGGGAAAAGGGTCCACAGTGGTGAGTGAGTGGGTGTTTGGTGTTTATGGGGGTGGGGGAGTATGTGTGTATGTGGGGGGGGGGGGGAGACAGGGAGTGGAATCCTGACACTCGAGTCCTTGTCCAACAGAGGAAATAATGTTCAACTATAGTGTTGCACTACTCAGAATGTAAAAGAGGAGACTTGTTTGTCTTCAGGCGACTGCTTTTATGTTAAATCTTTTCTGATAGATTTGAAGTCATATTGACAATATAAATTATATTTAGAGAATCCTGTATTTAGCAGTTGGACAGGGAAGAAGGTCCTATTTTCTAAGGTTCATCTTGACAAGTCATTTTCACTGGGAATAAGTAGTTTGGAAAATGCTTCCAATGACATCCCCAAAATCTTGAACCCCAGGAGGCAATTTCATTCCCCAAAAGAACCAGGTCTCTCTTATTTAAATCCTTTTTGGGACTCAGGATGCCTCTGTGATTGTTGTTCTGTTTTTAGGTATTTTCATGATGTGCAGTGACTACTGTAGGAAAGCTTATGAAAAGGCATTGGAAATCAACATTTCTGAGAACAAAAACTGGCAAAAATGGAATTTCTTAAAGAGTGAAGATAGTGACAAGTATGAATTTGGGGTTGTTCCTGTCAGGGGAGTGGATCTGGTATATCTAGAGACCAGTATATAAAAATCCATGTATAGCTAGTTCATTGTAACCCCTGCAGTTTCACTTTGTCCTCTCTTTTTCCCAAAATATCCATTTTCATGGTCCTGGGTCTTTCTGTTTAACAAAGACATCAGCAGGATATGATATCCTGCTGGCATAATCATTTATCCATTTCCTAAATGCTAGAAATGATGGATACCTGGACAGCAGATTTCTTTTTTTGAACTTCTGAATTTAACATGCACTTTCATACAGAAAGAATAAGTGGAGGCACATTGGATAGAGCACTGGCCCTGGAGTCAGGAGTACCTGAGTTCAAATGAGGCTACAGACACTTAATGATTGCCTAGCTGTGTGGCCTTGGGCAAGCCACTTAATTACCCTGTTTGCCTTGCAAAAACCTAAAAAAAAAAAAGTGGAAGAGGATTATACTTGGGACTATTACATCAAAATTTTAAATTAAAATCAAATTTTAAAAGTAGTGATTATCAGTGATCAAATTTTAAAACTCTTTCACTGATGCTTTGTCTTCATTTCTCTTTCCTTTGCCTTCCCTTGTCATTCCCTTACTTCATATGCTTTTCACTTGCTTTCCTTTCTTCTTTCCTTTTCTTTCTTTTCTTTCTGTTTCCCTTCTGCTTACCTTTCATTAATATCAAGTTACTCTCTTTTTTTGCTTAAAGTTAAAAAGAAAACTTTCTTTGTAACAAATTTATCCTATTTCAACAGCCTCTTGAGAAGGAATTTTTTATTCTGCACCACTAGTTCAAACAAGTCAATCAAGATGTAAAGGCATGCTTCATCAGCTATCTTGTGGAGCTGTGGATGGTCATGGAATGGATCCAAGTTTTTAGACTCAACAAATTATTTTTCTTGGCAACGGCACTGTCATTTTAGAAGTTGTTCTCTTATTTTTGCTAACTTCAGTAGGTTATCCATTCATATGAGTCTTTCCTTGTGTGTCTCTGAATATATCCCTTTCATCATTCTTACAGCACAGTAATATTTCATTGCCTTCATATATCATAGTTTAACTATTGCCCAATTAATGAGAATATACTTATTTTGCTAATCTTTACTACAAAAATATTCTACCACCAATGCTGTTGAATATACGAATTGCTTCCCTCTTTTTTTATTCTCAAATCATGGTATCTGCTTAGTAGTAGTGTTGCTTAATCAAGTGGTATTTATAGTTTAATGACTTTTTGGGTATAATTCTAAGCTGCTTTCCAGAATGATGATACTAATACATAGCTATATTGATAGTGTAACTAATATGATTTTTCTTCTACTTTTTTTTTGTATCTTTGCCAGTCTGAGAAGATGAGACAGAACTTCTGAATCATTTTAATGTACATTTTTCTTATCACCATTGATTTGGAACATTTTTTTCACATGATAGTTTTAGATTGCTTTTCTTCCTTTCATATACTTTGACAATTCATTTATTAAGAAGTCTCTTGTTTCCAAGTACTTGAATTAGTTCTCGATATAGATAGGTTTACAGATCTTTATCACAGAAACCATGCAAAGATTTTTCATTAATTTCTCTACTAATTTTCACTGCATTGATATTGGTTGTGCCAATTTTCAATTTTCTGTAATCAGAATAGTCTGTTTTCAAGGCAGCTAGGTGGTGCAGTGGATAGAGCATCAGCCCTGAAGTCAAGAGTGCCTGAGTTTAAATCCCACCTCAGACACGTAATAATTACCTAGCTGTGTGACCTTCTGCAGGCCACTTAACCCCAATGCCTTGCAAAAACCTAAAAAAAAAAAAATAGTCTATGTTCCAGTGATCTTCACTATTAGCTAACAAATTTATCCCCTAACAATTCTTATACTCCATTCTCTACTCTTTAAATGTATTCATTATGTGCTCTTTTTGCAGTTTATTAATTTTTATATTTGAAGCTTGTATGGTGTGATATGTTCTTTTAATCTAATTTTGGTTTTCTTGTATACAAGAAGGTTTTTCTTCTTTTTTTCCCTCCTTCAATCCTTTTTTTTCCTTTTTGTTCTTTTTTTTTCTTCTCTGAATTTTTTTTTAAATCATATTTTTCAAACATCATCATGGCTTTCCCAGGTATCCTGCCCTCCCTTTCCTAAGAGTCAAACTATGGAACAAAATAGCATTTTTAGAGAAGAAGAAAAGATCAGCAGAACAGAGCTGCATCAAAAAAAAGTCCAAAAAATGGAAAATGGATAAAACCTGTGGAACCCCCTACTTCTATCAAGGGGTGTCTGCTCATATCTCTTTCCTCATGTCCTGTTTGGTTTTTATAATTTTGTTAGATTTTCTTTTTTATCTTTGGTGGTTATTCTTTTCTTTTGCATTATAGTTGTGTATATTCTCTTCTTGCCTCTGTTTATAACTCTCTTTAACACTTCTTATTTATCTTTCTCTGCTTCTCTGTATCTATCACATAACCATTTCTTAGTGTACAATAATATTCCATTCCATTCATGTACCTCAATTTGTTTATCCTTACCCCAGTTGATAGGTATTCACTTTGATTCTAACTCTAAGCTAACACAAAAAGGACTCCTAACCTTCCCATACCAAAGTTTCACTTTAACTCTATGTGACCCTTTTACTGTGACTTCAGGAATGTCTGTTCCAAGGCAATAAACTACACTTCATCTTAAATCTATTCCTCTCCTACTGTTTAATCTACTAGCTCTTGATGAAACCTGCTTTTCCTTGATGACGCAGGCTCCCTGGCCATTCTTTCCAGTACTGACTATACACCTTTCATTCTCCTCATTCTCCATTGCCTCTTCTAGACTTTCTTCCTTCTTTTTTCCTTTGAGGTTCATACTATTCACATCTAACACCTAATCAAAATTCTGGTTGCTGATGTCTACAGACCCCTAAGGTACTCTCTTCCTTAGTGAGTTGAATACTTGCCTAACCATTAATTTTCCTATCTACTTTCTGCCTTCATACTAGGCAACTTCAACATATATATATATACATATATATATATATATACGTACATATATATATATATATATATTGATTCTCCATCAAATACCCTTACCATTTGATCTACTCACCTTCCACACCCATGCAAATTCACACATAAACTTCAGTCTTGTATCACTCCCTCAATTTGTTGCTAAACACATGCTGCTGAACAAAGATGAAAAAAAAATCATGCAAACGTTCTCCCTTTCTGTGACATAACCTCAATTGGGCCCTCACTGTTGCTAGTCCATCCTACTATACCTTGTTTATCAACTTTATATCTGAATTTTCACAATGGCTCTTCTGAACCTTTTCAGCCATCCTCAAACTACTCAGGGCTCCCCCCCGCCACTTTCTCATTCCTTGGTTCATATTTTACAAAGAAAATTGGGACCATTTGCCACAAATTCACTCTATTCCCTTCTTCCTTCTCTTTTCTCACTCAGATGCCTTTTGTCACTACTTGGTTCCTTCACTCTCATTTCATATGATGAAGTGGGCTTAACACCTTAGCAAGACCAATGCTTCTACTTCCTCATATGATCCCATTCCCTCCTGCCTCCTTGAACATATTGTCTCTTCTCTCATCACTCTTTCATGCTCTACTCTCTCATTTTCTATTGCCTACAAAAATACTCATGCCTCCTACATCCTGAATAAACTCTCACTTGATTCATTTGATTTTCCTAATACATGTCCTCTCTTCCAGATAACAACAATATCCATGAGAAGATTACTTCAGAAAATGTCTATTGGGCCAAAGATGAAACCTTCATTTCCCTAGATACACAACCTAGAAGGATCTGGAATCCCAGATTCTAAGCTGACTTTCCTGTTTGCATGCCAAGATTTTTCAGTAGTATTCTTTCTTCTTCCTATCTCCTTGTTTCAGTTGTGCAAAATGTAGCTACTAACATTTTGGTCATTTAATAAACAATAGAGCTGAAGATGAACTTTCCTGAATTTCTTGTATCCATGCTGAAGCCAAATAGCCTATGACCTGGACTCATGAGGGATCCCAGATTAGACTTTTGAGCAACCCCATTCTTGACCTCTTAGAAACCCCTGAACCCTAATTAGATTCATAAAAAAATACCAGGTCTGGAAATATGGTATCTAGTTGAAACACATGACCCCTTGAGAGCAGCTCTGAAAAACAATTGAAACCTAAAGAAAGGGCATTCTTGAAGAAAATGTCTTCAAAAAGTTGAGACAGGAAATAACACTAAAAGATTTAATGAATATGTATGCATACTACCAGATTTAATATAGGTAATGTGAACCACAAATAGCAAAAACAGCATACCAAATATGACTTCCTTAGAAAAACTCCTTATGTCATAGGATAAAGGAAAACTACCCACTGAGTCAGGGATTACATAAAAAGAGTTTAAATTCTGTGATATTTTATTTAATAATTCATTCAGCTGGGGAACATTGTGGCCCCAAAATGGTTTTATAATTATCAGAAATTGAAAGATATAAGACCAGAGATAACAGACAAGAGTCCTAAATAGTTGGATAATACCTCTGGAATAGATTCATGGATCCAACCAATAAAATTTAGGCATCTGGGAGCATCAGCTCAATCCTCCTCCCAAAGTCTTCCTCTGCTCTCTTGCCTTGTCTCTCTTACCTCTTACTTTTTTCAACCCCCACCTATCACTATGATCTAGCTTCCAGTTTTACAGTTTGCTTTTTTTTGCTCCAATTTCTCTGCTTTCTCCCTTATCTAATAACCCTAATTTACCAGCTTTTTCTGTGAAATCCTCTGCTGGTATTTGCCCTCCTATTCAGAAGTCAGTTGGGAAATTGCAACTCCAAGAATCCCAAGTGTGCAGTTCTGATATTCCAAAGTCATTGGCTGCAGTTCCTTCACTTTCTCTTTCTGCCTCTCCTTTCCCAGTCTCTGTACTCCATTCTTCCCCTGTTTCCACTGAGAGTTTCAAAGATCCCAAGGCAAAAGAAAAACTTGAAGACAGTTTTTCCTCTACAAGAGGTAGCCTTCCATAATTACAGAGCATATTCCATTCAGCCCCACTGATCCTTGTAAATTGAGGGGAAAAAAAACTCCTAAATTTGATGAGGATTCATTCAACTTCAAACAATTTTTAGTGGTTTCACTCTCAAATTGGGAAATATTAAAAATATGATGCAAATCTGCTCTCCTTTGGGAAAAGACAAGCTATTTTAAATGCATGAAAAGGTCAGTTTTGCAACTCAGTCAGCCCAACTTTGCAGGAACTCAAATGCAATCAAGAATTACATCAAATTACAAAAACCCAGGGAAACATTACTTAGAAGAATGAGTGTTTGGGTACACTGAAGAAGTGAGAAAGATTTCAACAAATTTTTCAGGAAGAGAAAGAGAATCTTGTTTTAATTTTATTTTTAATTTATGGAATAAAGCAAGCATTTCCATAACAATATGCAATAAAAAAGAGGTTTACAGTAATTGACTGTGCAGAATCTCTTATTCCTTTCACATATGCAACACAATTATCATGTAAATGTCTTTTTTTCTTCCCTCCCCTCTCAGTCGCTGCCTTAGAGATGCTACATTTATATTTACAAATATGTATATATCATATATATAAATGTTAACATATATGTAAATTTACTCTATACATACTTCTATTTATCAGTTCCTTCTCAGGATGCAGATGGTAACTTTCTTCATATGTCCTATATAGTTAATTTGGTATTTATAATAGTCAAAATAATTAATTTGCTCAAAGTCATTCTTTAAACAATGTTGCTGTTTACTGGATACAATGTTCTCTTGGTGCTGCTCATTTCTCTCATTACTATTTTTATTTAAAACCATTTTCCATGGTTTTTTAAAAAATTGGTAATGACTTGTACTGGCCAAGGGAAAGTCCCATGACCACAGTCTATAGGGATTGATTAGGCTGTCAGCTCCTGATAAAGAAAGGGTGGAAGGATGCTACTAACCACACATCATGCATGGAGAATTTCTAACTGCTATTTCTAACAACACAACACTCAGGAAAGAGATGGGGAGTACTTCTAGCTGCAAACTTCCACAGACACTATGAAAGTAAATGTAAGGAAATGTGAGGAAAAGATTGTACTGAGATTGTACTAAGGATTAGTCCATTGAGTAACAGACTTTACTCCATGGTGTCCTCATTCTATCAACAGAATTCACTGATGTTTTGCCCATTGCTGTAGAGGAAGGAGGTGTTTGTTTGCTGATATGGGAGAGGAAACTATATTCAAAGGCATGAGATTCCCAAAGCATTCAGATCATCACCCAAAGTCCTACCATGGGTGAAATAATTCTGGAAAAGGAAAGTGAGAAGGATGTCTTTACACAATATGCTCCTCACTATATAAACATAATGCGTAAGTTATACCACCATTAAGTTGGTTGGTGTGGGCTTCTTTGAAATTGAAGGACAATTATTATTATTATTAAACACCAAAAAGACTAACACTGAACCCTGAATGCTAGTAATTGGAAATCAAGAAGAATGGACATTTGGAATAGATATCAATTAAGAAATGGGGAGGCGGCTAGGTGGCATACTGGATAAAGCACCAGCCCTGGAGTCAGGAGTACCTGGGTTCAAATCCGGTCTCAGACACTTAGTAATTACCTAGCTGTGTGGCCTTGGGCAAGCCACTTAACCCCGTTTGCCTTGCAAAAACCTAAAAAAATGGGAAAGGACACTGTAGTAAGAACTCAAGAGAATGGATACTCGGGATAGAGATAGGGGACTAAAAAATAGGGATCAGGTTTTAAGGAAGCTAGCTAAATAGGGATATCATAATGGGAAATAATGACTTCAAGCTATACAAGCTATTAATAGTGTAAAAGAAGAAAATAGGGGAGGTCATCACTGGGAAAAATAAGAAAGGAAGTAATACAGAACTACAAAGGTGTGCAGTTCTAGGGTCATTTTCCTCTCCAGGTTTTATATTCCTATGGTTTAAGTTTCTCTAAAAGAATAGGTCAAGTCATTATTGGGCTGGCTCTCTCCTGGTTCTCTAGTTAAAACGAACTCTAGCTCATACAAGAATTGAATACAGTCAATCAGAGATCAAGCCCTGGGTCTGGAGGAGAAAATGGACCCCAAAGTCACTGAAAGACTGGGTACAATATTACTCATGGGCCAAGCTGGGGGAAATGTGAGATTCAAACCAAGCTATAGAGAAGTATCTACTTGGGTACACAGATAGCTAAGAAGGTTCATGATCAACATTGCTGTTTATTGAATACCAATATATTAGCAGGTAGGGTTCTACATATCCTGGGGAGATCTTTAGTAAAGGAAGAACTTAAAGACTACATGGAAAAGGAAACAAGAAAGAGAAGCCCTACTTAGTATTTGAGATCCAGGCCTGATGGTCTGAAGAGATTAGGGTCTTTGTCATTCTGACGCCATGTGTTGTCTTCCTGGTCTGTCATGGTGTCTTTCATTCACATGATACTACAGTTACCCTGAAAGAACTCCTTGCCATCCCTTAAAAAAAGAAAACCAGATACTCAAGAAATCCACACTTTGTCTAAAGCCCAATTCATTATGCTTCCTGCTTCCTTGTTGCTAATGGAGGAGAGAATACTTGGGTTAGAGTCCAGAGCAGCCTAGATACAGTTGCTGCTTTTTCATCATTCATCCAGGTAGTGGAGACACAGAACTCAACTTCTCCATTATATTCAGCTCAAAATCTGTCAGTTAGCCTTCTTGTATCTTGAGTGTCACAAGGAAACAAGAAGCATCAGAAGTCCTCCCTTAAAGTTATCTGATTGGCATGGTGTCATCACCAACAACCCCCCACCAATGCTGCACTATTCCTCTTAGCAAGACAGAATGAGTAGCTACCATCCAATACCCTGAACTTGTCCCTTTGAAAAATATAGAGTCAAGGGGCGGCTAGGTGTCACAGTGAACAGAGCACTGGCCTTGGAGTCAGGAGTACCTAGGTTCAAATCTGACCTTAATAATTACCTAGCCGTGTGGCCTTGGGCAAGCCACTTAACCCCATTGCCTTGAAAAATCTAAAAAAAATTTTAAAAAAATAGAGAGTCAAAATGGGACCTATAGTCTCTCCAGTAAGTTTATCCTTGGACTTTTCTAGGCTTCTAATAGTTCCAGAGAGATCAGATCTGTTCCACTGTCAGGGGTATCTGCAGATACCCAACCTGGTTCCCTCTGGGAACAGAATCATAGTCCCCATGAGCACAGAAGTATTTTTCTGAATTTTGAGGACTGGAACAACTAAAGCTGGGGATATGAAAAAATAGGAGTAGAAGTGGGGAGTAATAGCTAACATAATGAAGGAAAAGTATGAGTTAAGAAAAATTGAAGAGGTAAATCCAGAACACCACAGTGAGGACAAGTAAAGCCTCAGGGGGGAAGGCAGAGATGGTTTGACCACAAGAACTTCAAGAACTTCATGGCATGAAGGATATGAAGAAAAGATACAGAATTTGATTAGACCTTCTGAGGAACATACTGAAAAGATAATAGGTAGCTTAGAAAGAAAGGGAAAATATACACCATTGAATAGATTTTTCTAAAAATGACTTTTTTTCAAACAGAAAGTCAATGATTCAATGACAACTCAGAAAGATTAGAAGAAAATTAAAAGGCTGACAATTTAGATCAAGTGATCTATTTTGTCCTAGCAAAAATGTTTAAGAATTCCAGCCTCAGACACTTAATAATTACCTAGCTGTGTGGCCTTGGACAAGCCACTTAATCCCATAGCCTTGCAAAAACCTTTTAAAAAAAAGTTTAAGAATTGTCAAATTTCTGGAAATTGAGGGGATATCCATCAATTGAGGAATGGTTGAACAAGTTATGGTATATGAATATTATGGAATATTATTATTCTAAAAGAAACATGACCAGTAGGACTCTAATGAAACATGGAACAAATTACAGGAACTGTTGCTGAGCAAAGGGAACAGATCCAAGAGAACATTGTACATGTTACAACAATATTGCAGGTTGATCAGTCTTGATGGATGCAGTTTCTCTCAGTAGTTTAGAGTTAGGACAACCCTAGGAGACCAGCTATCGATAATGTTATACCCATCAACAGAAAGAAAAACAAAGCAAAACAAAAAAATCTACACAATCCGAATGAACACTACATACATTTTTTTAAATCTCTTTTATGTATTTCTTTCCTATCTCATGGTTTTCTTTCTTTTCCCTTAATCCTAATTATTCATACCGAAACTCAAATGTGTATATACAATATATACAATATACCTGAGTGTTTGCTGCTGAGGGGAAAGAAGTAGGAATGGAGGGTGGAAGGAAATTATTTAACTTTAAAAGATGCATATGCATGTGGATGAATATTGAAAAACTTTTATAACATATAATTGGAAAAGTAAAATATCAATTGAAAAAAATTATCAAATTCCCTGAAAGAAACCTATGATAATATCAAAACTCAATCCTAAATATTATTTCTTTTAGGTTTTTTGCAAGGCAATGGGGTTAAGTGCCTTGCCCAAGGCCACACAGCTAGGTACTAAATTATCATTTTAAGAAATAATAAAAGAAAACAGCAGATATATATGAGCAGTGAGTAAATCAAAAATAAAAATAGAATCCACTGGTCATCTCCTGAAAGAAACATCAAATTTAATTTTATTTATGGCAATAGGGTTAAGTGACTTGCCCAAGGTCACACAAAGTCTGAGGCTGCATTCGAATTCATGTCCTCCTGACTCCAAGGGCCAGTGTTCTATCCACTGTACCACCTAGCTGCCCCAAGAAACACCAAATATAAAACAATCAAGAACGTCATAGCCAAAACCCATAATTTCCAGGTCAAAGTAAAAAATACTGCAAAACAGTGAGAGAGAATTGAAATACAAAAGGAACCACTGGCAGAATCATAGAGAACTATCATAGACAACTGAAAAGGAAAAAATACTGTGGAACATAAAAGACACTTGTCTTGAGTAGCACAAAAAGACATGAATATGAAAGTGGACAACAAGGGAATAGTATTACTCTGGTACTAGTGCCAAGCAAACTAGATCATGTGAAATTTTTAAAAAGAACTGGGCATAGGCAATGAGCATTAAGGGAACTCTAGTCACTGCTAACAGGGGAGTGGATACCCAGGTGACTAGAAATTGGCATTTTGGAATCCAAAATATGTGAGGGAGATGAAGAGACTGATTGAAGACGGTCAACAATGAAAATCAGAAAATCTAAGCTAATGGTACTGAAGAGAAATACTGGTGACACTAAAGAGAGAATAGATTCTGGCGATATTTTCCAAAAGTGGGCATCCAAGGAGTAGGATACTAAACACAAACACTACAAACTAAGGAGTCAGGATTTTAGACAAGGTAGGGGACAGATTTGGGGAGAGTACAGTGAAAAGAATTATTGAAAACATCTGAATATAAGTAATGGAACTACAAGCTATTATCATTAAAGAAGAGTAGAAAACAAGGTTTCTGTAATGGAAGGTTATGAAGACAGGTGGAATGGGAATGGGATCCTAAACAGAAAATGCAGTTCAGAGACAATTTTCCTTTCTAGATGACATTATTTCAAGCTTCCACAAAATTTGTGATGGTACACTTTAGAACCAGGCCCCTTGGGTGACTAGTAGAGAGATACCTAGATCAATAAGAAACTAGGCAGAGGGTCCCTTAGAATCCACAATTGAGTGCCTGAGAAAAATGGTCCCAGGATCTCTAAGATGTCAATACATGGTCACTCAGATGTCCAGCATCAAAATATTCCTCGAGAACCAGACACAAAGTCAAAAAGGCATAGATTATTTGACTTCAACATGGATGAAAATAGATTCAGGAGTTCATTTTAGTAGCTACAACCTTGGGAGATGGGGGTTACTCCAGGAGAAGCTCACAAATTACATGGAAGAGGGAGAAGGAAGGAAAAGTCAGCTTAGAATTTAGGATTTCAGCTTTCTCTGAACTGAATGGGTCTAGGAACATGTGGTTACCTTCCATACTATATCATGTGCTGTGGAGTCTTCATTCTGGATATTGTCCTCTGGGGAATAAGACCGAATCATAACTGGAAGAGAGGAAAACATTTCGCCTTCTGACCAATGCCTTCTGTTTCAACAACTCTCATACCTGAAAGGGGAAAAGTATACTCTGGGAAGAGCACAAAGAAAGGTGCTGCTGAACTATTGTTTTCCAAAGCAATGAAAGCTTATTAATTATCACTATCATCCCCATATCCAGCTCAGCATCTACCAAGTAATCTTTGCTTGTCAGGATTTTAGCTGGTTCTTAAAGGAATGGCCTGTTTCTTAACAGCCAAGAGACCAGTGTTATTTGATTAAAGAGTATGTACAGGGAAGTAAGGCATAAGAAAAAGACTGGAAAAGTAGGAGGGAGCTAGGTTATGGAGGGTTGTAAATGCCCAGTAGAACATTTTGAATTTGATCCTAAAGAAAATAGGAAGCCACTGGAATTTATTGAAGAGGAGGGTGACATGATCAGACCTGCATTTTAGGAAAATAACTTTAGTGGCTTGAATGGAGACTAGATTGGAGTTGGTGGAGGCTTGAGGCAGGCAGACCAATCAGCAGATTATTGAAGTAATCAAAGTGTGAGGTGATGAGGGCCTGCATTACACTGGTGGAAGTACCAGAGGAGAGAAGAGAACATGTTCAGGAAATAATGCAAAAGTGAAATCAGCAGGCTTTGGCTATAGCTTGAAAGATTGGGAGAAATTCAGAATGTCTCCTATATTGAAAGCCTGAGGAACTTAAAAGGATGAGATTTCCCTCTACAGTAATAGGGAATGAAGGTGATGCAGTGCATAAAGCATGAGCCCTGGAGTCAGGAAGACCTGAGTTCAAATCCAGCCTCAGACAGTTAATGATTGCCTAGCTGTGTGACCTTGGGCAAGTCACTTAGTCCCATTGCCTTAAATAAATTTTTAAAAATTAAAAAAAAAAACAATGAAGAACAAGCATCATCAATGGTCAGGTAAGAGGATGGGAAAGTTCAGAGGAAAAGATAATTAATTCTACTGTGAACATACTGAGTTTATTCAATATTCAGTTTGAGATGTTGGAAAGACAGTTGGAGATGTCAGATTGGGGAGACAGATTTGAGAATCATCAGTTTAGAGATGGTAATCAAATACCTGAGAACTGATAAGATCACCAAAAGTAGTATAGAAGTAGGAAAGATGAGGACCCAGGACAGAATTCTGAGAAATATCTGTAGCTAAGAATGGAGATCTGAATCTGGAGAAGGATCCAACAAGGAGACAGAGGAGCGGTTAGATAACTACAAGGAAAGCCAAAAGAGAGTGGTGTCCCTAAATCTTAGAGAGAAGAGACTATCAAGGTGAAAAATAAGCCAGAAGAGATTGAAATTAAGTAGAGAATGAGGATGACAAAGGGGGACAATCTGTTTGAGGAGACAGGATGGAATGGGATCATATGAACAAGTGACAAAAATGAAGGGATATGAGAGGACACCCCCTATCCATCCTTGATGGAAGTGAGAGGTCCACAGGTGTTACATGTTACCCATGTTTTCATACTTTTTGGATAATGCTCTCTAAAAAATACTATTTGCTTTATGGTATGACTCTTAGGGAGGAAAGAAAATAAGTGGAATAATTGGAAAGATGGATGGAAGGAAGGAAGGAAGGAAGGAAGGAAGGAAGGAAGGAAGGAAGGAAGGAAGGAAGGAAAGAAGGAATATAAGAAGGATAAAAACCTACTTGGAAATACGAAAAGTAGTCTGGAACAAAATTAAGTTTAGATAAATGTCTCACATCATATAAGCTCTAAATGGATAAGTGACCAAGACGCAAAAATGATAAATAATAATAAATTAATTAAAAGCAATATGTTTAGCTGATGAACTTAAGCAAATTTGTTACAAAGAAGGGTTTTAAAAAACTTTAGGTGGAGAGAAAAATTAGTAATTGTGATGCAAGAAAGGAGAAGAGAAAGAAAGGAAAAGAAAAGGAAGCCAAGGAAAGGAAAGAGCATCAGTGAAGGATTTTTAAAACCAGTCACTGACAATCAATACAGCTTTAGAATTAACATATTGAATCATTATATACTTTTTAAAACTGTATGTGATAATTTTATGTATAATCCTAATGTTATTCTTTCTGTATGGAAATGTCCATGTTTGTTACTTGTCTGTCAAACTCAGGATTAAAAAAAAAAACCTAATAGAAAGTCTCCCCTGGGCATTCATATCATTTGAGAAATGGATACTATCAGTACCAACAACAAACCAAATCCTGGCGTTGTCTTTGTTAGACTAACAGAAGACACTAGGCAGCATTTAGCAATGTGTTATTTGGAAATACACAGGGCAAGGTGTATCTGCGTTGTCTAATGAGCTAATTCTTGATTTGTAAAATCCCAAAATATGCCAGATCTGCTCCACTGTCAGAAACATGCCCAAATTCATACCCAAATATGTGATCTCCAAAATTGACCATATCAACAGGGTCTCTTTGCACATGTTGTTCCTCATCACAGACCATCATATATGTACTTAACAACTAGAAAGAAAATAGATTGTCAGAGGAATACTGAGTCACAAGCTGAACTCCAAGAATAAAGATCTGGCTCTTAGGAAAAGAAACTTCTGCCCAGTGTTCAAGATTTTTCCTTATGAATGGCATAGAAACATTCCCCAGACTGTGGTCCTCCAATAGAAATGGCATGTCAAGAGTAATCTTACAATAAAGGAACTTCTGAATTCTCCTATCACAATTTGGGTTATCATTTTAGCTCCTTGCTAATACTGTTCCAGTCTGTTAGAAAGGATATAAAAACAAATCTGCCCTAACTCAGGAGTGTGGGGGTCCAGCCTCCGTGGGGTCCTTGGAACCTGACAGGAGGGATAGAATCAGAGAAATAAGTTGAGTCAACAAGGGGGTAAAGGCAGGAGCAGGTTGACTGACTGTCAGCTGCTTGGATTTATTTTTATAGTCTCAGAATCATGTATGCATCAAGCAAGCAAGCTAAGATCATTTCCTTGGTTACAAAGGTGTAAAATTTTCATCATCAATCATATAATTCATGTGGTTACAAGTTTTAATCATGTGATTACAAGTTTAATTAATAATCATATAGTTAATTGATTTCTTATCCCTACTCAGACCATGATGACCTCAACCTATCTGTTACCTTATTTATTACTACATTGTATAATTGTTAATTCATTTAAAGTTATTAATTAAGCAATTCTTTTCATGGAAAGTTTTTTATATTTTTGTGTAAGTAATGTTTTTTGATACACTTCCTTAACAATCTATAGTGAGGGTCTTTATGCTTGTCCACCCATCCATTAACTCTTACAATAACCAATTTTTCTTTCAGGCCTTGGTAGAAACCACAGTTTCTGTGACTTTTTTATTCTTCCCCATGAAACTAAGGCTGCTGGAGTTCACATATCAGCCACCTGTACTAACTATTTTCTCAACATCTTTTCCATATATTCCTGTATATGGTAAGGGGGGGGCAAAACTACTAATTTCCCTGGAATTCTACCCAGCCCATCTTGTATCTATATTCCCTGTATATATTCTGACATCTCCTTGGAATTTCCAGTGTTGGGTTTTCCAGAGATTTCATAATGTTGAGGCCTTTTGTATGCCTCAGGGAGAGGCAGTCCTGTTAAATTTGGACAGAGTTTACAATCTGTTTTATTCAAGGAATTTTTCTGAAATCTTTCCTTTATAGTCATTCCACTATTAGGGTGAGTAAATATTGCAATCAATAATAAACCTATAAATATTGGTATGCAAGGAATCCCTATATATATTGAAGAAGGAAATGTTCCATCAGGCAGTGTGATTGCCTTGAGTCTTCTTGCTGCAACTGTGTCAAACAGCTTAGAGACCCTGGCTCCCAACACAGGAGTCTCTCTCTCCTATTTCACATCATGAGTGACCCAATACTACAGATGAACACTTTTTCTTTCCACTGATAGCCAGTGAAAAAGGGAATTATGGCCAGGATTCCATACCACTTCAAAGCTACTTTTTCCTTGGGGAGCATTCCCTTCTAGGCAAAACAATCTTTCTCTTCTCAGCATTCACATGCTTTGCAAAGAAACATGCAAAGGATATGCAAAGGCAATCTACAGATGAGGAGATCAAAGCAATCCATAGCCATATGAAAAAAATGCTCTAAATCATTAATTATTAGATAAATGCAAATTAAAGCTTCTCTGAGGTATCGCCTCACACTGCTCAGATTGGCCAATATGACCAGGAAGGATAATGATCATTGTTGGAAGGGTTGTGGGAAATCTGGGACACTATTATACTGTTGGTGGAGCTGTGAACTCATCCAACCCTTCTGGAGAGCTATTTGGAACTATGCCCAAAGGGCAACAAAAATGTGCATACCCTTTGATCCAGCAATACCACTACTGGGTCTATACCCTGAAGAGATGAGGAAAAAGGGTAAAAACATTACTTGTACAAAAATATTTATAGCAGCCCTGTTTGTGGTGGCAAAGAATTGGAAAGCCAGTAAATGTCCTTCAATTGGGGAATGGCTTAGCAAACTGTGGTATATGTATGTCATGGAAGACTATTGTTCTATTAGAAACCAGGAGGAACGGGATTTCAGGGAAGCCTGGAGGGGTTTGCATGAACTGATGCTGAGTGAGATGAGCAGAATCAGAAAAACACTGTACACCCTAACAGCAACATGGGAGTGATGTTCAACCTTGAAGGACTTGCTCATTCCATCAGTGCAACAATCAGGAACAATATTGGGCTGTCTGCAAAGGAGAGTGCCATCTGTATCCAGATAAGGAGCTGTGGAGTTTGAACAAAGTTCAAGGACTATTCCCTTTAATTTAGAAAAAAACAGATGTCTTATTGTCTGATCTTGTCACCTCTTAGACTTCTCTTCTTTAAGGATATGATTTCTCTCTCTCATCACACCCAATTTGGATCAAGGTACAACATGGAAACAAAGTAAAGACTGACAGAGTACTTTCCGTGGGGTGGTGGGGGGAGGGAAGCAAGACGGGGGGGAAATTATAAAACTCAAATAATATCTTTAATAAAAATTAATTTAAAAAACATGGCTGATGTTTATCCAAGCAGAGGTGAGAGAGGGGTATATCAAATTCTTACTAGTTGATATGCTGGCATGTTCTTACCTTTACCAACCAACCACCTTAGAACCCTAATTAATGATGATGTTTGTCCTTCATTCTTTTTTAAAAAATTTTTAGAAAGATTTTATGTATTTTGAGTTTTACAATTTTCCCCCCATCCCCCTCACCCCCCACAGAAGGCATTCTGGTGGTCTTTACATTGTTTCCATGGCATACATTGATCTCAGTTGAATGTGATGAGAGAGAAATTATATCCTTAAGGGAAAAAATAAAGTATAAGAGATAGCAAAATTACATAAGATAACGGGTTTTTTTTTTTCTAAATTGAAGGTAATAGTCTTTGATCTTTGCTCAAACTCCACAATTCTTTCTCTGGATACAGAAAGTATTCTTCATTACAGACAGCCCAAAATTGTCCCTGATTGTTGCACTGAAGGGATGAGCAAGTCCATCAAGGTTGAACATCACCCTCATGTTGCTATTAGGGTGTACAATGTCTTTCTGGTTCTGCTCATCTGGCTCAGCATCAGTTCATGCAAATCCTTCCAGGCTTCCCTTAGTTCCCATCCCTCCTGGTTTCTAATAGAACAATATTGTTCCATGACATACATAGTTTGTTACATACAGTTTGTTAAGCCATTCCCTAATTGATGTCCTTCATTCTTGAAGAAGACCATGACAACAGGGAGGAAATGTCATGACAAGCACATGAATTGGATTTGTATGAAGAGGGCATGCTAAGTCATCCCAGCCTCACTTTCTCCTCCAGAGCCAATTGAGTCCAGTGGCTAGATATGGATTAGGAAGACTGGAGATGGCCCTGGATGGGAGCCAATCAGGGTTAAGTGACTTGCCCAAGGTCACACAGCTAGAAAGGGTCAAGTGTCTGAAGTCAGGCTTGAACTCAGGTCCTCCTGGCTCCAAGGCCAGTGATTATCTACTGAGTCACCTTGCTCCCAGAACCCCAATTAATACTGTTGACATACAAAATAAAGGAAAGAAGGAAGAGGCTTAGGTTGAGCTTCATTGTGAAGAGCAAACTGAAATGCAAAATAGAGAAACTCAAGCAGTCAGACAGACCAATACTCACAAATGCCTTTTGTTTCATTATTTTAATTTTCCTAGTTCCGTATCTCCATGTGATTTTGTAACAATCTTTCCTAACATACGAAAGCTAGAAAATTGTTATACAAAGAATCAAAAAATTTCAGTTACCATCAACCCTTGGGAAAAGCCCAATAGAATTCATTGTAGTAGAGGTACCATGCTGGGATACCATGTATACAATCAAACTTTCCTAGGTATGGCTTGCAATTTTGTTACTCATCAATAGAGATAAGTTGGGAATAAGATTCAATGAATCCAATGAACTCAAAAATCTTTGATTATCCCCCTACCACATATTATGATTTGCTATGCTCTGGAGATACAAAAAATAAATTAAAAAGTATGCTTTAAAGAGGCATACATTCTAATTAAGGCAGGTCATATTTAGAGATCTGAGGTCTCTGAAAGAAAACAAGTCAAAATGCCCTTCACAAGAATATTATCAACTCAATGTGGTAAAGGCTCTTTTGCAACAAAAAGGAGAGAAAGAAAGGTCTCAGAGAAACACAAATTTACCTGAAGTATTTCTCCTTTCTCAGTTCAATGAAGAAGTAAATAGAGAGGCTGCTGATACTTACACAAACTTTTCACCAACTGGGAAAAATAAGGATTGAATCTGTAATCCAATCCTACTTGAAGTAAACTGGGAATTCCCCTAGCAAATTATGCCAAGGAACAGAGATAATTTATAATTTTCTTATATTGCAAAACACTTAATCCTGGTTTCTAGGCAGGTTTTCCTGTGTGAATGCTTTCTCATACAATCATTTTCTAGGAACAAAAGAAAGAGCCTCATGGGGGCAATTAAGTACACTGAACCAGATAATCATAACCTTTGAATGTATGGATATATTGCAGTCTCTTGAGATCTGAGCCTAATTCAGTTGAAATTATAAAAACAACTAACTTTTTGATATGTTTATAAAGCATTTTACACATCTTCCCTCATTTGAGCTTCATAATAGCCTTAAGAGATTGATTCTATCTACAGATGAGGAAAATGAAGCTTGGACAGGTTAAACACTTAGACCACTGTTAAACTTAGGGAAAGTTACAAGGAACAGACAAAGCTTACTGAGTTCAACTGTGTTTATTTTCCTCTTTTCATTCTGCCTGAACTTGACTCCTGCCATTCTTGTATGAAAAGCTTCCTCTCCTCTCTCTACATAAAACATGTCCTTTAAAACACGAATAAAATGAATCTTCCCCAATAAGGTCTTCTCTGATTCCCCCAGATTACAAATGTCATCCCTATTCTTAAGTATTATTCTTAACTTGCATGAGGTAAAGCACTATGATAGGATATATATGCGAGAGAAGTGTCAATGCCCCACATGTAGTTTAGGGGAAAAATATATATTTCAGCCTCTCTCTTCAATGTTATTGTCTACCAGCCTAATGAAGAATTTTAATGTGAGAATTATGTCATAGTGTGTGAGAGATGAGAAATAAAAAGTAGATATAGGTACAAGAAACTTACAACTCATCCTAGTTACAATATATTGGGGCAATTGCCATATCTTTCATGTAATATTAGGCTTAGCGCCTGAATCACAGCAGTCAGTAAGAGAGTACATCTAAAATGGGATCTGAACATTGATGCCATATTCTAAGGAGTGAAGTCTCAGAGCAAAATATCTCATACATGCTAAGTGTCCCATGGTCAAGGAAGATAATCTAACAGTAGACATCTAACAGAAGTCTAACAGTAAATGTTCATTATCATACTTCTATGGTCTGTGAAGGCATGGACCAAGTCTTATATTTCTTTTATATCCCACCCCATCCATCACATTCCTGAGCATATATGAAGAAACAATAAAAATACATGGAATATCAGAGTTAGAAAGGACCCTAAAAGCTCATCCTAAGAACCGTGGTTTAAAGCAGACATGTCTAACTTGTGACCTAAGAAATTACAGAGGGCTTCTGAAGCAGATTAAAGTGTAATTGAGAGATAAGAGAGAATATCACCACCCCCAACTCAATACTTTGTGAAGGACCACAAGTGTTACAAGTTGCACATGTTTTCAGACTTTTTAAATGCAATGTTTAGCTGTTCTGATTTTTTCCCTCTCTAAAAAAAGGACTATTAAGGAATGATTCTCTGAAAGGAGATGAAGGGGGTTATTTGGAATAAATAAAATAATGTAAGAAACAGAAGAGAACTAGAAAAACATTTTTTTTAAAAATATAATGGGGAGGTGGCTAGGTGGCACAGTGGATAGAGCGCCTGCCCTGGAGTCAGAAGTACCTGAGTTCAAATCTGGCCTCAGACACTTAATAATTACCTAGCTGTGTGGCCTTGGGCAAGCCACTTAACCCCATTTGCCTTGCAAAAAAAAAACCTAAAAAAGGTATAATGAGGAAATGTTTCATAAGATTAAAAAATATAACACAGATAATGTTAATTTCTAAGTCAATATATTACTTACAGGGAACCATGTCTTACACTAAAGATCCCAAGAGTTTAAACAATTAATGTAGAACCTCACACTGGTTTCTACAGACTGATTTAACTCCCTAGGAGAAAGGAGTTGTTGATCATACCAATAGAGGATAGGATGAGAGAATAAGAGATCTCAGCCCACAGGAAGTAACCTTAAGGTTTGGTAATCAAGGGAATCATCTGTGATGATAATATAAAAGGGCAAGAAAACTAAGTCTGTTTCCTCTTCCAGATGAGATACCCTTAGCTCTTAAAGATAGATATAATATCTCCTCCCCAAAAGGCTTCTCTTTTCTAAGATACACATTTCCAGTTTCTTCAACAAATTCTCATAATGTATACATTTCTATCCTCACCATAAGTATCATTGTTCTATGGACATTATTATTTACCAGTGATCTTCCCAGAAGTTATACACAGAACTGAATTCTGTATGCTATAAGTTATCTGACCAGGCCCAGTGCCTTTGGACCATCTCAACCCTGGTTTGGATCGCTCAAAACCTCAAATAGATGTCATGAATTTTGGTATTTCCATCCCCAATGTATATCACAACTCATTCATGCCTGCTGACTCTGTGGGAATCTTATCCATATTCTTCCCAATTTCACTTCAGAAGATTCGCCCAGTGTGCTAGAGGTTTTCCTCACTTCCTTTTGACTTTTCAAAGACACCACTGAAGAATTCAGAGTTTCCTGATGGTATCCTTTTCTGTGATACATGAGTGGTCTATCTTTTTTTTTTCACATAGTATCTTTTACTCTGACTTCAAAATTCCTTATTGATTATATGTTGACAAGGTTAAACTGCTTTCATTGGTTATTTCTCACATCCATGAAGCTATGCAATATTTTATGACTTGATGAAATAAGTATGTCATCTACAAACAAGAACATTTGCCATATTTTAACCATCCACAAGTAATCATCTGGAACAATACTATTAATTCCAATTGTGACAGTTCTACTCTACTTAATGGCAACCACAGTTTATCATAAAAATCTTTACAGATCACCTCTATTTTGCTTTTGTTGATTGTTCTTCAGTTTTCATGCTTAAATGCCATTAAGATCAATTTGCTTAGCGGAATCTCTTGCCAAATTTCTTCAGTTTGGTTTTATCCACCATTATTGTCCCTGTTTTATGAGATGATACTATTCACAATAAGCATCATTTAATTCTGTAAGACTTTAGAAAAACATTCCTATTCTAAACTCGTGCTGCCTCCAGCTGCCATCTCTCTCGGTATTTGTGGACTTAAGTCTTTTTTTTTTTGAACTTTCAGAATCATTGTAGGGTCAATCATTTCAACTGATGTTGGATGTAATTTTAAGCTGTGCTTTTTCCCATTTTTCATGATTGATTATGTAAATAGTTCAAGATTGAGTTGCTTCAATTGCTTCTCATTATTCTTTCTTCTAATTTGGTTCATCGCTAAAAAGTTGAGATCTTTGCTACACCTACACTTAAACTGTACAAAGGCAGCTGAGGTATATTAATTTCATAAGAAATCTTTTCCTGTCAAAATATAAACAATTTCATTTTTTTGACATTTTTCAGTGCTCATAATATGCTGTGCCTACTGTTTCTTTTCTCAAAGAAAGGAGCTATGATACAATGGCAAAAAATTTCTATGTAATTAGCAAGTCTCTGATCTCTCTCATTCCTACTTCTTTTTTTTTCTTTTTGTTTTAATTTAAGGCAATGGGATTAAGTGACTTGCCCAAGGTCACATGGCTAGGCAATTATTAAATATGTCTGAAGCCAGATTTGAATTCAGGAACTCCTGACTCCAGGGCTGATGCTCTATCCACTGAGCCACCTAGCTGCCCATCACTCCTACTTCTTGATTCAGGTTTTCTATTGTTTCCCAATATAGTCAAATATGCCAACCTTTATGATGATATTACTATCAAAATATGTAATACTTTCACTTGAAGGATCTTTTTGAAGTTTTCATAGAATTTCACTTCTTAATCCCCTACAATTGATGTCAATGCACAAAATAAAATTATTTCACAGTGGATTGGGGTTTTTTTTCTGACATCGAGAGGATTACAAAAAAAGAACAAGTTCCTTAACATAAGTAAACCACACAATTAAACCAATGCTATTAATTCCTCCCTCTTACTCCCCAAGAGTCTCAGGAAGCCCTATTTCATTTTAGTTACAACTTCCTTCTTTCTTCTGGTTTCTTTTGTAAAGGGAATGTCAAGGTTGACGTGACCCAGATCCTTCAGTAGTATGGTACCTCCTTGCTCACTGGCAAGGATTTCATACTTAGAGTGCCCACAGGGAAGTTAAAGAGTATAAGCAATTTCAAATTTGTGGAATTCTTAGCACAACCTTGTCTACCATTCTGCTACCATCAATCATTGCAAAGAAGCTGCAGAAAATGACAGACAGGCATTTGAATTTTTCTTTGTTTGATGGATTGACATGGCCAGGGAATTCAACAAGTGATTAGCCAACTAGTAATGAACTTCTCTTTACTTGGCTAAACAAGCCTTTGGAAAGTTGTCTTTATCTGTCTTCAGAGCCATACTTGAATTTTGTATTGCATGGTAGAACTTGTCAGACTTTAAAATCCACAAGTATTTTCTTTGTAAATATAGACTGATCTCTTTGCCATGAGACACTAGATGAGGATTTTGCATAGTACACTCTATCTCTGTTAATATAGCCTAAGAGGGTAAGCTCTTTTTTAAACTGACATCCATTCTGTTGTCTCATATTGAATTTCCAATCTGCTGAGGCCAGACCCCAAATCTTTTGAAAATAAATGACTCTGGAAAGACCAAGATGGCAGAGTGGAGGCAAGAATTCCCAGAACCTCTTCCCCAGAAAACTCTAAATGCTGTAAAATTATGATTTAACCAAATTCTAGAGTGGGCAGAACCCACAGAAAGACTGAGTAAAACAATTTTCCGGCCCAAGACAACTTAGATGATTCATGGGAAAGATCTATTCCACCTGGAACAGGGTTGAAAGGAACCACCATGCAGCCTGGGCCACAGCTGTGCTGTGCCATTGCAAACCAACTCCAGCCTTCCAGGAAAAGCCCAAGGGGCACCTAGGTCCCTGGGGGAACTGGGTCTCATGGCAGTGGGAGCAGTTTCCAGACTTCTGACTCCCAGGGATCAACAAGAATAGCTTGAAGGGTTGGCAGGAGAACTCTGCCACACCAGATTGAGCTTGGAGCCCAGGTCAGCATAGGCCTCAGGGCAGTCCTGCCATGGGAATCTGCAGAGTCATCCAGCAGCTGCTTCCAGAGCTCTCAGCCACAAAAGTAAGGGGTTGGGAGAGACTGCAGAGGACTCTCTAATATCCCTAGGGTGGGACTCTGCTGCTTTACCCATACTCACATCCAAGTTGCAGTCTGGGGCCTCATACTGCCTCACACTCCTTACAACTCCAGAGCAGAAGGGAGGGCTTGTGTTCATCCACAGACCAGAATGAAGGCCAGGAGAGCATTCAGAGCCTCTCATAAGACCTTGAAGGAATTAAGATGGGGGCAAATACCAAAACCCTCCAAAAAACTTTGGAAGTACATTAAAATCATGTCATAAGGGACAGCTAGGTGGCACAGTGGATAGAGCACCCTCCCTGGAATCAGGAGGACCTGAGTTCAAATATGGCCTCAGACACTTAATAATTACCTAGCTGTGTGATCCTGGGAAAATCACTTAACTTCATTGCCTTGCAAAAACTAAAAAAAAAAAAAAAAACATGTCATAGTCTGGGGAATGAGCAAATAACAGAAGAAATAGAATCTGATCATAGAAAATTATTGTGGTCCCATGGTGGATCAAAACATACACTCAGAAGATGAGAAAATCAAAGCCTCTGTTTGCAAAACCTCCAAGAAAAATAGGAATTGGTTTCAGGTTATGGAAGAACTCAAAAAAGACTTTGAAAAGCAAATAAGGGAAGTAGAAGAAAAATTGATAAGAGAAATGAGAGCAATGCAGGAAAATTATGAAAACCAAGTCAGCAGTTTGGTGAAGGAAATATAAAAAAAAATCAAAATAACATGTTAAAAACCAGTTTAGGTCAAATGGAAAAAGCAGTCCAAAAGGTCAATGAGGAGAAGAATGTTTTAAAAAGCAGAACTGGTTAGATGGTAAAGAAAATTTAAAAAGCTCTCTGAAGAAAATAACTTCTTCAAATGTATAAAGAAGCTAAGGGAAACTAATGACTTTGTGAGAAATCAAGAAGCAATTAAAACTAAGAGAATGAAAAACTAGAAGAAAATGTGAAATATCTCAACTGACCTGAAAAACAGATCCAGCAGACATAATTTTAAAATTATTGGGCTACCTGGAAGTCATGACCATGAAAAGAGTCTAGAATTCATTTTTTAAGAAATAATCCAGCAAATTTTCCCTGATAGCCTATAGGCAGAGGATAAAATTAAAATTGAGGGAATTCACTGATCACCTAAGAAAAATCCCCCCCAAAAACAGACCTCCAAGGAATATTATAGCCAAATTCCATAACCCCCAAGTCAAAGAGAAAAATACTACAAAGAACCAGAAAGAAACAATTCAATTACCATGACAATACAGAAAGGATTACACAGGACTTGGCAGTGTCCACATTAAGGGTTCATAGGACTTGGAATATGTTATTCTGGAACACAAAAGAGCTTGGATTACAACCAAGAATCAACTACCCAAAAAACTGAACATCCTCTTTCAGGGGAAAAGATGGACATTCAATGAAATAGGGGTATTTCCTATTGAAATGACCAGAGCTAAACAGAAAGTTGGATCTTCAAGAACAGGACTCATGTGAAGCATGGAGAGGGTGTATGAGAAAATTGAGGGATTTAATGGTGTTGATATGATAATTCATATGAGCCTTCTCATTTATTAAAGCAGTTAGAAGGAACATATGTAGACAAGGTACAGGAAGGAACTGAATATAAAGGTATAATATATCTTATACTATATCATAAAAATATCAATGAGTGAAAAAAAGAATGTACTGGAAGACAGGGAAAGGAGAGATAAAATGGGCTAAAATATTTTACTTAAAAAAGTCAAGAAAAAGCTTTTGCAATGGAGTGGAAGGGGGAAGGTAAGGGGAAATGAGTGAGCCTTTATTCTCATCAGAAATGGCTCAGAGAGGAAGTAACATGCACACTCAATAGGGTATAGAGATCTATCTTACCCTAGAGGAAAAAGGAGAGGAAAAGTATGGGAGAAAGGGGACAGGGGGAGGGGAGGGGGATGTAAGTGATAGAAGAGTGGGAAGATCATGGGAGAGGGTAGTCAAATACAACATACTTTTGAGGAGGGATAGGATGAAAAGGGAGAGAGGATAGAATAAATGGGTGTGAGGAATAGAATAAAGAGAAACAGTTAATAATAGCAACTGTGGGAAAAAATACTGAAGCATCTTCTCTGTTGAACTTATGATAAGAATGCAACCCATCCCAGAGACAGAGCCAATGGTATGTGAAAAAAAGAAAAAAGAGATTGACTCCTTTATTTTGCACTTGTGAAGTTGCTGTCTTAAATCCAAGTATAAGACTTAACTCTCATATTTATTAAATTGGACCTTTACAGGGAGAAGAGGAGCCAGGATGTAGTTGTGTGGGATATCCATGGTCAGATCATGTGACCTGAATGAATATTAAGCAAAAGGGACTGAGTTGGAGAAGTCAGACTGGTAGATGAAGAATTAGGGAAGATCACTGTTCTGGAAACCTAGAGAGAAGAGAGTATCAAGGAAAAGAAGGCAACTGGCAACGTCAGGGCTGCAACAAGATCAAGAATGAAGATTGAGAAAAGGCAATTGCATTTGGCATTTAAGAGATCACTGGTAATTTTGAAAAGAGGCATTTATAGTTGAATGATAAAGTTATATGCTGGATTACAGAGAGGTAAAAAGAGAGCAGGAGAATGGAAGCTACTCTCAGAGATAGTCTTCTCAAGTTTAGTCACAAAAAGGAATGAAGATATAGGATAATAATTAGTGGGTATGGATGGACCAAGTGAGGATTTTTTAAGAATTGGAAGATATAGGTATGTTGATAGGCAATAAGGAAGCAGCCAATAGAAAGTGAAAGACTGAAGATAAAGGATAGGGTTGGGATAACAGAAGGGTCAATCTGACAAAAGAGAAGGAATACAATATGCTCACTTGTGCAAGATGAGGGGTTTATCTCAGCAAGGGAAGGGTCACCTCTTCATGTGAGACAGATGAAGGAAGAGGTAGTGGCAAAAGTCATCTGAGTAATGTGAGATGGGGGAAGAAAAGAGAAAAGGGAGCTGTTCATGAATGGTCTCAATTTTTTTCAGAAAAAATATAATGGGGGCGGCTAGGTGGCGTAGTGGATAAAGCACTGGCCCTGGAGTCAGGAGTACCTGGGTTCAAATCTGGTCTCAGACACTTAATAATTACTTAGCTGTGTGGCCTTGGGCAAGCCAATTAACCCTGTTTGCCTTACCAAAAAAACCTAAAAAAAAAAAAATATATATATATATATATATATACATAAAATGAAAGAAATCCTCAGTTAAGAGTCTGTGGGTGGCAGCTAGCTAGCTGGTGCAATGGATAAAGAACCAGCCCTAAAGTCAGGAGGACCTGAGTTCAAATCTAGCCTCAGGCCCTTAATAATTACCTAGCTGTGTGACCTTGGGAAAGTCACTTAACCCCATTGCCTTGCAAAAAATTAAAAAAAAAGAGTATGGTGGAAGGGAAAGCCATGAGAGGTGTGAAAGGGGATGAAAAGATTTAGAAAGTCCACTATGATGAGTATATGGTAAGCTTATTAGAAAGATGGACAAAGATTATCTAGCAGCAGTGAAGGTCCAGTAGAGGATAATTATGTAACATAAATTTGTATTTGATCCAATTAGAATCATGGCATCTTTCTTTCAATAGCATCTTTGCAGTAGAGAAGAGAGAAGTTGGAGAGAGTAATCCAAGGCTGAGACTTTTGAAGGATATATATATATATATATATATATATATATATATATATATATATATATCGGAGATTTAATTTAATTCAAGAGAAGAGGACAGTATAGAGATAAATTGTTAAACTGTTGACCAAAGGGTTGAGATAGGGAAAGGAAGAGAGTAGAGCAAGAGCAGAGCTGGGAGAGATCTGAGGGGGGGAAATCAAAGGATGGGAGGTCACAATGGAAGTGAAGAGCAGAGTTTAGAATCGTGAGGGAGAAGCAAGAAGCTTATAGTTTGTGAACAGATAAAGGAATATCATAGTTCCTAAACATGGAGTTTGTGGGTGATAAAAAAGATCAAAGATTTCTCTCTGATGTCAGTTATCATTTCTGCTTTCCTCAGTCATCCCAAGCCATGATCCCCATTCTTTCTTTTTTCTCAGAAGAATAAGTTCTTTCTGGATTGATTGGATTGTGTGAAGGAAACACCTATCATGGTGTGGACACTTACATTAGCATTTTGCAAAGCCCCAACTTGTCCTATGTGAAAAATAAATCTGTTGGTTGTTCTTCCAGGATCACCAAACTCACCTGTTCAGCAGTTATCCTTGACAGCTACCCTGATGCAATTAATGTTAGAATAAAACACCACTCTGTCTCTTACTTAATGTTTTAACCTTAACTCAGACAGTTGGGATTTTCTTTTATTTCTTTTGTTTTTCTTTTTCAAACAGTTCAAGATTAAGAAGTCAAATTTTCCACTTTAAAATTCTGTCCATACTTCTGAGAATGATTCAGTTTTGCTAGGGTTGCTTGCCACTTGCTCATTCCTGAATGAGAATCCTGGTTGCTTTGAGGTCCCGCTTGCTAAAGGTGAATAAACAAATATTTAAGGTTCATCCTGTAAAACATGAAATTCACAGTTTACTGGGGCACTCGTGAACCGATCCAACCATTTTGGAGAGCAATTTAGAACTATACCCAATGAGCTATAAAATTGTGCATACACCCCTTGATCCAACATTACTACTACTAGATCTGTATCCCAAAGAGAGCATAAAATAATAGGGAAAGAACTACATGTACAAAAGTATTTATTTTTGTAGTAGCAAAGAATTGGAAACTGAGGAATCAATTGGAGAATAGCTGAACAAATTGTAGTATATGAATGTGATGGAATACGATTATTCTGTAAGAAATCATAAGCAGGGGCGGCTAGGTGGCGCAGTGGATAGAGCACTGGCCTTGGAGTCAGGAGTACCTGGGGTCAAATCCAGCCTCAGACACTTAATAATTACCTAGCCGTGTGACCTTGGGCAAGCCACTTAACCCCCCTGCCTTGCAAAAAATAAAAAATAAAAATCATAAGCAGCTGAATTTCAGGAAACCTGGAAAGACTTATATGGACTGATACTGAGTGAAGTGAGCAGAAGCAGGAGAATATTGTCCACATCAACAGCAACACTGTTAGCTCTTCTCAGTAGTATAATAATCAAAGACAATCCTAAAAAAGTTGTAATGGAAATACCATCTACATCTAAAGAAAAAACTATGGAGACTGAATGCAGACCAAAGCATACTGTTTTCGCTTTCTAAAATTTATCTCATATTTTATTTTTTCTCAGTTTTTTCTTTTGTTCTGATTATTCTTTTATAACCAAAATAATATAGTAATATATTTAACATGATTGTACATGTAAAACCCTATATCAGATTATTTGCTATCAAGGGTAGGGGGAGGGAAGGAGGGGAAGTAGAAAAATGTGAAACTCAAAATCTTTTAAAAAATGAAAACTAGGGTGGCTAGGTGGCACAGTGAATAGAGCACCAGCCCTGGAGTCAGGAGTACCTGAGTTCAAATCCTGCCTTAGACACTTAATAATTACCAAGCTGTGTGGCCTTGGGCAAGCCACTTAACCCATTTGCCTTACTAAAAACCTAAAAAAAATTAAAAAATGAAAACTGTTTTACATGGAAAAAATAAAAATACATTTTTAAAAAACTGTGGCAGTCTTCTAATTCTGAACTCGCACATATTTGGCTCAGTCAATAGTTACCAGGTACCCTAACAATCCTATTTTCAATCATAAACAATGCAGGCTAGCAACAGGCAGCATTATTCCCATAACCCACTGGGTAGCTTCTGGGAAACCCAGTTCAGGGAGAGTATGATTGAAGGTCAGAGAAGAAAGGCAGAACTGATGATTAATCTATAGAGAGATAAGTCTGGTTTAACTGTGTTGCTGAAGCCCATCATGGTACTAATGTATACCCTGAGTCACTATTTTGTTACTAGATATCACATACTGGTTATTTACCAGGTGTCACTGGAGCCTTGAGGTGCCTTGCTGATATGGAAGACAAAACTAAACTCAAAACCAAGAGACTCCCATAGCCTTCAGATCATTACCAGAAGTCCTGCTACTTATCAAATCAAGTCCTGCAGCGAAATAGTTCTGGAAAAGGGAGGATGTCAACACAACATACCCTTTACTATAATGAACATAATATGTTAATCATTAGTTGGTGGCAAGATCTTCTTTAAACTCAAAGGACAATCATTATTATTATTATTATTATTATTATTATTATTATTATTATTTCAAGAAAGGGACAAGATCTGGGGTGGCTAGATGTCTCAGTGGATAGAGCACCGGCCCTGGAGTCAGGAGTACCTGAATTCAAATTCGGTCTCAGACACTTAATAATTACCTAGCTGTGTGGCCTTGGGCAAGCCACTTAACCCATTGCCTTGCAAAAAAAAAAATCCTTAAAAAAAGGGACAAGATCAAGAAAACAGAGGTAAGTCAGATCCCAATAATGGACATCAATAAAATAAAACATGAAAATACAAGACTGAGATCCAGGGACATTCTCTCCTGACAGCCTAGACAGAAAACAAATTATAGGTCAATGTAATTAACATACCTTGATTCAATAAACTAGCAAATAGAACATAATAATCTATCCAAAATCATCCATTCAAACTAAGTAGAATTTATACCAAGAATACAAGGTTAGTTTAATACTATGGGAGGGGAGGGGGGATCAACATTATAAATTATATTAACTAGAACATTATATAAAAGATTAAATGCTTTCTGTTTGCTTCTAATGTCTTACAAATAAATCTGAGTTACTGATAACTCATATGAACCTTCTCATTTATAAGATCAGTTAGAAGGAGTATATAGACAAGGCACAGGAGGGAGCTGAATATAATAGTATAATATAGTATAAAGATGGCATCAGTAGGCAATAAAGAAAGTATTGGGAGAAAGGGAAAAGGAGGCTAGAATGAGCTAAAACATAAAAGTCAAGAAAAAGCTTTTGCAAATGGATTGGATGGGGAGAATGAGGGGGAAAGAGTGAGCCTTCATTCTCATCAGAAATGTCTCACAGAGGAAATAACATACACACTCAATAGGGTATAGAGATCTGTCTTGCCCTAGAGGAAAAATGAGAGGAAAGGTATGGGAGAAAGGGGACAGGGGGAGGGAAGGGAGGAAAAGGTGATAGAAAAGAGGAAGAAGGTAGTCAGATACAACACACTTTTGAGGAGGGACAGGGTGAAAGGGGAGCGAAAATAAATTAAATGGAAGTGGGAAGGAACAGAATGGAGGGAAAGACAGTTAACAAAAGCATTTGTGGGAAAAAATATTGAAGCAACTTCTTTTATGGACTTATGATAAAAAATGCAAACCATCCCAAAGACAGAGCTGATAGTATCTGAACACAGACTGAAGTACATTTTTTTTCCTCTCACTTCATTTCTTTTGATGTTTCTCTATCTTTTGGGGGGATGAAGAGAGACTTATGTTTATATTCACAACAAGATTATTGTAATAATGTGAAAATCATTAAATAAATCATTAAAAAATGAAAATAAATAAATCTGAGTCCCAGACCCTTGTAACAGATGTTGGCAACAGGATTCTCAGAAAATGAAGCTTATATCTATACTAGGGTAGTCAACCACAAAAATTCAAAATTCACTCCAAAGTGTACCCAAAATTTGGCCCCCCAAAAAGGCATTTAATTAAAAATATCTATCCTTTTTATGATTTTAAAAAATAAGCTATGCAGTAATTAAAAAATATTTTTCTGATATTATTAAAACAATCTCCTTGAAGCTTTTGACTAATAAGCAGTCATGAGTAATAAAATCTCTTGTACATATCTCTTGTGTAAGAAGTTTTTAGTGGACCCCAATGCAAATGCAGAAAGATTTTGGAAACTGTGAAGCTGTAAATCAGTCTGAAGAACTAGGATCCCAAAAGGACAAACATTTCTCTGGCACTGACAGGTCTGCACCATTTTTTACAAAACCCAGCCCTGAATTTTTAACTCCGAGTCTTTAAACCCCACCCCCAAGCAATTGCAGAGAAAGGGGAGTTCAGTGCAGAAGTTGGGGAATTCAGACCTCCTGATCTTGGCTAAATGGACCTCTGTCCTTTATCTTAAAACACAATGAGTGGGGACAGCTAAGTGGTACAGTAGATAGAGCACCAGCTCTGCAGTCAGGAGAACCTGAGTTCAAATCTATTCTCAGACATTTGACACTTAACTAGCTGTATGACCCTAAACAAGTCATTTAATTCTGTTTGCCTCCTCCCCTCCCCCCAAAAAAAGCAAGGAAAAAACATGAAGGGAATTGCTTTGGCCAAGCCCAATGAGACATAATTTCTAGGTAATTAATAATTTTATTAATTGTGGCTAGCAAATAATTAATAAAAGGAGGTTATTTGGCTGTTTCTGGTAAACCAAAAACCCTTCCTGGAGGTTTTTTGACACTTATATATACCCTTGGAAGAGTGGGTGTTCCTGACAGGTAGAAACAAAATTACGATTGGTTAATAATTAACCAGAGAAGAATTATAATAATGAGGATGAGAAATGGACCTATTCTAATGGGACCTAGGGGATGTGACTTTGATTATGCCTCTCTTACTCCCAGATCACCCTCAGCTTCCCAAAGGATCTAAACAAAGGATCCATCCCTGACCCAAGCCTAAGTAAAATATACTGGGCCAGAATTCACCAAGATCACATTCTCTTTGTAAGATTTTTCTAATTGGGTGGTGTGGTCTAGGTGGTGTAAATTTTGGGACAAAGTCAGTAACATCCTTCAAAAACTGACTGTATTAACCTACAAGAACTTATTTTTGAATGAGGAAATAAAAAGAAAATAATCTTAATCCAAATGATATTTGGCTAATAATGAGAGAAAAGTAACCATTTCTCTCAACATAAGAGAAAAATAATCATTCCTCTCCTCCTCTAGCTTTAGAAGCTAGATTAGCTGCTTGGGAGACCAGACACACTGAGAAGAGGTCAAAAATATGGAGATTCTCTATGTGAATACCAATGCCCTGATAAATCCAAGTTAAAAAAAAAAAAAGAAACTGGCTTTTAAAAATGATGTTTTTTTGACATCTGAGACCTTGGTCAAGTATATCTCTCAAATATTAGACCCTGGTCTAAACAAGTTAAAAAGTTTCCATCTGTTCTGACCCATAATTGAGAATATGGTGGCCAAGATTGAAGAAATTAAATTTACTATCATATTCCACATTGAAAAGTACTATGTGTCTGGCAATTGTGATTGGCCATATGAAAATGACAGAAGACAAGCTAATCTGTAATATCCAACTGATTGATGTGTTGTCTCTGCTAAAGAGACAAAATATAAGGATTTGGGGATTTTGTACATCGAGAAAATCACTTCTGTTTTGAAGCATAGTATTGATAAATGGAAGAGGCTGAAAATGAAAGAGAAAAAAATAGATTCTAAATATGAAGGCAGAGGATTACAGATTTTATCACAATTGAAATTCAAGCATCAGAAGAAGAGCTAAAGAATAAGCCCATCACAAATAAAACCCTGCAAGAAGAGATAGTAAGGTGCAATTAGATGGCACAGTGGATAGAACACCAGCCCTGGAGTCAGGAGTCCCTGAGTTCAAATCCGACCTCAGACACTTAATAATTATCTAGCTGTGTGGCCTTGGGCAAACTTAACCCCATTGTCTTGCAAAAACCTAGAGAGAGAGAGAGAGAGAGAGAGAGAGAGAGAGAGAGAGAGAGAGAGAGATCTTGTTTATATCTTGTTTAAAATAAACTCAAAACAGTATAAAATGCCTAGGAGAACACCTGCCAAAACAAAATAAACCCAGGTACTCTATATCCAAAATTAATCTTAAAAAATTTTATACATATAAAATCAGATTTAAATAAATAAAGAAATTTTAATTATTTAGGGGTAGGCAGGCAATATAAAAATGACAATTTTATTTATATTAATTTTTTTATATTATATTTATATATATATTATATATTATATTTATTTATATTAATTTATATCTCCAATGCCATAACAATTAAATCACCAAAAAATAAGAAAATAAATAAGAAAAACAAAACAAAAATTTTTTGGAAGAACAAAAAAGTCAAAAATATCAAAGAATTAATTTTTAAAAAAAGCATAAAGGAAGTTTACCAATTCCAGATTTGAAACTATATTTTGAGGTAGAATTATCCAAACTGGCTAGGAAATAGAAAGATAGATCAATGAAAACAGAGTAGATATACAATTTACAGCAGCAAAAAATATAGCAACCTTGTATTTGACAAGTGTAAAGATATAAGACTTTGGAATAAGTGAAAATTATTGGGAAAACTAGAAAGCAGTATGGCAGAAATTGGTCATGGATCAGTATCTTACACTATCTAGCAAGAGAAGGTCAAAAATTTATATACAACCTAAATATAAAAAGAGATACTATAAGAAAATTTGAAGAACATGGAACATATTACATATCAGATTTATGGACAGGTGAAAAATTTATGAGTAAACAAGAGACAGAGCAGAGTGAAGTTATAAAATGGATCATTTTAATTAAATTAAGAAAGGTTTTCAAAGACTTTCTATGTGCCTTTAATTTTTTTAAAATTGTCTTATTATGTAATTCTGCTATATCTCATACTATATGTTTCTTCCTTAAGGATATGATTTCTCTCTCATCACATCCAATTTGGATCAATGCATACTATGGGGATAATGTAAAGACTAACAAACTGCCTTCTGTAGGGGGTGGGGGGTTGGAAGTAAGATTGGGGGAAAAAATTATAAAACTCAAAATAAATAAAACCTTTCTAAAATTAAAAAAAGGAATTGAAAACAATTTAAAAGGTTTTGTACAAATAAAACAAATGTAGTTGAGATCATAAGGAAAGCAGAAAATTGGGTAGGCATAATTTATAGAAAGTTTCTCAGATAATGATCTCATATTTCAAATATATAAAGAACTTTGTAAAATCTATAAGAAAATGAGTCATTCCTCAACTGATAAATGGTCAAAGGATATGAACAGGCCGTTTCAGATGAAGAAATCAAGATAATTAATAGTCACATGAAATAATTCATTATTGATTAGAAAAACACAAAAGAACATTAAGATATCATTCTATATCTATCAGATTTGATAAAATGAGGGGAAAATAACAAGTGTTAGAGGGGATGTAGAAAAATGGTACATTAATTCATTTTCAGTGGAATTGTGAACTGATCCAGTCACTATGGAGAGCAATCTGGAAATATGCCCAAAGGATTATTAATTTATCTATACCCATTGACCCAGCAATACTACTATTTGATCTATTTTTTAAATGTAATTAGAGTAAAAGAAAAAGGATCTATGTGTTCTAAAATATTTATAGTAATTCTCTTTGTTGTGGCAGAGAATTGGAAACTGAAGAAGATGCCCATCAATTAGGGAATGAATGAACAAGATATGGTATATGATAATGGTGGAATAATACTGTGCTATAAGAAATAATGACCTTGATGATTTAGAAAAACATGGAGAGGCTTGCATGAAGTAATGAAAATAAAATGAGCAGACCCAAGAGAAAATTTTATACAGTAATAGCAATATTGTTTTAAGAACAACTTTGGGGGTGGCTAGGTGGAGCAGTGGATAAAGTACCAGCCCTGGAGTACCTGAGTTCAAATATGGTCTCAGACACTTAATAATTACCTAGCTGTGTGGCCTTGAGCAAGCCACTTAACCCCATTGCCTTGCAAAACACTAAAAAAAAAAAACCCAACTTTGAATAAGTTATTTTCACTATTACAAATATCCAAATTAACTTCAAAAGACATATGAAGAAAGACACTATCTGTATCCAGAAAAAGAAATAATATAAATAGAAGAATGTATAGAATAATTTTGCATATATATATATATGTATATATATATACATACATACACACACACATTTGTTAATGGTAGCCAGCTCTAGGGCTGGAGAGAGGGGAAATAATTTTTAAATTACATGATAACTATTATGAATTTAATAGGAATAGCAAGTTGAACATAAAATATTTGCAATTTCATGTGCAATTATCTTATTTTAATTATACTATGTTATGGAAATCTATGTTTTAATTTATTCCATATTCCAATATTTTCATATTATTCCAATATTCCATATTATTTAATTTATTCCATAAATTAAAAATAAAATTAATTTCATTTTAAAAAGGGCAAGCCTTTGAGTCAGTGTCCAGGAGAAGATGCCAAGGACAAGTTTGGCTCAGTAGAGTAGAAGCAATTGCCAAAACATGGATCTAAATGTGGCAGAAGGAACGAAAAAAGATGTGGAGTCTTACAATAATAACAACCACCACCATCTTCAAGGATTTCAGTAAATGAGGGAGTAAGGAAAAATAGGTCCAGCATTAGGGGAGACTGGTAGGTATACTCCAGGTTCAGGCAATTTCAGATAATATGAAAATACAAAAGAGGAAGAGATTCAAGTTTAAGGTGAGTGTCTGAGCAGGGAACTCAGATTCCAGAAATGCAAGAAAACAGGGAACAGGAACTTGAGGTCTGATGGGTCTGGAAGGAATAGCAATATTACTGACAGCCCAAAAGGCTCAAGACACAAGTCCAAAAGGGCTTCTGATATTTCCATCAAATGATTTTTGGAAGCCTTTTGTTTGTTTTGTTAAACTGTTGCTGGACACATGTTTTTCCTGGTCACACCCTTTTCAAATTTATTCCCCTTATTAGATTGCTTTCTGTCAGGGGGAGAGAAGACAGAAGGGAGGGAGGGAGGGAGGGAGAAAAATGTGAAACTCAAATCCTTACCAAAAAATGATTGTTGAAAATTACCTTTGCATGTAATTGAAAATTAAATAAATAAATATTTGAAATGTATTCCCCATATTGAACCACAAAACCTATTCTTGTCCTATGACTTTCTTCATCCTTTCTCAATTTTAAACCCAGAGCACTCCATTACAGTGGATTCCACACTAATTCTTCCACTGAAATGCACACATTTAAAAGGATACAACTCCCAATTAGATGAAAGATGAGCTTGGACCTCTTGGGAGTTAGAAAAGGATTTGTTTCATTTTGTTAGAAACCACTTGAAGAGGAAATCTTAAGAGGAATGAATTGAGACAATTGTTTCATAGGAGTTTTCTAATCTCCAAACTTCTAGTCCTTTCCCTCCCTAACTAGCTTTATTGAAATATGTGTATATATACATATATACAAATACCTACAAACATATATAGACAGCTATAAGTCAATATATTATTTATAATATATAATAAACAAATGTAAATATAAATATCTTTAAGTATGCATTTAAACATATGCAAAATTTTTACATTTGTATCATATATAATATATATTTGTATATATCTTACACAGAGATATATAGATATAAAAATATGTTATTTATAATATAGAGACATATAGATATAAAATATGTTATTTATTATAGATATAAAATGTTTAATATAGTTAAGTAGAATACTTACATTTAAAATATACATAAGTAGAATACACATTCAAGAGTTATTATGTTTACTATATCATATACATATTGTGATGTGATACATACATGAATTAAGTGTGTTTCCCTTATTAAAGTATGTGGTAACATGCCATAATGAGAAAAGAATTGAAACTGAAATCAGAAGACTTGGGTTTGAACCTTAATTCAGCTACTTAGTGTTTGAAAAATCTTCTCCAGGTCTCAATTTCTTTATCTATGAAGAAAATTGGATTATGTCATCTCAAAGGTCCCTTCAAATTCTATAAATATATTATAGTAATAAAGTACACAATTTATAACAAACTGGAAAAACACATCTAAAATTCCCAACTTACCTTTCCATGATCAGATTGCCTTGAATGATCAAGGATAATAATGATATTTTAAATTTATATAGGGATTTATAATTGTCAAAGGGTTTCACCTGTTAACTCATTTAAGCCTCACAATACCCAGTATCACATATCCCTTTCTTACAGATGAAGAACCCAAGGTTCTTGAGAGAAATTGCTATTTCTTTTGTGTATTTAATAAGTAATTATTGAATTGGAACCAAAGTTTTTCCCCTTTTTCTACTTCCTCAATAGGTATTGCCTCAGTCAAACTGAGAGCTTTTAAAGACCTTAGATCTTAGATCTAAAGGCCAAGATCTTCCACTGCATCTGAAGCCATGTCCATATCTGGCCAGTGGACACAGATGGATCCCAAGGAGAAAGTGGGGCTGGTGTCTTAGCACAGCCCCCCCTTCATTCAAACCCAGTTCATATACTTGACATGGCATCACCTCCCTGATGTTATGGTCCTCTTTGAAAATAAAGAACAAACAAGAGCATCAAGTTCCTCCTTCAGAAATCAGTTCCTATAGGTTACTCAGTCAGCCTTTAAAAATGCAGAACTGATACAGAAAGGGAGAACTCAGAATTGTTAGAAAGTGAAAGTTAGATAAATTGATGGATTCTGGTCCACTGTGTTTTACTCCAACAGGTCTGGGGAAATGTACATTCTCCTTTTTGTCAGATTGGCAATATAGATACATTGAGCAAAGAGGATTCATAAAAGCAAATATATGAAATGATTGTACCATATCATCTAATCTTTCACTACCTAATACCTATAATACCTCTATATTTGGCAATATGTACTCAGATGTTCTCTCCATGTTGTATTAATTAGCAAGAACAAAAACAATATACTTGATGGATTTTTGGTATGTTTAATATCATTAATAAATGTCAGATGTCTAAAACATCACTTACAGTATGATTAATTAAAAAATACAGGAAAAACAAATTAATAAAATAAAAAATAGGAAGGTCCAAAGTAATCTTTTGCTTCTCAACATAATTCAATGAAACTTGAATTCTTCAGTCATTCTAATTAGATAGAAAAATATATATATATATACACACAAACATATATACATATATATGCACACATATATTTAATTGACTCAAATATATATGCATATGTGTATATATATACATAATATGGATATATAGGTAATCTTCAATTTAAGCATTGACTTGTTTTCCAAAAATGATGCTAATTTATTGGGACATGGAAAGCATTTTTTCCATATACAAACTGATATAATTAGTGGTTAAGTTCCCAGACTAGACTTCAGAGTTTAAAAAGTACTAACAAAAGTAACATTATTTTGAAAGGGTTAACATCTCATTTCTGTTACCCCCTGGTTGTATTATCTTGCACAAATCACCTCTCTAGGTATCAGTTTTCTCATCTATGAGTGTTAAATAAAATAAGGTTATATCTCTCATAGGATCATAGTGTAAGGAAGGTGTTCTATAGTCTCATATCAATTAATGTATTTTAATCAGTAAAGGGCATGATGAAATTTTAAATGTGTAAATACAATGGTTGCTGTGTGAAACTCTTTTATTGGATCAAGAAACAAAGAGCTGACTGACCAAAAAATTAATTATACCTATGGGATTTAAATAGCTTTAATAATTTCAGAGGGTGGCCTGGTGGCATTGTAGATAGAGTAATTGACAAAAAAGGTTAGTTTTGATTTTTAAATAATTTTTATTGTTCTCTTTTTATATTACCTACATTTCCCTGTAAGATAGAGGATGCTTATCTCTTTTTCTTCAGCAAGCAAGACTTTATAGCAATTCTTCTATCAACTACACATGTGTATACTGAAAATTAAAAGCAAACTACAATCTTAAACATGAATAGCTCACAGGACTGTGATTTTTAATTATTTTTTCTTTGCTAAATAAGTCCAAGGAGCATAATTTCCCAACTGAAAAAAACATCCTCCAAGCCTCTGACAAGTACTGAATTTTGCTAGAATCTCTCCAAGAAAGTTCTCAATACTGGTTGGAGATTTTCCACTTCTAGGTCACCAAGTGATTTGGGGTGATTAATCCATCAAGACAGCCAAGAGGTGGTGAGTTGGTGCTTGTGGAACACTACAGATGTCAGACATTTTCAGGCTTGTTTTGAGCCTCACCCACTGAGAAGGCAAACTATAGTATCAATTCCATATATGAAATCAAAGCATATTTCCATATTAGTTGTATTGCAAAAAAAAAAAGTAAAAAATCAAGTGAGAAAATTGTACTTCAATTTGACTCCCAAGTTCATCAATTCTCTCTTGGAGGTGATGAGCATTTTTCCATCATGAGTCCTTTGAAAGTTTTGCATCATGCTGATCAATGTAGCCAAGCCTTTCACAGCTGATCATCACTTCCCTTTTATGGTTAATGTGCCAAATGATCTCCTGGTTCTTCTCATTTCACTTTGCATCAATTCATAAACAGTGGTCCATGCCATAGTTTTCTGAAACCACCTTCCTCATCATTTCCCATAGCACAATAGTATTCTTATAATCATGCCATGACTTGTCCCTCAACCAATGCGCATCCCCTCAAATGCCAATTCTTTGTGATCATAAAAAGAGCTGCTATGTATAGAAGTTCTTTTTCCTTTTCTTTAATTTATTTAAGGCAATGGGGTTGAGTGACTTGCACAAGGTCACACAGCTAGGCAATTATTAAATGTCTGAGGCTGGAATTGAACTCGGGTCCTCCTGACTCCCCAGGGTCAGTGCTGTATCCACTCATAACCTAGCTGTCCCCGGAAGTCCTTTTTCTTTGATCTCCTTGAGGTAACAACCTAGTGGAGGTATTGGTGGATCAAAGAGTTACGTGAAGCTTTATAGTCCTTTTGACATAGTTTGAAATTGTTCTATCATAAATTCATTAGTATACCTATTTTCCTTTATCTGTTTCAGCATTTGACATTTATGATAGGTGTGAGGTGATACCTCAGAGTTGCTTTAATTTCTCTAATCAGTAATTTAGAATATTTCTTTGTGACAATGGAAAGCTTTACTCTTTACTTCTGAAAACTGCCAAAAAACATCCTTTGACCATACATCAGTTGGGGGATGTCTCTTATTTTTATAAATTTGACTGTTTCCTATATGTTTGAGAAAGATGACCTTTATCAGAAAAATCTGTTAAAAAATTTTATTACTTCATACCTATCAGCAAAATGTAGTTTCCCTTATTATCTCTTTTTAACTAAGTCTATTTTTACTTTTACTAAGTCTAAGATTATGACTTTTTTACTTCAGATGAAGCATAATAGATTCTGCTTCAGCTCTTTATTTTAACTTCACATACATCTTTCAGTTTCAAGTATATCTTTGTACACAACATAGTGATGGATTCTAGTTTCTAATCCATTCAGCTATCTGCTTCCTTTTAAATGGTTAGCTCTTCCCATTCACATTCACAATTATAATTGCTGACTTGCTAGGTGGCACAGTGTTAAGAGTACAGGGCATAGAGTCAGGAAGATGAGTCTTCCTGAATTCAAATCTGGCCTTATTAATAGCTGTATGACCCTGAATAAATCACTTAGCTCTGTTTTTCTCAGTTTCCTCATTTATAAATTGAGATGGAGAAGGAAATGGCAAACACTCTGGTATCTTTGTCAAGAAAGCCCAAACAACAAAATCTCCCTTGCTCCTATTTTCTTCTATATTTCTTTCTTTTTCTCCTAACCCTCTTCAAGAGTTTGTTTTGTTTCTGACCACTGACTCCCATAATTTACCCACTCTTCTATCATTTCCCTCTCACACATCTCTTATCCTTTTCCCTCTTATTTCCCCATTGGATAAGATAGATTTCTATATCCAACTGAATATATATATATACAATATATAAATATACATATATTTATATTTACATAAAATGTTTATATGTGTAAGTATATATATATATATATATATATAAATATATATAAAATTCTCCTTCCCCCCCTTCTCACAATATATCCCTTTCTCACCTCTATATTTTTGGGGAAATCATCCCAACCATCAACTAACACCCATTACCTCTGTCTATGTAGACAGACTCCTTCTAATTGCCCTCATAATGGTAAAGTTCTTAAGAGTTACATGGCCCTTGGGGCAGCTAGGTGGTGCAGTGGAAAGAGCAGAGTCAGGAGTATCTGAGTTCAAATCCAGCCCCAGACACTTAATTACCTAGCTGTGTGGCCTTGGTAAGCCACTTAACCCCATTGCATTGCAAAAAAAAAAAAAAAAGTAGATGGACCATCTTCCCATATAAGAATGTAAACAATTAACTTTATTGAATCCCTTATGAATATTCTTTCATGTTTGCTTTTTTATGCTTCTCTTGAGGCATCTTTTTGAAGTAAAATTTTCTCTACACTCTTTTTCATTAGAAATATTTGAAAGTCCTCTACTTCATTAAATATCCATCTTTTCCCCTGAAGGATCATACTCAATTTTTCTTGGTAGGCTTTTCTTCATTGTAGTGCTAATTCTTTTGTCTTCCAGATTATCATATTCCAAGCCTTTCAGTCCTCATGTCATCTGTAGCCCATGATATTTAAGTTTTTTCTTTCTTGCAATATTTTCTCCTCAATTTAGGATCTCTGGAAATTGGCTGTAATATTCCTAGGAGTTTTCATTTTGGGATATCTGTCAGGAGGTAATCAGTTGATTCTTTCAATTTCTATTTTGTTCTCTGGATCTAAGATATGGGGCAGTTTTCCTTGATATTTCCTGAAATATGATTTCTAGGTTCTTTTTTTAATTATAGCTTTCAAGTAGTCCAATAATTCTTAAATTCTTTCTCAATCTAATTTCCAAGTCAGTTGTCTTTCCAATGAGATATTTCACATTTTCTTCTATTTTTTCATAGTTTTTACTTTGTTTTATTGTATCTAAAAGTCTCGTGTAGTCATTAGCTTCCACTAGCCAAATTCTTATTTTTAATGAATTATTTTCTTCAGTGAGCTTTCATACCTCTTTTTCCATTTGGCCAATTCTGCTTTTTAAGGAGTTCTTTTCTTCAGTGAATTTTTGTACCTCCTTTACCATTTGACTTATTGTGCTTTTAAAGGAATTCTTTTCTCCAATGAATTTTGTGCCTCTTTTACCATTAAACCAATTTTATTTTTAAGGTGTTATTTTCTTCACTTTTTTTGTGCCTCTTTCACCAAGTTGCTACTTTTCATAATCTTCTTTTATCACTTTCATTTCTTTTTCCAATTTTTCCTCTACCACTCTTATCTTTTATTAACTCCTCCACAGCAATTCTTGCTGGTCTTGCATCCAACTAGCACTTTTTTTTTTTGAGACTTGTTTCTGTTTTTTACAATGATATCTTCTTGGTCTTCCCTGATACAACAGTAGCTTTTTATGATGATGTTCATTGCTTTTTTTTTTTACTCGTTTGCTGACCCTATTTCTTCACTATGAAATTTTATGTTAAAGTTGAGCTCTCCTTAATGAGGAGTAGGAAGGCATTATGCCAAGCTTTAGGTTTTTTCCATGCTGCTGTTTTTAGAGCTAGTTCTGGAGGTCTACAAATTTTCAGTGCTTCCAAATTGATGTTATCCTGGGATCGGTGTGGGCACTGCTTTCCTGACTTGTGCTCTACCTGTGATCTGTGGTCTGAGAAGGGCCCCTTCTCTTCTGTAGCCACAGATGCTCCTGGCCCCTGGATCTGTGACCTGTGCCCATACTCTTTTGTGTCTGATCACAAGTACACTTTTCCACCCTGGAACTGTGACCCAACCTTGCTTTATGAGTAATAGAGTTGCTAATCAGTGCCACTTGAACCCAGTGCCAGAAAAGGATCTCTTATAATCTCTTTCTGATCAGTTGTCTGACCTCCTTACGATTTCTGGCCTGAGAGCTCCTGAAAATGCTATCACAACCACTTCCAAGTCCCACTATTAATGTTCCTGTCATGCACTTTTCAAAACATCCTAAATTGTTAGGCTGGAAAAGTTTCCCCTTCTGACCTTTCATTGGCTCTAGCACTCCAAAATTTGATTTTGAGGGGAATGCAGGGAGAGTTCAGCTGGGTTCCAGTCTATACCCCACCATCTTGGCTCCACTCCAAAAAATGTTTATTAAGAAGTATATTAGGGGCAGCTAGGTGGTGTAGCAGACAGACCACTGGCCCTGGAGTCAGGAGGGCCTGAGCTCAAATCCAGTGTCAGACACTTAATAATTACCTAGTTGTGTGACCTTGGGCAAGTCATTTAACCCCCGTGCCTTGCCAAAACAAAAAAGTACATTAACAAGTATGAATAAATATATGTTCATTTGCTGATTGTTCTCTAATAACCAGAACTTCCTCCAAGGATAGGCAAACAAGGATGTAAGAAGGAAGAGAGTATACCAGTGTCAAATCAAAGAACAGTTTGCATCTTAATAAGAGAAGGTAAAATATAAGTCCAAAAAGGTTGAGTTGATTTGACCACTTGCTTTGATAGAGTTTGGGGTAGGGTAGTCAATCTGGAGGTGCTTTAATTTGGGAGCATCAATCTTCTCTCCCTACCAGAAGAATTTAGATTAGCCATCTTGGAGCAGAAGGCCACAAAAAAGGAATTTTGAGTGTGGATTATTTGGTTGCCTTTTGGGATCAACAATTCCCAAGTTCCTCTGGGCTAGTTTTCCCACAACTAAGGAGCAGAGAAGGCAACTACAGGTCACAGAAAAGAGACCCCTGGACTGAGAAGAGTGCCTCTAATCGCACTGCATCCAACTAATAAGAATCCAGTCACCATGGTGGAGTTTTAGGAGGCACATATTATTGAGAAGCCACTTGGACCAATGGAGACCTCCTATGGCTCTATCACTTTCACTGTCCATGGCACTGACAAACCCAAGTGTCCAGTGGGCAATCTTCACCCACCATGATGTAGAACTCAACTATAGCACTTATTTCAAACCCATTTGATTTCAGAGGCATGCAGGAAATTCTCAGTAACTTTGTTTGGGTTCATGTGGAGGCCCCTGGAATGGAGGAGGGAGCATTTGGGTTCCATTTGGGGTACCAGTATCTAAATAGCTTGTAGATATGATTCCAACTATCCTGTATATTAAACTTCTCTACTATAATTGGAATTGGTGTTGGAAATGGAGCCTATATCCTGTCTCAATTTGCTCTTTCAAACCCAGACTTAATGGAAGTCTTTGATTGCAATGCTAAAGGCTGCCCACCAGTGACTGGTCTCACCTCTTCTATCCCCAAGATGATCCTTGAGCACCTCTTCAGGCAGAAAGAGCTGTTCAGATTCTCAGAACTGGTGCAAAGGTATCAATATTTCATTATGCATGTCCCAACACTGAAGACATTGAGCTCTTCTGGATCATCTATGACCTTTGAGACCTATACTTTGATCACAGAGGTGAGGCAACCCTCAAGTGCCCTGTGATGCTTGGGCAGGTACCTATGAAAATGCTGTGGTGGAATGTAACTTGAAGCTGGACCCAGTTAAGACCTCTTTCCTCAAGATCCTGGAGGTGAATCCCAGCTGACCCAGCCAGACAAGTCATTTGAAGCTTCCAAGTATTTTGTTCAAGGCATGGGCTACATGGTATCTCCCAATATGGCTTGTTTATTCCCATCCTGAACTGCTCCACAACTGGTAGAGCTTTGATTGAAGAGGCCATTCCCAACAGTCTCTCAGAGCAGCAACTCTGGGACTGATCTTTCAAGATCTCCAAGACATACCATGGTGGTCTCTTGTTGAGCATTCCTTTCTCTCCTTTTGAAGATCCTGGCCCTCATCTCCCCCCCAACCCCCGCCCCAGTTCTAACCCGGGGGGTATATAAGGGTGATAAGCTAAAGAGAGAACAGGAGAGAGGAGGAACAGATTCTGTAGGGATATGACTTTGACCTTTTGATTTCTCCCCTAACCTTGACCTCTAACTTGTTATACCCTTACCCAAATCTTGGGAAAGAAATCCTAATGTCTCTTAGAGACCTAGATCCCTAACTTTTCATTCTTGGATTGTCTCCTTAATTTGAAAGAAAACTTGGGAGGGGACATGCTATTCCTTGATCCAAGAACCTTGGGATGAGGGAAGAGGGATTGCTGCATTTCTATTCAGATTCTTTTTTTTTTCTTCTATACCAGGATACACTATAAAATAAAGGCATCTGGACAGCCCACTGAGAATTGGTAATGCTGATTCTGATTAATCTGTATTCCCCTAAAAAGATTGCATGTGTGAGTGACAATATGAGTATTTAGAAAGCTTAGTAGGTAATCATCGAAGACCCTATGACTGCAATGGAGATGTCCAGAGGATAGAGAAGAAATAGAAGCGGGAGATGGTGGTGAGTGAATGGGAACAAGAGAAGGGAGGGAGTAGGAGCAGCTGGGCTGCATTAACTCTATAGTCAGTTTTATGGAATGAGGCAGGGGGCCAGATCAGGACTTTGCTGCTTGAGATTTGGCAGGACTGCCAAAGGAGCAAGAGCTCTGACTACATTATAGTAGAGGGGAGGTTACCCCACAACTCCCCTTGTAACAATAAATTGTGTAGACAATACTGAAAAAAAACTCCCCCCCCAAAAAAAAATCTTCCAAGCTCAGATTTATGGGAAACTATCCATTAGAATCCTATAGGATCCTTCAGAATACCAAAAGATTGCCCCAAAGGCAACCTAAATGTTCAGTACCCAAGTGCAAGTGATGAGCTGTTTAAGTTACGTGTTCTGCACCTATATGGGGGCTCTTGTGAGGCCTTTGTGTACTCTGAACTTTCTGAGGGGTGGATTAAGGCTTTTCTACTTACGTGTATTGCTGCTTAGAGTGTCTATATAGGAGTTAGAATCCTGAACCCCAACATTTGGAGAAACCAATACAAAAACACATTTTCTTGAACTACTCACAAGCAGAACATAGATAATGATTCTCCTGCAACCTCCAAGATCTGACCTAGACTAAGGGAACCTCAGAAACATATACTGCCTCCTCACCTCCTCTGGTGGAATGACTTGTTCCCTTCAAGGTTCAACTCCTGAAGTCTTTGACATAAATTATTTTGTTTAAACATCTCTACATATGTTGTTTACCCTGAGTAGAATGTAAGCCCCTTAAAGGCAGGGATTTCTTCATTTTGTCTTCATATCCACAGTACCTGGTATAGTGAATCTTGCACATAATAGATGCTTAAGAAATACTTCCTGAATTAAATTGACCAATTTATTAATATCAATTTTCAAAAATTAAATCGGGCATGTTATTTTTTTTATACTTGTGACAAGAACTGAGTGTTTCTGAGTGCCTTCTAGAAAGTTCTTTCAGAAGGTCAGTTTGTTGGATCAGTCAGCTATAGATAAAGATGCCAATATTAGAATGACAATTCTAGGGTGGAGCCAAGATGGCAGCAGGAAAACAGCCTCTCTTAGGTGCTCTCTCTAGAATATTTCAAAAACCTAAAATTATGACCCTAACTAAATAGAAAGCTCTAGTGAGGCAATTCTCCAGCCCAAAGTAACCTGGAAAATAGTGGAAAGGCTCTGTTCCAGGGGTTGAAGGGGCAACAGCTCGCCTAAGCGAAGGAGCTCCAGCCTCTGGGGAACAGCCCCAGGGAGTCTGGGAGTGCTGGCTCCCTTGCAGCATAAGCAGTTTCCTGACCTGCACCCCAAGGAGCACCAAACATAACTTGGAAGATGAGCAGGGAGATCTCTGCTAGAGTGAGCATGAAGCCTAGGCCAGCAGAGACCTCCTCAGTGTGGCGGTGGCCCTCAGAAAAGCCCAGATCCCAGGAAACAGAAGCAAGCCTGTGGAGCCAACCAGCAGGAACCTCCAAACAGCTACTCCCTGAGTGCTCAACCCACAAAAGGTAAAGGAATGGAGGGAGACTGTCAAGGTCTGTCCTCTGTCCCTGGGACAAGATTCTGGGGCTTTGACCATATTCAGACCCTGGTCACAGGGCCCCAGAAGGGTGAGTTTATAGTCATTCAACAGACCAGGAGAGCAGTCAGAGCCTCACAAAACTGAGGTCCTTGTGGGAGGGTCCCAATAATACTCAAAAGCTCAGGAAGCACCCCAAAACCAGGTGCAGGCTGGAGAAATGAGTAAACAGAACAAAAAGGACCTGACCATAGACAATTACTTTGGTCCCATGGAAGACCAAATTACACAATCTGAAGATGAAAAAGTCCAAGCTTCTGCATCTAAAGACTCCAAGAAATATAGAAGTTGATCTTGGGCTATGACAGAGCTCAGAAAAGATACTGAAAATCAAGTAAGGGAGGTAGAAGAAAAACTGGGAAAAGAAATAAGAGAAATGCAAGAAAAACATGAAAACAAAGTCAACAGCTTAGTCAAGGAGATCCAAAAAATACTGAAGAAAATATTAGGTCAAATGTGTGAAACAGTTCAAAAAGTTATTGAGGAGGGAGGCTAGGTGGCACAGTGAATAGAGCACTGCCTTGGAGTCAGGAGTACCTGGGTTCAAATCTGACCTCAGACACTTAATAATTACCTAGCTGTGTGGCCTTGGGCAAGCCACTTAACCCCATTGCCTTGAAAAATCTAAAAAAAAAAAAAGTTATTGAGGAGAAGAATGCTTTAAAAAGCAGAATTGGCCAGATGGAAAAGGAGATATGAAAGCTCTCTGAGGAAAACAAATCCTTCAGCTGTAGAAAGGAGCTAAAGGAAGCTGGTGACTTTGCAAGAAATCAAAATACAATAATTCAACACCAAAAGAATGAAAAACTAGAAGAAAATGTGAAATATCTCATTGAAAATTGGGCTACCTGAAAGTCATGATCAGGAAATGAGCCTTGACCTCATTTTTAAAGGATTTCTACAGGAAAATTGCCTAGATATCCTAGCAGTAGAGGGTAAAATAGAAATCGAGAGAATCCACCAATCTCCCCCAGAAAGAGATCCAAAAAAAAAAAATCCCCAGGAATATTATAGCCAAGTTCCAGAACTCCCAAGTCAAAAGAAAAATATTACAAGTGGCCAGAAGGAAACAATTCAAATATCATGGAGCTATAGACAGGATGACACAGGACTTAACAGCATCTACATTAAGGGCTTGTAAGGCTTGGAATATATTCCAGAAGGCAAAAGATCTTGGAATGCAGCTGAGAATCAACTACCCAGAAAAACTGAACATCCTCTTCCAGGGGAAAAAAATGGACTTTCAATGAAACGGGAATTTCAAATGTTCCAGAGCTGAAATGACCAGAGCTGAATAGAAAGTTTGATCTTCAAGTACGGGACTCAGGTGAAGCATAGAGAAAGGGAACGAGAAGGGTAAATCATGAGGGACTTAATGATGATGAACTGTGTGCATCCCTGTAATGGAAAGATGATACTGATAATATTCATATGAACCTGCTCATTTAATAAAGCAGGTAGAAGGGGCTTTTAAAGATGAGGCACAAGAGAGAGCTGAATTTGAAGATTAATATATTGCAAAAATGGAGTCACTGGGTGAAAGGAAAATGTACTGGGAGTAAGAGAAAGGAAAAGGAGAATAGGCTAAGATATTTCATGTAGCTTTTGCAATGGTATGGAATGGGGGAAAGCAAGGGGGAATGAGAAAGCCTTAATCCTCAACAGAAATGGTTCAGAGAGGAAACCGCATACACACTCAATAGGGTATAGACATCTAAAGGAAAAAAGGAGAGAAGGGGGACAGGGGGAGGAGAGTGGAGATGTGAGTGATAGAGGAGAGGGTAGATCATGGGAGAGGATAGTCAGATAAAACACATTTTCTTTTTTATTTTTTGGAAGGTGGTATTGGGTACCCTGTCCGGGACCATGGGGCCAGGTGGTTACTGGGTCTCTGGGGTAGGATGTAGGCTTGGGGCCTCTTGGCCCCAGGACTGGTGCTTTGTCTGCTGTGCCACTCAGATGCCCCACAGAACATTTTTGAAGAGAGACAGAGTGAAAGGAGAGAGAAAATATTAATAGATGGTAGTGGGGAGGAATGGACAGAGGGAATTAAAATCAGCAACAGCAACTGTGGAAAAATATGGAAGTAACTTCTATGATGGACTTATGATAAAAAATGTGATCCACCCAAGACAGAGTTGATGGTATTAGAACACAGATGGAAATATATTTTTTTCTCTTTTTTTTATACTTTTATTTCTCATGAGGTTTGATATTTTTGTGGGGGAGGGGGTATTATGTTTACTCTTAAGAATATTTTAGTAATGTGTAAATAAACTAAAAAATTTTTTTCAATAAAATAAAAAGAATGACAACTCTAAGAAATGGAGCTCTAAGTATACTGACACTCTTCCACCTCATAACATTCAAGTACTCAGCCTTCAATAACTGAAAATATCAATGGGTCCATTTTAGAAAAGGAATAAAGCCCCAAAGAAACAAAGATCAATCAGGGCTCAATCATCTGCTTCTAGCAGTTCTCAAATTCTTGGTCACAGGACCCTTTTTAAAAATCACTGATGGTGCAACAATCAGGGATAATATGGGGATATCTGCTATGGAGAATACCATCTGCTTCCAGGGAAAGAATTGTGGAGTCTGAACAAAGACTAAGGACTATTACCATTAATTTAAAAAAAAAGTTATCTTATATAATTTTGCCATCTTTTTTTTTTCTCTCTCAACACATTCAATTTAGTTCAAGGTATAGCATGGAAACAATGTTAAAGACTATCAGACTGCCTTCTGTGGGGGTGGGGTGGAGGGAAGCAAAATTAGGGGGAAAATTGTAAAATTCAAAAATAAATAAAGGGGGGGGAAGAAAAATCACTGATGACCCCCACAACCAAAGAGTTTTGGTTTATGTGAATTATAACTTGATATTTACCATTTTCAAAGTTAACACAATTTAGTATCATTATGAAAATATTATGAGCCCCCTGAAAGGTTCTCAGGGATTCCCAGGATCCTGGACTACACAGCTGATCTACAACAATAAAAGGCTATTTTGGAGTGCATGGCTAAACCGATCTGGACAGAAAGAAATATTTTTTGCCAGAGACGATTCACTATGAAACTATGTAGATTCACTATTGGGGGTTAGACATAAGTGTTATTAACCTGGAGAAAATTGAAGGTTAGACATATCTAAGGTTAAATACTGTACATTAAATGAAAGAATCAGGATCCAGACCCAGAGATGAAAGAAGCCATAGAAGTCACTTCATCCAACTCAGACTCCATCAAGGATCCCTGATTCAACACTGCCAGAGACTATCACCTAGCCTTTGCTTGAAGACTTTGAGGGGCAAACTACCCCTTCTGAAGCAAATGGTTTCACTCTTGAAGAACAAGTACTCATTACACCAACATACTCCAAGCACTATAATAGGTACTGGAAATATAAAAACCAAATGAGACAGGTCCTGTCATCTAGGAAAGTATGCTCTATTAAGGGGAAAAACATACCTATTAACATGCAGGAAATACTTTCCAGTGGAAAGGCACAAATTTACTATGAAGTGATGGTTTGCTAACAATAGAATGGAATTCCAGAGGGCCTGACAGGATGGGTCTGAGTAAACAGGTGGTGGAGGTCAGGAAAGGGAGCTTTGGTCTAAGCAGCCTATAATTATAAATTACAAGGATTCTGTATGGTCAAAAGGCATTACTTTCAGAATAGAAAACGTAATGTTGATTTTATCATATCGATATCTAAGAAAGAGGCACAGTTCATGGTCTTATTCACTAGCTAAGTAGAGGATGTCCTGAAGGAAGGTGACTTATAGGAGTATGGGACATATTGTCCCCTCTAGTTCTAAAATTGTATGATTCTTTAGTACATCTTCTTGGTGATTTCCGTGGGCACAATATCTTTATCCTTTTCTTCTGGGAAATTGTTTCTTTTTCCTTCAGAATTTCATTCATGAGAATGATCCATCTCTCCTAGGCTGATTTCCCCTGTAAAATTTTAGCTAATGACTGAATCGGGACATTTAAATTCCAATCCTACCTCTGAAATTGCGTGAGTGATCATAGGTAGATCTCTTGATGTCTTGGTCTTAATTTCATCTCTAAAACAAGGACAATAATTTTACGATTGTTGTGAGAAAGTGCTATAGAAACACAAGAAATTCCTGGCCAGGAAACTCCTTTTTTACTAAAACCGATCTGCAACTATCAAGAGCACTATGAGATTAAATGACTGGCCTAGCAGACAATCTAGGATTCAAGGTCTGCTCTACATTAATTCCATCATTCTGCCTCTCATTAAGATCATTCTTCAAGTGTTCCTGATGAAAGTCTATAATACTTTGCCCTCTTTCCTTTCTTAGTTCTGAGTCAGTTTTCTGGGAATTTTCCTTTATCTTCTCCTAAACCCACCTTTAAAATAAAATCGCTGCGTATGAAAGTATATTTTAATTTAAAAATCTAAGGTTTGGAGTAGCAGTAACTTAGATTTTATAATATTTGCAAAGTACTTCCCTCAAGCCACTTTGAAATATCAAAACTTAGACTCAAAACAGGAAGGAGCAAAACTGATATTCAAATAAAATTTGCCCAAGCTCACCAGTTATTTTTAAGAGTTACAACTAGACAGGAAATATGGTCTTTCACTACCTCATGTGGCTAAGAATCTTAAGTTTCCATCTCCATTTATAAACTTTGAAATTATTTTAGAAAACAAGTTTTTTTTTAATTTAAACTCAGTATGATGAGACACTTGCTAACAACAAGGAAACTTTATGAAACTTAAATAATGCAAGGGCTCTCTGAAAAGTACCAGTTAGTTTTTATTAAGAGTATTTTATTAAAGGACATAATTGTCAGGAATCATTCAATTATGGCAAGTGCAACAATAAAGCAGTCCATACCTGAGTATATACTGTAAGATGTCAAATAAACATTGGAGAATAGATGGTGAAATATTTAATCTAATTTTAAAATTCAATCATTTAATTTAAATGCACAATTTGAGTCCTGCTTAATTTGTTCTGTCTACTAATTGCTATAGCTGAAACACTTCACACAACAGTTGTCTTGTTTAAAAACAGACAGCTGATGCCCTCCTTCTGGTCAGGAGAAGAGCTCTCCCCCATGTGACTGGAGAGGTAGCTGAGGAAGCAGCATGAAGACTCACGACAATGGAGACTGTTCTTAGTCAGTTAGTGCAGAATTCATTTGAGTACGAAGGCAACCTTCTGCAGTCAGCCTTAATTAACACTATGATCCACTGAAACACATCTTCGCCTTTCATCCAACAAAGGATTCCAAAGGCACTTGGAAATTTGATGACCATCTTCCCCGTTCCTCCCCTACTAGGCCTGCTGAGACCACAGAAAACGGTCACACTTTTCAAGCATGCTTTGGATCAATGCTCTGCAATTCCAAAGAAAAGAAACAATCAAAGTGAGGGCCCATGGTTCACTGGGCACAGGAAGGCAACATCAAATTAATAATGCTTATTCACTCACAAAAAATGGGATAAATAAAAGGTCTTATAGAAGAGGAGGGAGAACAGGAGAGTCCAAGCACTGTCCTAGTACTCTGAAATATTCAAAGGAAGTCTTCAAGCACAGAGAGTAAATCTCCAATGGAGAATTTACAGAAAGAAGAAATTAGCACAGAATTAGGTGGCAAGGAGTCTCTGAAATCTCTCATACTATAAGATCATGGAACCATATACACATCTCAGGTCATCCCTACAAACAAATTAAAGCTGCATTTGGGAAGACAGCTATCCAAAAAGTTGTGAAATGGAGTTGGAGCTTTGCACATTCAGCCACTTCTCGAGTCTAGAAATGCCTCTCAAGAGTCTTGTGTGAATCAAATGTTACCAAACAGGGTGGCCCTAAAATGGGCAATCAATGAAATAGCCTAATGGCTGACAGCCTTTACCTCTGCCTTTTCTCAGCGATCCTCAGGATGTTACAGGTCCTGGTAAATCTTTCAGACAATCCCAGGGTCGAGCCACATTCTTGCAGCAATGCACAGGCCCGGTCCGGGCCCATGACCTTGGCTAACAGTAGAGCCACATTCTCTACAGTGACAAGGGGAGGCCCAGAGGAACTGTCACCACTGACATTTCTGTCTGGGGTTTCCTGAGGAGTTGAGTCATTATCTTTGCTGGAGGTAAGATTCAATAGAAGCTTCCACTCATCCACTGTCTCTGGGATCCAACCTAAATACAAACAATCAACTCTGGTCATGACTGTGCAAAGTCAAAGGCCTCTCCTAAAGCAGGATCTCACAAAATCTGTGAATGAACAGTTTCAATGTACTAAACAAAATGAAAAAAAAAATTAGCTTTAAAAATTCTTATCTCTTGTCAGGAGTAATCATTGTCAGGAGCAGAGGAAAAAGTGATTGATCAGTCATTCTTCAATCATAAGAATGAAAAACAGAAGATTGACAATCTCCGTTGCTCATATCAGCTGTTCTAAAAGTATAGCACTAATGCCTTAAGTACTAGGAGGCTGAGTTTAGACAATCTGAATACTGCTCCAGTCCAGGGCTCTACAATGCTCTAATTTTCTTTTCTATTTAGTGACTCTCTAATGTAAGAGTACAGGTTCTAATATATATATATACTTTTTAAAATACATGCAGACTCACAGGATACATAAATTAATGCCAGCTAGTGACACATATTGTCAGACTGTCTGCTCCTCGGCCCCACTCCCTAGCAGTATTTATCTTCCTTGGAGGAATCAATACAACCTCTCCAGAGAGTAAATACTGGAAAACTAAAGGTCAACTTACCATTTTCTGCACCCACCATTCTCATATCATTCAAATAAACAATATTAGTAAAGGCTTCTTTTCTTCTATCCAGCTCAAAACAGAGAGTAAGATAGCCAGGCCAGAAGCTGTTTATAGAGGAAAAAAGTTTAGAAATGAAACAATGATAATGATTTTACCTAGGTAGTTTTTAAAAGCCATTTTTAAAGCCACTGACATCTGAAGTGCTTGGCAAAGTAATAAATGTTTATTGATTGACTGAAGTCAAGCACTAATCTCCAGACATTTTGCTGATTTTCATACAAAGTGTTTCTTATAAAGAAGTATGACAAAATGACTGAGACTTATTCCATCACTAACACCGAAGGCCAGCTCCCCTGAGTTACTGTTGCTCCTCTAATTGCTGTATTCAGTGTCACCAAGTCTTGTTGATTTTTCCTTTCTGAGAATACTTAGTAGGACAGATTATTTTAATAACTGCAACATCTCAATTCAATAAACAGATGATTGATATTTATTGCTGCCCAAGTCACTGGGCCTATAAACACAAAAACAAAACACAATAATAAAAGTGTTTACAGTCTACTTGGGTGATAAAATAAAATACAAAGCAATTTGAGAAAGGAGGAGAAGAATACTAATAATGTTCATTAATAGCTTTAAAATCTGCAATACTTGGACTTTTGTAAGGTTCTTTGAAAAGTCTCTCCTGTTTTCCTTTTGGACAAGAAAGGAAGGTGTGGTCTAGACTGGTAGTGTTAAATTCAATTAGAAACCAGGGTCACGGGGACGGCTAAGTGATGCAGTGAACAGAGCACTGGTCCTGGAGTCAGGAGAACCTGAGTTCAAATCCAACCTCAGGTACTTAATTGTCTAGCTGTATGACCTCAGGCAAGTTACTCTTAACCCCATTGTCCTAAATTAAAAAAAAAAGGAATGGGGGCCATTAATCATAAGGATCCCTGCAGGTGACATGCTGACCTACTTTTAAAACATAATATTACCAGGGGCAGTTAGATGGTACAATGGTTTAAGTATAGATCTGGAGTCAGTACCTGAGTTCAAATCTGGTCTCAAACACTAACTATGTGACTCTGGGCAAGTCACCTAAATCTGACTGCCTCAAAAAAAAAATGTTATCTATGTTTTACAGTATTTTATTATTTCCTAATTATATTTTAACCTGGTATAGTTTAACCCCAAAAATGTTGTGAGCCAAATATTTTGACATCTATAACCTAGACAATACTTGAAGGGTCAGATCCAAAGATTAGTTACTAATGGTTAGATTTCAATTTGGAAAGAGGAATCTAATGAAATTCCCTAAGGAAATCTATCTTTAGCGTTGTGTTGTCTAATTTTTTTTTATCAATGATTGGAAAAGGTGGAATGTTTACCATATCTAAATATGACATAAAGCAAGGAAGATTATCAAAGACTGGATAGAAACAGAATCCAAAGGATCTTGACAGGTTAAAAAATGGAACTAAATATAAGAAGATGAAATGTGTTAATGATAAGTATAAATTTTTACACTTAAGTTAAAAAAATAGTTTAAAAAAATGACTGATAGTTCATCTAAAATAAATCTAAAATTTAAGTGTAATCCAAATTCAATGAGTCAATATTATAATATGGTAGCTAAAAAAGTTACTTTGTACCATCCACATCCAGAGAAAGAACTATGGAGTCTGACTACAGACCAAAGCATACTATTCTCACTTTTTAATTTTTTTTTCTTTCTCTTGTCCTGATTCACAATGTGACTAACACGGAAAAATGTTTAATATGATTGTATATATATAACCTGTACAAGATTATTTGTTGTCTTGGTGATGGGGGAAGGGAAGGAGAAAAATTTTGAACTCAAAATCTTACAAAAATGAATGCTGAAAACTGTATGTGTAATTTAAAAAAATACTATTAATAGAAAAAAGTGATTTGAGGCTAAACTAAGAGACACAATGTTCAACTCAAAGAAGGTCTAACACTTCCACTAGAACCAGGGCACTCTGCTCAGTCCTGAGTCCCCACTGTCAAAGGACAAGGGCAAGCTGAATAATATCTAGAGAAGTATAACCAAGACAGTGAAGGTTTCAAGATTATAACATATGGGAACTGACTGAGGATATTATAGATATTTGCCCTAAAGAAGAAAAGCCCTAGGAGAAGACAGAACTGCCTCCCACTAGTAGAAGAATAAGAATGCTCCCACTTGGTCATAAACCACAGAACGAGAAGCAGTGACTTCTCTTGCCTTTGCCAAATCTCCTAGAAGCTCAGAAACTGTCAAGTTGTTCCTGAAGATAAGTTCTCTCTAGAACATCACTGAAAAGTGATTCTCCAAAACTTCTTTTAATCTGTCTAACAAAGAAGAACTGGCTCTCTCCTGAGGCAGCCCATCTACTTCTGGAGAGCTCTAAGTCTAAGGAAGTCTTTCTTTACAATGAGTCAAAATCTAACCCTACTCTCACCACAATACCAGCACCCCCCCCCAACCTCCCTTAGTGCTCTAAGTTTTGCTCACTGAGTTCAAGCTGAGCAATTATAATCCCCCCTCCTATATGACAGTCAGTCGTCAAGTATTTATTGTGAGTAGATGCTGTATACTAAATCCTGAAGATACAAAGAAAAACAAGAAACAGTTCTTGCTGTCAGAGAGACCAGGAAAGGCAACACACAACAATACCTACAAACAATATATAAACATGCCTAAAAGCCTTAGGAAAGTTTTAAGTTAATAAAACTTAAAGTTACTAAGACTTCTGGGACACTCCAGATACAGGATAAATGATGGTGTGTTCTGTCATTTCAGTTGTGTCTGACTCCTCATGAGTCCATCTAGGGTTTTCTTGGCAGAGATCCTGGAGTGGTTTGCCATGTCCTTCTCCAGATCATTTTACAGATGAGGAAATTCAGACAGACAGGAGTAAGGAACTCGCCAGGGTCTGAGGCAGGATGTGTTTTCTTGATTCAGGCCCAGGACTCTTTGTTCTATGGCAACACTTGGCTTCCATAAATTAGAGGTAATGAATAATGAAGATCAGTAAAGACTTGAAAAAAGTGGGATTTTAGCTGAGACTTGAAGGCAGCAGCCAAGGAGAGCAGTCCCACAGCATGTCTCTGTCCTCAAGATTCTATGAAAGTTCATCCCAGGGGACCTCACAAGCCCAACGTGAAGAAGAGGACCTCCCAGGGGTTAAATGATTTGCCTGCCATCACACCTTGATAAAGGTCAGGAGGAGGAATGATAACTAAAGTGTTTTCTGATTCTAAACCAGGATCTTTCTGTAATAAAATACTGCCTTCCAAGTTTCACATACAGTTTATTCCAAGTTCAGAGTTGAAAGGTCATCAACTGAAATACATCTATTTGAACTCATGCCCTGTGAAATTCTAACTTCCCTACGACTTACACACATTATTAGTTAAATTGATGCTTGTTAACTTTGGACTTAAGACTCTAGGGAAATGTTTACTTACCCATGAGACTTACAAATGTCAATCATTTTTTCTTTGATTATAAAACTAGATGGAAGTTTAATCAGAAGCAGAATCAGATGACTGTAACCCCAGGCAAACAAGTGTGAATGGGATCTGTTAAAAGCAAAGAATCTGTTAATATCAGGATTTCAAAAGCATAATTTTTTTTTAAACAATGGAAATTCTCAGAAGTACTCAAAATAAGGGTAGCTAGGTGGCATAGTGGATAAAGCACTGGCCTTGGAGACAGGAGTACCTGGGTTCAAATCCAGTCTCAGACACTTAATAATCACCTAGCTGTGTGGCCTTGGGCAAGCCACTTAACCCCGTTTGCCTTGCAAAAAAAAAAAAAAAGCCTAAAAAAAAAAGTACTCAAAATGCAAACAAACCATGGCGTATTTCCTGATTGGTGCCTAGTTTAAAATGTTCTTAGGCCAAGAGGTCTCCAGCATCTTTACTGTAGGCTCTCACCCCATTGACAGGCCACATTGAAAATCCAGAGATAAGAGGAGACCATAGCACAAAATTTAGAATTTTTATCCACATACAGTATGGCTTGAGTTAGAAAATACTGGACAATAAAATATGACTCCCTACAATTTCTTTCAGCTAAAACTTTCCATATAGATTTAAAAGAAAGAATAAAAACCCAAACTGAACATTAATCAGAGACAGTACATCCAGTCCTCAACAGGCCTCCCTGGGTGAAGAAGTAAGAGAAAAACCAAGAACTCCAGATGCTCCAGTCAAGAGCTCCATGGAGGCCTCCATCTGAGGGGAGGGAGATGGAAGCTACCCCTCCCTGGGACAAGATAAGAGATTAACAAATTAAACTACACAGGGAGGATGATACAAACTCTCTTACCTAGGACGTCCATTATCATCCATAGTGCATGTCCTTTCTGGGGCATCCTGTGTCACTGCCAAGAGCAACCAGTCCAATTTTAAAGATTCAGGCTGAAGAAGAGACTCAAGGAAGCACAATCTAGAAGAAAATCACAGCAAATGTCAGCCATCTAAGAGCTGTAAAAGGAATAACCTAATGGGAATATTTAATGGAAACTCAAATGTGGCTTAATACAGATTTTCTTAGGACTAAAATGCAAATCGTGGCCACATCACCTCTTCCTTCCTTCAGGGAAAAGTGAGATTTCTTGGTAAAAGTCTTTTCCCTCTATGGGCCTCAACATCCTCATTCCTTCAAAAGAGAAAATTAATAATCTTTAAGATTAAGTTCTAAATCATGGAATCCTATATTCAATCTAGTCTTAAAATTAAAAAGGCAAAAATCCTACAATTCCTTATCCCTAATTCAAAGGAAAACCTTAACTTTAGGGGTATCTAAATCCCTCTAGAGTCTCCCAGAAAGGCAGTTTAGAATACTGAACTAAGCATGGTTATAGGATACAGAAGATAAGCTCTCATATTTCCATAATTGTATCATTTTTATGTGATACTCATATCCCCCACCAGATTATTTATCAACAAAAAAAAATTCATGCCAATTGAATGATAATTGAAAATTCATACTCTAAAACTCACATGGATCTGAGACCTAAAATATCATTTTGAGAGGTCACAAATATTCTTCAGAAAACTGTATTGTTGTAAAGCTAAATCCAAAAAGTATAATGTTATCTGTAAACAGGACATTTGGAAGACCTCATAGGAAATCCCTCTATCCACCACAATGACACATACCTTTGGTGAGCATATACCTCCCTGTTTTAAAATGACGCATATAATGTTTATGATTAGAGGGAGACTAACAGGATTATTTGTGCTGTTTTATATTTCAAGGAATACTTAATGATTTTAATAAGGGGGGACATCTTATTGATAATAAGCACAATAAATGAGTCCAACATTAAACTGGATGTTTCAAAACTGAAAAGAACAAGTTTATCTTCAAAGAAGGGAGAAAAGACACTTTTCTTGCTCATTTGTGGAGGGCTAAGTCCACAGATATGAAATATTACATATAAATTTATAATTTTCAATGTTCTGATTGATTTTACTGAATTTTTTTCTCTTATTCTTTTTGTCAAAAAAATTCTTTGTTTTTAGGAATGGTTCTCAATGAGGAAAGGAAGAGAAGAAGAAATGTAGCTGATGAAAAAGCAAAAATATAAAAAATAGTAAGCAAAGCAAAATCATGTATTCTCTATATCTGAATTCTCTAATTCATAAAGAAAAGACAAACAAATTAATATGCCCATAAGACAGAACTAACATCCACATCCTTTCTCCTTTTGGGACATCATTTGTTCTATCCCAAAGTCCATGAATGGAAACTATATCTATACAGTTAATATGTACTAAATGTCTAATGCTCATGCATGGGGTATATAAATCCAACAACCATTTATCAAATGCCTATTACATGCAAGACATATTGAGACAACATAGGCTGATCTCCATTGTGGGTTGGCCTGGAGAACTACATGATAAGGTTTTGTCAAGAGGAGGTGGGGGGGGGGGGTAAGCCGGTAGGTCTGCATGGAACCACAGCCTAAGCACTCTCCTCAGGAATATGGGAGAACTAGTTAAGTCTCATTAGCCAACAGACTCTGACCACCAGATAATAACAATCACCTAGAAAACAGGTAGGACAGACCCCGAGTACAGGATTTATTAAAAAAAAGTTCTACAGCCTTCAGTATTAGGTTACATTTGGGTTCTTAGCTACTAAGTAGTACTTAGGAGTTATCAGTCTCTAAACTTCCCTATTCAATTTGATGTAGAAAATCAGATTTTAAAAGAGAGCTAGCATTTTTGTTACCTTAAAGTTGGGATTACCATAGCTCAGCTTATAGGCCAAGATTAAATTCAGCCAAGGGCCCAAATTTCTCCCTCAGTCCTACTGTAGTAATAAAGGAATAATTTAAGGAAAATAACTTCACCATGAAAAGGAAAACCGCTTTTCACTTACCTTTGATCTTCAGGCTTTGATTTCATAAGATTGTCCAAATAGACTAAAAAGTGGGCTGGATGATTCCGACAAAGCTGCATGATGTCTGATGGCACAATGGATGGGAAGAACTTGACCAAAGACCTAAGAGCTTTTTCCCCAAACTTTTCATAAAGCCTGCAAAGAATCATAGACTCTCAGACATGTTAAGGACTCAGAGGTCATTGGTCCAGTCCAAAGAATATGAATCCCCTCTAACTTCTAGGTAAATAGTGATTAAACCTTCACTTGAATGCCTCCATTGATACTTCCTAAAACAGCACATTTGGTCCAATCCAAAGAACACAAATCCCCTCTACCTTCTAGGCAAATAGTGATTAAACCCTCACTTGAGTACCTCCATTGATATTTCTTAAAACAGCCCATTTCATTTTCCCACAGGTCTATCCTAAGTTCTTTATTACGGAGCTGGAATATATCTGTACTGATTCTAGTTCTCTTTAGGGACAAGGAGAACAAATTTCTCATTTGGTGGGTTTGATATGTTGAAAAAAGTCAATTCCTATTCTCATTCTAATACCTCACTTCCCCATGCCAACTGACAGCAGCCCTTTGCCATCTACATTCTTCACCAACACAAGCCCCTAATTTGAACACAAGCTAGGTCTTTGATTTACATCTAGCCAAGAGCCAGATCGATCTTCTCTAAAGAACAAAAGAACTGGAATTTTAGCTTAATGTTAGAGCTACTATTCTACATAAAAAGTTTTTTGAGAGAGAGAATATTGCCAACCAGTGATTTTAAAGTTTTCCACTATATAACCACATAAAAGTTTAGTGCCTGAAGACATCCTAGAAAATGTGGTGCTATAGCAACCTAGGAAAAACCATCAAAGGCAACCTGCCTGATGACATGGGCCATAAACAGAGGGTTGTTTGAAGGAACCAACTCATCTAAGAACTTTAACACTGTCAGCATATCTTCTTCTTCCATCTCTAGAGGCATAGGACTGGAACGTACCAATTCTGAAAAACAAAACAGTGTTCTCTTCTTCTCTCATTTAGTAGTGGGTACTACTAATACATTCACACAACAAACACTGACTAAGCTCTTATTATGGATAGATTCCCACATTAGGATCTGTGTTGAGGATCAAGTATCACATGGTCCCAGCTCTCAAGGAATCTACAATCTAGTTGAGAAGAAAAGGCATGTAGCACAGAGAAAAATCTTAAATCTAAGAAACTGTACAATATAAAACTATAGAGGAATATGACATTTTCAAAGATCTCCCAAGCTAAATTCTCAAAGCAGCACTGCCCTCTTCCAAGCATCTTTCTGCTTCTCATTCCAAGGAGGTCTGACAGTGCTCTAAGCATCTTGGGAATCTCCATCAGAGGCCAGGACTTGACAAATTTCACTGCTGGCCATTCTTCCTCTTCTGAGAGATATGATTTTGAAACAAGTCATTGGAAAGGGAAAAGCATAGGAAGAAAGCTGGTAACCAAACTGAATACTATTTTGGATGAAAAATAAAACAAATACAGACCAGGAAAAGAGTTTTTGAAATAGTTCAGGGATGTTCCCAAAATTCTTTGAATAATGGTAGGATTGTCTTAAAAATGAAATCCTAATGTGCAAATAGAATGCTGATTACTCAGTACTGGAAAAGATTCTAATATGTGGCAATATAATTCCCAAGCAAAACCAGAATTGTATCTTCTGTTACACCTTATATTTATATAAGCATTTCATGTTTTGTGAAGTGCTTATTAATATGCTTTCCTAGGGATACCTAGAACAATTCTGTACAGTTAACAGTATCACTATCCCCAATTTACAGAAGAGCATACAAGTAAACCTTACCTCCCACTCCTTCAAATACAGCTCAGCTTCTTTAAACAGAAGTTGGAAAGCTTCATTTTTTTTTAAAAAATGACACAATTAAAATGTATTGATGGTATAGCTATGTTGAAGTCAGACATTCTGAAAAGTAATTTGGAATCATGACCCACAAGTTATTAAACTGGACATAGTTTTTGATCCAGCAATACCCTATTAGGTCTATATCCAAAGAGATTAAAGAGGAAAAAGACTCATTTGCACAAAAATATTTACAGCTGCTCAGTCTGTGGGCAAAGAATATGGAACTCTACTGTACTACAGAAAAAAAAAACCTAATGGTGATGGTTTCAGAGAAACCTGGAAAGATTTGTATAAACTCATTCAAGGCTAAGCAGAACCTGGAAAATAATTTATACAATGACATCAATACTGTAAATACAATCAACTTTGAAAAACTTCAATAATCACAGTGACTTAACTCTGATTCCAGGGGACTCATAATGAAACAAACTAGCTACCTCCTAAAAGAGGTAATGAATTCAGAATGGAGACTGACATTTTTTTGAAACAGTCAATGCAGAAATCTGTTTTGCTTGACTATACACATATCAATTTTACTGTTTCCTTTCAATTGTGGAGGAGGGAGGGATGAGGAAAAGAAAAGGAGGACAGGTTTTTGGCTGAGTTAAGAAGTGTTATGAACTTCTTTCCCAATTTTTTTTAAAATCCTACAATAGAAGATACTATATATGTTTTTCCCTTAATCTCCCACTCTCCAAAGGAAAACAAACAAAAAAAAATTACCTTTCAGTCCTTCAACATAAGTATCCCAAACCCTGGGAATATCAGAATATCTATTCTTGGCACATTGCTTTACCCTTTCCAAGTCTAAGAGAAAAAAGTACTTCTTTATAAACTGACAAGCAGGAATCCAGGTAATGGTCTGCTGTAACTCTTGATCCATATTTACACATGGGATAGAACTAAATACACCCAACTCCAGACACAGAGTTGTCAGTTCAGCCAAGTCCTTCTGAAGACTGCTTTCTATGAAACATGGGCCATGTATTTGAAAAAGGTCATCTGCCGCTTCCCTCAAAAAGTTTACTGGTTCATTTGCTATTTTGCCTACAGAATTTTCACTATCTGAACAACTACTTTGTTCTTGTCCAATATTTGCTTCTAAAATTTGTTCTTTAGATTCATCAAGCAAAGGCATATCCTGGTCTGTCTTTGTATGTGAGTTGACAATCTCTGAAATGCTGGAAAGATCCTTCTTTGCAAATGTTTTTTCTAAGTGTAATAGCCACTCCTGTAGAACTAGTCTCAGAGATGTTGGATGAAACAGAATCTGAGGATCTTGAAGTTTCAATCTGCATGAGAACATCCCAAAAAAAAAAAAGATGAATGTTAAAAAAATAACAAAAATCAAGTATTCAAATGAAGAGATATGAGAGAATACTCCCAACCCTTTGTGGAGGTGAAAGGTCCACTGATGATGTATATTACATTATACAAGTTTTCCCACTTTTTCAATTTATTGATAAATAGTGCTGATTTGTTTTCCCTTTTTTTCCCCTTTTGGGGGGGGGACTCTAAAAAATACTATTTTACATTGGTATGGCTCTAAGAAATTATACATTAGGAAGGATAACTGATGATATTAAAAAATGTACCAAAACCTACTTTTAACAAATTATTTTCAAAAAAATTTTCTAGAAGACTTCAAAAAAATTTAAAAGAAAATAATCAGATATTACATTAATTACCCCAATAAAAAAACACTACTATTAGTTTCAATTCTTAACTATTTTCCCAACAAGAAGATGCTTAATCTTTCCCTCAGAATATTCATTTAAAAGCATGATATGGGGTTGTTTCACTATGAAGAGATCACTGCTATTCTCAAAGTCAGGTGGTTAAAATTTTTATTTACAACTCAAGTTCAGTGAAATTATTAAAGTCCATTCTTACACTGTCTCAGCCGTTGCTACCCTGAGTTCTTGAAGCTTATCTTCTTCTGAAGACTGATTTTTCACATCTCTCCTGAAAAGAAATGTAAAAAATAAGCATGATGCCCAAAGAAAGGTGTTGGTTTAGAGTACATAATGCCAGCATCAAAGTACTTTCTATGCATGCCTCCCCCAGTCCTTCACAGATCGTACCTGCACAGACTCTCTCTGAGCTCAATAAAGATAAGCTACCAAGCTGCCCTCTCAGGATTGTTCAGAAAGCTTCCCCCAGTGTCCAGTCAGGTCCCTGCTCCAGTCCCACAATCAAGGAATAGTGACACAGAGCTAAACACAACCAGAGCTCTTAGGACAGCCGTCTCTCTCTATCTTGCTGCCTCCTAGCCATTAATTGGTATGTCAGAGATCAAATGTCCAGCTACAAGTTTCTTCAGAAGCACCTTCTGCTTGAGGGAAGAAAATTCTAGACATGTTGTCTTGACCTTTGCCAAGCTGGATCCCTGGACAGACAGTCAGTCCCTCTGATGAGTTTCCTCTCAAGCTGCTTGGGAATTACAAGAAAGCACCAAGCCTATCTGAATGGGCTATTAACCAAGGGTTCCCTCAGAAGTCATCAGTCAGAAGGTAAGGGGATAACATAAAAATTAACTTTCAAATGCAGACAGGCAGCTATTTTATGGTCCAGCAAGTATTCTCTGGATGGTTTTACTCTTACTCCCCCAGTTTTGCCCTCATCTGTATTCTCAGTCTTTAGCATAGTCCCTAGCACACAGTGCGTGCTTGATAAATTCTTATTGATCTGACTCCTCTGGTTTAACATAATGCATATTAATTCATATTTCTTTAGCACTTTCAGAGAGAGTAACAGTGAGTTTTCCTCACATTGATACACCAAAGCCTCCATGTTAGCAATGAGGACACTGACAACACTTGCCCAAAAGGACACAGCTAGCAGCTCTGGGTAAGAAATAAGTAGAAGTTGATGCATTGATCAGGGCTGGAGTCTCAGGGGCCCATCTCCCTGCATGGAGAGGAGAGGCCACAAGAGGCCTACAGAGGGGAAGCACCTGTAGCTCACCACTAGGGAAGCAGAACACTATCTGTTCAGAAACTAATAGAGCCATGGAATACCCCAGCTGGGAAGAGTCGGAGCACCTCAGCTCAGACTCAGCTTCTACTGCTCACTCTGTGAAATGTCTCCTCATCTGTAAAATGAAGAATTAGATTCAGATACCCCTAGGGTCTCTTCCACATCTAAATTTGCAATCACATCTCTCTGACCTTGGACATAGGGCCTCCCAACACCTCCCTGGTCCTTTCCTCCTTCTTGCCAGGGATTCTCTTCTGTGACACTGGCCTTCTAGCTGTCCTCACACCAGATATTGCCCCCATTGAGAGTTGTCCTCCATCCCTGGAATGCTAATCCTTCTCATCTCAGTCTCCTAGTTTATCTGGCTTTCTTTGAATCCCACTAAAATCCTTCTGCAATAAGCCTTTCCTGATGCCCCTCTGTTGCTTTCCTGTATATAGTTTGTCTCAATACTATTGTTTGCATGCTGTTTCCCCCTTTCGACTGTGCTTGGCTTAGCCCAGAGCCTGATATACAGAAGGCATTTCATAAAGGTTTGTTCGTTGACAGCTGTCAAAATAAGGAAGCTAGACTAGATGGTCTCAAAGGTCCCTTCAGCTCCCAGCTTAATATCTGATAAATTTCCTAGTCCAAAAGGAGTTAAAGAGTGGCTCAAAGGGGCGGCTAGGTGGCATAGTGGGGCGGCTAGGTGGCGTAGTAGGGCGGCTAGGTGGCATAGTGGGGTGGCTAGGTGGCGTAGTAGGGGTGGCATAGTGGCGTCGTGGATAAAGCACCAGCCCTGGAGTCAGGAGTACCTGGATTTAAATCCGGTCTCAGACACTTAATAATGACCTAGCTGTGTGGCCTTGGGCAAGCCACTTAACCCCATTTGCCTTGCAAAAACCTAAAAAAAAAAAAGAGTGGCTCAAAAAAGGCAGCTGATCTCAAAGAAACACCAGACAGCATTCTATACCATTAAGAGGCAATACTGTAGAGCAACAAGTAAAATGTCCCAAGAACCTCACCCATGGGACTTAATAATGGTGGGTTAGGGGGCGGCTAGGTGGTGCAATAGATAAAGCACCAGCCCTGGAGTCAGGAGTACCTGAGTTCAAATCTGGCCTCAGACACTTAATGATTACCTAGCTGTGTGACCTTGACCAAGTCACTTAATACCATTGCCTTGTAAAAACTAAAAAAAAAAAAAAATAAAAAAAAATAATGGTGGGTTAGCTCGCTCTCTGCCAATCAGGGCAAGCTCACACTACCACTGGGAAATCTGGGCCCTGTCCAACCACTCAGCTGAGCATACTCCCCAAAAGGTCTGAGGCAAAGACTTACTCATTTCCATCTTCCTGTGGGCAGGTCACTCCGCTGGCCTCCTCCTCAGGAGGTTGCTCACCACCTCTGGGTTCAGGTCTCACTTTCAAATCAGGGCTTGAATGAAGTGTGCCAATCTTTTCAGTAGTTTTCCGCACAAAACTAGAAACACTGGAGTTGTGGAGTTTAAACAAAGACCAAAGACTATTACCTTTAAATTTTTTAAAAAAGTTATCTTACTATGTAATTTTGCTATCTCTAATATTTTTTTCCTCAAGGATATGATTTTTTTCTCAACACATTCAATTTTGATCAATATATACCATGGAAACAATGCAAAGACTATCAGACTGCCTTCTGGGGGGTGGGGAAGCAAGATGGGGGGGGGGTAAATTGTAAAATTCAAATGCCCAAACACAAATAATGACCTATAGTTCAGCAAGAATTAAGAATTAGGATTAATTTATAAATTTTGAACTGAAAGGCAAGATCAAGAAAAGGTCAGGAGAAGACTGAGAACTGTTATTTTCTCCTACTAGAACCAATTAAAAAAAGAAAAAAAAACCCAAAACACTGGAAGTCAAATGTCACAAAATTCTCATGAAAGAATTTCTATGGTCCAAAGAATAAAAAAATCCTGTACCAGCAGCTTCAGGTTGGACTTTGTTTATAAAGAAAAAAAATGTACTTAGTATAATAACTTCCCCCATAATTCATCTCTGACCCACTTAAGTCCCGTGTTATCACATTTTACTTCTTTTCTTAAGTGACATAAGGGCTGAATCATATTTTACTCTTCTTTTTACCTCTCCAGAGCCATATACACAGTAAGTGCTTAACTGATTTTCTTAAATGATCCAGAGAAAACACTGTTGTGGATAATGGTTCAAAAATTTATTTTATTCAGTATATGCTTCAGGATTGTTTCAAATCAATTAAAGTGGGCTTTGTGGCCATCTGTCCTCTCAAGCCAGATCAGGACACAGAACAGCAAACTTTTTTTTGTCATTTAGGCAACCACTACTACAGTCATCACAACCACCAAAGTTTATATGTAATTAAATCTAGAGAGTCATTTAAGCAATGGCATAAAGGTTTCCATTACAATAACCTGAGAGGGGCGGCTAGGTGAAGCAGTGGACAGAGCACTGGCCCTGGAGTCAGGAGTACTTGAGTTCAAATCTGACCTCAGATACTTAATAATTAGCTAGCTGTGTGGCCTTGGGCAAGCCATTTAACCCCATTTGCCTTGCAAAATCCTAAAAAAGACAACCTGAGAATGCCCAAACACAAATAATGACCTATAGTTCAGCAAGATTAAGAATTGGGAATAATTTACAAATTTTGAACTGAAAGGCAAGATTAAGAAAAGGTCAGGAGAAGACTGAAAATTGTTATTTTCTTCTACTAGAACCAATGAAAAAATTCCTATTTTATATTCTAGATCTATGACACACTATATATTCATCTGCTCACACACTTCCTCAAGAGTAAGTGAAGGTAGCATCTTCCTAACTAGAAAGGATAGAGCTTTAACCATTCTCCATTTAATAATTCTTTTTCTAAACATACTGAAATGTTATTGTGATGATTGAGGGCATATTTTTTTAAAAAGTGATTGAGGAACAATATACCTTTCCTTGACAGCCTGAAGAGAGGCGAGAGGAGATGAAGAACGAAATGATAATGGAATGCCAAATGGAAGAAAAGCTTCATTCCGATCTGACTCATCTGTCACTGAAGCATGAGATACAGTGTCTGACAAACAAAATTGGGGGAGGAAGGAGCAGTGTGAAAAACAAAATTTAATCACACTAGGGCTTCCTGTCTTTAAAAAATGTAAACAGTTGGAAATGAATAACCAAAGGAAGTGAAAACAAAAACCCCAAACTAGAAAGACCCAAATAGGAAAAGAAAAAACACAGAGTTGTGTGGAATGGACCCAGACTGCCCACCCACAAAAATGGTAAGGCAATGAGTGTTGAGAGATGGCCCTTATTTTCCTAACAATTCAGGATCTTCCTCCTCACGCTATCTCCCTACTCAATGGTAGAGATCATAAAGGTCAGAAATTGTGATGGACCTAAATTTTTCATCTCCTGAACCACTGATCACCCAGGAAACTCTGAAAACCCAGATGAACTATGCCCTCTATCACCAAAAAGGACTTAGAATCTTAAACTCTCAATAGATCATTTGATTGTTTTTTTGTGACTTTTAAGCACAATATAGTAAAGGAAACAGCTCTGTAATTATTTTTTCATTCTTAAAGAATATTATAGACCACTGAGTAATCATAATCAGCTCTAGCTGGGTCAGAATTAGGGGGGTGGTTTAGCAATAGCAAATTTTAGCCTAAAGGTAACATAAAGATTGTATTTACATATTAAACACATTCTTTCTAAAACTATAGGGGCTGATCTCCCACTGTCAGCCAAAGCAATAATGAACACACAGTGGGAGAAAATGGGATGCAGAATGTTGTACACACCATCAGATATGGGCACTGTGTAATTGGTTTGGCTAAAATGTTTTTCTTTCCTGGACAAGAGAACATCCAGGGCTGGATGGAAATGATGCTGTTATAAAAAATAAATGACATCATCACTAAAACTTAAAAAGAAAATCCAGTCAATAGAGTGCGTTAAAAAAAAAAGACCAATTTTTTTTAAAGATTCCATCTGGGGCAGCTAGGTGGCGCAGTGGATAAAGCACTGGCCCTGGAGTCAGGAGTACCTGGGTTCAAATCCGGTCTCAGACACTTAATAATTACCTAGTTGTGTGGCCTTGGGCAAGCCACTTAACCCCATTTGCCTTGTAAAAAAATCTAAAAAAAAAAAAAGATTGCATCCATGGTTGCAAAACATGAGTACTAACATAGACAGAGACTAGAATTCCAAAACATCATCTGAAATACCTTGAGAGCCATTACCCTGGTCTGGGCGGTCTTCTTCAGGCTGTACAGTGAATTCCTTAAGTCTCTCATCCTCTGAAAGTGTTTGACTATGAAGGGAAGAAGAATCTTCATCTGACTGGCTGCCTCTTCGACTAATGACACGATAAATGCCAGAGTCTAGGACACTGAAACTTTCCTAAAAATTAAAACAATTGTATGAAACCAAATCAGTTTTGGTTTATTTACATGTTTTGAGATTTTTTGTTTTGAAAGGCTTAAAAAGGAAGAAGACTTGCACTTCCAGCATTCTCATCAAGGACCTCTAACTTATTTCCTTTGTGACTGGCAGAAGCCATGGCTGAAACCACAAACTAATGAAAAGAGATTAGGATTCCAAATTCATTTCTAGTTGGTGGGGAAAATTGAACCTCTAATGGAATCATTTAACCCCACTCATCCCCATAGGCAAAAATGGACAAATATTCCTTATTTCCAAAAAGGCTTGGTAGTGACAGTACACATGAAATGAGATTAAGTCCTTAAAAAATGTAAACTGTGGGGGGCAGCTGGGTGGTACAGTGGATAGAGTATCACCTCTGGAGTCAAGAGAATCTGAGTTCAAACCCAGCCTCAAACACTTTATAACTTCCAAGCTGTGTGACCTGGGGCAAGTCACTTAACCCCAGTGCCCTGCAAACAAAGCCCTTCCCCCTCAAAAAAAATTCAAGCTGCACTGAAAATAACTGGGATCAACTGAAGTAATGGTTTAAGTTCACTGGAGCATCTAAATATCCTCAAAGAAAACAAAAAGCAGATGAGTCAGAGAATGAAAATCAACTAACTACAAACAGAAAAAGTATCAAGACTACTTTGACCTTCAGCCAAAAGCAGTGGCTAAAGAAAGCTATTATGTGGAAAAAAGGAAGAATGCTTCAGGTAAGTGACTTTGACTGTGCTCAACCTAATGTGGGCAACTCATAATCTAAGATTTTAAGTACTGAGTACACCTACATGTGAGGAAATTGAGCTTCTCCTACTGCTGCAGGCAGAATCTAGAGGTTCCAGTTTTGAAATCAATTCTTCCAGTTGAGCAATTAGATCACTTTGGGTTGTGATGTCCAGTTGTGATTTCAAGTGTTCCAACTTGTCAACAGGTAAAGTTTTCCTTGCCTAAGAAAATGTCAAGAAAGCATCAGTTAATGTCCTTGCTAAGCTGCTACAGCAGGTTATTTGGGTATTTAATCTATGATTTGTATCAAATAAATAACATGGTAGATAAACCTAACACAAATATCTTCTAATAATGCCCAACAATGAGGAAAATGACTATGACTACGTTTAAGACAACTATCTTGGCAATCAAATAAATTGATTATAATAAACACAAAAATTATAATCCCACACACACCTTTAAATCATTTCTCATAAAAGAAAGGAAGACCTAAAAGATAAGTTTGGATTAAACTCTGGTTAAATTTTGCTTTTAGGGGCAGCTAGGTGGCACAGTGGATAAAGCACCGGCCCTGGAGTCAGGAGTACCTGAGTTCAAATCCGGTCTCAGACACTTAATAATTACCTAGCTGTGTGGCCTTGGGCAAGCCACTTAACCCCATTTGCCTTGCAAAAAAAAAAAAACCCACTAATAAATAAGTAAATAGATAGATAGATATAGATAGATAGATAGGTAGATAGATAGATAGATAAATACATTTTGCTTTTAAACAAAGAACTATTCTAGCCATCACCAGAAGTGGTCCTGCCCAGAAGTTCTTTTCACTCAATCCCATAATCTCTTATCCAGAGAATGACAATAGCCTACTAATTGGTCTCTCTGCCTAAAGGCTCTCACACCTGCTGGGCCATCTTCCAAATGTTGCCACTGTAATTTTCCTTCAGTCCAGAAACCATGATGCTATTCCCTGGCTCAATAAACTCCAGTGACTTCCTGATCCCTCTAGGATAAAATATATATACTCCACTCTTTAGCTTTTAGGACCCTTCATAATCTGATACATTTCTCATATATGACCCCCTTCTCTCCACTACCTCAGCCATATTCTAGGTGATTGTAGGAGCTTTCTAATTCATCTGCTGCCAATCTGATTTTCCTAGAGCACAAGGTTGAGTTTGTTATAGACCCCTACTCAACAAACTCCAGTGACTCCCAATCAAATATAAACTGTTCTGGCATTTAGTCTTTCAAAATCTGCCCTCTCTGACCTCTCCAGTCTTCTTCCTTCTATTCATGCTCCATATACTCCTTTCTTTGTTTATTTGTTTGGTTGGTTGTTAGTTGTTCATTCATTCATACATACATTTATTTACTTTAGGTTTTTGCAAGGCAAATGGGGTTAAGTGGCTTGCCCAAGGCCACAGAGCTAGGTAATTATTAAGTGTCTGAGACCGGATTTGAACCCAGGTACTCCTGACTCCAGGGCCGATGCTTTATCCAATGTAACACCTAGCCACCCCTTCATATACTTTAGATTCAACAGCCTGTACCCTATTACTAGTGCATGTATACCATACTCTATCTCCTGACTCTCCTGATTGTGGTTTTCTGGCTTCCCTGGTTTCCTTCCAGATCTGCTCTCCCTTAAATTCCTCATTAGTGTCTTCCCTCTGAAATTACTTTTCCTCCACTCTCTCTATTTTATGTGCACATAGTTGTTTCTATGTTGTCTCTCCCAGTATGATGTGTGCTCTCGCATTTCTGTGTTAGCAATAGTGAGTGCTTGATATATGTTTATTAACTGATAATACTGGGTTTTAATCATTAGGACAAAGGCATATGAAGAAAGGATTAAGAGTAAATATTTCACAGACAACCTATTTAGCTAGAATAGTGATTCTCTGGTTCACTGGTTCTCTAACTCACTCGGCCAAGGACAATCGAATTTTGGAAAAGAAGGCAAGTATAGGTAGCCAAAGCCCATAGGCCTCTCCTAAGCAGGCGATCCACACAGCGCTCCACAGACAAAAGGGACAAATGTGAGACTTTTCCATTCGTATGTAGACAGAACAGGTCATTCCTGCAAACAGCCACATCTTGAATATCTTTGGGAAAAAAAAGAATTCTTCATTCATGTTATCTTGTCATTCCAGGCAAAGTTTAAAGACTGTATTTCAGGATAAATTTAAGGGGCAGGTTTCTTTGTAATATACACTGAGAAATGTCTCCCCATTTCTGGGCCTCGATTTTCTCACCTATAAAATAAAGAAGCTAGACCAAAAGCCTTTGAAGGTAGTCATGTCTGAATTCAGTCCCAGATACTAACTTGGCTACATAACCCAACACAAGTTATTTATCCTCTGTCTGCCAGTTTCCTTGACTGTAAAATGATGATAAATAATAGCACCAAGGATTAATATGAAATCAAATGAGACAATATTTGTCAAGCAGTTAACAGCACCTGGGATATAACAGGTGCTTCTCACTCCTTTCATTGCTTCCTTTTAGCTTAAGATCTGTGACCCTCTGATCTTTATTGTGATAAGTCAGGATACAATCAGACAAAAGATTATAGCAGTATTATAAGTAAACATGATCAATTGTGTGTCCCCTTACTTTTACTGTCAATGAAAAGAAATGAGAAACTTTCTCACATCTCTAAAGAAGACAAATTCTACCATTTAGAAGGAAGTAGTTTATGTCAGAGTCCAGATTGTAAAAGTCTGGGGGAAGCTGACCTTTAACCACTGTATGCAAATTAATTATAGCAAATTCCTAGCAGGTAAATGACTCAGAGGGGAGTCTCGGACTGCCTCCTGCCTGAGGATATTCCTGGGATTACTGTGAATTTACTCTTATTTTTTCCCATAAAGTAGGAAGACAATAAAGGAATCCACAGGCTGGCCAGGACATCCAAAGGAGCCTGGGACCCCTGCCTCCAGACCAGTCCACAGCTTTCCCCCTTGTGGAGATACAGCCTTGCTGCTAACTGCCAGACAGGCTGCAAAGCCCAGAAAACAAAGTTCTTGTCCACAAAGTCCTTGGCACTGACAATAGGTTCAGCATCAGAAACTGATGTGATTTTATTGGAGAAAAGGACCCAAATGAAGAGGCATGAGCATCAGTTCTATTGCATCATGCAGCTGAAACCTTGAATCTAGATGTGTTGTCTCCCACATTAGAATGTGAACTCCTAAAAAGCAGGGACTGTGTGGATCTGTTTGTGCCCCTAAAGTTTAGCAAAGTCATGTGCATATAATATGTGCTTAATTAGAGAATTTTCATTCATTCAAGAAAAATCTCTTTATAGTACTAAACCTTTCACATGAACACAAGATTACTAAACCCCTGAAGATCGGGCAGGAACCAAACATTTACTTTTGGATCTCTTCCACTGCCAAACACAGACTTCTGCATGAAGGTGAGTAAAAACAAATGTGTACTGAATGAATAATTTTAAAAGTACATAACAGCACAAAAGTAATGGTTACCTTTGACTTCACTCCAAAGAAGAACTTGAACACTCTGGGGAATGAAAATATAAATGCCTCTTTCATTCCAAGTCAAGACATAGTTCTCACTGTAAGAAAAAACAAGTATCAAAGGATCTAAAGGTTTGGTGTGTGTCCATTTCCAAGGCTTTAGGATACACAGGTCTAACCTGTAATTCCCAAGAATTCACTTTCTCATATGAGAAAACAAGGCCAATCTTCAGGTGCAAAAGATAATTGGTGATCTAGCTAAAAAATGCCATGATATCCACTCACCTACTAAATGATTCATTGAAACTTAGTCAAACACAATGGAAATTCTAATTATAAAGGAAAAGATGTCACCTCAAGAAATCTTTCTGAAAAGAAAAATCTGTCTTTTAGAAAAGCCTCAGGGAATAAAAGTCAAAATAAACAATTTCAATTCACATGATTAAAAAGTTTTTGTATTAACAAAATCAATGCAACTAGACTAAAAAGTAGTTTTCAGTAAGGGGAAAATGTATCTATTCAAATATCACTGTTATAAATCTACTCTCCAAGATATAAAAGAGTTACTGTGACCCTGGGCAAGTCACTTATTCACCTTGACAACAACAAAAATACACATGGGAACTGACACAAATATAAACAAAAGCCATTCTATAATAAATATACTGCCAAAGGATATTCTGTTTTCAAAAGAAGAAATACAATAATTTTATGAAAAAATGTTCTAAATTGAGCCAGGATCACTGGGTAGGAGTGAAAGAGTTCCAGCCTTCTAGGAACAGACCATAAGGTGCCTGGGTGGCAGCAGAAGCAGTTTCCTTACCTGTCAACCCAGGGAATACCAAGTACAATTTGGAAGATAAGCAGGGAAACCACTGCCAGAAGCAACGTGGCCCTCAGAGCAGCTGTGGCCCTCAACACAGCCTAGATCCCAGGAAAGGGAAGCAGGCCCATGAAGCCACCCAGCTCATGGAAGGTAAGGGGGTGGGGGGAGACTTTCTTCTATTCCCTGAGACAGGACTCTCCTTCTCTGTCCATATTCAGACCCTGATAATAGTCTGAGACCCCCCCATTGCCACAGAGCAGAGAACCTCCTCACAGCTCAAGGGCAGAGGGGGAATGCTTGTGGGTCATCCACAGACCAGAGTACAGGCCAGGAGAACAATTAGAGCCTCTCATAAGGAAATGGGGCCCTTGCAGAGGTGACCCAATAACAACTCAAAAGTTCAGGAAGCACCCCAAAACCAGGGCACAGGCTGGGGAAATGAGTAAACAAAAATATAGGAACCTGACCACAGACAATTACTTTGGTCCCATGGAGGATTAAAACACACACTCAGAAGATGACAAAGTCCAAGCTTCTGTATCCAAAGCCTCCAAGAAAAATAGCAATTGGGCTCAAGCTATGGCAAAGCTCAAAAAAGATTTTGAAAATCAAGTAAAGGAGGTAGAGGAAAAATTGAGAAGAGAAATGAGAGCAATGCAAGAAAAACATGAAAAACCAAGTCAACAACTTAGTCAAGGAAATGCAAAAGATACAGAAGAAAATAAGTTAAAAACCAGTTTAGATCAAATGGAAAAAGCAATTCAAAAAGTTAATGAGGAGAATACCTTAAAAAGCAGAATTGGCCAGATGAAAAAAAGAGATAAGAAAGTTCTCTGAAGAAAACTCCTTCAAATGTAGAATGGAGCTAAAGGAAGCCAAGGACTTTGCAAGAAATCAAGAAACAATAAAACAATATCAAAAGAATGAAAAGCTAGAAGAAAATGTGAAATATGTCTCATTAAAAAACAATTGACCTAGAGAACAGAACTAGAAGAGAATTTAAAAATTGTTGGGCTACCTGAAAGTCATGATCAGGAAGAGCTTTGACTTTATTTTTTTTTTAAAGAATTTCTACAGGAGGGAACAGCTAGGTAGAGCAGAAGATAGAGCACTGGCCCTGGAGTCAGGTGGACCTGAGTTCAAATCCAGCTTCAGACACTTAATAATTACCTAGCTGGTGACCTTGGGCAAGTCCCTTAACTCCACTACCTTGTAAAATACAAAAAAAAAAATCAGAGAAACATGAGATGACTTGTATGAAGCAGGTAGAATAAAGAAAGCAGAGCCAAAAGAACAAAATTCATCTCCTGGAACAATGCTTAGGACGTGATTAAGTCGTTAATTATTAACAATGATTACAACATATATGATAATAGTACTAAAAGGAAGTATTCTCCATGTTAAGGAGTCCATTATGCTTCCAGTCACCCAGATGTAAAACTTTAAGTTAACCTTGACTTTTAAAAATAACTAGTATCTATATAGAGGTTTAACATTTACAAAGCACTTACAATTATCTCATTTGATGCTCACAACAACCTTAGAAGTAGGTCCCCATTCTTCAGTTGAGGAAAATGAGACAGAAACCAGTGACTTGCCCAAGGTCACACAGCTAGTAAGAATCTGAGGTCGGGGTGGCTAGGTGGTGCAGTGGATAAAGCACCAGCCCTGGAGTCAGGAGTACCTGGGTTCAAATCCGATCTCAGACATTTAATAATTACCCAGCTGTGTGGCCTTGGGCAAGCCACTTGACCCCACTTGCCTTGCAAAAAAAAAAAAAGAAATATACAATTTGCTGTGTGGTCTTGGGCAAGCCACTTAACCCCATTGCCTAGCAAAAACCTAAAAAAAAAAAAAAAAAAAAAAAAAGAATCTTGAGGTCAAATTTTAACTCCAGTCTTTCTGATTTCAGGTCCAGTGCTCTAATTTGCACAAGCTAGTTGACTCTTCTCTTGATCTCCTCATTTTCTACTTCCCAACACATCTTACTTACATATTCTCTCTACTCACATAGCTACCATCCTAATTCAGGGCCACATCACCCCACCTTAACTATTCTGACAGTTGATTTGGACGTCCACTTTTCAGACTCAGGTACACCCTCCATACAACTACTAAAATAATCTTCAGAAAGTATAGATCCGATCAAGCTATTCTCCCACTCAAAAGAGTGCCCAGTGACTCTCTACAGCTTCTACAATAAAATTAAACTCTTCAGCTTGCTATTTAAAGTATAACAACTCTAGTCTTATATACAACTCTAGTCTTTCTTTCAGATTTACTGCCCCTATTCATTTCCATCATGGTCTGTTTTCTAGCCAGACTGGCCTACTTGCTTCTCAGGAGTTCAACCACCAACTGATCCTTGTGTCTGAATTGTACTCCATCCCCCTCTACTCCCACCTCCTAGGAGAAACCTCTCCTAATCCACCTAAGATGTCTGTGTTCTCCCATTTCTCCCCAAATTATCACATATATACTATTTACATGCTGAATCTCAGCACACCCAGTACAACACAATCCATAAACACCTTACAATAGGGGCTGTTTTGTTTTTCATTCTTCCTTTTTATTCCTAAGGTCTAAAGCAGTGCCTTTCACATAATAAAAATGCTTATTGGACTTATCGACCTAGGAAAAAAAACTTGAATTTGCAATTTGAGACAACATGTTGTCTTATTCAGACAGGGATGAGGAAAGGGGGAAAAGGGATTCTTAGAGGACACAGTCTTGGGAAAGAGCAGAAGGGCATATGGTCTGGTTTCCCAGAAAAGCCCAGCCACAGGGAGTATGGAAGGTGTTGAATTCTAAGAATAAGAACACAGAAATATCCTTGGAACTATCTCTGTGCAAAAACAAGTCAGTGAAGGGCAGGAACACTGAGAGTCTCCAGGATTGACAGAAGACTAGACCAGAAAGCAGGACAAGATAACACAGAGAGGCTACAAAACTGTGCAAATACAATGATTAATGTTAATTAATGTTAATACCAATTTGTTGCACTAAAGAGCACACCCTTCTTTTCTACCAAAAACAGACATACCATTTGGTTAGAACACATTGTTTATTTGGTTGTCTGTTGGTAAGTGTTCTGTGTCCAAACAAGACATACTAATTGTTTTTAAATCAACATGAGATTACTTGCCAAGGAATGCCAGATTAAAACAACAATAATACAACCACTAGTTGGGGATGTCAGATAGGCAGAAAAATAGAGTTCTTCTAAAGATAGAAAAATTAAGCTTCTAAAGAATAAGCCCATAATAAGTCTTTTTTGAGAGATCCTTTTAATTAAGAGATTAAAAAAATACTTATCTAGAGTTAATTTGAAAGTTGAAATGGAGAATTGCAAAAGTAGAACTGGGGCATTAAAAACTTTAAAAAGCAATATATGAAATGAAAAAGTTTTTACATTTTCTTAAAGAGAAAAGTAACAATAGAAACTTACCTTAGATATAAGAGTTTGGGAAAGGTCAAAGACTGAGATGAACCAACTGCACTATTAAATTCAGGCTCTGATCTAGGAAGTAAATAATATGCTTTTTAATCATTTAAAACATCTTTTAATTTTTACTTCATGGTAAAGGAAAATTATATCTGGGCAAAAAGAAAAAACACAACCATAGCTGAAAAATAGGTTCTTATTCAATGCACTCTGATTACAATCTCATTAAAGTCTTTGATGATTACTATCATTCAATCCTTTCAAAGACATTAATTGCATCATAGGTGGCACAGTCTCTCATCCAGAGGGCCCTCAATAAATGATCCTTAAATGATTAACTGGGAACTACACTTTACATTCAAGAAATATCAAGACAAGCCCTTCCTGGGGGGCAGAGCCAATATGGCAGCATGAAGGCAGGAATTCCTGGAAACTTGTTCCCCAAAAAACTCCAAAAGCTTTCAGATTATGACTCTAGCCAAAATTGAGAGGGGCAGAACCCACAAAAAGACTGAGTGATACAATTTCCCAATCTAAGACAACTTAGAAATTCCACAGGAAAGGTCTGTTTCACCAGGACCAGGGGTTGGAAAAAGCTGCGAGCCACAGTGCAGCAGAGTCAGGTCAGGTGCCTAGATCCCTGGAGGCATCTGGGTCTGCAGCAGAGGGTACAGTTTCCAGACCTCCTAGGCCAGAGATCTGAGAACAGCTTGAACAAGTGGTGAGAGAACTTTGCTGCACCAGAGTGCTGAGTGAGTGCCGGCCTGAGAGCAGCCCTGCAGTGAGAACCTGCAGTGGGAATCGGTGAAGACAGCCTGTACCTCCAGAGTGCAGTCCACAGATGGTAAGGGGGTCAGGGGAGACTGCAGAGGTCTCTCTGCTCTCCCTGGGGCAGGACTCAGCTGTTTGCCCACACTCAGATCCAGATTGCAGTTTAGGCTTCCATACCACCATGGCCAAACAGAGACCCTCCTCACAGCTTCAGGGCAGAAGGGAGGGCCTATGGTCATCCACATACCAGAGCACAGGCAAGAAAGCAGTCAGAACCTCTCATAAGACCTTGGAGGAATTAAGGTCCCTGTGGGTTGTCTCAAAAATCCCCCAAAACCTTGGAAGTGTGGTAAATCAGCTGGAGGCTGAGGAAATGAGCAAACAAAAGAAAAAGAATCTGACCACAGAAAATTTCTTTGGTCCCATGGAAGATTCAGAAGATGACAAAATCGAAGCTTCTGTATCCAAAACCTCCAAGAGAAACAGAAAATGGGCTCAGGCTATGGATGAGCTCAAAAAAAGATTTTGAAAAGCAATTAAGGGGAGAAAGCAGTGAATAGAACACCATCCCTGGAGTCAGGACGACCTGAGTTCAAATCCGGCCTCAGACACTTAATAATTACCTAGCTGTATGGCCTTGGGCAAGTAAGTCACTTAACCCCACTGCCTTGCAAAAACGAAAAGAAAAAAAAAAAAAAAGAAAGAAAAGAAAGTACAGGGGACCATCTAGATGAAGCATTGGATAGAATACTAGTCCTGAGTTCAATTCCAGCCTCAAATACTTGATACTAGCTGTGTGACCTTGGGCAAGTCACTTAACCCATTGCCTTGCAAAAAAAACTTAAAAAAAAAAGAAAAGCAATTAAGGGAGGTAGAGGAAAAATTGGGAGGAGAAATGACAGCGATGCAGATAAAGCATGAAAACCAAATGAGCAGCTTGGTGAAATAAATACAGAAAAATATTGAAGAAAATAATGTTAAAAACCAGTTTGGGTCAAATGGAAAAAAGCAACACAAAAGGCAAATGAGGAGAAGAATGCCTTAAAAATGCAGAATTAGCCAGCTGGAAAAGGATATTAAAAAGCTCTGAAGAAAATAACTCCTTCAAATGCAGAATGGAACTAAAGGAAACTGATGACGTTGTGAGAGCACAGGAAGAAATAAAACTATTCAAAAAAACCCCACAAGAATGTGAAATCTCATTGGAAAAACAACCAACCTCGAAAACAGATCCAGAAGAGATAATTTAAAAATTATTGGGCAACCTGAAAGTCATGACCAGGTAAACAGCCTAGACTTCATTTTTCAAGAAATAATACAGCAAAATTGCCGAGATCCCAGAAGCAGAGGGTAAAATAGAAACTGAGGGAATTCACCAGTCACCTCCTGAAAGAGATTCTAAAAGAAAAAACTTGAAGGAATAATAGAGCCAAATTCCAAAAGTCCCAAGTCAAAGAGAAAATACTAAAAGCTGCCAGAAACAAACAATTCAACTACCATGGCTCTATAGTCAGGATTACATAGGATCTGGCAGTATCAACATTCAGGGTTTGAGTTCCAGAATATGGGTTATGGAATATGATATTCTGGAAGGCAAAAGATCTTGTTTTACAACCGAGAATCAACTACCCAGAAAAACTGAACATCCTCTTTCAGGGGAAAAGATGGACTTTCAATGAAACAGGGGACTTAAAAAATTTGCTATTGAAACAACCAGAGCTGAACAGAAAGTTTGATCTCCAAGTACAGGACTCAGGTGAACCATAGAGGGGGTGAACAAGAAGGACTAACTATGAAGAACTTGATGTTGAACTGCTTGTATTGCTGCATGGGAAAAAGATACTGATAACTCACATGAACTTTCTCATTTATAAGAGCAGTTAGAAGGAACATATACAGACAAGGCACAGGAAGGAGCTGAATATAATGGTATAATATAGTAAAAAAGATGGAGTCAATGGGTGATAAAGAAAAGTACTGGGAGGAAGAGAAAGAAGAGGAAGAAGGGGCTAAGATATTTCACATTAAGAGTCGAGAAACCTAGCTGTGTGGCCTTGGACAAGCCACTTAACCTCACTGCCTTGCAGAAATTAAAAAAAAAGTCAAGAAAAAGCTTTTTCAATGGAGAGGAACAGGGGAAGGTGAGGGGCAAAAATGAGTGAGCCTTCAGTCTCATCAGAAATGGCTCAGAGGGGCGGCTAGGTGGTGCAGTGGATAGAGCCCTAGAGTCAGGAGTTCAAATCCAGCCTCAGACACTTAATAATTACCTAGCTTTGTGGTCTTGGGCAAGCCACTTAACCCCATTGCCTTGCAAAAACTTGAAAAAAAAATGGCTCAGAGAAGATGTAACATACACACTTAATAGGGTATAGAAATCCATCTTACCCTAGAGAAAAAATGAGATGAAAAGGATGGGATAAAGGGGAATGGGGGGAGGGAAAGGGAAATAGGGGATAGAAGAGAGGAAAGATCATGAGAGAGGGTAGTCAGATACAACACACTTCTGAACAGGGACAGGATGAAAGGAGAGAGAGAATGGAATAGATGAGAGTGGGGAGGAATAGAGTGGAGGGAAATACAGCTAAGTGATAGCAACTGTGGGGAAAATATCGAAGCAGCTTCTCTGGTGGCTACGATGGGGAAGACAATTCATCCCAGAGACAGAGCCACTGGAATCTGAACACAGACTGAAGTACACTATGTTTTTCCTCTCTCACTTTCTTGAGCTTTTTCATCTTTTTGGGGGGGGGGGGGGGCTTAATGATTACTCTCACTACAAAATTATTGTAATAATATAAAATAAACCAAAATGAAATTGTAAAAAAGAAGAAACATTTAGAATTTATTGTATATGTATTTTTAAAAGCATGTGGAATAGAATGAAAATTCACAATTTCAGGAAAAAAAATAAAGTTCAAATCCCTTTTTAACTTCTTTAGTGGACTCGTGATAAAGAAGACAACTCATCCCGGAGAGAGTCATCATTGGAATCTGAACACAGACTGAAGTACACTATGTTTTTCTCTCTCTCACTTTCTTGAGCTTTTTCATCTTGGGGGGGGGGGGGGGGAGGGCTTAATGATTACTCTCACTACAAAATTAATGTAATAATATAAAATAAACCAAAATGAAATTGTAAAAAAAAAGAAACATTTAGAATTTATTGTATATATATTTTTAAAAGCATGTGGAATAGAATGAAAATTCACAATTTCAAGAAAAAAAATAAAAGTTCAAATCCCTTTTTAACTTCTTTGGTGGACTCGTGATAAAGAAGACAACTCATCCCAGAGAGAGTCATCAATGGAATCTGAACACAGACTGAAGTACATTTTTTTCTTTCTCACTATTCTTGAGGTTTCTCATCATTTGGGGGGGGGTTATGTTTAATCCCACAACAAGATTGCTGTAATAATACAAAATAAACAATGTTTTAAAAAATAGGTTAAAAAAAAAGACAAGCCCTTCCAATGAAAGGTCTACTGATCACAGACCAGCCCTACCTTAGATTAATCACAGGAAGAGGTGATGAGGAAAGGAGTTTCTTGAACTGGTGTGTACTCAGGACTTCCCCTTCAAAGTTCACCTCCCACATTCTAGAGCCAGGGCGGGCACAATATATTAGGGGTTGCTGAGTCCCAGAGTTTCTTCCTGGGAAAAAACAAGCTCCATATTCTCCATCTCTTTCCTTAGTACCAATTTTCCAAAACTTTTCCCTAATAAGCAAAAAAAGGGGGGCAGGGGGGGAAGAGGTAGTTAGATAAGTTTATAATAAGATTAAAAGCAACAATACAGGGGTGGCTAGGTGGCGCAGTGGATAGAGCACTGGCCTTACAGTTAGGAGTACCTGAGTTCAAATGTGGCCTCAGACACTTAATAATTACCTAGCCATGTGGCCTTGGGCAAGCCACTTAACCCCATTGCCTTGCAAAAACTAAAAAAAAAAGGAAAAAGCAACAATACAGCAATTCAATACAAGGTCTAACGATATTAGTGCATGGTGGTATCCTCCTTGTTTTTTGATCCCCTAGCACTTAAATACACTGGTACCACACAACTGTACTTACACCACAGCCTGGCAAAGCTGAGCACTTCCAACATTTCTTTTATGTTTATAGATAATTTTCAGGTTATCTTGTAAATGTTTATTAGTTGCTTCATAAAGGCATAACAGTTTTGAAACTCTAGAAAAAGCTAGCAATGATCAGATGAGACTAAGTTGCTACCAATGTTTAAAAAAATTATAACTTGTCCAGTCATTGTTTTCATCAATAAAATATGAACACTATTGTATACTTTAAATATATATTACATATTTAGCCTGCTTTTGTTGAGGAGTGTGGAGAACTCCAAAAAATATCCACTGTATTAAAAGCATAGAGGAGAAAAATGTATCTGAAAGACAAACATTTACCTTTCCCTCATGAAAAATATAAAGTCTGACAAATAGAAATAAGGGCAAGTGTTTATTGATTCATTTAAACCACTGTTTAGCTAATAAAAACTACAGAATATGATGTAACCAAATTTACCTCTCAGTATCACATAAGAAGGATCGAGTGAGTGAAGATACAAGCAATCTTCCATCCAAATAATCTAATTGTACTATTCGAGAGTCAACTGTTGTTATTGTTTGAACTGGGAACATCACAAAGGTAGGAGTTGCCTAAATAGTTAGGGGGGAAGGGAATCAGAAGAAGAACATAGAAAATAAAAATGCATTTCATCACAGAATAATGAAATATTATAATTAAAACATTGTTCCCAGAGACAGCTAGGTGGCACAGTGGATAGAGCACTGGCCCTGGAGTCAGAAGGACCTGAGTTCAAATCCAGAATCAGACACTAAATAATTGCCTAACTGTGTGACCTTAACCCCATTGCCTTATATAAATAAAAATTTAAAAAAAAAACACTTGTTCCCTTCAAAATTTTAGATGTCAAAACAAAAGCAAATCAAAATGTGACATTTTTAAAGTCACATATCTTGTGAGAATTGCAATTCTTAATCAAAAGTTTCAGACAAAATAACTTTATAAAAAATTTAAAAAACAAGAACACTGTACATATTATTTCCTAGCTAATCCCCATCCAAAAAAATTAAACTTGGCTCTTACCACTTCTTCAAATTGTACAGTAGCTATCATATTTTCTCATGATTTCAGGGATCTGTAAAACCACTTTGTCCAATGGAAAAAGAAAAATAACTGTTTCCTACCTTCCCTTGTTTGGATGTGTTGAGTTTGATGGCAGAAACTCTTCCCAAATGGTCTCCTACAAAAACTCTAAGAACTGCTGTGTCCCAACAGAGAGAAGTAACTCTCCGGCCTTTGTGTTCTGAAGACACATAAATTCGTTCTGGTTTCCCACGACGCTCCTGATTTAATTCCCAAACTATTACAAAACCTTGACTATAAGAATAAAGAGTCAAAAAGAAAAATTATTAACAATACAGAGAGAATTGTGATGAGTATCAACTTACCTAAAAATAAAAGTTTCTGAAAACTAAAAAACCTACCCACAGCCCCATCCACCATCTTATAGATAGACAAGATGGAGAATATCAAGCTTTGCATCCTAAACTATGGAAAAGCAAATTTCAGATTACACAGATTAGATTAACAGGATGCCATGGCATGAACATAATATGAAAAGGATATATGCCATCAAAGATGAGAGGTTCCAAAGAATGAAATGTTGATGATAAAAACACAACTGATTTTCATAAAGAAAAGGATCAAGTTCAATGTATATCATGGAAACAATGTAAAGACTAACAGACTGCCTTCTGTGGAGGGAAGGAAACAAGATTAGGGGGAAAAATTGTAAAATCCAAAATAAATAAACTCTTAAAAAAAAAATTAAAAAAAAATGTTCAAATAACATCTAGCAGTTCCATATTTTGGTGCCCCTCTCCCCTTGAGAGAGGGTGCCATTTATTACAATGTCTTAATAAAAAAAAATTTTTAATTAAAAAAAGGATCAAGTGAAGTAGAATGATTAAAAAGCCTGATGTGACTAATCTAGGAGATCATCAACAAACTCAGATTTTAAAAGGTTAAGATAAGATCCTCCATCACCATAAGTTTTAAAGGGGAGTTAGATCTGACTTCCCCATTCTAAGTCCAAAAACTGAGATCTCTTATATCTCTTCATGTTTTTTAAAAGGCTGTTTTATGCTTCTGGGAAAGATAAGAAAATTTTTGAAATACCCTTATCGTTAAAAAAAAAACAGCTCACATGAGCAAAAATATTTATAGAAGATCTTTTTTGAGGTGGGAAAAATAGTGGAGATTGAGAGGATGCCCATCATTTGGGGTTGTGGGGTATGAATGTAATGGAATACTATTATGTAATAAAAAAAAAATGATGAGCAGGCAGATTTCAGAAAAACCTTCAAAGCCTTTCAAAAATTGATGCAAAGAGAGGCAGCTAGGTTGTACAATGGATAGACCACTGGCCCTGGAATCAGGAGGACCTGGGTTCAAATCCATCCTCAGACACTTAATAATTGCCTATCTGTGTGATCTTGGCCAAGTCACTTAACCCCATTGCCTTGCAAAAACAAAAAAATAAACTAAATATTTTAAAAAAAAAAGAATTGATGAAAAGTAAAATGAGCAGAACCAGGGAAACATCACAGTCATAGTAATATTATATAAGGATCAAGTACAATGACTTAGCTCTGTCTTCTCAGCAATGCAATGATCAAAGACAATTACAAAAGACTATGATGGAAAAAGATAGCCACATCCAGATAAAGAAGTGATGGATTCTGAATACAGAGGGAAACATATTATTTTCACTTTATTTTTTCATGTTTTTTTTCCTTTGGTCTGTTTCTTCTTTCACAACTGTGACGAATATGGAATTATGTTTTATATGAAATACATATATAATCTATATCAAATAGCTTATCATTTTAGGGAAAGGAAAGAGGGAGAAAGAAAAATTCAGAACTCAAAAATCTTGTAAAAATGAATGCAAAAATTGTCTTTACATATAAATTGGAAAAATATAGAATACTATTAAAAAAATCATTTTACCTGGTGGCTACAGCAACATAGTTGTCATCATGTAAACAACAGGCAACCTGAGAAACAGCACCTTCCTAAAGCAAAAAAAAAACAAACCAAGAAATGTCTTCATGAAATGTGGTTTGTATATAACATAAAAGAAAATTACTATTAGCTCTCAATTTAGGGGTAAGATCACATTTCTCTTCTAGTTAAAGTAACATTTTCACCCAGTGATAGAAATTATTTTTAATGAACTCAAATGGGACAATATATGTTGTAAATCTTCAAGGGCTACATGTATACTAGTTATTATTATATGAACCACCCCAGACAAATTGAAGTCTAAAAATGTCTAATTTACCAAAAGAGAGTTTGGGTTAAAGAATGACTTCTCTTTTCCTTCCCAAAAGGCTTCAACATTTAACACAAATAGTATACCTCCTGAGCACACTTACAACTCCATCTTTATCACTACTGAATTTCTGGTTTCTTTGCTAAAACAAAAAAATGATCTGATATTGCAGACATTATCTTCAGGGAACTATGATTGATGTAAAAAACAATAAACTAAAAGCAGCCCATAACTTCAACAATTTACATTCCAACAGGATATATATTGAAGAAAATACAAAAATATCTACTGTTGTTATTGTTGCTGCTAAATGATTTCAATCGTATCCAACTCTTCTCCATCTCAGGGTGCTCATAAGCAAAGATATTGGAGTGGTTTGCCATTTCATTCTGTGGTTCATTCTACATATGAGGAAACTGAAGGGAACAGTTTTGTCCAAGAACATACAGCTATTAGGTATTTGAAACCAGATCTGAATTCAGGTCTTCCTGAGCTCTAGAAGCTCTTCCAAGCTCTCTAGCGCCTGCACCACTGAGCTGCTCTAATATAATACATATACAGAAATACTAACACAAATTCATTTGAGGAAGGATAGAATACTCCTCAGGTAAGTGAACTGGGGAAGGGGAGACATGCATATCATGAAAGTTAAAGATTCTAAAAGACAAAGGAGAGAAAATCATTCTAATCATGGAATAATAATAATAATAATGATAATAATAATAATAATAATAACAATGCCTTAAAGTGTGCAGTGTACTTTATACATGTAATCTTCACAACCACCCTAGGAAGTAGGTTATTAAATTATTATCCCCATTGTACAGAAGAAGAAATTGAAGATAAGATCAGTTGTGACTTGACCAGCACATAGCAAGTGTTTAAAACATAATTTGAATTCATACTCTTGATTCCAGGTAATGGTCTTGGTCTTGTTTGTCCATTGTTCTTGAAGAAAACCACGATATCAGGGAAGTGATGCCATGGCAAGTATGTGAATTGGATATGAAGTAGGGAGAGGTGGATGTTATGCTAAGTCATGAGCCTTAGTTATGCTAAGTCATGAGTCTTCTGGGTCTAGTAGCTAGATATGAATCAGGAGGACTAGAGACAGCCCTGAGTTCAAGGCAGTCAGAGTTTAAGTGACTACCTTCCAGGTACAGTTTTCTCCACTAAACCACCCAGCTGCCTTTGTGTATGCAAGAAGAGATATGGAATTCTAACTTCAGTGAAGATCTCATAGATCAGTATGGCTGCAATAATATGAAATAAATCCAAAGATAGGTTGGAGTAAATTGTCAGATTGAAGAATTGTTGTCCTAAATACAATAAATAACTAATGAACATTCTTAAATAGAGGATAGGTTAGATTATTTTTGCAGCTACATATAGGGAAGATGAATTATAGGGGGCTTAGAAAAGAAACAAATTGGAAGGTAAATAAAGTAGTGGCTACCTGTGTAGAGAATAAGAAAACAGAAAAATCTTTTTGGATAAAAATCAGTAAGACTTGAGAATTTATTGAATAAAAGGGATAAAGAAAGAATCAAAGATGACTCTGAGATTCCAACTTGGGAAATAGAAAGGAAAATGATGCCTATAATGTAAGGAGCATGGAAGAAGAGGAAATAAAAGGAAAAAGATTAAATTCTATTTAGGACATATTGAATTTGAGATGATTGTGAGACATACACTTTCAGAAGAAAAAAATGGCAATGCCAGAATGGAGATTAAGAAATAGTAAAGGGTTTGAATACAGATTTGGGAATCATTTACATAAAGATAGTAAGTTGAATACATAAGATCACTAAGGGATGCTGAAATGAGACAAGACATGACAAAACATTCCCAAACCCATAGTTAAGGAACAGCCAATAATTCAGCCAATAAGAAGTGATGACACCAGTAATAAATTAAATGGCATCACAATTATAGACTCAAATAAATGTCAGAAATAAATATTCTAAATTCTCTCTCTCTCACTCTCACTCTCACTCTCTCAGAACCAGTTACTTTGCCTAGTTTAAAACCACATACTGCTGTGGTCTGGTCTTTTTATCAGGTAAATTTAAAACTTCTCTATTTCATTGAAAATCCATCTTTTCAAAAGAGACTTTAAAAAGTAAGTGGTTGCTTTTAAAATTTCTTAAATGGAGTCTGTAGGGTAGTAAAGTAGTACTATAATTCATGACTGTTAAAAAAATAATCGAGGAGCGGCTAGGTGGCACAGTGGATAAAGCACTGGCCTTGGAGTCAGGAGTACCTAGGTTCAAATCTGGTCTCAGACACTTAATAATTACCTAGCTGTGTGGCCTTGGGCAAGCCACTTAACCCTATTTGCCTTGCAAAATCCTAAAAAAAAAAAACCCAAAAAAAAACAACTAAAAAAAATAATCGAGTGAAATAAGTCATTCCTACTCTGCACAGGCAGTTTCACAGTGCCACGGAGTTACATTTCAGTCACAAAAGATGCTAGTTTTTTGTTATTGTTTTTTTAAGAACAGAAAAAAAAACTGTTTCTTCACCAGTATTTGTGTTGTTACTCCGCATAGTTAAGACTGTAACTTTTTAGCCATGGCTGACACATTATATCAGTAACTAAAATGACACTGAACATCGGACCAAGGAAAACCCTAAAGTTTGAAATATGCTTATATATGTCTCCATTAGATACAAAATCCATGAAGGAGGATATGATCATTAATTGTAAAACGTTTTGTAAAATTCACATTTACAAAATAATAAAGTCGATTCTAATTCAAGCTTCAAAAACAAAAAAAGGAAAAGGAAAAGAAAAAGAAAAAGAAAAAAAAAAAGAAAATCCATCTCTTCCCCTGAAAGGATATTACGAATTTTGCAAGGCAGTTGATCTTGCTTATAATCCAAGCTCCTTTGTCCTCCGGAACATCATATTCCAATCCTTTAATGTCAAAGCTGATAAGTCCTGCAGAATCCTAACTGTGATTATCTGGTATTTAAATTACTTCTTTTTGATTACTTATAGTACTTTCTCCTTTAGCTGATAATTCTTATATTTGGTTATTCTTTCACAACACAACTAATATGGAAATATGTTAAACGCAATTATACTTGTACAATCTACATCAGAGTACTTCCTGGCGGGGGGGGGGCGGGACTGAGAGGAGGGAAGGAAGGGTGGTAGAAAAATGTGGAACATAAAAGTTTGCAAAAGGATGAATGGTGAAAACTACCTTTGCATGTAATTGGAAAAAAAAATAACTTAAAAAACCCCCAAAACATACATATTTGATGTTAAACTCCAGCTAAGACATGTACTTCAGACCTTATGTTAGTGCCTCATACCACTAAATAGTCAAAAAATACTGTTGATTTGATTTAACTTATAGGAAATCAAGACTAAAATGGCTTCTCCAAGCTCAATCATCAGTCCATTCAGTGGGGAATGATTCCTATTCCTTCCCCAGACAGGAAGCACTATAGAATTGACACCATCAAGTGCTTCCTATTTGCCAAGTTGAGTAATTCAGACAAAACCGAATTCTGTCAGGGCTTTCCAGAGCTAGGGGTGTGGCAAGGTTTCTCTCATCTTACCCTGTGAGAAAGAAACAATCTCTGTTCCCAGCCTTCTTTCTGAATGAGGTTGAGTCCTCCTCCTGAGCTGCCCAAGGCCAGCCACTTTCGAGACACAGCTATACTTGTGCACTGAAAAGACAAAGTCAACTGATCATTTATCAAGAATTTCTTACCTAAAAAAAAAATTAAAATTAAAAAAATTAAAAATAAAAGAATTTCTTAAGCAAGTTCTTATTATGTGCCAAACTTGGCTAAAGATTGAGGGTACAAAGAAAAGAAAACCATCCTTGATTTCCAAGAGATTACATTCTAACAATTAGACAACATTTCAATAACTAGGCACAAACAAAATACATACAGAGCAAATGAGAGGTGGCCATAGAAAAGACTCCATTCATAGCTGGGGGGGAGGGGGAGAGGAAAAGATCTCTCATAAAGATGACATTTGAAACACCTATTATGCACTAGAGGATACAAATACTTAAATGAGACAATATCTGACCTCAGAAGTTTATGGTCTACTGGAATCAAAATTAGCATAAACAAACTATTCCACCAGGAATAGTCAATACTATTGTTTCTTATTCTGAAACAAGCCAACTAAAGTTATATTTTACTAATATCTACAGAGTAATAAATATATTGATATTGCCCTATTTTATAGTCAATCACACAATACCACAATAAGTTATTTAAGTTTGGTTCAACAAAATTTTTAACAGCTTTCTAAACACAAGGTACTGTAAGGATGAAATTTCTTTCCTTGTAATAGGAGCCAGTATCTATGGAACAGGAGAATGTTGAGGTGAGTCATATTCACAGATAGGGTAAACTGTGATAAGGGCAAAGGAAAAAGCCAGATCAAATCTGAGAAGAAAGAAAATACTTTTTTCAGGTGGCAAAGGAGTAGAGGTAGACGTAAGGGAAGAAATGACACTAGAACTGAGACTTGAAAGAAGAACAGAATTTTGATAGGAATAGACAAGGTAGGAATTCATACCAAGCAAAATTCAGAGACAAGAGCTAGCTGCTGAATTGGGGAAACAACTATAGCAATACAGTCTGTCTGGAAGAAAGCACCCAAAAGGCAGGCAGAATGACAAATTAAAGGTTAAAAAGACAGATTAGAGCCAGATTAGGAAGGTCTTGCTGTTTGTCCTTCATTCTCAAAGAGGACCACGACATCAGAGAGATAATGTCATAACAAATTGAAGTTGAGTGAAGAGGGCCTGTGCGAGGTCACCAGCCTCACTTTCTCCTCTGGAGGTTCAGTGGTCAAATATGGATCAGGACAACTGGAGATGACCCTGGAGGGGAGGCAATCAGGGTTAAATGACTTGTCCAAGATCACACAACCAGTAAATGTCAAAGTGTCTGAGGCTGGATTTGAACTCAGGTCCAAAGCCAATGCTCTAGCCACTGAGTCATCTAGCTGCCCTGGGAAGGCTTTAAGTTTAGGGTAAAGGAGTTTCACTTTGTCCCAGGGGCAACAGGAATTTAAACCAAATAACCATGTTGCATTCAAATGCAAAATTACAGAATCTAATATGTTCAAATTTGAATTCACCACCTTCCCCTATGAAGGGCCTCACTCTCCTGCCAATACCAAAGTTACAACCTTAGAGATGTCCTCAAGCATTCATTCACCCTCACTTGTCAATGTTACCAACACATCTTTCTCATCCCCTTCTCATCACAGAGTCAACACCCTGTTTTAGGTTCTCATCGGCTCCTAGCTGTGTTACTACAAAATTCTTCTAAGTGTACTCTATGTTTTCAATCTCTCCATTCCTCAAGCCTTCCTCCATAATAGCCAAAATAACCTTCCTAAAACACAAGTAACCATGTCAGTCACCTATTCAAGAATTCTCTGTCATTCCCTATTGCCTATGAAACAAAATAGAAACTCCTCAACTTATCACTTGAAACTTTTCACAGTCTAGCTAGTCTATTTTTCCAGAGTTATCCCATTTTATATACCTTCCATCAAAATGGGCTTACTAACTATTCCTAAAGGCAGCATTCCCTAGTTCCCTTCATTCATTCAGGTTATCTCCCACCCTTAAAATATATTCTATCTTCCCTTTTGTCTCTTAATAACCTTAATCTTCCTTCAAAGCTCAAATGAACTGCCACCTCTTCTAGAAGCCTTTCCTGATTCCCCTGGTTGTTAATGTTGCACCCATCCTTAAAATATAGTCTTCTTATTTATCTATGTAAATACCAACTTTGGTAGGACTTAAGCTCTATGAAGGTAACAGCTATTTCCTCATACTGTCTTTGGAATCCAGTATCTGAAAGGCCCTTGTAATTAGAAAGTTTTTACTAAATACTTGCTGACCTGAAGCTCTAATGGAAAAGCTATCTGCTTCAAATAACAACAAAAACATCCTCAGTATTAAAAAGGATATGTACCATTTCTAAAACAGATAAGAATTATTGCTTAAACAAAAATAAATGAAACATAAATATTTGCTCCATTTTGCACCTCGATCATTGAAAATATTCAATAAAAATAAAATGATGATAAAGAAACTCACCTTCAAACGACTGGAATCCAACCTGAGAGCAGATAACAATGGATCTAAAGACTCAAACTCCGCCAGGACATGGCTAGAGGTCTCTGGTATTCCTGGCACCAAAGTCATCTGGCTAGTCAGGCAAACTAAGTAATATATAACAGATATCGTATTCCTCACTCTGGAGCTCTACCTGAAAAGAGATAACATGGGAGGTATATTTGCTCAGAAACCATTCAGACTTACATGAACCAATGGTGAGTGAAGGGAGTAAAACCAGGAGAACATTGTACGCATTGACAGCAACATTCTGATAATGCAACTCCTCTCAGCAGTTCAGTTAGCAAGGATAATACTACAAGACTTGTGATGGAAAAATGTCATCCACATCCAGAGGAAAAAACTAAAGAGTCTGAATGCAGAGTAAAGTATACTATGGTCACTTTTTCAAATTTATTTTAAGTTTTTCTTTCTTTCTCATGGTTTTTTTTTCTCCTTTAGTTTTGATTCTTCTTTCAATGGTCACATACAAGATAAGTAGCAGAACTAGAAGCTAAACCCCAGTATTGTTGAGTCATTTTTTCAGTCATGTCAGACTCTTCATGACCCCATTTGTGATTTTCTTGGCAAAGAGACTAAAGTGGTTTGCCATTTTCTTCCCAATTTCATTTTACAGATGAGGAAACTGAGGCAAATAGGGCAATGACTTGCCCAGGGTTACACAGTTAGTATATGAAGCCAGATATGAACTCAGCAAGATGAGTCTTCCTGACTCCAGGTCAGACATTCCAACCACTGAGTCACTGTCTTAAAAATGTATGTAATCGGCGGCTAGGTGGCGTAGTGGATAAAGCACCGGCCTTGGAGTCAGGAGTACCTGGGTTCAAATCCGATCTCAGACACTTAATAATTGCCTAGCTGTGTGGCCTTGGACAAGCCACTTAATCCCATTTGCCTTGCAAAAACCTAAAAAAAAAAATGTATGTAATCTAGTATACATACTTGAATACATCAAGGATATATGATTGAATTGGTATGAACACTTCTTCCATCAATGTAATCACAACTTTTCCTCTACTATCTTGTAGCATAACTGGTAAGAAGCCTCTCAGCTAGGTCAGTCCTTCAATAGATAATCCATCACAAAGCTTATGCTTAAAGACTTTCTATACTAGCAAAATCTACCAGATCATATACTCTCTTCATTGGTCCAGAACCCAGAGACCCCTCTTTGCATAGAGAAACATAGGAAAACAAAGGAAAACTTTAATAGAAGAAACCATCTGCTAATTTCATGCTACTCCCTTGATAACAAAAACCTTCAATGTCTCCTCAATTTCCAAACTCCTCAGGCAGGTATTCAAGGTCATTTATAATCTAATCTAACCCTATTTATAGATCAACTGTTACACCAAAGACAGTACTATATAGTGTGATATTAAAAGGGTGCTTACAAATTCCCAACAAATTATCCTAGCCTCACTCCTTTAAATATGAGAAGGGTTTTTCATCTTTAGGAATATCCCACTGAAATCCACGTTCCCTTGAGAGGTATTAAAACTTCAATTGATTAATATCAAACTAACAGAAATGAAAACTAGGCCATGTGATCAATATTTTTGATGACTTACTTTGTACCTTTGTTCTAGGTGTACAATACTGCATGTATCTAATATATTTCTTAACTAAAGAGACAGAGCCACAGAAATTAACAGGCTATATAAGCAAATTCTAAGCGATACATGAGTATAAGTGTTAAGATAGAAATGATCTGGGCAGCATTGGCTCTGGAATCAGGAGGACCTGAGTTCATATCCAACTTCAGACACTTAATACTTACTAGCTGTGAGACTTTGGGCAAGTCACTTAAACCCATTCAACTGTCAAAAAAAAAGTAATTGAGGCAACTAGGTGATGCCCTGGAATCAAGAGGTCCTCAGTTCAAATCTGGCCTCAGACACTTGATGCTTACTAGCTGGGTGATTCTGGGCAAGTCACTTGACCTGGACCGCCTCACCAAAAAATAAAAAAAGCTAAGTGATTATCAAAAGTGGGGGTTGTTTCTACCAACAAAAGATGTAGAGAAGGAAGAATTTGAACTGGTCTCAAAAGGCTCTGATATTATCCCAAAGTTTAGAGTCAGAAATCATTATACACCATCTAGTCCAACCCCCTAACCTTACAGAAGAAAATTCATATTAAATATGAATATGCCCCATATGAAAGGGAGAAAGGCATTCGATCAAGGCTGCTCAAACTAACACAGAGAACATGACAATTTATGTGGGTTAGCCTGGGACCACAGAGGGTAACAAAGTCAAAAGGAGTCAACTGTTTGGAAGGGATTAAGTGAAGGAAGAGGAACCAGTCAGTATATATTTAAAATTTGCAAAATCTGTTAACTTGGGGGGGGGAATAAATAAGATACTGAATAAGAAAAGAAAAGAATAAAATAATAGGACATGGTACAATGGAGCAGCCTAAAGACCTGCCACTTATTACAAGTGACAGTTCCTCTCTCTAGGTCTCAAGTTTTCTCATCTATAAAATGAGGGGGTTGGATGAGGTGATCTTAAGAGTAAATAATACAAAATTCATGACCCCTATATCGGTTCTGTTTGCTTCGTTTTAAGGTAGCCTATGTGACTATGATGTGATAGATAGTATGTTTGTGCTATATTTCATATCTATACAAATAATCTCATGAAAAAAATAAAATTTGCATGTTCTCAGACAACAGGTTTTCTGTGCTAACTCTAGCCCCAAAATCTTTTTTTATTCTTGTAAATCCCATTTTATCTTCTCTTATTCCTGCTTTTTGTGGAAACTCCTAGAAATACTAGTGTTTGGGGGGGTTTTATGCTATCTAGAGCATATATAATTACTTTTTTATAGCCTTGAAATTTAACATTACCTATGTTAAGGTTGAATTTTTAGTTTTTCTAAATTGTCATGCTACGAATTCTATTTATCTTCAATCTGACTGTTTCCATATTATAGAAAAATGTTCTTGAATAATTCCCTGAAAAATAAAGGTCAAATAATTATCTCCTGATTTCTCAGAAAGTCAAATTAGTCTAAGATTTCTTCTCCCTAATCTGTCCTCAGTATTTTTGCTTTCAAATCTTTTTGTCACAATGAGGAATGGAGGTGATCCAAGAGTCTTAAGCATTGTAATAGCAGAATACAAGTCATAGCAGGTTCAACTGCTGAAAAGGCTTTAAATATAGCCTCAGCAACAAGCCATATCTGCTTTCTCAGTCCAAAGAGTCCAAAGAGACTTATCACCAGGAGGTTGATCAGTATATGATGGATTATTTATTCATCATTATATTAACAAAAGAAAAAATATAATTAAATGTGTACAGAGAATTTCCAGAGAATAGCAAGGAGAGACAAAGTTTTCTTAAATGAAAAATGCAAAGAGAAAAAAACAATAGAATGGGGAAGAAAAAAATATCCTTATGAAATTAGAAATATCAAGGAAATGTTTCATACAAAAATGGGCATGATAAAAGAGAAAAATGGTAAAGACTTAACAAAAGCAGAAGAGATGAAGAAAAGGCAAGAATATACAAGAACTACATAAGAAAGATCTTAACATCACCCTTAACCAATACCCACACGGTCTACTGAAATACAGTCCTGGAGAATAAAGTCAAATGAGCCTTAGGAAGCATTGCCAACAATAAGACTAGTGGAAATAATAGAATTTTAGCTGAGCTATTTAAAAATCATAAATAATGATGCTGTTAAAGTGCAATATGCCAGCAAATTTGGAAAACTCAAATGTGGACACTGTATTGGAAAAGATCAGTTTACATCCCATCCTAGAGAAGGTCAATGCCAAAAAATGTTTATATTATAAAACGATTGCACTCATTTCATACACCAGAAAAATTATGCTTAAGATTCTGAAAGTTAAGCAATATGTGGATAAGAATTACCAAAAAAAGCAGGCTGGTTTCTGAAGGAAAAAAAACAAACAAGAAACCAAATTGCCAACATTTACTGGATTATGAAGAAAGCAAGAAAGTTACAGAAAAAACATCTACTTCTGCTTCACAGTAAAGTTCTTTGACTGCAAGGATCACAACAAAATGTGGCAAGATCTCAAAAGAAATGAAAGTACCTGATCCACTTTCTTGTCTCCTGAGGAACCTGTATGGGAACCAAGAAGCAATAGTTATAACCAAACATGAAACAACTGATTAGTTTAAGATTGACAAGCTTATTTATTGTCACCGTAATTATTTAATTTAAGCGCAAAGTATACCATTTGAAATGCCAGACTAGATGAATCAAAAGTCTAGAATTATAGTTGCCAGGAAAAATATCAATAATCTCAGCTATGTAGGTGATATTACTCTAATGGCAGAAACTTAAGAGTCAAGAAGTCTATTGATGATAGTGAAAAAGGAGAGCACAAAAGTTGGTTTGAAATTTAACAAAGAAAAAATCTAACATCTTGGCAACTGGTCCCATTATTTCCTACCAAATAAAGGGAGAAAAAATGGAAGTGGTGTCTGATTCTATGTTCTTGGGGCCAAAGAGCACCACAGATGGTAAAATTAAAAGATACTTGCTCCTTGAAAGAAAAAGTTAAGGCAAATCTGGACAGCATATTAAAAGGTAAAGACATCACCTTGCTGAGATCCATATAGTCAAAGCTAAGGTTTTTCCCATTAGTAGCACATGACCATGAGACTTGAACTATAAAGATAGCTGAGCACCATAAAGTTCATGCTTTCAAATTCTGGTGCTGAAGAAAACTTTTGGGAGACCCTTGGATAGCAAGGAGATCATATCAGTTAATAATTAATTCAGGCTACTTACCAGAAGGTCAAATACTGAAACTTTATCCACTTAATCAGAAGATGGCATTCATTGGAAAAGACTCTGATTGTTGGAAAAGACTGAGGGCAAAAGGAGAAGGCAATAGTGGAAAATGAGATGGATAGATAATGCCATGGAAATAATGAACATAAATTTAGACTTTGAGAGAGTATAGAAGACAGAAGAATCTGGAGTGCTATGATCCAGGGGGTCATAAAAAGGAGGACATGACAGAACAACAACATAATATTATTATTAGACCAATGAATGCATGAAGCAAAGAAAAATAAAAAACTGCCCTTGGTCCTACATGGCTTTCTTCCACTTCTGTAGTGACAATGGCAACAAGGAAAATACAGGGTGACTGGAAGGCACAATGCCAGAGAAGTTGGGATTTGAAATAATTGTAGAAGTCAGGTGGGAGCAAGATTGTAGAGGTCCTTAAATGACAGGATGAGGATTTCATATTTTATCCTTGGGCAATATGGAGTTCCTAAATCTTCTAAATGAAAACTTGGAAGAGGAATGTGTGTAATATGACAAAATCTGTGTTTCAGTTCTGTTAACTTAAAGATCAATTAGGATATTAGTCCAAGGATGCTAAACCTACATAAAGATCACTGTGGTTAAGGGGCAACTAGGTGGCATAGTGGATAAAGCACTGGCCCTGGAGTCAGGAGTACCTGGGTTCAAATCCGGTCTCAGACACTTAATAATTACCTAGCTGCGTGGCCCTGAGTAAGCCACTTAACCCTGTTTGCCTTACAAAAAAACTTAAAAAAAAAAAGATCACTGAGGTTGTATATAGACTTAGAAAACCACATATTAATAGTATCTATGTTCTTTTGAATTTAATTTTGTTAAATATTTTCCAATCACATTTTAATCTAGGAGTTATTTCCTGCTCTGTGAAATCTTTGGTCCAGGAAAAAGAGGATTAGAACTTAACTTGAGAAAGTCAGAAATAATCCACAGCACATAGGAGATGAAAGAGGGAGATCTTGTAAATATAAATTCACCGAGATTTGGCATGTGATTGGATACTAAATGTAAAATGGAGGGAGAAGATAACTCTAAGGTTTGAATTTGCATGAAAGGAGAGATAATTGTGCCATCAAAAGAAATGGAAAAGTTTGATGAAGGGATGGATTTGCAGAAATATAGAGAACTAAATTTTATAAACATTAAGTTTGAAATACGGCATTTCATCATGCTAAGAACCACAGGATTGTCAGTAGGTTTACAGAAAAATAAAGACAAAAATCAAACAGGAAGTTGATGAAATGAGAAGTTTGACTATTAGCATGTAATGTTCTTTTATGATAATGTTATTTGCCTCTTGTCAGAGAGGTGATGGACATAGAATTATGCAGAATAAGACAAATTTTTGGACATGGCCAATATGGGAATTCATTTTGCTTGACTATGCATATTTCTTTTTCTTTTTTGAGTGTCTATTTCTAACAAAGGTTTTGTTTCTATTTTCCCCCAGTAGGAGGTAGTAAATGGAATAAAGAAATAAAATTTTAAAAATAAAATTAATTTAATTTCTAAAAATGTAAGATTCTTGAGAGGAAGAACTGTTTCTCTTTTTGTCTTTTTTTTTTTTTGGAGGGGGGAGAGATGATTTTTGCTTCCTCAACACCTAGCACAGTACCTAACACCTGGGAAACATTTAACAAATGCTTGCTCATGGATTCATGATATCATTAACATATAGCTTAAAACAGAACAAATGGATGTTAACAAGGAAGTGGATTAAGGTTAGAAAGAATAATAATAATTCTCTGATGTAGAATGAATTCCAAGTGGCTGATGTGCTGCCACCTCTACTACCCCAGGTCGTGCTTGGACACAGTTAAGTGATGTCAAATCCAGACAATGAGACTGGAACCTAATTGGAGACTTAAATTTGCTTCCCCAATCTGCCAAGTTCTAAAAAATGATATTAGTCATCATAAAATGTGGTTTAAAGCCATTGCTAGTTTTTAAGGAAGCTCATGAATAAAACTTTTGTTCTTCTCAAAATGTGGTTAAAGTATTCAAAAAACAGATTAGTCAGTTATAGGGAAACTGCTCCCCTCTCAAAAAAAAAAAAAACCAAACCGCTAGTAACTACCCCATCAGGGTCTCCTTCAGCAGCAAAAATGCTACAAATTTTAATAGAAAATTTGTAAGAATAAACAATAGTCTTTTCCTTTTTTTTTTTGAAGAAAAATATTGAAAGGGCATTTTTAAAAGGACCTAGTTTCTCAGTAGAAGATGGGAGACTTTGTACTCCTTAATAGGACTTGGGAAATTTAGGATGACCCCTTAAAGTGTTGATCATTGAAATGCCCAGTGGATACAAAGCTAGACTAGAATCCAGAAAGACCCAAATCCAAATGCTGACTATGACTACCTCTGTAAACCTGGGCAAGTCACTTAACCTCACATATAAAAAAGGTGGCGTCGTGGATAAAGCACCAGCCCTGGAGTCAGGAGTACCTGGGTTCAAATCCGGTCTCAGACACTTAATAATTACCTAGCTGTGTGGCCTTGGGCAAGCCACTTAACCCCGTTTGCCTTGCAAAAAAAAAAAAAAAAAACCCTAAAAAAAATGAGTATATGGGGGTGGCTAGGTGGCGGCTAGGTGGCGCAGTAGATAGAGCACTGGCCCTGGAGTCAGGAGTACCTGAGTTCAAATCCTGCCTCAGAGACTTAGCTATGTGGCCTTGGGCAAGTCACTTAACCCTATTGCCTTGCAAAAAGTTAAGTAAATAAATAAAAATAAAAATTGAGTATAACACCTACCTCCTAGGATTGTTGAAAGAATAAAATGAAATACCATGTATAAAGAGCTCTGTAAACCTTTAAGGACTTTACAAATCTTAAAGTGCCATATAAATGCTAGCTTTATTACACGACTATTAAAGTTAGAGGGTAACTTAGAATGATGAAGTGTTTTGAATTCATACCATATGAAGATCATGTGAAGAAGCTGAGGATTTTAACCTAAAGAAGAGTTAGAGTAGCCTGTGATAAATGTTTTCATATATCTTGAAGGTCTGTCAGGTCAAGTCAAAAAGCATTTGTGTCAGACAGTAAAGAAAGGCAAAACGGTCCTTTCTCTCAAGAAATTGTGACTAATGAGACTGACAATGTACGAACATCTATATTCAAAAAAGTATAACTATAGGATCATTTCAGAGGGAATCCAGTAATACTAAGGATGAATGAGACAGGTTTCTTATAGGTGGGATTTTAGGTAGGACTTGAAGGCCAAAGAATTTATGATAAATATGGTAAAGGTTAGGTTAGATCTGTACTACTTGTCCACAGAAAGTGGAAATTAAGAGCAATAGGTGGAAGTATCACAAAAAAAAAACAACCATAAATTTAGCTTAGATTCTAGGCAAAACATCCTAACAAATCAGGTTGCCCCAGAAAGCAACTTCCTTATCAAGGCTTCAGACAAAAGCAGAAAGAGCCCATTTCTGGGATGAAGTAGAAGAGATTCTGATCTCCGGTGGAGGCTGCGGTAGATGGCTTTTGGGTTCCTACTGATCCAGACTGGGGGCCACTTGAGTCCAGACCCAGCGGCGGAGTGCCAAGCAAACCCGTGTAGGCCTTGGTGACCCGGGCAGGATGGCTCCATGGGGCAGAAGGGGAGATACCGAAAGGGGGAGCGCCGCATTAGGTCCCAAGCATCACAAACGAGGGATAAATCTAGCGGAATTGTCGGACTAGCACCGGCATCTGGTGAGATCTGGCCCCCATCTCCGCCCGCCTTGGGGGCGCCTGCAGGCCCCGCCCGGGCTCCCCTCCCAGTCCGGCCCCCCGTACTCCAGCTGGAGCGCCCGCCAGGACGTCACGGTGCTGGGGAAGGCGCCCCCCCTCCGGGCCGCCACCGGGTCCCGAGCAGGCAGAGGCGCCCTCATCACCAGCGTCCGCGAGGGGCACTCCTCCTCCCACTGGGGTCCCGCGGACGGGGGGGGGGGGCACACTCACCGCGCGCCGGAGCCTAACAGCCGGCCGCCCGGCAGCTCCGACCCCGGCGCCGCAGACGTCAGTCGGGAGCGCCGGGCGCACACCTTAGATGTCACCGGCTCGTCCCGTCACCTGACGGACGCGGTCCCACCCCCTCGGGCCGAGGCCGCGCCAACGCTCCCCCCCACGACCTGCCGCCGCCGGGGGGGGGGGGGGGGGGGGGGGGCCCGGGCACGGACCTGGCGCGAGCCGAGGCCTGGGGGGAGCCGTGGAGCGGGGGCGTCTGGGGCCGCCCCGACGGCCGCGGTCCGACAGGAGCGTCGGGGAAGGAGCGCGTGAAGGTGGGAGGGCGGGGGAGGGGGCCGAAGGCGTCATGGCGGCCGCGGTCCCCCGTCACGTGGACTTCCGGCTCCGCCTCGCGGCTTCCGGTCACGTGCCTCCCGTGTCCTCCCAGCCAGCCATGGAGGAGGCGAGAGCCCCCAGCAGCGGAGGCGGCGGCAGCGGGAGCCCGGGCTCCGCCGGGCAGCGCCAGTGAGGAGAGGACGGGAAGCAGCTCTCTCCGCCGACCCTCCCTCCGGGCCCGGGCCGAGGTTCCTGCACGGTACGTCTGCGGGGAGGGCGCGGCCGGACACGCGGCCCCGCGCGGGGAGCGCCGCGGCCCGGCCTGCCCGCCCCCGGCGAAGGAGACGCGGCCGCCCGCGGGGCCGCACGCTCGCTTTGAAGCCGTTTTCCGCGCCCGGAGGCGCCGCTGTGCGGACCGGCTCGTCCCCGGGCCCCTAAGACCCGGGCCGGGCCAGACTGGCTGGGAGGGGAGCTGGGGGGCGACCGCGGCCCGGCCTGAATCGGGCCTAGACCTCCCACCCTTCCCCGCCCGGGACCCCGCTCTCCCCCAGCCCGGCCTCCTCGGCCCTCCCCCCGCCGGCCTCGCCCCTCCCCCAGGCGCTGCTGCAGAGAGCCGGAGCCCGGCCCGCAGTTTCCACCCTTGGCAGCCGAGCTGCACATCACATTCCCGACGGTGTCTCCTCCTTGCATTGAACCGTGGTGAATCACTTTACTTAGAGGGCAGCGGGATCCCACGTTTTCCCTACCTCTAGGGAAAAAAATGTAGTTATTTTCCCTATTGTTTGAAAATAATATTATATTGACAATTTACTTATTCTTCCTGAGGAAAATTGTGTCTCTTGTAACCCTTTCCTCTCAATGCATAAGGAAAGCTTAGCTAAAATAGATAGACGAGTCTCATTTTTTGGAACAGAGGTGTTCCTCTTTTTCTTTTTTTCTTTTTTTGCAAGTGGCTTGCCCAAGGACACACAGCTGGGTCATTATGAAGTGTCTGAGGCCGGCTTTGAACTCAGGGACTCTTGACTCCAGGGCTGGTGCTCTATCCACTTCACCACCTGGCCACCCCTAAGTAATTCTCTAAACTGGAAATGAGGAACACCTGAAGTTCACAATTCTTTTCTTATTCTGTCAAGGTATGAAATGGGCCTCAAGATCTAAAGAGGAGAATCATTGTACTTGATCATTTCAACTCAGCTATGCTTTCGCAAGCCCTTTCAGCTTTCATATTGTTGTGGCTGCTGCTTATTAGGAGTTTTCAAATTTCAGGTGCCTTGCAGAGAAGGTTAAAACGTTTATTTCATCTCGATAAATTCCACTACTTTTATATCAGTTCCTAATATTGATTTACTTGGATGCGCAGCCAGAAAATATGAAGTAATGGCATATTTTCAATACAGTGTACAGTTTAGAAGAGGAGTTTGATAATAGAATGAAAAGTTTCATTGTCCCTAATTTACAAAGAATCTTACATTTGAAAGCTAGACTTCTTCCTGTCAATGCACATTTGACGTTTTCCTTAGGTCATCTTTGAGCCTTTTAAATTCAGTGTTCCTTCCATAGTTATGAGATCATGTGACCAAAACAACTTTATGCATCTTTCTGGGAATCTGCTTCCTCAGGCTTCCTTACTCTTAAAATTTAGAGTGAAAGTGCCTGGATTAAATGGGAACTTCTATTGCCTTCATTGCTGGACTACTACACAAGTTTTCTTGCCCTTAGTCTAGTGATTGAGTTTTTGTCAAATCCATTCTGTTCCCACCCATAGAAAAGGGATTCTTCCCAGTCTTTGGCCCAAAGTTAGCTCTCTTAAAATTCAAGCTTTTTTACTTCCTTCAGCCCTATCTTAGAGGTTTTTGAAATGTGCTTTTTCTGACTAGTCCTCTGAATCATATTTGACTGTCACTGATTTATCCATTTATGGAAAAAAGATTCATCTTGAATCTATGGACAAGGCCAATAGATCCCTTCTGTGGCCTATCTTCTTCCTGGAATCCTCCATGGGATTCCACACTTATTTGCTCTATCACCCCAAACCTCAAATTGATTGCAGGTGGATCCATTCCCTCTGTCTGCTGAACCAAGCCACAGACCAATAATGGCTCAGCACCATTCCTCCTCATCCCAGCATCAAGTCACTAGACATTTTGAATCGATCTTCTTTAGAGAATTGACCCAACATCTTCATTAATCCTCTGCTTTCCTTTTTTCAGAAGATGAAGCCGCCTTTCTTTTCAAGTTGAACCCTTCCATCCTGCAGGATTTTATAATTAATTCATCAGTTAATTTCATGTTCATCTGTAATCTTTTCACTTCTGTTATTGCATTCAACACTGCTAGCCATTCTTTAATTATTACCCAATCCTGATTCTGCCTTAGACTGATGGATTGTTCTTCATCTCTTAAAATGGCTTATCTTCAGTCTCCTTTCCCCTAACACCAGTTCTGTCCTCAATCCTCTTTTTCTCTGAACTCTTCCCTCGGTGGGGAGAGTTCAATTCCATTACTTCACCACTTCCCATTAGCCATTCCATTTGCCTGCTGGATATCCTTACGTTAGCACTTAAAATTCAACATGTTCAAAATTAATCTTTGCACTTAATCTTCCTCCAAACTTCCTATTTCTCCTTATGGTACTGCCTTCCTCTCAGTCACTCAAGCCAGATATCTTGTTTCTCTGTTCCTCACCCCCATTTCCAATTGATGGCAAATTCCTCTTGATTTTACCTCTGTAGTTGTAGTCTTGCATGTCTCCTTTTCCCTTCCACTTGCTGCCACCTTGCTGGTTCTTGCCCTATCCCCTTTTATCTAGATTATTATAATCTCATACCCCATAGCCAATTTGGTATCATCTTTACCCACTTGCTAAAGACTTTCTGATTTTCTGAAAAATTTGCTTTTGTTATGGTTACCTATCATTGTATATAAACGAAGTTTTCAGCTTTTGAAAGTCTGCTGCCCTGCCAAGAAAGACTCCAGGGAACATCTGTAATCCCTTTGGGGACAGCTCCACAAGTTCTGTTGACTCTGGGCTGTTATCCCCTGGGCTTTGTATTTCTTCTCAACTCAGAACACTCCGGCGTCTCATCACCTTTAAGATAGCAGAAATTTCTCAATTTAAGGACATGGTTAATCTGTTTTCATTCTTCTTAGCTTTGATGTCACTATCTACTTGACTGTGTATCCTAGTTGGAGCAGTAGCTATGTGCTGCCCCAAACCCCAGTCACCCCAGCTCTGTGCAAACAAGGGTCTCCCCAGGCCTTATATATGTGTTGATTTCCCTCCTTTGCTGCTCTTGCCTTCAGATCTCCTACCTTGACCTTGTACTTCACGTATCCAGATGTAAATTCCTCGTCTTCCTTCCTAGACCTGGACACAACCCTACAAACTTAATGATCTTGGAGGAGGGGAATCTCCATTTATTAAGAGCCTTCTTATGTGTTATGGACTGGACAAATTGATCTCACTGGATGGCAGGTGCTACTGTGATCCCCACTTTGCAGTTGAGGAAACTAGAATGCAAGTTTAATGACTTGCCCAGAGTCACCCATCTAGTCTGAACAACAATTGTTGTTCTCTTGTTTCTGTGGCTGTCTCTAGGATAAAATTTAAAATTCCTTACTTTAGTAGGATTGACTTTGATCAACCTTTCCAAGCTTATCTCACATTCTTCCCTTTCATAACCTTCTTGATTTCTAGCCAAACTGGAGTAATTAGATTCCTGATCTTCTAAGTTCAGCTTAGGTATTACTTTTTCCTTTAACCTCCCTTCCTATCTCTGCCCCCAGTCAAGTGTGCTGTCTGTGCTTTGCACAGATTTAAAAGATACTATTTTACAGATTAAGAAACTAAAGTTCAAAAGTTCAAGGACTATTCCCCTTAATTTCTAAAAAAACAGATACCTTATTGTCTGATCTTGTTACCTCTTAGAATTCTTGTTTCTTCTCTAAGGATATTTCTCATCACACCCAATTTGGATCAAGGAACAACATGGAAACAAAGTAAAGACTGACAGATTGCTTTCCATGGGGGGGGGGGAGTAAGATTGGGGGTGAAATTGTAAAACTCAAATAATATGTTTAATAAAAATTAACTTAAAAAAAAAGAAACTAAGGTTCAGAAAAGTTGAAATTATTTGCCCCTTTGAATGTAGGTCTTCCAGACCTTTCAGCACTTTGCCTGTTTACAGGTTGTCTTCCCCTCTCACCCATATCCCAATAGAAAATAAGTTCTCTGAGGGTAGATCTATTTAGGTTGTGGTTTTTTAATCCCTAGGTCCCAGAATAGTCCCTTGAATGAAATAATTGCTAAATAAAAAATAGATGGGAAAAGGAGAGGATACTATTTCTTTGCTCTTAAGGAAGTGATCCTTTAAGGTATGATGAGAATCCTCTTGATTATTCAGCAAGCATCCAGGTGCCTACTGTATACATAGTATACAAAAATTAGTCTCTATGCTCTAGAAACTTAGCATTCTACTGGGAAATTTTTTTTAAAGCAATTAAAAAGATCTATAAGTTAAAGATAATTTGAGAAGAAAGCACTAATAACTAGATCAAGGATTCTTGTTTGTATTGTGAACCTCTTTGGACCAAGTCACCATCTTGACTTGATAAAGTCAGGGAATCCCTTCTCAATACTCTTTTTAAATGTATAAAATAAATACATAGGATTACAAATGCTATTGAAATATAATTAGAAAAATTTAAGGGGAAAAGAGGTTATAGATTCCAGGTTAAGAAGCCTGGTCCAGAGGCATCAAGAAAGGCTTTCTTTAAGAAATGGAATGGGAGCTTACTCTTTTAAGTGATGTTTTCTAGCACCTGGAGTCAGTCTATCTGAAGGACTTGAAATGTAGTGATGTGTAGTAAGTCAGAAAAAAAAAGATTTCAAATTAAAGATTAATTTGTGGTACATTTGCTAAAAGTGTTGGACCTAGGGTCAGAATGACTCTTCTTCCTTTGTGACCCTGAGTAAGTGATTTAACTCTATTGCCTCGGGTTCCTTATCTGAAAATAAGCTAGAGAAGGAAATAGCAAATCACACCAGTATCTTTGTTAAAACATTGAGGACTTTAAAATAAATAATATGTAATAAATCAGATGGATGGGAACCAGATTGAAAAGAGTATAAAATGCTAAACTAAAATTGTATTATATCATAAAGGCCATTAGCAGTCACTGAAGAATATTGGGGAGGGGGGGAATGACTATTGTTACTGTGGTCCAGAATAGTGATGGTGACATGAGTAGAATCTACAAGACTTGTTAATGACAGAAGCATTGAGGAAAGAGTCTAGGATGACTGAGGCTGTTGTTGCAAGTCTAGGTGACTAGAAGGATAATAGGATGTTGGTGCCCTCACCAGAAGCAGAGAAGTTTAAAGGAGTGGCAAGTTTGGGGGGGGGGGATTCTATTGGTCATACTGACTTAGAGCCACATCAGGATAATACAGCAGGAGGCTAGTTCTTTGAGAATGGAGTTCAGAAAAGAAATTGAAGCTACACATATAATTTGAAAACCATCTATGTGGTGGATGATAGTTTGAGAATTGATGTGAGGTGCTATAGAGAACAGGGCTCAGATTTATCACAGAAAACACATGTGTATAGTATTTCAGTATGAGTATCTTCGTGACTTCGAACCATCTGTACATTAAATATTGTAGTGACCCTCCCAAACCCCTGGATTAAAAGTTTCATGACATCCTGAAAGACACAGACCTCTTCCATATCCACTCCAGTCCAGCCTCAATCACAGCCATATACCGTATCTCATCATCTTTGGAATTGCTCTCCTTCCTTGATTTCACTTCTCTCATTTACTTAAGCCTTCAACTCTTCTTCTGAACCTTTAGTCTGTCCTTGGTCTACCTGTCTTTACTTCCCTACCTACTCAGCATGAATCATTTCATTGTAGTTTCCACTAATATCATATATTCCCTTACCATCTGACTTTTTCCCCCACACCAATTTTAATCTGAAACCTTCCACAATCTCTCTCCTCATCTGCTTCCTAACCTTCATTAGAGACAAAGAGCTGATCCATGCTGGAAAACCTGTCTAACTTGAAGTAGGAGAGACCTGGATTCGGATGCTATATCTGGTATTTACATGATATGTATCTTGAAGCAACAAAGCCTCAGTTTCCTCATTCAGAAAATTGTAGTACCTAACCTCATGGGGCTGTTGTGAGGATCAAACTGAATAAGTGTATCAACTATGCTGTGCAGACATCAGGCTTGACTATACTAACAGTTGCTTTGGAAACATAGGTTTGTTCCGATATGATTGATGTATTAGGAAATACAATTGTGCATGAATCTATCCCTCAGAAAAAGTCATGTTGGGTCAAAAAGAGACAGACAGATACACGCACATGCACATTTATTTATGGCTATTTCAGCTCTCCAGTTTTATCCTATAGGGTGGTCTTTAATTATTGAGAAGAAACTTGAAGTAACAAAGCTAACTATCTTCAGTCACAGTAGGAGCTGGAAGTGGTGGAAGCCCGATCCTGCCAGAAGCTCCTGGTCCTACCAGAAGACATTTGTCTTCTCTCTCTACTTCCTCATGTCCACTCAGCTCCATCTTCTATTGTGACTGGGACCAATGATACTGCCATTATTTTATGGCAAGTTTTTGAGAAATGTACCCCATCCCCATTTCCCTTACAAACTATGGATTTTGCTAATGATTTTTAATGACAATGTCTAGGCTATGTCAGAACTCTTAATAGATACAGGATAGAGGCTACACCTGAAGTAGAACACTGAGAGGTGAAATGATCCATTCTGAGGCTCACTCTCAATCCACTACTCCCCACCTTGCTTATTTCTAGTCAACAGCAAGGTATCATCACACTGATGATACCAAACTTTCACCTTCTCAAGGCTTGTCCAACACTTTACTTTCTAAAGATGATTTCACCTTGTGATAGAACTTCAGCTTTTCTCCTCTTACCCTGAGAATTTCTCTGCATCTTTGCTATATTACACCTACATTCCATATCTAACCCTTATACTTTTCCTGTCATTTCCCTCCATTCCTGCTTCTTCTAAGACCTTGTACTCAGTGGTTATTCCTCACTTGCCTTTGTCATTCTTCTACCCATTCCTTCTGTCTGTTCAACCTGTAAACATACTCAGAACTTTCAAAAAGAATTTCAAGTCTGCTATACAAGTTAATATCCTTTTTTATCTTAACTCTCAAAAGGATAGCCATTTAATGTGGCCCATAATCAGATTTATTTGAATTAACCTTACATATTTATCACAAGGATTTTGTTTTTTCCTTTTCAATGGGGAGGGAGAAAGTGAGAGAATTTTTAATTTAAAAAAAATTAATTTTTGAAAGGGTAGCACGTATATTTCTAATCCTACTTTATCACTATTCAGTCCTCAATCCCTTTCAGTCTGAGGTTGTAGTTTCCTACCATCAATGAATTGACTTTCTAGGTGTTTTTAATCACCAGTTCCAGTGTCCTTTTTTTTTTTCGCCCTCCTTCAGTGTACCTGCTATATTTGACAGTATCAATCTCACATCCATAATGAAACTTTTTCTTGATTTCTGAGAAGTATAGAGAAAGACAGTGGCCTACATATAGGTAGATGGTATATAGCTTGGTTTTGTTCTGATCACTGGCTTTTCTTTACCTTCTTAACCCATGTTTATTCTGCCTCAAAGTTCTGTTCTCTTCTCTCTCCCCAATTCTCTGTCTCTCTCATACATGTATGGATGGATGGGGATGTGTATGTGTGTGTATTCTGTCTCCTGGTCTCATCCACTTCTAAAATTTTATCTAGTAATAGTTAGATGATATCTATATTGCTAGCCCTTATAATTGCTCCCAAACTGTTCAACAATATTTTCAGTCACTTAGGTAACTAGCTCAGACTTCAAACTTTACTTATTTCAAATGGAACTTACCCCTAAAATCTATTTCCTCTTCTACTAATTTCCTTGTTTTAATTCAAGGATTCCGCAATCTTCCCAGTTGCCCATGTTCAAAGCATAAGTCTTCTTTGAGTCTTCCTTTTTTCCCTTACCAGCTGTGTTCTCTCATTTCTTTCTGCAGGATCTCCCACAGCTATCTCCTCATCTTTTCCTCTCCATTACTGTTCTCTTTATTCAGGCCTTCATTGCCCCTCCCTTAGAATATTATCACAGTAGTCTCCTAATCAGACTTCCTACCTCTAGTCTCTATTATCTCCAATCCTTTGCAACATTTTCATATTAATCTTCCTAATGAATGGTTTTGATCTTCAAATTATTGGGCTCTTGAAATTATAATAATGACCATAGAAATCATCTGGTCCAGTCCCTTTATTTCCCAGATTCTGAAGCCCTAGAAGTAATGTGATAGCTGACAGCTAATTAATGAATGGTAGAAATAGAACTAAACCATCATCACTTTACTCAGAAACTATCTATGTTTCTCAAATATTTCCAAATTCATGCAACCTGATGCCATTGAGATGATTACTCTCCATTGGTATAAAATTTAACCCTGTGCTATGCCTGCCTTTGTATGACTTTTTAAGTTTCTATGACCAAAATCTGATTCTGTCATAGACTGTGAACTGTGATTCTTTTACCCCTGCAAACTAAACTGCTTTAAATAATACCCAACTCTAGCCTGCACTTTCCTTCTCCCAACCCTCTTATATGAGGCTTGTTCTCTAGGCTAGACTAATCTATCTCCTGAAAAACATCACTTTATATTTCTCTTTAGTGTACTTTACATTCTAACCCATATTGTAGCTTACATGTTTTATTATTCTCTCCTATACCGAGAGATTCCTGAAAATAGGTAGCCATTATGACTTGTTACTTTTTTCCCCACTGCTCCACCCATCAGAGAGCAAATGGTCAAGTGTGAGTTGAATGGTGGTTTAAACATCTCAGTTCTCATTTGTTGGGGGGCTTTTTGGCAGGGCGGGGAGAACCATGTGTAATTCAACATCAAACCTGCATGTGTGACCATTGGCCTTTTAACAGTCTTGTGTAATCAGAAGGTTCTGGGTTAATGTGTAAGGGACATAAAATGACTAAATTCCATAAATTCCTTTCTCACATGTTACAAGTTATACTAGTTATACTGAATCTTAGAATATTCCTGGTACTTGGGAGCTTTTTATAGACTTTGTTCACAGATAGGAATAGGAAAAGGCAGGATATAGATAGTCCCTAAGGAAAAGCACTCCAGAGTGTGCTGAAAGGGCTCCAGTAACAGTCCTGATCTTGCAGCTAAGAAGTTTATTTGTTACAGTAATTGAATCAAGCTTGAAAAGAGAAGGGGAAAAAAACATTTAAAATAACTGATAGAAGGGATGGATCAAATATGGTGGATGCAGCTTCCCTCCAAAGTTCAGTGTTCAAAGACAATTTTGAGAGACAGATCTGTTATGGAAAGTGCCATCTACATCCAGAAGGAAACAAAGCACTAGAGTTTGAATGTAGAGGAAAAGCACATTATGTTCACTTTTTTAAATTTCTTTTATATATTTTCTTTCTTTCTCATGGTTCCTCCCCCCCCTTAGTTCTTATTCCTCTTTCACAACATGACTAATAATGGAAATATGTTAAACACAATTGTGCATGCACAACTCATACCAGATTGCTGCCATGGGAGGGAAGAGGGAGTGTTAGAAAAAATGTGGAATTCACAAACTTTGCTTGTAACTGGGAGAAGAAATAAGATAAAGTAAAAAAAAATAACTAGAATGTTCTACAAACATTCTTCAGAAACATATGAAATTGCACTTTCAAAGAAAACCATTGCAACCTTGATGGAGAGTAGTACTATTCAATGATTGATACAGTTGAATTCAGTTTACAAAACATTTAAATTCCTACTACATCATAAAACCATATCAGATCAACTACACAGAAAAAAAGCTGGTTTCAAATAAACAAAGATTAATCAAGAAGTCTTAGATGAGGGGGAGCTAGGTCACTCCGTGGATAGAGCACCAGCCCTGGAGTAAGAAGGACCTAAGTTCAAATTTGACCTCAGACACTTGGTACTATCTATGTGACCTTGGGCAAGTCATTTAACCCATTGCCTTGCAAAAAAAAAGAAATGGTAGATGAAATCAACAACTATAGGGTAAAGGAGATTGAATTACTAAAAGGAGACATTCAATCAATGAAGGTGAAAGTTTGAGGCCTTGTATCAGATGGAATTTTGTTTAGAGACACAATATAGACATTATGGTAATGAAAACAGAAAAATAGACTCGAGGGCTGAATTATAGCCTCACTTTTGACATTACCAAGCTGACATTGGGCAGGTTTTGCAATTTTTCTGAATACATTTTCCTTATGAGCTAAAATGGAGAGTTGGCTGACTCTATAGCAAATATTCTAAACTAATGCCTTTTTTAGGCATTATAGAACATGATTAAAAATAAAATTATTTTTTGAAAACTGTGCAACAGTATCTAAAGCAATATTTTACATAACTCAAGAAGAAAAACCAGGAAACCACCCAAATGCCCAGTGTTTGGGGAGTGGCTGTGAAAATCTCAGGTACCATAAATAATGACCTGCAGTGAATAGAGATATAAAAGTAGCTCTATAAAAATAATACAGATTTTTTATTTTTGCAAGGCAATGGGGTTAAGTGGCTTGCCCAAGGTCACACAGCTAGGTAATTATTAAGTGTCTGGGGGTGGATTTGAACTCGGGTACTCCTGACTCCAGGGCCGGTGCTCTATCTACTACATTACCTAGCTGCCCCCAGAATTTGTAATCTTAAAGATCAGAATGAATTTTATATGGAATAAATTACTGATAATGGTTTCTGATACCTGTGCTCAATCTTAAGATTAAAAAGTATGTTATTTTAATTATAGCCAAAGAGCTTAAGGGTATTTTGGATGATATATACAAGGAAAACAGAATAGATATTTAATTTTTAAATTAACTGTTAATGAGCAGAACCAGAAGAACATTGTACACCCTAACAGTAACATAGGGGTGATGATCAACCTTAATGGACTTGCACATTCCATCAGTGCAGTAATCAGGGATAATTTTAGAACATCTGCACCAGAAAATGCCATCTATATCCAGAGAAAGAACTGTGGAGTTTAAACAAAGACCAAAGATTATTACCTTTAATTTTAAAAAAAAGTTGCCTTATGTACTGCATAATTTTGCTCTCTCTAATATTTTATTTTTTTCCCCAAGGATTTTTTTTCCTCTCAACACATTCAATTGTGATCAGTGCATAGCATGGAAAAATGTAAAGATTATCAGATTGCCTTCTATTGGGGGGGAAGGAAGGGATGTTGGGGAGGGGAATTGTAAAATTCAAATAAAATATTTATAAATAAAAAATTAATTAAACTGTTACTGAACCCAAAAATATACAAGTTTTACTTAGAATTCTAAATTATAATTCTGTTTCAAGCAGATTTATGTGCTTTATTAACATCATTCTTAAGAGGGTGATCATGCCTTCATTTTTTTTCTCCAATAGCACCTTCCAGCCAGCATGGCGACCTCATCAGAAGAAGTTTTACTGATTGTAAAGAAGGTGCGTCAGAAGAAGCAAGATGGGGCCCTGTATCTCATGGCAGAAAGGATAGCTTGGGCACCTGAAGGCAAAGACAGATTTACAATCAGCCATATGTATGCGGACATTAAATGTAAGTCATTCATCTAAAGCAGAAATTTGGTTTTTTCAACATTTTTATAACTGTATTTCAATAAAATTTGTTTCCTTTGCAGTCCAATGTATTTTATTTTATGCGTTTAAATGCGTTCTTCTGAGAGGAGATCCCTAATCAGACTTTCAACAGGACCCATAACACAAATTCCAAAAGTTATTTGAGCTATTATATTTGCAGCACTTTTAAAATAACTGTAATGTATTCGATAGGCAGCATGGAGTAGTCAGAAGAGACAGTGTTGGAGCCCCAAAAACATGGGTTCAATTCACAGCTCTTAAAATGCCAGCTTTGTGACCCTACTAGGCAAATGACTTAACCCCTTAGTGTACTTAGTAGGGGAAAAGTGTCTTTTCTTTATCTAAGTCTTCCCTTCAACAACTGAGTTACTGGTCCAGTTAAATATCCCCATCTTTGTTATGTTTAGCTGTAAATCTATTTTTAAAGATCTCTTTTTGGGAGCAACTAGGTGGCATGGTAGATAAGAACATAGGGCCTGAGTTAACTCTGGCTTCAGATACTTAAGAATTGCCTAGCTGTATGACCTTGGGCAAGTCACTTAAACCCCATTGCCTTGAAAAAAAATAAAATATATCTTTTTGCTACCCTCTAGTTTATAAGTTTAGCTTTGGACACTTAAAAATCAAGGTAAATATAGAACTTTGTGGCATGACACAAAATTCATTACATTTTGTTTTTAGTATCTTCCTTTCACTTTGTTTCTAACTGGAATTTGAATCTTTGCTCAGAAAATGACCTTTCACTTGTCTCAACTTGTGGGAGACCCATGATAAAATAGACCAGTAACCCCTTAGAGGGATTGTGTCTTAATAACTAGTCTGGTTCACTTCACCTTCATATTGCTGTGATGTTCTTCATAATACTGTATTAATGAATTAATTTATCAGACTAGGTAAAGAAGAATATAGGGTTTATTTGACAATGTCAAACAGCTGCTTAGGTAAAATCTCATTACAGTTCACATTCAAGCCAGAATAACTCCAGATACAGCTGGCTGTTACACAACCTGTGAACATTTAGAGCTTAGTACAAGGCCTAGCACATCGGACACACTTAACAAATGTTTGTTGATTCACTGTTTCAGATAAGCACTGGGAGAGAAGTCTGAAGTGGCCAATGGACAATTGGTGATAGGTCACTGAAGCTTGGGGGACAGACTCGGCCTGGATCACAAGAGTCATCTACAAAGACAGTTAACTTCCTGAGATTAAGGGAGTTGTTAGAGAGGAGGGCCTAGGACAGTACCTGGGAGCATGCCCAAAGTTAGGGGTGTGAGCTGGGTTGACAAGCCACTAAGGAGTTGTCCGGTAAGAGAAGAATCAATCCCTCTAAGGGGTTACTCGTCTATTTTATCATGGATCCCCCACAAGTTGAGACAAGTAGAAGGTCATTTTCTGAGCAAAGATTCAAATTCCAGTTAGAATCAAAGTGAAAGGATGATATGGTAAATGCTACTAAAAACAAAAATGCAAAGCAGTATTGCAACAACTCAGAGGGAGAGAGGATAGTCAACAGCATCAAATGCCACAGTTTGATTGAGAAGCAGAATTTAAGAGAAAACATCAGATCTAGTGATTAAGAAGTCTTTGGTAACATTAAAACAGTTTCATTTGAATGAAGTCATACAAAGATTGAAGGTAACTTCAAGAATCATGGTTCAGTACAGCAAGAAGCGAGTTATTAGGTGAGAGGGTGAGGAAGACACAGCTGTGCTGAATAAGTGAGGCAGTCAATTAGGAAGGAATAAAAAACACCTAAATGCAGTGAGAAGATAGATAAAAAGAGTATGTAATGTCCTCAGTCAGCATAGGGGGACTTCCTCCAACTGCTCAGGAAGGTCCAGACAGTGCCAGGTAGATGATTGAGAATGTCATTGAGTGCCAGGGAGAGAAAAGTCTCAGGGCCAGGACAGAAAGAGTATTTTGTTCACTGTGAAATAGTACAGCAACTGCAGAAGACTAGATAATAACTGAGTGAGAAAGACAGAGGTTGAATAGAAATGGGAAAGACAGAGATAAAAGATAGAAGTTTGCACCTATATGACTAGTAATAGGAGAAAAAGTAGAGGTAATGCCAAATTGTAAAATGCAGTCTTCAGGCCTAGCTTACCCAAGTGGTGGGGACAGCTAAGTTCCTGTTTGAGCTGATTCACCCCCACCCTACTCCCAGTGAGTCGGGAGAGCTAGATCAGGGAGAGGAACAAGGACCCTGGGACAACCTAAATGGAGTCAAGATGCTGTGGTTATGTCAGGGTCATTGGTTATCAGGATTGCCCAGGAACTCTGCCCCTTATCTCCATTGGGGCTTCCTGAAAAATATTTTTACAGAAACACAGTTTTGGTTTCTGTAGAGCTCATAATATGCTTGGATCACACTGGATTAAAGGGCATTTTTACAGGCTTTTTGGGGAAGCCAGCCACCATTGCCTTGGTAAATTGCTACAATTTACAAATAAAGTTTTGGAGCTCTTAATTTATTAGCATTTCTACAGCAAGAAGACCTAGCCTTGTAGTTCTGAAAAGTCTACCCTTTTGCCAGCAATTGTACTGTTAGTATTATAGGACATACTCTTATATTAGTTTCCTTATCTACATTAGCTACAGAGCATCAGTCACAGAATGAGCACACTATTAAATGCCTGCTTTGGTGGGGCAGCTAGGTGGTGCAGATGATAGAGCACATGCCCTGGAGTCAGGAGGACCTGAGTTCAAATTCAGCCTTAGACACTTAATTACCTAGCTGTGTGACTTTGGACAAGTCACTTAACCCCATTGCCTTGCAAAAACAAAAAATGTGCCTGCTATGGTCAAGTACTATAAGTACTATAAGACAAAAATGAAATGACCCTAACCTCAAGAAGCTTAACAAGCACTTAGGAGCAAAAGTACAAACAAAGTAAGTAGAAGATAATTTGCATGGATAAGCAAACCAGTATCTAAGGAGCCCCAGAAAATACTAAGGTGAACCTTCATCAGAATATCCAACATTTATCTTCATTTTTACTTCAGTTAAGCAGAGAAGGGAGTGAATTTCAGGCAGAAGAGATGAGTATCATTACATGAGGAAGAGCCAAAAGCCCAATCTGACTGGACTGCCAGGTGCAGGAAGGAGGAGTAAAGCAGAAAAAGGTTGTGAAGTTAGTTCCAAAGCCTTTGGAGTTTGAGTAGTGGGTATGACATGGTCAGACATATGGACCTATCCTTTTGAAAAATAATTTTAACAACACTCCAGTTGAGTGCGGCCCATTTTTCTGCCAAGAGCCATTTGATCAAACAGTTCATCCCTAAAAAGCTGCCAGATTTATTTAATTTCAAGTCCCACCTGATGTTACCTTGGCAATACCACACCAATATGACCCTTGGACTAGAGGTAGTACACCAGTTAGGCTCCTGCAGCCTGCACTAGATTAGCTTTCTGGTCATGTTGGGTGGGAAGAGGAAGGTCAGGCTAGATCTGAATTCATCTACATGATGAATTCCTATATCGACACGACCTAGAGCAGTACAGATACAGTTTGTCCCTATCTTATACTCTTAGAGTGCTATTTGGGATACTGAGGGTTAAGGGATGTGCTTGTGGTCATGCATCTTCTGAACTCTTAAGACAAGTGGAAGGTCATTTTCTGGATCTTCTGACTCTAAGATTGTCCTTCCATTTACTTTGTAGGACACTACGATTTCAGTGTCTTAAGTTGTTGCCTTATAAATTTCTAGATTTGGAGCCTACCAAAAAAGGTAGCAACAGTCTCAACAAAGCTTAGATCTTTAAGCTGAAGATAAGGGGAGCTTGTGTAAATGAAAATGCCATTAAATTGTGTAAAATAAAATCCTTTAAATATAGGAAAAATCCCTACTAATCTTGGTTTCATTCTAAACAAAGAAGTAGGGTATATAGGAAAATTCTCATGAGACCGATTCAGAATGCACTATTTTCCTGGTGGACATCAAATTATTAAAACTTGTAAATTATGTAAATAAAACTATTAATCAGTTATTTTGAAAGAAAATATTCTGCTCATCATGGTTTTTCTGATCTAGGGCTCATTGATTATAGGTAAATAGATGAGAAGTTTTCAGTAAGCACTATTGTCCCTCAAGAACAGAAAGAAGGGGGTGGCTAGGTGGCACAGTGGATAGAGCACCAGCCCTGGAGTCAGGAGTACCTGAGTTGAAATCCAGCCTCAGACACTTAATAATTACCTAGCTGTGTGGCCTTGGGCAAACCACTTAACCCCATTGCCTTGCAAAAACCTTTAAAAAAAAAACAGAAGCTTGTAATCCTTATATCACACATGTTGTAGCAGTGGCTGCTCAGATGATGTTGATGTGTGGACCTGGTTTAAAAACTTCTCTAAAGACTATCTTGTCATACTTCTTGTTACCATAGGGAGCAGGCTGACTGGACCTCGAATTTGAAAAGAAAATAAGACATAGTATGCTGTCTGAGGTCCTACAGAATAGGCACTTGATGAACACATGCTAATTAGCTTAATGTTTGTTTTTAGGCCAGAAAATCAGTCCAGAAGGAAAAGCTAAAATCCAGCTTCAGCTGGTCCTCCATGCAGGAGACACAACCAACTTCCATTTTTCTAATGAAAGCACAGCTGTAAAGGAGCGAGATGCTGTGAAAGACCTTCTTCAACAGTTGCTACCCAAATTCAAGAGGAAAGCCAATAAAGAACTGGAAGAGAAAAACAGGTGAAGAGCATAGTGTTCCAAAACTAAGCTCCCTCTTCAGTGTGCTTCGCTATTCCCACTTGGGCTGCATTGGAGTAACCCCATGTAATAATAATGTCACTAGTAAAAAAAAAAAAAGTTGATAATTTTTCAGTTCTCTTGTGTGCTTCCATTCAATCCTAATAATAATTGGAAAGTGGGGATTGTTGTTCCCATTTTATAGGAGAAGAAAGTGACACTAAAAAATGTTAAGTAATTTGTCTGCACTTACACAACCTTTCGCTGGCAGGGCTGTAATTGGAATCTATATCTCTTGATTCCTAGAATCGTACTCTTTTCTCTGAAGCATACCAGATTGTCTATTTAAAGAACTAAAGAGGAAGCATATTGAAGGGAAAAAGGGAGAGAATGAGTTCCCACCCTAGACAGTATTAGAAAATGTCAGCATAGGACTGCTAGGTGGCGCAGTGGATAAAGCACTGGCCCTGGAGTCAAGAGTACCTGGGTTCAAATCCGGTCTCAGACACTTAATAATTACCTAGCTGTGTGGCCTTGGGCCACTTAACTCCATTTGCCTTGCAAAAACCTAAAAAAAAAAAAAAAAACCAGAAACTGTCAGCATAGCTAATCTTCCAGAGGGGGGGAAACAAATGAGAGTGAGAGTTGGCAGAGAGATTGCCTCAGAATTTGAGTTTAAATTAAAAATTCCTGTAATTCTTCAGTGTCTCATCAATGGTCAAGATTTTCCTGGGCAAGACAGTCACTGGGGGAAAAAAATATTTGCTGGAACTTTCTTCTACTACCATACCCAAGGCAATATTATTCCATTATTACAACACCACCCACACTGGCCTAAATATAATCCTCCTAAAATGCTTTCTGCTTTGATTGTTGAAGAAGAAATGAAAGAGTTTATAGTGTTGATCCTTGATATCAGTTCAGGATTATGTGTTTTGATGCTACTTGTATAGTACATTATTCTAAAAAGTTTGATTTTTTTTATTTAATATATTCTATCACCAGAATGCTGCAAGAAGATCCTGTTTTATTTCAGCTTTATAAAGACCTGGTTGTGAGTCAGGTGATCAGTGCTGAGGAATTCTGGGCCAATCGTTTAAGCATAAATGCTGTGGATAACCCTGCAGCCTCCAATCACAAGCAGGATGTGGGCATTTCTGCAGCATTTCTGGTATGTGACCTGAGTTTATTCTCAGACTTCTAAGGAAAGAAAAATTGGAAATTATATACCTGATAGTAGATAAAAATTTATAATATTTATGCCAGATTTTCTACCAGAACTTTGGTATTTTCTGGCAAGAGTAAAATGTTATATTGAATTTAAATTTTTCATTGTGTTAACATTATTATTAATTATTAAAATGGCATATATTAAAGATTTATTTTGACTTCTGTTTTTACCATTTGTGCTTTAGACTGAGTAATTAGATAATGTTCATAGATAGTAATTAGTTAGCGTTCATAGATAGCTTGTTGATTATTCTAGTTCTGAGGCAATCTGGGTTTTAAGCAGAGTCGCCTGTATTCCATATTGACCTCCAAATAACTAGTTCTTATTTCCCCCTTGTTGTAAATTATGGCACACCTCTTCTTAGAATTCTGCCTTCTGAAGCATTTTTGTAATTATCTAAATTAAAGTGCATTATAAAATTGAGAGGAATATAGTGGCAGTGCAACTGACCTGAGACTCATCCGGAGCTGCCTGGGCTCAAGGCTTGCTTCCAAAAATTGGAGATGACTGGTCAGTTCACTGTACTGTAAATTTAGCTAGTACTGTATTTTGAAATGAGGTGAGGCAGCTATGATAGGTAATTCTTTTCCATAATATACAGTGGTCAAAAAAAAATTCTAAAAACTTATAGAAAATATCATTTACTTCCAAAGAAAGAATACTTTAGAGTCTGAATGCAGATCAAAGCATACTAGTTTCACTTTTTATTGTTTTTTTCTTTCTAGTGATTTTTCTTCTTTTTGTTCTGATTCTTCTTTTACAACATGACTAATATGGAAATATGTGAATATGATTGCATATGTATAAATTATATCAGATTATTAGGTGTCAAATGGGGCAAGGAATAGATGAAGAGGAAATTATTATGAAATTGAAAACTTACTCTACATGTAATAGGAAAAAATTATATTAAGATTTTTTTTTTAAATAGAAAGTAGATGAGGTTTCCAGGAAAGGACAAATACTCAGCAGGTGTCAGCCCTTTGCCATCCTTGAACTCACTCATTTTCCATTGTGAAATTTCTAGAAGTAAAAGTCTTCAGAAATTGACTATTGTACATAGCTGGACCTTTGGGACCTTGACTTAGTAACAGAGAAAAAGGCTGGGGAGAATATAGACAGCAACCTAAATGGTTGAAAAAGTCAAACAGTTTTGTTCCCTGTGCCTACTCTCTGGTTAGTGCTCAAGTATTATCCTTCTTGTGTCATTCCAATTGGCTTCTGTTTGTGTTCTTTCTCTTAGGCTGATGTCCGCCCCCAAACAGATGGATGTAATGGCCTAAGATATAACTTAACTTCTGATATCATTGAGTCCATATTTAGGACCTACCCAGCAGGTAAGAAGGTACTCTTCCCTCAAAGAGACAGAGAGAGATGCATCCTTGAAAGACAGCTCCCAATTCTTGCTTCTTTTCGGTTTGTCTTTCCATTAAAGCTTCATTTGATCAGATTAGGTTTCTCTAAAAGATTAAAAGGACCATTTTTATTTTTTGATTCACAGAGAGAATAATACAAATCTAAACCATTTTGTTTCATTTAGAACTATATATTCACATTAATTTCTTACTGCTTCGTCATCCACTACTTGTAATTAGATTGTATGTAATTAATCTCATGTGCTCGCTTCAGCAGCACATATACTAAAATTGGAACGATACAGAGAAGATTAGCATGGCCCCTGCGCAAGGATGTAATTAATCTTATTCACAGTCTCAGAATTAAATAACATTTTAGGGACTTTTGAGGTACAACCTTACCTGATTTACTAATTGTACTCAGTTTCCTTTATAGAATCCCAATCCATTTCTTAACACCTCTGTTGGCTATACCAGGATCTAACCAGAATCTTTTTTCTCTGTTAATTTTTTCTTGGCATTTTCCAAGTCCCATGAGTTCAAATGTGCTGTCTAATCAAATAATACCTAAATCTGTGTGCCCCACCTTAATTTCCTGTCTGCGAAGTCTGCATGTCATCTGCTTCCTGGGTACCACATTTAAACTCATCATGTCCAAACAGCTCATCATCTTTCCACAAACTCATCCCTCACTTTCCTATTTCTGTCCAGTTCACTACTGTTGTCCAAGTTACCAGGACCCCAGAATCTAAGAAACATTGTTTGTCCTCTTTCCCCAGCAACACTGGCCAGTTGTAAGTTGTCAGGGCTAGGCAGTTTTACTTCCACAAAACCTCATGTATTTCCTTCTCTCTACAACCTCTACAGCTACCCAAGTTCACCCACTTCCAACCTCTCAGCAGGATGGTCATAGTTGTCCCCGATGGCTTTCCCTTCTCATCTCTCAGGTTGCTTCTCTTGTGGCATAGACCCACTGTTCCACACAGCCTTGACAACTTGCCTGTTCAAACTGATTAAACATTACTTTCTCACACAATCTTTACTAGAATCAAACTCACCTTCTCACTGTTTGTTGTGTCCTTTCCATGTGTAAACCATCCTCCCTACCTAAAATGTTCTTCTGTTCCTCAGCCTCCTAGAACTTCTAACTCCCTTCAAACCCTCTTCTTTATTCCCCTGGTTGTTAATGATTCTCCCTTCCTCCCAAAAAGATTACTTATACTTGTTTATATTTATTAATGTCTAGGTTATTTCCTACCCTCTTTAACTCCCTAAGGGTAAAAACAATTAGGATTTTGTTCTTGCATCAGCCCTTAGTCTAACCTAACACACCAAATATTGGTACTTGATATCTGCTTGTTGAATTAAATTACTTTATGTGCATCCTCTAAGATCATTGATCTCCACTGAGGGGGCATTTGACCTCATTCTACGTCATCCTATCCAACTTAAGTCTTACTCTTCAGGCTATTCTTAAACAACTTAATAAACATTTGTTTTGATTTGCTTTTTAAGTAGTCTCTAGATTTAATTATACAGCTTTATCTGTTCTGTTTCCCCACAGTAAAAATGAAATATGCAGAAAATGTTCCACATAACATGACTGAAAAAGAGTTCTGGACACGGTTTTTTCAGTCCCATTATTTTCATAGGGATCGGCTTAACACAGGATCAAAAGATCTCTTTGCAGAATGTGCCAAAATGGATGAAAAGGGTGAGTATCACTGTCAGCATTCTGATTTAGATTAAGGATTATATGTCTCTGAAATGATGTGAAATGACTCTTGAGTTTTGTTTGGTTTTCTAGGTTTAAAAACAATGGTATCACTAGGAGTGAAAAACCCACTACTCGATTTGACAGCACTAGAGGATAAATCATTAGATGAGGTAAGGAAAAATAGAAGACTTTTATTATAGAAAACCAAAAAAAATACAGTTTTGAGGTAACCTAAGGCAGGTATTTTTAACCATAGGGTCCACAGATCAAAGTCAAGAGACCTAAATTTGAATGGAATTAAATCTTTAATTTCTACTAATCTCTGACTGAAGTTTAACATTTCTTTCAGGTATGAATATAGGCAACAAGCCACAGTAATATTAGACCTCATCACTAACCAAGAATCCTCAAAAAAAAAAAAAAGAATTCTGGAGAACAGTTTGAAATTATGATCAGAGCACTATAAAACTGCTTACCCTTTGAATATAAATCTTTATCCTGTTGTGGTGTTATCATTCTGATGGAATGCTATTTGTAATATAAGAAATGATAGGGGGCACAGCAAAACCTGAAAAGACTTAATGAATTGATGAAAAATGAAGTGAGAAGAACCAGAATATTGTACACAGTGTCAGCAATATTGTAATGATTATCATCTGCAAAAGTACACCTCTGATCAATAGAGTAAGCCTTGATAGTTCCAAAAGATTTATGATGAGAACTGATGAACTCTTTGAGTGCTAACTGAAGTATAATTTTTTTCACTTTCTTTATTTTTCTCGTTTTGGTGGGGGGAGATTTATTTTTTGCAACATAGCTGATAGAGAAATGTTTTGCATGATTTCATACATATAATTGATATATTGCCTTCTCAATGGGTAGCAGAGGGAGAGAATTTGAACCTCAACATTGGGGGGGAGCAGTAGAATGTCTTAAAAATGGAATAAAGGTTAAAAACCCATAATCTCAGTTATCACCAAATCTAGTGACAAAATGGTCTGTTATTTCTGTCTAAAAGATTTTCCTAAATGTCCTGTTGCAGGATGCTGTGCTTTATATTCAGATTATACACTAAAATAAGACACTGAAAGTTTGTCGCTACTTGTCCTTCATTATCAAAGAAGATCTTGGCATCAGGGAAGTGATGCCATGACATGCAGGTGAATTGAATTTGAGTGAGGGGGTGCTGTGCGGTGTCACTAGCCTCACTTTCTCCTCCAGAGTCATCTAAGGCCAGTGGCCAGATAGGAATCAGAAAGATTACAGATGGCCCGGAATTCGAGGCAATCGGCTAGGTGGTGCAGTGGATAGAACATTGGCCCTGAAGTCAAGAGGATGTGTTTTCAAATCCAGCCTCAGACTCTTTGACACTTATTAGCTGTGTGACCTTGGGCAAGTCATCACCCTGATTTCTGATTTCTCTGAAGGAAAGTGAGACTGATGACTTAGCACAGCAGCCCCTCACTCAGATCTAGTTAATAGGCTTGTCATGGCATCATCTTTCTGATGTCATGGTCTTCTTCAAAAATGAAGGACAAATTTTTTTTTTATAGACACTGAAAGTATCTTTGATTCAAATGGTTTATAATTTCATCACTGTGGGAATGTTCCTTTATTCGTGACCCAGTGGCCCTTTCTAGATCGCTCCATATCTACTCAGACTAGTTCCTAGTTGGACAACAAGCCATTGGCAAGGTATAAGAAATCATCAGAGTAGATGGGCCTTAATTTCATAAGGGTTTCCTGTAATGGAAAGTGTCTACAGTGACTTTCTTGTTGTATACTTTGTTATGGTTTTTGTGAGGTGTGATCAGCAATGTCCTAATTAATTTCCAACAATTTGTTCTCCTATAATTTGAAGCTATTTCCTGGAAAGTGTAAAATGATATTTTAATATATTTAAGTCATCCATCTAATCTAATTCTGCTGTTCTTATTGTAGAAACAATTGACATAAAGCAAATCTTTCCACACATGTGATTTACTTATACCAATTGTGGCATGAGACTAGGCAGAGTGTAAGCTCTGATGTGATAGTATTTGTGAGAAAATATTTTTTCCCTAATATCTAAAGCGTCAAGTCTTACAAACTAGGTTTGACACTTCTTTAAGAGATGGAAATAAATTGAGAAAATGTCTATTTCGCTCACAGTGAATAATTCTGTTTAACTTAAATTTGTTCAATTTAAAACCTAAGATTTTTGTTGATGTCTAACTTTAAAATATGAATTCTATCACAATTCCTTGAAATTTAAAATATGTAATATATAATCAGTGGATGTGTCTGTGATATTGTGAGACCTTGGTCTCTTGTTACAGATCACAGTAACACAGATTCTTTTTAGTGTAATTTTTGTTTTTCTGTAAGTTCGAGACAACCCTCAGCCAGCACTAAAGCAATAGTTCCTAACTCGACAGGGTATCAGAGAGGGAGACCATGAATTTCCTTGGAGGCCTGGAAAGTTATTACAAAGGATGAAATCCATAGCAGGGACAACTGGATTGAAGTTGGAATTCATTGCTTCAAACAGATCTTCATATTCTGTTATTCTTTTTCATATATGGGGGAGGGGGAGAGAGAAATAGATCTATTGATTTTTCTTCTAAGGGTTAAAAAAACAGTAAGAGACACCAGATCTATGATTCCATTAATATAGAGAATTTTTTTAAAAGTTCCATGTGTGGAGGCAGCTAGGTGGTGCAGTGGTTAGAGCACTGGCCCTGGAGTCAGGAGTACCAGAGTTCAAATCTGGCCTCAGACGCTTAATAATTACCTAGTTGTGAGGCCTTGGACAAGCCACTTAATACCATTGCCTTGGGGAAAAAAACTAAAAATAAAAAGCTCCATGTTTGCTGTTCTTTCTGGGGTCCCACATTTTGGACAGCTTTTCCTCTCGATTTGTGTTTGGGAAGGGTGGGGTTCTGTTGTTGGGTTTGGTCTCTTACCCATCACTCTCTCTTTTAGATTCTAGCTGCCCTTTTTCTGGTCTTGCTATTGAATTTGCTTTTATTCCTTGCCTTAAGTATACAAGTCTTCATGGATGATGTGCTGAAGACTTAAACCTAAGAATTTAGTAATTATGTGGGAGCGGTTTTAAGCACCGGTTATTCAACAAAGTTCTTTCAAACATGTATTTTCCCAAAGATTCACTCTGACAGTTTTTCAAAAGGATCCTTATTTGGGAATTTAGAGAAAAACCCTATTTTTACAAATAATTTATATCATAACTTCATATTGTTCTTTACAGGGATATGGGGTTTCCCCTGTGCCATCTACTTCCAACTCTTCAAAATGCATAAAGGAGAATAGCAATGCTGCGATCATCAAGAGATTTAACCACCATAGTGCTATGGTCCTGGCAGCGGGTCTCAGGAAACAGTTAAGTTTTATTGCTTGCACAAGAATCACAGTTGGAATCTTGAGGCTATTTCTACATTTTCTCTTATCCTTTACCATTTAAAAAGAATTTTTTTTTTCATCTTTAGTGAAGCACAAAATAATCACCACAATGAAAACAATAGCACAGATGGGAACTCTCAGGATTCAGGTGTCTTTCAGCCTCCAGTCAAAAGGGTAAGGAATAGAACTATTACTTGGCAGCAGAATTCAGTCTTCCTTTACTTATTCCTTTTATTCAGTTCACTCTACCTCTCCCTCCTTGACACTCATAGAATTTGGAGCTGAAAAGGACTAGTCCCACAATCTCGTTTTATTGATTCTGGAGGAAACATAAAGACAAAATAATGATTGTCTAATAAGCATCCTTGATCTTCGATAACTATGGATAGAATTATGTCTTTCCACAATACGCAGGCAGAAATTAATTTGGGCAAACTAGTGGGGCCTACAGATAGATAAGTACTTTATTGAAATAGCACCCCTTGATGTCTTACTAGGGCATTCATATTTGGTCCTAAAAATTTTAGGGAGACATTGTAGTCTTGCTATCTTGTGAGCAGAAGAATGGAATAAGGAAACAATTTGGAACAAGAAAAATGCTCTCAAAATGTCTCATTCAAGTCTTTTCGGAAATATATTTAATACTATATAATGTGATGTCACTTCAGGTGTTACTCTTTACTTGGGTTTATTTGAGATAAATGTAAAGAAAGATTTATGAGCCTTGGTTCCTTTTATTTACTTGTTATCTTAAGTGACTATTAGCATATAATCTCACGTTTATAAATAATTCCAGGTGAAGTTACAGGAATCCATTGAATATGAAGACTTGGGGAAAAATAATAGCATAAAAACAATTGCACTAAGCCTGAAGAAGTCAGATAGGTAAGTTCATTTTCAAATTAAAATACTTGTAAAGTGTGATTGTTTTTATAAACCAATTGTGTGTGGAGAGTGATTCTAGAATAGCACAGCATTTAGCAAATACTCCCTTGAAGATTTCACACCTTAACTGAAATGATTACAGTTCAAGACATTTTACACATCTTGTGATCTCAAAGTCCAGTGAATAACTTCTCCACAAATTTGTTGCTTTCTTGAATATAGTGTAGAGAATGGAATAATTTTACTGAAATGTCTCGTATTTCTGCAACATCAGGAAAACCATATGGTTACTTCTGAGGAAGTTGAAAGGCAAAACATTTGAAATTGATCTATTATTAACTTTTTCTTCAATCTTCAGGTATTATCATGGTCCAACACCAATTCAGTCTCTTCAATATGCAACAAGTCAGGACATTATCAATTCTTTTCAGAGTATTAAGCAAGAGATGGAAACTTACACACCCAAACTAACTCAGGTAGGTAACTTCAGATGGTAACTCTTACATCCTTAACTTATCTTGGGATAGATTCTGAAGGAGCTTTAAAATAATTATTTCTGCCAAATGATATTTCCTGTTTGTTGTTCCTGGTTTAAGGAGAATCACAGGATCCTGGAATATGAAAATTAGAAGGGACATTAGAGGTTACCTACTCAAAATTTTTTCTTCTTTTTTTTTAAATAGTTGTGGATATTGGTTCATAATAGATATTAGTGAAGAAAAAAGCAGTATTGAGGTTGCTCATGTTATGTACGTGTATGCATGTGACCTTAGTGGAAACATTAGACTAGAAATTTCCCAGAGAAATTTCCCCAAATACTGACACGGTGAAGAATATATTTTCGAGATTTTTCTTTTAACTAATTGTCTCCATTTCCTGTGCTTCATTTTAAATAAATAAATGACTGAATTTCTATTAAATCGATTATCCTTTTTAGCTAATACCAAGAAGACAGATCATTACAGCCTGTTTCCTAACCTAGTCTCTTTCATTCACTATTGCTATCATTCTACTTTACCAGAAACAGTGTGTAAAGTAATTGGGCAAAATAATTTCACTTACTCCACAAGAAAGGCCCTATTTAAATACTACTGCTCTCCTTGGTCTCTTTAAGCACTTAGTGAGTGCCCTGATATTTCAGATAGTGATCACCCTGGTCTGATGGTAAGAAATTGAGGGACATCCTTGAGTAGTAGAAGGAAAAGCATGGTGCCTCTTTAAAATATAAGAATGTGAAACTCCTATTGAATTTCATCTGCTATTCTTTCTTATTCTTCTGAATTTTTTTTACTTTTATTTTTATATAATCTGAAATTCTAAAAAATTTGTTTCTTGTTCTCCAGGTTCTTTCAAGTGGTGCTGCAAGTAGTACCATCACAGCCCTATCCCCTGGAGGAGCACTTATGCAGGGAGGACCACAGCAAGCCATAAACCGTATGTGTATCAAAGAGTCAACTGGTGTCCCTTGGATAAAAAAGAGTGGGGGGGGCATAAACTCTCATAATGTTGTAACCAGTAACAATTTTTTTTTTTAAACCTGGCCCATATATAAGTTTATTATGCTGGGAGGAAATATGTCAAGTTAAATGAAATCTTACACTTAATCACTTATTTTTTACAGTTAATTATAAATAAAATTGTTATCTGATCTCCTGGAGAAAATCTTAAGCTCTGGAAGATCTGTTAAGATCTCAGAGGAATAGATCCACATGGTATTTGAGTACAAAGGGGCCAGTCATGTGGATTCTGTATATGGTGCAAAGAGAGGACTTGAATTATAAAAGTCCTTTCCTTTTTTTCTTGCAGAGATGGTGCCAAATGACATTCAGTCAGAACTCAAACATTTGTATGTGGCCGTGGGGGAGCTGCTGAGGCATTTCTGGTCCTGTTTTCCAGTAAACACACCATTCCTAGAAGAAAAAGTGAGGATGGAGAAATTCCAATCTGCTTTGATTGCTAGTGGTGGTTCTATGGCTCAGGAATTGGTGATTCTAAATCAGAAATAGATTCTTAATGGGATAAATTTAAAGTTTTACCTTAATTCAAGTTTGTTCTTTTTAAGGCCCTTTTCTATTTAAGGCATGTTGATCAAGGACCCAGAATCCCAGCAGAGCAATTATTTATTTGTTTGTTTGTTTGCATTTTGCAAGGCAGTAGGGTTAAGTGACTTGCCCAAAGTCACACAGGTACGTAATTATTGTCTGAGGCTGTGTTTGAACTCAGGTCCTCTTGACTCCAGGACCAGTACTCTATCCACTGCATCACCTAGCTGGCCCTCAGTCCAGTTACATTAGTCCGTTAGAAAAGTGGGGTAACTTGATAGTAAAGACACAGTGACTGTTTTCACCAACATGTTGCCTTCATTCTACTTTGGGAAAGAGGGATACCAGGAAGCAATTTCCCCTAAAGCTCAGTTGCTTCAGTTCAGTTTAACAAACATCTTTTGAACTTATAGTGTATCCCAGTTGCCAGGTAGGCATAAGGGGGAGAAGATCCAGCAGCTGGGAAAAGAGCATTAGTTAGATAAAGCTTTACAAGGAATCATAGTTCTTTGTGAGATCTTTCTCAAAAGTCAGGTGCTGGCAGCTTTTACTAGCATTCAAACTAAGCAAGGAAAGGGAGCACTGCTAGTTAAAGGCAAGAGGCCAGCCAGAATGGAGATTAGTCCTTAACTTTAAATTAGATTCACCTAATAATATTTTCAGAGTCTGTAAGGTTGGAGTAGAGAGGACCACTCAGGCATCAGGAGTAAGCAATGAGTCTGGTAGGGAGCTTAGTGTTCAAAGGAGTCAGATGTGTGGTAAAACCTGAAAGTCATAAGCTGGAGCCAGATTTGAGACCCTTTAATGCAGAGAAGCTTGGTTGTGATCTAAGAACAAAGGGATCCTGTGGTACCTTCTCAAGTAGAAATGTTCCCCAGCCCTGTGCTTTTGGAGGATCCTCAGCTCTTAGCAGCTGTTTGCAGGGAGTTGGAGATGGGAAAATCATTTATCCAAAAATAGCTCTCTTAGATACCATCAGTTAGCTGGGAGTTACCAAATAGAAGAGAAAAAACTCAGAGTTTATGAAGAGGAACAAGAATTTTCAGGTGACTGGCACAAAATGTACTCTAGCTATGTCTATGTCACTAATGAGTAACAAAGATTTGCACAAAATGCAGATTGGGGTCCTTCTTAAATAGGATTCAACTTAGCAGGGCAATGAAATGTTCCTTGAAAAAATGACAAAAGTATTTCCAAGAGGAATCTAAGAAAATAGGTATAAAGACACAGAAGGGAGGCTTAAACTGTACCAGTAGAGTGGAAGATGGGAAAATGTGACAGAAAAGAAAGGGAAAAAGGTTGCAAAACTCTAGCTTTCTTATTGTCCATGTCCACACTGTGCCTGGATCTGTTGAGCCAGGCAACTGTTATCTACTTCTAGGAGCTCTTGAAAGGAGAAATACTAAAGTCAAAAGGAAGCTGGAGAGCAGAGGACAAGGATAGGAATTACAGAACTGCAATTTAGATGTAAAGTGAACAAGACAGTATCTAATGACCCTTCAAACAAAGATTCTAACACAGCGCAAAAAATCACAACCTGATTAACATGGATCTGTGTTTAGCATAGTTCCACAAGTAGAGCCTATATTAGATTGCTTGGGGTGGGATATAAAACTTAAAAACCTTGCAAAAAAAATGATTGGTGAAAACTCTCTTTGCATGTTGCTGGAAAAATAAATTTTTTAAAGTGCATTAGATCAGGGGCGGCTAGGTGGTGTAGTGGATAAAGCACCAGCCCTGGAGTCAGGAGTACCTGGGTTCAAATCTGGTCTCAGACACTTAATAATTACCTAGCTGTGTGGCCTTAGGCAAGCCACTTAACCCCATTTGCCTTGCAAAAACCTAAAAAAAAAAATTAAAAAAAAGAAAATGTGGAAGATGTGGAGTCAGATCTCTGAAGGCAAACCAGAGAATTTTCCATCTAAAGAAAATTCAGCATGGGGCTATACTATAGTGCTTTGTGGGTTTTTGTATTGGGTTAGTGGATAGTTTTGACCCAGACATTTTTATCAGTTTAGAAAATTCCCAGTATAGAAACTGCTTCATCTGTGGTTCATAGTCTTCGAGTTATCTTAGGCACTGAAAACCTAAATCATGTACCCAGGGCAGTCACTTCTCATCTTATTTCTAGGGATTACATTTTTTGGTAAAACAAAGCTCTTCGTTTCTTCAGTGAACATTTTACTACTTAGTGCCTGTTCTATGCCAGACCTTGCAGTGGGAAAACAAGTCGAAAAAGAAACAGGGTTGCTTCCCCATTCTCTGCCATCTCCTGCAAGGAGATGACCTTCTGTTGGGGGAAAGACCATGTACACATTGAGGCAAAATAAACAGTCAATAGAAGATCTTTTGAGTTGTGAGGAGGAGCAAGGTTAAAGACAGGTTGCTGCCATGTGTCCGAGGTACTACTTGAACCGGGTATTTTCTGATTAAAAGGTCAACCATGTGCTGCACTGCTTCTCAGTGTATTTGCTCTTATTTTTCAGGTAGTGAGGATGAAGAGTAATTTGGAACGATTCCAAGCTACTAAGCTCTGCCCATTCCAAGAAAAAATTCGGAGACAGTATTTAAGCACAAATGTAAGAAAATAATGTTAGTTTTTTTTTTTCCCTGTATGTATCTGATTTTGTATTAATGAGTAGGTTTATTTTTCAGTTAGCCAAGATTATTTACCATTCTACATGTAAACATAATGGGTTGCAGAGCATAGATAGAAAAGTTTTCTTTAAAATGTTGCCCCAGTAGACAAACAAATGAACTAAGTCACTGAGCAAGGTAAGACTCTGTAGAGTTCCTCACAAGTGAGACTTTAGAAGATAACACATCTCTCTACAAACAGGTGATTTTTTTAATATTAAGGAAATACCAAAAAAAATTTTATTCAAAAAGGAGTTGTTTTCACTCATTTAAGTGTTATTCTGTGTCTCTTCAAACCTCCACAAATATGCTGCTTCTTAATCAGAAAACTTAACCATTCTCTATGATATAGAACTACTTCTCAATTTTTCTTAAGAGCAGCAATTTTTAAAAGTAGAAAAACCAATGGCTTCCAGTTTGGACTGCCAAACTGAACCAAGTGAGAAGGCTCAGAAGCCCAACATGGAGTCATCTCTCTCTCTCTCTCTCTCTCTCTCTCTCTCTCTCTCTCTCTCTCTCTCTCTCTCTCTCTCTCTCTCACTCACTCACACACACACACACCCCTCTCTCTGGCTTAGAGAAGCCCCTCAATGTCAGCAAGTTTCTAAAAAGACTCAAAAAATACTGTTAAGCTTGGGTCAAGTGATTCGGGACTGTGCCCCTCAAGGGTCATCCCAGCACTCCTCCTAAAGCAACTGTGACTACAGGATCCTGAGCCACAATCCCTTGGGCAGCAATGGAGCCTACTCCACCCAAGCCAAGGGTAGCCCCTCTGCTGTTTCTAGACCCTGCTCTTCCTTGGCCAGGGTGACCCTGATGTGTGGTCAGCATTGTCGTTCACCAGTGAAGGGCGTGTCAGCAGAAACATGGCAGCCTTCCCTGGTGGTGTCAGAAGTCTTTGGTTGTTTTTCAGTTGGTAAGTCACATAGAAGAGATGCTGCAGACGGCCTACAATAAACTCCACACGTGGCAGTCCCGGCGCCTGCTGAAGAAGACGTGAAGGAGCCCCAGGCAGGGGAGGCTTTGGTCCCTCCCTGGGATGCTCTCTGCAGCAGTTGTGGGAACACATCCTGAGCAGCTCGAACATCATCCAGATGATGCTGCAGGGACGTCTGCAGCCACTGGACTTGGGAGCTGATGCTATTGAACTTGCACATTCTGGAGTGAAAGGAGCTGTGGTTAAACTTGAACACTGGGAGGTAAATTAAGGCAGAACCAAAACAAGCTGAATTGCAAAAAATATATATATTTTAAAAAGACACTGTTTACTGCAGTTACTCAGGAACTGCTTTTGATTTGCATTAAGAGCTGCTTTCAGAAATAAAAAGTAACTTTAAAAAAGAATTGATAAAATCTGAAAAAAATTTCTAACTTTTTTTTTAAGTACATGGCACAGGGTAGAAATTAAATGTTTTGTTTTTGTTTTTTTCCTCCACTGGATCCTCACGTTTTACTGGATTCTGTTTGTACTTTACTGAAACAGGTTGGAAAAGGAGTATTTTAAATAAAGCAGAGAGAAGCTGTCGCTCTAACCATCAGGAGACAGTTGTGGTCAGAGGCATCTTCTGCTCTGTGTTTCCTACGGAAATGAGAAGCAATAGAATTGCACTGAGCGCTTATTTGTGGTTTGGGGTCCTGGAATGACACAAGGGGAACAGTTTTGCAGAAAGTCTTGAATTTTTTATGCAAAATTTTTTCAAGAGACAATGGAGCTGCATGGTTTTGTTTGAGTGCACATGTGCACTGCTGAGATTTTTTTAAGATGGCATGTGCTTTGAGGAAACTGCTTTTCTAAGAGTTTAAAGATCTTACAAGTGAAAAAAACTATAAGAATCATTTACTTATTTTCACCTCTTTAAGAGAAATAAAAAGTGTTTCTGAAGTCTGTTTTTCTCCAGTCTCTACCTGACTGTTAAAATTATTTTTGGCGAATCGATAATCATTGCATAGAGTGGAAAGCGTGTGAATGCAAAAAGAAAAGTTAGATATGATATTGTATCTGGAATCTGTGCCATATTTTGTTCCTAATAGGATCAACTCACTGTTTATCTAAGACTTAGCTGTCTTGTATTAAAAAATATACAAAAAAAGTAAACCCGTTTTATACACACTTTAACTGACACATTCTGTGTTTTTTCATTATTTCTAGGTGTTTATATCTGATTGTGCATTGGATTAGGGTGCTCATGACTGACTTTGAAGCATGTTTCATGTAACAATGTCATATTCAGAACACAAGTGAAAACTTTATTCAGCAGTTGAACATGGGAATTTAGTAGAGAAAGGCCACCAAAACTCTTAATCGGTGATCATTGTTAGACTCTGAATTGCAATTTTCTTGGAAGTTCGTGTCTCAACGTAAGGTATCCCTGAATTTCAGTCGGCTTCAATTTACCTTACTCAGGGGGCTAATTGTAGACCTTTGGCAGACTCCAGCAGAGGCTAGTTGCCCATTTTGAACAAGGCAGTTAAATTGACAAAGGGGGGGGGGGTCCTTTGTTTATTGCCAAGCCCAAGAACACCAAATGAGCCAAGAGTCTTTTTCTTCAAACCAGGATTGCCTTCATGCCACTGTCAAACTGACTGAGGTTGCTATTTGGTCTAAGACTTGGCCTTTTTGCAAGTTAGTTTCTGCTATATTTGACATTTAACAGAGATAGAATGAAAAACAGACTCTGCCTTAAGTGATCACCAGGTGCTTCTGGATGTGGGGGGGGGGGTGGGATAATTTCACACAAACACACACTACAGATTATAATATTCTTTAGCTTTCAGAGCTGAGAGGGATTGTAAAGATTAGTATTTAGATACTTGATCTTATATTTTCAACAATATAAAAACAATTTTTTTAAACTTCAATTTTACTTGTTATACAATTATATTCCAGGGATGGTAGATGAAATATGATGTGTAAGATAAATTGTCCTGTATATGGCGAAAGTTGAAGGTGTATATAGTAAGTAAGAAAAGTAAAGTAAAAAAGATCCAGGCTGTAGAGAGATTAGAATTCCAACTCAGTTTATATTTGATAATATAAAGGTTGGGGAACCACTGGGGGGAAGGGGAGGATGACACAGCTAGACCTGTGCCTTATAGTAATGCATGGATGCCATGAAGAAGTGAGATCAGTGCAAAGGTGATGTCAGAGAATTTGGGGTTTTAGTACTCTTCATCCTCAGTACTCTGTAATCATTTCAGTGGAAATTGGCTTAAGCAAGGTCTTGTCCCTATGCTTGAACTAGTAGTGTATTAGGAGAACTAATGCCATTAACTCATTAATTTATTAGTTAGCTTAAGTTTTATTCCTCCCCCAAAAAGATTGCAAATGCTAATGGGCTTTAAAATGAGAAGATCTGGTCAAATTCAGCTGAAGACCATCCTACCTGCACAAACTATCATTACCATATAGTTAGCCATGGTGGGTATGACTAAAATGCAAGGAGAGCCTATGTAAAAAGTATCAGTGGAGTACAAGGCACATTGAGAAGCTAGGAGGAAGAGATCACTTCTAGCTGCAAAATGCCCAGTGTCCAATGGGGGCATCTCCCATTTTATGTTAACAGGATGCTGCCTGCTTCTATTAGCAAAGCACTAGGGGGCGCAGTGGTCCTGGGGCCTGATTATTCAAAGCTAGGACAATGTCAGTGCAAGCTTGGCCACACCTACCAGGTTCCCTCTTCCTTGATGTTATCATTAACTCACTTAAGATGCTTTAATGCTAATGTACAAATTCTTTGCCCTGACCGCACTACATCTGTGATGTTTGACATATTCCTAGGCGCCACATCAAAGAAAATATATTGACAAGCATTCATAAATCAGTGACTAGAAAAGAATGAACTCAAAACCAGAAGGTCTAAAAGGAATCTTGGAGGCCATCAAGTAGCATACCCTCACTTTAAAGCTAAGGAAACTGAGGCATAGGTATTGAATCACGTGTAGTGTCACAAACTAAGAATTCTAGGTCAATAACTATACAAAGAAATACTTCATATCAATAATTATTAGAGAAATGCACATCAAAGTAGCTTGACATTCGACCTATTTTTAAGATTGACGAAAGAGTACAGTGACTTGAACATTTCTTTAAGAATTGACACTAACTTATTGAGCTGTGGATTGGGCCAGCCATTCTGGAAAACAATTTTGGAACTCTTCCCAGAAAGTTAATGACTGTGCCTACCCTTTGACCCATCTGTAACACTACTAGACCTGATCCCAATAGAGCTCAAAGAAAAAGGACATTGACACATGTACAAAAATATCACAGCTGTTCAAGTAGCCAAAAAGTGGAAACTAAGAAAATCCTGTCCCCCCCAAAGAAATGGATAAACAAATTGTTGTGGTGTATGTAAATAAATCTTAGCACATCACAAGAAATGGAATACTCATAGAATCTGATACATAGTTAATTGAGAAGTAGGAGAACAATTTTATAGACCAAAAAAAACTAAAAGACTTGAGAACTCCAATTAACTCAATAAGCCAAGTTTGGAAAACTGAAGATGAGTCATGCCACCCAGCTACTGCCAAAAAGGTGATAGAATTAAAATATGAAATGAAATGGGCATGGAGGGAGTGGGGTATCATTGTGGGAAGTTGTTTAGAAATATATCTTTGCTTGTGGTTTTTTCATTTGGGGAAGGGAGGAATGAGAGGAGCAGAGTTTTTTGGTTTTTAACTGTCAACATGGAAATTCACAAAAAGAATTAAAAAAAAAGAAAATTTAGTTTGCATGTAGCAAAACCATCCCAAAAGTATTTTAAGTGTGAAACTAGAAAAAACAATGGAAAAGATGTGTAGATATTATAACAAAATTTTTGACCACCAATGACAGTGAATCCATCACACTTGAATTCTTATATCAGACAAATTATAGGAAAACTCTACTGAACAAAATGGACCAGAAACATAATGGATTGCCTTGTAATTATCATTGGAAATCTTCAAGGAGCTATTAAATGACCACTATGAAATAATAGCATATAATCAACTTGGATATAGGTTAGAGGGTCTCAGAGATTCCTAAGTCTAATAAGATAAAATTCTATTCTTAAAAGAAAAAAGCTATATCCAAAGTTGGATCTCAAAAATGTTTAAAAATATTTCTCAGGGTGGCTAGGTGGTACAGTGGATAGTGTACCTGAAGTCAGGAGTACCCAAGTTCAAATCCGGCCCCAGACACTTAATAATTACCTAGCTATGTGGCCTTGGGCAAGCCACTTAACCCCATTGCCTTGCAAATATATATATATATATATATGTATAATATATTTTTAATTCGAGAGATGGATTATTGGTTTAGAATATTGCATTTATTATCAGTACTTGGTGCATTGGTTTTGCTGAGCTATTTTTCCCCTTGTTACAAATTACTGTTTATTGAATAGACAAGAAGGAATATTAGGTGCTTAATAAGTGTTTGTTTTTTGATACATTCTAAAATATGACCCCAAAATTACAATCCAGTAAGCACCAAAAGAACAGTGAAACCCTCCAGGCATTTTCAGTGTATTAAGAAAACCTTTGGGGTGGCTAGGTGGTGTAGTGGATAGAGCACTGGCCCTGGAGTCAGGAGTACCTGGGTTCAAATCCAGTCTCAGACACTTAATAATTACCTAGCTGTGTGGCCTTGGGCAAGCCACTTAACCCCATTTGCCTTGCAAAAAAAAAACCTTTGATCCCTTTGAAATTTAGTGGATCCAAGATTCACCTCTGCAGTCATGGACCCCCTTTACCTGGAAGTTGGACTTTTTTTACAGTAATTGAGAGAATATCAATAATAGATGGAGGTGGTAGTTATTTCAGTTGGGCAGTTCCAGAAGGAGAAAATACATATAATTTGTCAAGGAGAGGAAATGGAATACCATTTGGTCAAGGGAGATATCCATGATTCACTGAAGTTTAGTTATCAAAACTCATATTATCAGTCCATGTTAATGACTAGGCAACAGAATTCTGGGGCTTTACACTTGTTTGTTATAACCATCAGGTGCAAAGGGATGGGAAAGATGTGGTTTTCTGTTACATAGCAGCTTCCAGAGAACAGCAGGGTGGGGATGGGAACAAGATTGGAGTAGTGTAGCAAGTCTCTCTTTCTATTCCTGACACAAGTTATTAAAGGTCTAAGTAACAAGCTAAGCCTGAATATTATTGTATAGTCCATTAATCATAACTCCTAATCTAATAGCATTAACTATCAATGCTTATTCAAATTTACTCCTACATAATTCATTAATACAATCGCTGATATCTATTAAATGACAATGAACTAATTGTATGCTGATCCCAAAGTTATTCTCACAGAAATGATGTAGAGATAAAAAATTAAATTTTAAAGATCTAATAGATGGCCTGATTAAGATTATAGGACTTATAATCAAGAAATTTGAGTTAACTGACCTTGAACAGATAACTTAAAGTCTCTTCATTATTTTCTTCAACTCTAAAATGGAAATAATTCAGACCTATTGTGAGGAAAATTCTTTGCAAACTTTGAAAAGCTTTAGAAATGAGTATTAAATATCCTTAATATTTCAGGGATCTGTAATTTCACCTCTGAATAAACCCTTCACTAATTCAAAATATCTAATATCTTTGTATATAAGCAATTAGATGGTTTCTGACAATAGTAATGACTAAAAAAATTATCAACAACCAACACAATGATAAATATCTCCAACCGATCTTTGCTAACCCATCACAATGATCATATTTTAAAACTTTTCCAGCTTGAAAAGACCTGCTGGAGCTTGGGTACCACTCACATAACCTTCAAGAGCCTGTGGATCATAATTGCTCTGCACAGAAGCATTGGAGTAGAATTGTTTCCCTCCAGGGTCAACTTCTGACCTTGAGGATTTCAGCACAATGCTTCAGTTATCATCTCATCCTGGAACAGACTCCTTTTGACATTTCTATCCCTTTCTCCCTTTGGTGAGTTCCTGCTGAGGGAAGCCTCCATTTTTGGAGAGAAACCCAGGCTGACCAACCATCATTCTCTTGTCTCTCAATGCCAACTTTGCAAGCTTCAACACCATACCTCCATCTTTCTCCACCCAGCTCTCATCAGAGTACCTAAAACATAGCAAATACCTAATAAATAATTATTGCTTTGCCTTGATAACTAGAATTTGTTGGAGGTTTGATTCTATGCTTACGTAAAATGTTTCCTGCACCATTTACAGCCAGCAGTTTTATAAGTTCTTTGCTCCAGATTCCAAGAGCTCTTCCCCAGATAGACAAAGTAGTTGCCTCAGAGGTAGGGGTCAGTCACCCATACTGAATTGTTATTTTCCTCCAACTAGATTGTCCAACCTAACAATCTTTTAATCTTTGCAGCACAGACACAAAGTTGTAACTTTTTCCCCTTTACCACCCTTCATCTGTGACTATCAGTTTCCCTGATGCACTACAAAAGAGCTCCTAGAAGCTCTATAGAAACACTACTATCATTGTTGTAGTTACTATTATTGAATTAAGTTTTGAAGATTGTTCAGTCTTTTTTTAAGTTGTGTCCAACACTTTGTAACCCCATCTAGGTTTTTCTTGGCCAAGATACCAAAGCAGTTTGACATATCCTTCTCCAGAACTTTTTTCAGATGAGGAAACTGAGACAAACAGTGTTAAGTGATTTGCCTGGGATCACACAACTTGTAATATTTGAGACCAGATGAGTCCTCCTGACTTAAGACCTGGTACTCTATCTACTGGGCCACCAGCTGGCCTTTTGAAAAAATGAATCTTTGTTTTCATGGGAAGAATAGGGTCAGTAAAAGAGCTTTGCAGTTTTTCGAAGCTAATCCAACCTACTACTATATGTATTTGATATATCTTAGCTGCTTTTTCCATTTCTTTTTTTAATAGGTTTTATTTATTTTGAGTTTTACAATTTTTCCCATGTTCTTACTTCTCTCCCCCACCCCCCACAGAATGCAGTTTGTCAGTCTTTACATTGTTTCCAAAATTGATCCAAATTGAATGTGTTGAGAAATCATATCCTCAAGGAAGAAACAAACTTTAAAAGATAGCAAGATCAGACAATAAAATATCAGGGGTTTTTTTTTTTCTAAATTAAAGGTAATAGTCCTTGGTCTTTGTCCAAACTCCACAGTTCTTTCTCTGGATACATTTGGTATTCTCCATTGCAGACAGCCCCAAATTGTCCCTGATTGTTGCACTGATGGAATGAGCAAGTCCATCAAGGTTGTTCATAGCCCCCATGTTGCTGTTAGAATGTATAGTGTTTTTCTGGTTCTGCTCATCTCACTCAGCATCAGTTCATACAAATCCCTCCAGGTTTTTCCACTTTTAATGACATTTCTACCTCCTCTCTAAATACCCTGAAGACTTAATGTTAGGGTCCAAGTATGGACTATCCTTGATGGACAAAAAGGCATGCTGAAATGATCCGAACAAATCTTTTCCAACTTTCTTCAGTTTCTAGCTTTTTTTTAAACCTATGTATGCCCAAGGGATCCTGATTACAATTCATCTGCATGATTTAGTGGACTCCTCATCCATCTCCTCATCATCTTTTTCCCATTGGTGAATTCTCTCTGTGACTATGGGTCAGGTCAAACTTTGAGTTCTCATTTTGTCTTTCTCCACTAGAATGTTTAAAAAATATGTTTACTTATATTTTCCTGGGCTCCTTTGATATTTTTATAAAAATTTGCATTGATTAAACTTAAATTATTATAATCAGTACCAATATAATTTCTGGAATCTTATTTCATATTTTTTGTTTTTTTAATAATGATTAAATAATTTTGATTTCATATCATCTGTAGACCAAACATTCAGAATTGTGCCAAAAGCAGCACAATTTTGAAAATATTGAGAGATTGATTTTCAAGATATCTCTGAGAACATGCTAAGCAATTAAGGAAAATAATCAGAAATTATATCACCAAAAAAGTGGGCAACTTAGAAAACATCAACAACTATCCACCTAAAGGCTCACTTCTTCCTCTCTAAAATCTTTATGAAAATGCAATATATACAAGTTACCTTGAAAATAAAAAGAGCTCTTCCAGCCAAGATTGTGGAGAAAAGCCAGGTCTTCTGGTTTCCCCCTCAGAAATAATATGAAAGAAACCTCTTAACAGAAATTCTATCCACAAAACCCAGAAAAAGAAGGTAGGAGAAAAACATCTCCCAGCAAGGTCTGTCTATAGGTGAGCCAGGAGCAGAGAGCAGAGAGCCAGCCCAGGGCAGCAGCAGGGTGAAGCCAGAGCACCAACCTTAGCAGCTATGGAGGCTTTGGCTATAGGAGCAGTGTTAGTTTAATTAACTATATCAAGAACAAACCTATCAGAAATTATGTGATTATCTCAATAGATGCTGGGAAAAGCTTTGACAAAATACAGCACCCATTCCTAATAAAAATACTAGAGAGCATAGGAAAAAAATGGATTGTTTCTTAGAATAAGTGGTATCTATCTGAAACCATCAATAAGCATTATATGCAAAGGGGATAACCTAGAGGCATTACCAATAAGATCAGGGGTGCCGATTCTGGTGCCCATACCACTACTATTCAATATCGTGTTAGAAGTGTTAGCTTCAAAACTTAGATTAGACCAACACCTCACACCCTACTATACCAAGATAAGATCCAAATGGATACAGGATTTAGACATAAAAAACAATACCATAAGCAAACTAGAAGATCGAGGACCAGTTTACCTATCAGATCTATGGAAAGGGGAGCAGTTTATGACTAAGAAAGAGATGGAGAACATCAGTAAAAACAAACTAGATGATTTCGATTACAAAATTTTTGCACAGATAACACCACTGTAACCAAGATCAAAAGAAATGTAGTAAACTGGGAACCAATCTTTACAACTAATGTTTCTGACAAAGGACTCATTCTAAAATATACAGAGAACTGAGTCAAGTTTTTAAAAAATGCCATTCCCCAATTGACAAATGGTCAAAGGATATGCAAAGGCAATTTACATAAGAGATCAAAGCAATCCATAGTTATATGAAAAATTACTCTAAATCATTACTTATTAGAGAAATGCAAATTAAAACTTCTCTGTGGTGTACCACCTCACACCTCTCAGACTGATCAATATGACCAGCAAGTATAATGAACATTATTGGAAGGGTTGTGGGAACTCTGGGACACTATTACATTGCTGGTGGAGCTGTGAACTCATCCAACCTTTCTGGAGAGAAATTTGGAACTATGCCCAAAAGACAACAAAAATGTGCATACTATTTGATCCAGCAATACCACTACTGGGTCTATATCCTGAAAAGATGAAGAAAAAGGGTAAAAATATCACTTGTGCAAAAATATTCAGAGCATCCCTGTTTGTGGTAGCAAAGAATTGGGGAATTGCTTAGCAAACTGTGGTATATGTTGTCATGGAACACTATTGTGAGATTGGAAACCAGGAGGGATGGGAATTCAGGGAAGCCTGGAGGGATTTGCATGAACTGATGCTGGGTGAGATGAGCAGAACCAGAAAAACGTTGTAGACCCTAACAGCAACATGGGGGCAATAATTAACCTTGATAGACTTGCTCATTCCATCAGTGCAACAATCAGGGACAATTTGGGGCTCTCTGCAATGGAGAATACCATTTGTATCCAGAGAAAGAACTGTGGAGTTTGAACAAAGACCAAGGACTATTAAATTTAATTTAGAAAAAAAAATTAAATATTATTGTCTGATTTTTCTATCTCTTAAACTTTATGTTTCTTCCTTAAGAATATGATTTCTCTCTCATCACATTCAATTTGGATCAATGTATACCATGGAAACAATGTAAAGACTGACAAATTGCCTTCTGTAGGGGTTGGGAGGAGGGAAGTAAGATTACAGGCAAAATTGTAAAACTCAAAATAAAATCTTTAAAAAAAAGAAATTTTAGCTTCAGCAATAAGAGGAGAAAAAGAATTTGAAGGAATTAGAATTGGGAAGGAAGAAACAAAACTCTCACTCTTTGCAGATGACATGAGAATCCTAAAAAAATCATCTTAAAAACTAGTAGAAACAATTACCAACTTTAGCAAAGTCGCAGGATATAAAATAAACCCTCATAAATCCTCAGCATTTTTATATATTAATAGCAAAATATAACAACAAGAGAAATCCCATTCAAAGTAACTTCAGACAATATAAAATACTTGGGAGTCTACCTGCCAAGGCAGACTCAGAAATTCTATGAAAACAACTACAAAACATTTCTCACACAAATAGAATTAGATTTAAATACCTAGGCAAATATCAACTGCTCATGGATAGGCCTAGCTAATATAATAAAAATGACGTTCTACCTAAATTAAACTACTTATTTAGTGCCCTACTAATCAAAATTCCAAAACGTTGCTTTAATGAGCTAGAAAAAATTGTAAGTAAATTGATATGGAGAAATAAAAAGTCAAGAATTTCCAGGAATTTAATGAAAAAAAAGTGCTAGGGGTGGCTAGGTGGTGCAGTGAATAGAGCACCGGCCTTGGAGTCAGGAGTACCTGGGTTCAAATCCGACCTCAGACACTTAATAATTACCTAGCCATGTGGCCTTGGGCAAGCCACTTAACCCCATTGCCTTGAAAAATCTAAAAAAGAAAAAAAAGTGCTAAAGAAGGTGGCTTACCCTTGCCATATCTAAAATTATAAAGCATCAGTCATCAAAACTGTCTGGTATTGGCTAAGAAATAGAGTGGTGGATCAGTGGAATAGACTGGGTGCAAAAGAGATAGCAGGAAATGATTGTAGTAATCTTCTGTTTGATAAACTCAGAGTCCAGCTTCTGGGATACCGTCCATACTAAGATAGCCAAGCAGGACTCCTCCTTACAGCCCCAGGGCAGAGGGAAGTGTGGGTGCCATCTACTGCCAAGAGAGCACAAGACCTTGGAGAAATAAAGGTCCCAGTGGAGTGTCCCAAAAAAAAAAAAACCCCAAAGCCTTGGAAGTGCTATGGATTGGTCTTCAGCAAGGAAATGAGTAAATAACAGAAAAAGAAGAATCTGACCATAGAGAATTACTTTAGTCCCATGGAAGATCAAAACACATACTCAGATGATGACAAAATCGAAGTTTCTGTATCCAAAACCTCCAAGAGAAACAGAAAATGGGCTCAGACTACAGATGAGCTCAAAAAAGACTTTGAAAAGCAATTAAGGGAGGTGGAAGAAAAATTGGGAGAAAAAATGAGAGTGATGCAGAAAAATCATGAAAACCAAATCAACAGCTTGGTGAAAGATATGCAAAAATATACTGAAAAAAATAATATATTAAAAACGAGTTTAGGCCTAATAAAAAAGCAAAACAAAAGGCAAATGAGGAGAAGAATGCCTTAAAAAGCAGAATTGGCCATCTGGAAAAGGAGATAAAAAAGCTCTCTGAAGAAAATAACTTCTTCAAATGCAGAATGGAACTAAAGAAAGCTGATGACTTTGCAAGAAATCAGGAAGAAATAAAACTCTTCCCCAAAAGCCAAAAACTAGAAGAAAATGTGAAATATCTCATTGGAAAAACAACCATCCTTGAAAACAAGTCCATAAGAAATAATTTAAAAATAATTGGGATATCTGAAAGCCATGATCAGGAAAAGAACCTAGACTTCATTTTTCAAGAACTAATACAGCAAAATTGCCCTGAGATCCTAGAAACAGAGGGCAAAATAGAAATTGAGGGAATTCACCAGTCACCTCCTGAAAGAGATCCCAAAAGAAAAACTTCCAGGAATATTATAGCCAAATTCCAAAGCTCCCAATTCAAAGAAAAAATTCTAAACACTGCCAGAAACAAACAATTCAACTACTGAGGCTCCATAGTCAGGATTACAAAGGATCTGGCAGCATCCACATTAAAGGCTCATAGGGATTGGAATACAATATGCCGGAAAGGCAAAAGATCTTGCTTTTCAACCAAGAATCAACTACCCAGCAAAACTGAACATCCTCTTTCAGGGGAAAAGATGGATTTTCAATGAAATAGGGATCTTTCAGACTTTGCTATTGAAACAACCAGAGCTCAACAGAAAGTTTGATCTCCAAGTACAGGACTCTGGTGAACCATAGAGGTAGTGGAAGAGAAGGATTAACTATGAGGAACTTAATGATATTGAACTGTTTGTATTCCTGCATGGGAAGAAGATATTGATAACTCATATGAACTTTCTCATTTATAAGAGCAGTTAGAAGGAGCATATATAGATGGGACATAGGAAGGAGCAGAATATAATGGTATAATATAGTAAAAAGAGGGAGTCAAAGGGTGATAAGGGAAAGTACTGGAAGGAAAGGAAAGGAGATGAAGAAGAAGCTAAGAAATTTCACATAAGAGTCAAGAAAAAGCTTTTTCAAAGGAGTAGAAAGGGGGAAGGCAAGGGGGAATGAATGAGCCTTCATTCCCATCAGAAATGACTCAGAGAGGAAATAATATACACACTTAATAGGGTGAGGAAATCTATCTTACCCTAGAGAAAAATAAGAAGAAAGTTACAGGATGAGGGGGAATGGGGGGAGGGAAAGGGGAATAGGTGATAGAAGAGAGAGAAGATTGAGGGAAGAGGGTACTCAGATACAACACACCCTTGGACAGGGCCAGGATGAAAGGAGAGAAAATAGAATAAATGAGAGTGTGGGGAATAGAGTGGAAGTACGGCTAGTAATAGCAACTGTGGGAAAAATATTGAAGCAACTTCTCTGATAAAGAGAGCAACTCACCCCAGAGACAAAGCCACGGGAATCTGAACATAGACTGGAGTACGTTTTTTTTTCTTTCTCTCTCATTATTCTTGAGGTTCCTCATTTTCTTGGGGAGGAGGTTATATTTACTCTCATATCAAAATTATTGGAATAATAGTAATAATAAATTAAAGTTCACTTGCAAAAAAAAAAAAAGAAACCAGGAGGGATGGGAATTTGGGGAAGCCTGGAAGGATTTGCATGAACTGATGCTGAGCGAGATGAGCAGAACCAGAAGAACATTGTGCACCCTAACAGCAACATGGGGGTGATAACCAGCCTTGATGGATTGGCTCATTCCATCAGTGCAACAATCAGGGACAATTTGGGGTATCTATGATGGAGAATACCATATGAATCCTGAGAAAGAATCAGGGAACTTGAAAAAAGACCAAAGACTATTACCTTTAATTTGGGGGGGGGGGGGGAACTATTGTCTTACAATGTAATTCTGCTCTCTCTTATACTTTATTTTTCTTCCTTGAGGATGCAATTTCTCTCTTATCACATTCAATTTGGATCAGTGTATACCATAGAAATATTGTGAAGACTGACAGACTGCCTTCTGTGGCAGGGAGAGGAGGGAAGGGAGATTGGGGGAAAAGTTGTAAAACTCAAAAAAAAAAATAAAATAAAAAAAGGTAGTGAAACCATCCAGATGGTTCAGGGCACTAAAAACTATGGCAGTGGACATAGTTTCTGGGATAACTGAGTAAAAATAATCACCTGAATTCTCAGCCCCTGAGACTTAGCATGAACATTTTTAAGACTCTACTGCTAGACTGGCCACTGTGACCAGAAAGGACAATGATCATTGTTGGAAAGGTTTTAGGAAATCTGGGACACTAATACATTGTTTATGGAGCTGGGAACTCATCCAATCTTTCTGGAGAGAAATATGGAGCTATGCCCAAAGGGCAACAAAAAATGTGCATACCCTTTGATCCAGCAATACCACTACTGGGTCTATACCCTGAAGACATGATGAAAAATAATAGAAAACATCACTTGTACAAAAATATTCATAGCAGCCCTGTTTGTGGCAGCAAAGAATTGGAAATCAAGTAAATGTCCTTCAAGTGCGGAATGGCTTAGCAAACTGTGGTATATGTATGTCATGGAACACTACTGTTCTATTAGAAACCAGGAGGGACAGGAATTCAGGGAAGCCTGGAGGGATTTGTATGAACTGATGCTGAGTGAGATGAGCAGAACCAGAAAAACACTGTATACCCTAACAGCAACATGGGGATGATGATCAACCTTGATGGACTTGCTCATTCCATCAGTGCAACGATCAGGGACAATTTGGGGCTGTCTGCAATGGAGAATATCATCTGTATCCAGAGAAAGAACTATGGAGTTTGAACGAAGTCCAAGGACTATTTCCTTTAATTTAGGGGAAAGAATGATATCTTATTGTCTGATCTTGTTATCTCTTATATTTTATGTTTCTTCCTTGAGGATATGATTTCTTTCTCATCACATTCAGTTTGGATCAATGTATACCATGGAAACATTGTAAAGACTGGCAAATTGCCTTCTGTGGGGGGGTGGGGGGAGGGAAGTAAGATTAGGGTGAAAAATTGTAAAACTCAAAATAAATAAAATCTTTAATAAATAAATCAAAAGAATCTACTGCTAGACTGGCCAATATGACCAGAAAAGACAATGATCATTGCTGGAAAGGGTGTAGGAAATCTGGACACTGATACATTGTTGGTGGAGCTGTGAACTCATCCAGCCTTTCTGGAGAGCAGTCTGGAAATATGCCCAAAGGGCAACAAAAATGTGCATATCCTTTGATCCAGCAATACCACTACCTGGGTCTATACCCTGAAGACATGATGAAAAAGTTTGGTAAAAACATCACTTGTACAAAAATATTCATAGCAGCCCTGTTTGTGGCAACAAAGAATTGGAAATCAAGTAAATGTCCTTCAATTGGGGAATGGCTTAGCAAACTGTGGTATATGCATGTCATGGAACGCTATTGTTCTATTAGAAACCAGGAGGGATGGGAATTCAGGGAAGCCTGGAGGGATTTGCATGAACTGATGCTGAGTGAGATGAGCAGAACCAGGAAAACACTGTACACCCTAACAGCAACATGGGAGTGATGTTCAACCTTGAAGGACTTGCTCATTCCATCAGTGCAACAATCAGGGATAATTTGGGGCTGTCTGCAATGGAGAATACCATCTGTAGCCAGAGGAAGAATTCTGGAGTTTGAACAAAGACCAGCGACTGTTACCTTTAATTTGGGGGGGGGGGGGGGGGGGAACTGATATCTTATTGTCTGATCTTGCTATCTCTTATACTTTATGTTTCTTCCTTAAGGATAAGATTTCTCTCTCATCACATTCAATTTGGATCGATGTATACCTTGGAAACAATATAAAGACTGACAAACTGCTTTCTGTGAGGGGTGGGGGAAGGGAAGTAAGATTAGAGGGAAAATTGTAAAACTCAAAATAAATAAAATCTTTAAATATATTTATATGTATATGGATGAATGTTAAAAACTTTCATATTCTGTATTTTGAAAAATAATATCTCAATTTAAAAAAAAAGAATCTAGTGCTATGTGACAGGCCATGAAGATACATAGAAAGGCAAAAAGGCCAGCTCTCTGTCTATTGGGAGAGGCAACACAAGCTATGTACAAGGGATAGTGAGAAAGCACAGCAAAGGAATCCCTAGTAGTCAAGAAGAGCTGAATTCAAGTCCAACCTCAGATACATACTAGCTGTGTGATCCTGGGCAAATCAAATGACTCTGCCTCAAGATTCCTGATCTGTAAAAATGAGCTGCAGAAGAAAATGGCAAACCATTCTAGACCCCCAAAATTAAAAAATAAAATAGGTCAGGAGGTCCCAACTTCTATCCAAGCCTAGATGCTTCCTGTCACATTTTCAATTATGTTTGCCTTCAAAGTAGCCAAAAGAATTCAATTTCAGGAATTGAAAGTGATTTTTCTCCTCTGGAAAAGAGTGTAGAGAAAGAGAAATGCCTGATTCTTATGGAAACAACCTCTCTATATTGCTAATGGCCTTTACCTAATTGTCCTAGGCAAATTTATAGAAAATCTCTCTCCTCTTTAAGAGTTTCTTAAGTAAATTATTTTGAAAAGGAAAGTTTTGCATTAATTTTTTTAAAAATCATTTTTTTGGATGCAGCTTGATGGCATAGTAGATAGAGCACTAACCCTGGAGTCAGAAGAACTGAGTTCAAATCTGGTCTCAGACATTTAATAATTACCTAGCTGTGTGATCTTGGACAAATCACATAATCCCATTACCTTGTAACCCCCCCCCCACAAAATTAATTTTACTTTCCTTTCAAGTTGCATTTGTCTTAAATTATCATTAGTTTAGGGGCGGCTAGGTGGCACAGTGGATAAAGCACAGGCCCTGGAGTCAGGAGTACCTGGGTTCAAATCTAGTCTCAGACACTTAATAAGTACCTAGCTTTGTGGCCTTGGGCAAGCCACTAATCCCATTTGCCTTGCAAAAAAAAAATTATCATTAGTTTGCATTCCTAGCTAGTAGATATATTGTTTTGGGGGGTAGGGGTGGGGGTGAGCAGGAATGTGACCTAGTATGGCTTAGTGGCAGAAGGGAGACAACTAGGAAATTCTTTACAAATTAAATTGAAAACAAGTTGATAACCAAGTAAAAAAAAAGGAAAAGGAATTTTTTTTTCTCTTTTAGAATTTACCTAGGGGGCGGCTAGGTGGCGCAGTGGATAAAGCACCAGCCCTGGAGTCAGGAGTACCTGGGTTCAAATCGGGTCTCAGACACTTAATAATTACCTAGCTGTGTGGCCTTGGGCAAGCCACTTAACCCCACTTGCCTTGCAAAAAAAAAAATAGAATTTACCTAGATATTTGTGAGTATTGGATTCTAGACCAGTTTACTTTTGAATGACATTTTTAAAATGGTAATCGAATTAAGCCCAGTAATCCTATATGGACTCAGCCAGCCAACTACCAAGTAACTAGATGGCAGCTTGGTAAGGCAGTGGATAAAGCACTGGCCTTGGACTCAGGAAGACTGGAGTTCAAATCCAGCCTCAGACACTTGACACTTATTAGCTGTGTGAACTTGGGCTAGTCACTTCACCCTGATTGCCTCACATTCAGGGCCATCTCCAATCCTGATTCATGTTTTACCATGGGGCCTAGATGGTTCTGGGGGAGAAAGTAAGACTGGTAACAGCACAGCACACCCTCACTCAAACCTAATTCATGTGCTTGTCATGGCATCACCTCCCTGGCATCATGGCCTTCTTTGAGAACAAACAGAGACTCCCCTAGAGAAATCAAAATTGGTTCTTGAAATTTTATACTTGTCTGTCCATTGTATTAAAATAACTTTGTTTTGGAACTTTTTTGGTTTGTTTTGTAGTTTGTATTTGTATAATATTTGGGAATGCATTGAGGAGTTTCATTACTATAACTATGATTCTTTGGCGGCTAGGTGGCACAGTGGATAGAGTACTGGCCCTGGAGTCAGGGGAACCTGAGTTCAAATCCGACCTCAGAGACTTAATAATTCCCTAGCCGTGTGGCCTTGGGCAAGCCACTTAACCCCATTGCCTTGCAAAAAAAAAAACAAACCCTAAAAAAAAGTAAATTCAATCATACAGTAAAAGTGAAAACCAGCCAACCAATTTAAACTGAGAACTATGATTCTTTAGTTTTTTGGCACTTAAAGGTATAAGCATTTAAAGGTTCAATGCTTGATTCTCTTCTGGAACTGAGAATATAAACAAATTATACATTGCAGCCCTTCTGTGAAAGAGAATGCTGTATGCATCAATTAGACAATAAACATTTATTAAATAGCTATTTTCAAATCTAGCCTCAGACACTTTCTAGTGAACAAGTCACTTCATCCTGTTTGCCTCAGTTCCTCATTTGTAAAATGATCTGGAGAAGAAATCTACAAAACCCTGGCCAAGAAAACCCTCAAATGGGGTCACAAAAAATCAGACATAACTGAAAACAACTGACCGACAAATAACAACTGTGTTCAGCACTGAAGATATAAAAAGAAACAAAAGACAGTCCTTGCCTTACAGGAGCTTACAGTCTAACAAAAATAAACAAACAAAATATATTGCAAACAAAGATATACAAAGCACTAATTTTTTGTCTTTCATTTTTGAAGAAGACATCATCAGGGAGGTAATGCCATGTCAAGCAGGTGAACTGGATTTGAGGGAGAGGGAGCTGTGCTGAGCCACCTGCCTCACTTTCCCCTCCAGAGTCATCCGGGTCCAGTAGCCAGATATGAATCAAGAGGACTGGAGATGACCCTGGATGCAAGGTCATCAGGGTGAGGTGACTTGCCCAAGGTCACACAGATAGTAAGAGTCAAGTGTCTGAGGCTGGATTTGTACTCCAATCCTCCTGACTCCAAGACCAAACAAGTTTTATACAAGATAAATAGGAAATAATTAGCTTAGAGAAGGCACTCGAATTAAGGGGGGGGGGGGGGGTGGAGAAGGTCGAATTTTAGTCCTGACTTCAAGGAAGCCAATTTTAAGAAATACTGTTTCCAGGGGGCAGCTAGGTGGCACAGTGAATAGAGCACTGGCCTTGGAGTCAGGAGGACCTGAGTTCAAATTTGACCTCAGACACTTAATAAATACCTAACTCCATTGCCTTGCAAAAAAAAGAAAATAGAAAAAGAAAGAAATACTGTTTCCACTCTCACTCCTGAGTGGTGAGTCTTTCTGGGACTCCCTGTGAGAACTAGTGCAGCATCCTTTTCAACCCTTGCTGATAGGACTACTTTCTGCACATTGCAGAAAGGACTGTCATAGTATAATAATTACTATAAGTTTTTACAACTATTCCTGGTCAACAATTGATTTTTCTTAGTGATAGTGAGGAATGGAATGTGTCTTCCTTAGACTTTGAAAGGAAAACTTGACTTTCCCTCCTTAGTCCAGAAAAGAATTATACTTTATTATCCTTTATTATTTGAAGAGAACACTCCTGGTACTTAGATTGGAAAAAAAGTTACCTCCTTCAGGTAAAATAGCTTTGTAGAAGGATATTCTTTTCTATATCCAATCATAGAATGGTCTCCAGGCAAGTTTAAGGTTTTGTCTACTCTTGTTATGTATATTCTGTTCTCCTCCCCTTATTGCTATATAAGTTTTCCGATCTCCCTCAGCTTAGTATGGTCCTTATTAGAATGCCTTCCACTGACAGGTTAAAGGTAAATCCCAAAGAATAAAATTTCTTGTCTAACCTATATTTCCCATTATTTTATTATATTTTAACTATATATTTTTAAGATTTTGTTTTTAAGGTTAACAATAAGGGTGCCACGACTTGGATGGATGGGAATTTTAAAGTACAGTTCTCTATTTGGACTGTCTCTCCTCAAAATTCCCATCTATCCAAGTATTTTCCAGCTGAGTTATTACTGTTAGCCTTAAAAACAAAATGTTAAAAATATAAGGTGAAAGGAGCAGTTAGTTGACACAGTGGATAGAGCACCAGGCCTAGAGTCAGGAGGACCTGAGTGCAGATGTGATTTCAGACACTTAATTCTTGCTTAGCTGTGTGACCTTGGGCAAGTCTCTTAACCCCATTGCCTTGTGTATACATACATATATGTGTATGTATATATATATAACTGAAAATATAGGTTAGATATGAAGCTTTATTTTAACCCTATATTTTTAGGAGGATTTTCTAGCTTTTATGTTTTTATTTTTGTTCTCATTTTGTGTTTCTCTCCCAACATGGGGGAAGTAGTATGCTCATTACATTGCTCTGCTCTTCTTGGGGAGGGGGGAGTCAGACCCAAGCAGTGGCAAGTCTGGTCTGTGGCAACACTCTGCCCATCATAGAAGGACTTAAGCCCCAGTAGTGGCCATTGCTGTGCCCCTTCCCAGTGGAATGGGGTGGTAAAAGCACTGCAGGGACAGATCAAATGGCAGCAGGCCAGCATGGGCCTATCAGTTGACCCTGGCAAAGAGGGCAATGGGGCTAGCCAACAACACCCCAAACTCCAATGGCAACAGTAGCTCAGTAATGGGGTGAGTGGACTCATGGTTTCAAGGAAAGTGGCAAATGCAGGACCAGAGTTGAGTCTTTTAAAGCTAATAGACTGGGGCAGCTAGGTGGTGCAGTAGATAGAGCACTGGCCCTGGGGTCAGGAGTACCTGAGTTCAAATCTGACCTCAGACACATAATAATGACCTAGCTGTGTGGCCTTGGGCAAGCCACTTAACCCCATTGCCTTGCAAAAACCTAAAAAAAAAAATAAAGCTAATAGACTCCTATACATTGCTTTTGGCACAGCCCACAGAGGGAGAATCAATATCTAACTCCTACTATCTTTGCCAGTTAAGTTAATTTTCCCATAAAGTGCATTAGTTGGCTCAGACTGTTGATAATGCCTCCTGGCCTCCTGAATACAAAACAACCACTAGGAGCTCCTGAAAGACTCTCTGACACCCCTTAGTAGATTATGATGGAAACTCATGATGTAACTCATAACAAAGAAAACTCAGACAAGGGAATGTTCTTCGAGATTCTCAATGTCTACTTACTGAACATCTTACTCCTGCTAATGCTAAATAAGTCTTCTGTTAACTGTTGAAAGATCTGTAAATGTCTCATTTATTCCAGTATTGAATGGAAACTCCTGTTTCAGGCTCAGGAGAACAAATACTCAGGAGTCACTGGTCAGCTCCTCTCCAGGGAGGTCTTAGAAGACTAAAGGATGGCATTGTTAGTTTCTGGCAGCAAGAAGGCAAAGGTATACCTAACCCCAATAGAAGAATGAAAATTGTCCCTCAGAGACTTCTAATGGAACAAAGATGTAGTGTCTTTTCATAGAGTTTCCAGGAATGGGGAGTAGTGGACTAGGGAACATTACAAGGATAGGAAAATAGGAGTCTCCATGGTCTATGACAGTAAGAACCCCAATAAGGTAATGATTTAATGAATTAATAACAGAGAAGGTTAATAACCCTTCACCCCTAATTTAATCACTCTCTTCCTCATTGCATACCATTATCCAGCAAAAGGCTGCCTGAGACAATGCAAAGTCTTGGAATAGAACTCAACTCTAATCCCCACCCCTTGCCCAACTTGGAAGAAGACTGAGATGATTTTGAGATCCAATAACCCCCCCAGGGAACCCCAAGCAAAGGTGAGGGGGTCAGAAAGTAAATAATACAGGGGGGAAAAGAAGAAAAAAAATGAAATTATCAAAGACCTTGGAAGGAATAAAACTCATTTAAAGATCTTGAGTGTAAACAAATGAACTAACAGAAAAGATATTAGTAACTGAAGGGAAGATGGTAAAAGAAGTAAAATAGTCCAAACATCTTGATAGTTTGAAAGGGTTAAGTGAAAGTATATTAAAGATAGGGGAGAACTGGCATGTTTGTAGGAGATGGAAAAGGAGACAATGAATACAGATAAATTGAGGAGAAAAGAAAAATAGGAAATGATTGAGAAAATGAGACTATGTAACCAACTCTACTTTCTCTTTTGAATTCTAGTCTAGGATGATAAACTCTCTACCCAATATTTCCACCCAGATGTCCTATAGATATTTCAGATTCAATTTATCCAGAATTGAACTTATCATATTGCCCCAAGAGTCTCTCAATCTGCCATTCTTTTTGGTCACTCAGCTTCACATCGTTGGATCATTCACAACTCTTTCTTCTTCCTCTACTTCCTTATCTAATCATCAAGTCAATGTCTATATGTCACTGAGCCTCCTTCCACAATATCTCACTACTGTAGTTCCAATCCTCATCACCTCTCAGTTGAACTCCTGCAAAAGTATTCTAATGGATCTCCCTAATTTCAGTCTTCATTTTCCCATCCATCTACTACTCAATTGTTAAATTGATATTCTTTAAATAAAAGTCTGACCATGTTGCTCCCATGCTCAAGAATCTTGAAAGGTTCCCTATTACTATGATCTAATATATTTCCTTTGTTTGGTCTTCTACTTATCTTTCCACATTGGTTTTACATTTATTCCCTTAAATAAATGTTCTTGAGATAACTAGACTTAACATTCCCTTCAAGGCTCGGTTCTTTTACCTTCTCCTACACAATACTTTTCCTAATTCCCTCAATAATTACATTTTCCTAATCATCCACCCCTAAAAATATTACTCTGTATTCATTTTGTGCAGATTGTGCACTTATTTATTTTCATACTATTATATCCCCTTGGAAGAATATCAGCTCCTAGATATTGGGTAACATCTTGTTTTTGTCTTTTCATCCCATAAGAAGCATTAAATGAGCACTTGTTGAATTGGATTGAATCCCTGGCCTCATCATGCCATAGTTCCCAAAAGACAAATACTATTCTCTAACACCATCTTCTTGGATAATTATTGATTCATCATATCTTACATTGTCTCCTAAGTATCAGTATTGATACTTATATCCTTCATTTTCCTCTGGATTTTAGAGACTCTGCAACAATGAAGGGAGTTTCCATACTTGGGGTTTCCTAGAGGACTTTATAGATTCCCTATGGACGCAGTGTTTGGTATAGAGGAATGGTTTGTGTTCTGATGCAGCTTCTATTTCAGCAGTGCCAAAGACGCTACTGCTGGTTCTTCATTTTTGCTTTTGAAAAAATGCATATGAAATTAAGTGACTGGGTCACTGAGACCTTAGGGAAAAGATTGGAAGTAGAAGTGAGTCATGTTTTCTTTTCTAGTTGTTTGAGACAGTGACAGGAGCCTCAGCAGATGGTCACAGCAGTCTACAGTACGTTCCTTATGTCCAGGATATCAAGAGTTTTTTTTAATTTATTATTTTTAAATTTATTATCCTTTTAAATTTCTGCATCATTAAGTCAGTGAGTGGTTGCAGATGTAGAGGAGAACCCACTCGATCAGGCCCTAGCAGTGAATGGTTTTCCTCTGACACAAGGTGACAGAAAGTCCTGTGTAACTATGTCAGAATTGTGTTAGTTATAAAAGTTGTTCTTGTTTATGTCATGCAACTTGCCCTTCTTTGCAAACCAGTAATACTCCTAAATTTTGACCAAGTTGCTAAATGTAAATGCAAGACTGAAGGAGGATGGAGAGTATAGAATTCAAATTTTCAAAGCCATTAAGACAGTAATTCCAAATTCCAAAGAGATTACCTTATAAGACAGTAATCTAGTCAAAGAATAACATAGAGAGTTTAAGAACTTTGTTCGGGATCACACACATAGCAGACTTGGAATTCAAATTCAAATTCTCTTATTCCACAATATTCTTTCATACTTCTATGCTGTGTGAAAGAAACTTTGTTAATTACCTCAATATTCATGCACATCTACACATAGAGAGACAGCCATACACAACCAGTTTGGTCTTGCATCTCTACAAATGTGTCCTTTACAGATGCACATAGGGTCCCCACTCCATTGGGACCCTTCCCTGCAGGGCTCTGCCACAGGATGGTGCTATCAGGAATTAATGAGCATCTGCTAAGTAAAATGTTTTCCAAAAAAGCTCCTTTCCCAGAATTCTTTTTTTCCAAAGGACTCTGTTATCATCAATTGTGTACCGTTGATTCAAACATAGTCATACACTCCTGTGAGACTATGGAGTGGTCCTTATTATAGGAAGGTTTTCTAGGTCTCAGATGACCTTTTGTACTCTTTTGGGCCCATTCACCCAAAGTAACAATTAGGAAAGGAAGCTACATTATGCCCTGGCTAAGATGCTGGACTTAAAGTCAGGTTGAGTCTAATTTTGCCTCAGATACTTTACTAGCTGTGTGACTGTGGGCAAATCATTTAGCCTTTCCTAACCTCAGTTTCCTTAAATGTAAAATGGGAATAAGAGCTCTTATAGAAGGATCAAATAAAATCATATATAGTGCTTTGCATACATTTAAAGGATTATAAAAATGCTATTATTAGTGTTTCAGTAAAGGTTGGTTAGGCCATGGAGTTAAGAAATCTTAAGTTCATATCCTCCCTCAAACACTAACTAGCTTCAAGACCTTGGGTGACTCATTTATTCTGGGTAAGCCTCAGTTTCTCCACCTATAAAAATAGAACTTGTAATGGCTAATAGAGTCATTTTGAGGATAAAATGAGATAGCATATGCATATTGCTTTGCAAACTTTAAAGTAGCATCTAAATGCTAGGTATTACATTGGTCTCCTTTGAGTATGAATACATCAGTCATATGATATTCTGCTGCCTGAGTTCAGAGCCAAGTGTCTTCAGCTCCTGCTCCCCCAACACTCCAGGCTGTCTTAAGAAGGCAGACAGTATAGATGTGCTTAGAAGAGAGAGAACAGAGTGGGAGGAACTGAGGTCCACAGTGAGTCATGGCTGTATTTTTCCCCTTTAGCTACATCTTTCTGTGAAAACTTTACTGGCTCCCTATGTGAAACCAGTGACACTCACTTCCTCTGTTGGTTCCTGACTCTCTAGACCAAGAGTTGGAACCTTTTTGCTGCCAAGGGCCGTTTGGATATTTATAGCATCATACGAGGGCCATAGGAAATTATCAAGAAAAATTAGCCAGTTATATTTGTTCAAACGTCTAATTCACTTGTAAAAAGCTCCCAGATTTATTGAATTTCTAGTCCTGCCTCAGATGTTCTCTGCTCTAGACCCACTGACAGCCCAGAACCTTCTCTTTCCCCCCACAACGCACCCTCCCCATTGGAGAAGGTCAGGATGAAAGCCTTCATACTACTCCCCATGGCCCTGGTCTACACTGTGTCTGGAACCAACCAGCCCTGTTCTTAGAAAAGCTCAGGGTCTTTTCTTTTTAAGATTGTTAGCGTCAAGAAAGACCAAAGGTACAAAAAATGTTCTTTTCCCCCACCTGACTGGATGTCTGTCATTGCCTGGTATTGGGGGATTTTGAGGAAGAACTGACAATTTGTGTCCAACCAATTGTTATTTTCTACCACCCTAGAAAGGGGCAAAAGTCTAAAGGCCAAAAACACACCCTGGGATTATCAGCTTCTACCCAGTGGGTTCCATCATTGGAATATGTAGGAATAAAGCCCATTGACCAGATTTATTTAAAATAGAGAGGAAGGGAGTTTTAAGGTACTTAAAATGTTTCAGAACAGAGAGCAATATCCTACCTCCCCTACCCAGAATACACACACACTTTGGAACAGGATAGGGAACTCAATAGCAAGCAGTGAGTCAATGGCAATCTGCTTTCTGTTTTTGAGGCCTCTCAGCACCCAGTCCCGGTAAATCATGGATCATTCCTACATTTAGTAATATAAGGAGCCGAAGTCTAAGCTTGTACCCAATTCAGGGCTCCTGCTGGAAGACTTTGGTCAGTGGTTGTCATAGAGACAGAACTTGTGGTTTGCCTGAAGACCACAGATAACGATTGTGTGTGTGTGTGTGTGTGTGTGTGTCTGCGTGTCTGCATGTCTGTGTGTCTGTGTGATGGGAACATCAGTACTGATGTGTAACCTATATCAAATTGCTTGAGAAAAGGGAAGGGAAGGAGAAAAAAAATTTACAAAATTGATGATGAAGAAAATTATCTTTATTTGTAAATGAAAAAAAAAATACTATTAGATGTATTTAAAGACAAAAAGAAACCATCACAGGAAGGCCCTTTCATAGTGGGGTAGATTTGGGGCAGGAACAATCTCCTATTTGTTCAACTTTAAGGGCTGGGAGGTGTGGCCTGCAAAGTGAAGCTGTAAAAACTGAACTGCCAACTCTGTGGGAGGGGTGGGCAGAAGGAAGAGTAGTGGAAAAAACCCAAGAGTTGGGAGAGGAGTGGTGTAAACAGAAGGAAAAGCTCAGCCCTGGGGCACCGACAGAACCAGACACTTGACTCAGCACATCTTAGCCTCCACGTCCGTGGGTAGCTGCCTTGAATGACTGGGAGTCTCTTCCCTGGCAATCCCTCCCCACTGGGCTCCCAGGAAGGCCCCAGAGACGCATGGGTAGGTTGGAGAGGAGTGGAGGTTCTTTGGAGAAAATTGGCTAAGTAGAAGACATGGAGACAATGGCTAGGAATCCTTTGGGTTCTGACTGTCCCTAGTAGTTCTGATCACTGAGATAAAAGTTTAAAGTGCTCTTGGAGGCCACCCAAAAACCAGGAAACAAAGTGGTACAAAGGGCAGCCACTTTAACTTTAGCCATGGATAACCGGAATCCAGGGAAACAGTTTGGCTTGGAAAACTGATAGAAAGCTAGGGAGGTTAAGATTAGAGAATCCTAGATCCACAGCCAGAAGGGGCCTCAGTGGCCCAAGGAGGTTAAGTAAGTGTGTGTGTGGCAGTATTTGAACACAACTCCTCTCATTCTAGACCAGGACTCAGCAGTTGCATCTGAAGTAAGTTAAACACACTGAAACTGGCATCAAAAAGACCCCAGTTCAAATTCCCCATTAGGTAGGTAACTAGCTGTGCAACTCTGAACACGTCATTTCATCTCTCTCTCTCAGGCTCATTTTTCTCCTCTCTAAAATGGGTGCTCTATCAATACTAGCTATTATTCTTTCTCCTGTACCACAATGAATCTACCTTCCATCTCTACCTCCACAATCCAGGGATTGTCTCAACCTTAGGATTCCTAGATGCCAAAGTGAACAAGGAACAGGTCTGAGCAGATTATTTGTTTAGCAAGTCATAACTTATTGTTCCTATCCTAACTTTTAGAGCCTCCATTTAGACTAGAGGTGTCCCAGTTAGCAGAGCTGCAGAGATGAAGGAAAGCAGTGCATATGGTCTAGACCTATAAATAGGACCAGTAAATCATTAAAAGGATACCCAAGGGCTGCATGTTAGCTTAGAAAATTACGTCTTAATATTAACTATGGTGTTTAGCATATTTTTATTTATTTTGCCAAATATTTTTCAATTTTATTTCGATTTGGGTCCTCAGTAGTATTATGGGTCACATTTAATATATGTATGAGTAAAAATGCCCAAGTTCTAATTTTGGCTCTGCCACTTACTGGAAAGTCCAAACACCAGAGTCCTTTGCCATCTGGCTTCTCATCAAGCCACCTGGCTTCTGAGATTCACACCCAAGCAAAGATTGTGCCAACCCTGCCCTATCTCTACTTGGGGACAACATCAGATCAGCATCTTTGTCTGAGCCAAGAGCACAGATACCCTGGCTTATTTAATATCAGTTTAGCTAGTGAGGCCCAGTCTGTTAAAGCATGCTCAACGATGCCCTTTCCTGGTGGCTTCTATAGAACATAAATATTCTCTGCCCAAGGCCAATCTTTGTGAAACTAGTTTCCTACCAAGAGTGACTTGAGTGATCATGTACTACCTGATGATGGATAGTCTTCTGATCATTGAGGATCTGGAACTGAATTTAAATCCACAAGGATCAATAAGGTCTTCATTTGGCCTTTTAAGCATACTCCTGGTAAAGTGCCAGAGCAGCTGGTTGGTGACCTGACTGAGCTGGTGCAGCCATGGACAGACCCAGAAGCCAAGGTACCATGTCCTTTGAGAAGCACATTGGTTGGGGCTCCCAAATGATATTAGAACCTCTCTGGGTTATCCCTAGAAAACCAAGGGGGAGAGGGGAGAAGTACTCATCCCACATATAGGAGCAGGGATTGGGATAGATAGTAAGGGAGAATGCTATGCTAACCACTGGAAAGTATGGGACAATCTGCTCTCCACAAGTTAACACTATTCCTTTTTTAAGAATCCCTGGAATTTTGATTCCAAGGCTTCCTAAACAACCACCTCCCCTACTATCTCCCAGCTCCTGCCTTCTGTCCCTAACCAGATCTTTCTGGTTTTTCAATTTTTTCAGTGTCAGTGTCATCCAATTACTTTGTTTGTATTTTGTCTGAATCTTATATTCATTTATCTGTGTACCCTTTGTCCCCTTTAGTAAAACACATACACTGGGAAGGTAATCAATAATTTGCTTTTTATCTTTGTATGCCCAGGGTTTAGTCTGGCCATTTTTGGAGTCTGCATCTGTGATTTTGTCATTATGAAGAATCTATCCAATTAGAAGCTTTCGCCAGGTTTTCTGACAACATGCCAGTCCATTGGCAGTTGGAACTCTCATTGATTGACCTTTGTTCCACAGTTAAGTGTACAAAAGTTTTGATTTCTGAACACACTTGGCTCCCTTTTCCATCCATCTACCAGTCACTGCTGAAATGGAAAGGGACTGGCATGGAACTGAGGAACCATTTTTTATGTAATCCTCAGCCTAGGGTTGCCACAAGCTCTAGATTCAGACAGTCAAAATAAAAATGTTAAGTGCCTGCTATGTGAGAGATACCCTGGTAACTATTGAGGAATACCAGGAAAGATAAAAGGCTCTTAGCTCACAGTCTAACAGTACAGGACAACATTTAAACAATTATGTACAAAAAAAATTTATATAGAACAAATTGAAAATAATAGCAGCTAGGTGGCACAGTAGATACAGCACTGACCTTGGAGTCAGGAATACCTGAGTTCAAATCTGGCCTCAGACACTTAATAATTGCCTAGTTGTGTGACCTTGGGCAAGTCATTCTTAATCCCATTGTCTTAAATAAATAAAATTTAAGAAAAACCCTTTCTGAGAAAATAATCAACAGAGCAGAAAGCACTAGAATTATGGGGGATTCTGAATGACTTCCTGCAGAAAGTGAGATCTTAGATGGATCTTGAAGGAACCCAGGGAAGCCAGAGTTCATTACACCTCAACAGTGTCTTTATCTCTTTTTGGCAGATTTTCTCATCTTGTCACTCTTGGCCCTAGAGTTATCCAGCCCCCTCCCCCCAAAAAATCTCTCTTATCAGTGGAGCTGATTGGATTTGTAATGAATTCAAAACCTCTTACTCAGAGGCCAAGAACTATCCTCTTCCACCACATAGGCAAGCTTATGCCTTTTTTTCTGCTATGGATCTTCATAGGACATCTATCATATCCTGAATGGAAAAGCCTATCTCAGGCTGCATACAAACTTCCCTCTCAAACTCAAAGAAATGACTCCTCCTGCTATATGCTTCTGCCACAAGTCACTAGGGGGTAAAGGTTTCTACTATTCTACTCCCCATGCCCAGAATATACATCCCATTATCTCCTGAACCAAGGAACATAAGAAGTTTATTCAGCTATCTGCTCATCTTTACAAAGAAGGCTAAAAACAAAAGTTTGCCTGCTTGAATCCAACTGAAAGACAATTGGGCATTTTTTTTTCATTTGGGCATTTTTTATTTACTCTCCTTAAGGTGCCAGTGTACTCCATGGAAATGCCTTCAAATAGAGGAATATAATCTATAACCTCAGATTGATTGGGAAATTTCTTGCTTTGATCAGATACCGCCCTTCCTTTTTTTTTTTTAAGTTTTTTTGCAAGGCAATGGGGTTAAGTGGCTTGCCCAAGGCCACACAGCTAGGTAATTATTACCTGTCTGAGGTAGGATTTGAACTCAGGTACTCCTGACTCCAGGGCTGGTGCTGCATTCACAGTGCCACCTAGCTGCCCCCTCTCCCTCCCTTTTAACTGATTATTTATCCTTTTTATAATTTACCAAGAACCTCCAAAATTAATTACTTAGTGTCTAACCTCTAGGTGACACATAGGTCTTCTAAGTCATCAGTATTGAGAACTCCCACTACCCACTTATCAATTACAACTAATCACTAGGTTATTTTTAGGGAATTATGTAGGCATTTAAAGATTAAGTAATTTGCCTAAGGTCACATAGCTAGTAAGTAGCAGAGGCATGATTTGAATCCCAGATTTTCCTGACTCCAAGGTCAGCCCTTCTATCTATTATGCTACAAAGTCTCTATACCTTTATCTTTTTATCTAAAAGCTGTACATAGAAGTTAGATGATTCTAGCTGAGCCTAGAGGTAGGAAGACCTGGTTCAAATGTGAACTCAGATATTCAAAACTATGTGACCCTGGGCAAATCACTTAACGCTGTTTGCTTCCATTCCCCACCATCTATAAAATGAGGAGAAAAATGGCAAACCACTTTATTATATTTGCTAAGAAAACTCCATATAGGACTAATATAACTGAAACGACTGAACAACAACAAAATAGGGGGAAATGCACTATGCCAATGAATGAAGATCTGGATTTGATCACAGGTAAGATGAGAAGTTTTCATGAGTCTGGGCTTTTTTATTTGCAAAATAGGGGAAATAATTTGTATACTTCCTCTCTTAGTTTCTGTGAATCTTGCTTGCATAAGTTGACATATGCTTTACAAACCTTAAGGTACCATATAAATGTCATTTCCATCAATGCTTTGTCCCTCTACACTGTGAGGCAAAGAATAAATAAAGTCATCTTCCAAACATTGAACCTTATCTCTCAAAGCTAATGCTTTAAAAATGTTTGCTAGGTGGCGTAGTGAATAGAGTACTGGCCCTGGAGTCCGGAGGGCCTGGGTTTAAATCCCACCTCAGACACTTAATAATTGCCTAGCTGTGTGATCTTGGGCAAGTCACTTAACCCCATTGCCTTAAATAAATAAAAATGTTTTCTGAGTCTGGATATATATCAAAGTCATAATGTTTGCCCTTTTGCTGACACACATGAATTTCAATGTCTAAGTAGTTTATGTTTGATATTGCAATTAAATAAGATACTTGTAAGTCAATTTAATGGTTAATAAATGGGGGGGGGAGATTTCAACAAGCATTTGCATCAAAGACAGCACAATTTAATTCAATTGAACAATCTCCCCTGACTCAGAGTTGTCCATTTTGTTCCACCAATCAAGCATCAGAGTCTTCCTAGAGGAGCTCTTAGATGGTTCCTAGGCCAAGTGGAAATTTTATTAAATATTTAAACCATTAGTCCACTGAGCTAATCAAAAGTCTTCTTATATGATTCCAGTACCTTTTAGTGAAAAGCTAGTCTGATTTGCATGGCAAAGGTAGGTAGATAGGTAGGAAATTGTTTCCACCATATCCCACTCCTTGGTGGTAAGGTCCTTATAGTTTTCCAGAAAATTTTCTACCACTTAAATCAATGGCTTATGGCTACTACTGCCATTCTTGACCTCAGAGTTGCAAGAAATCTAACATAAACAATACTAAAGGAGGAAAACAGAAACAGCAAAAATGAATCAATGACAGTCTGGGAAGGAGAGGCTGAATATGAGAAAATAGAAACAAAAAATCCTAGATATTGTCCCAGACTTTGGACCTGATTTAAACAATTAGATCTGAACAATAGTTGATAACTAATCTTTGAAATTTCTCAATGAGATCTCTTAATGTAAAAAGGAATCCATGATCTAGAGCCATATCTAGAACATCATCAGGGCTATGGCAAAGATGCTGATCTTTCCTAGTCATTAATCCTCATTATGGATCAGAAATAATTCCCTTCTACCATCATCCTAGACTTAATGTTTCCTAGCCCACTATCCATTTCTCATTCCTGAGAGCCCCTGTCATAGGATTGGGGGAGAGGGTACCAAATCTTTGACCCATTAGACAACTTGAAGGGGCTGTTACTCCTTTTCTATGGAGACAAGGTAGACACTAATATTTCCCTTGTTGCTGGAAAGTAAAACCACCCTTTTTGCCTCACTGAGGAGAAATTGCCCAATGACCTTTGAATGTAGTACTTGAAGCAATGTGGAAGGGCCATTTGCAGGAAGCAAGTACTGTACTTCCATACCAATGACCACCTTGCTGTTGTCACTGGGTTGACACTACTGCTTGGGGGGGGGGTTGTCTCATCTATCCAAGGGCCATCACCTCTATTCCTAGGACCAACACCAATACTAATTGGTCATTGCCACTGCTGCTGGGGTCTGACTCTGTCCCTCCTATAATGGAGCATAGTCTTTCCTTACCACCACCCCTCATAGTTTAGTTGGTGCTTCAGACCAGTGTCCCTGACCCTGGCTGGTCTGCTCTGATTAATGAGGTCAGGAATCTTCACATGGCATGATTTAGATAACTTGATGTGATTCAGGCTGCTCATGCAAGGGTTCCTCTTTCTACCAGTCTGAGTCAGTCTGGGGCCTGAGTTCTGTAGGTAGGAAGTGGCAAGCTATTATACTTTAAAAGCAAGACCCCCTATTTTCAGTAAAGCAAGTAGGAAAGAATTGGCATATTTATTAATTTCTTCAATTCCAGAAAGTTCCTAGGGAAAATTAATATTGTCCCAACTGCATCTCCCAAGGAATCTTAATAAAGTTTATGTGGAACAATTCTGGATGGCTTCTCAAATGTCAGATATTATATGTGTGTGTATGCATGTGAGTACATAACATAAATCTATACTCAGAGTATCGCGATAGTAGATGACAATGAATGAGATGTGCCTGTTAAATGACTAAGACTTCTGGAACACTCTGATAGGAAATGTATGTCTGTATGCGTGTGTTTGAATACACACGTGTACAGATATAAATAATATATAAATGTGTTCATATCTGCAGTTATATATAAAATAAAATAAAGTTACATATAAAGTAATTCCTTAATACAGCTGTTTTGAAATTCCAACACTAAATCTTAGTTTTCAATTCCAAACAGTTGGGCTCCCTCATTATACTTCTCAAGTGATTAACTACATCCATGTACAATGAAGACTACTTAAATCTTTAGCAGCAAGATCATTTCCAGAAAAACCTTTTAGCATTCAGGCACAAATATTGCTTCCATGGAGCAGGAAAGATTCTTTTTTGGGTAGACCTCTCCCAAGAGAATTTGGTGGTGACTATCAGCAATACAACAGCATCGGTCCTGGCAAAATCAGGATACATCTCATTCTTCTTTATCTATTCTTTTCTACTGGGTAAAAAATTAATTTTATTTCCTCCAAATTCAATGTTTCATAGCTGCTTTGGAAGTAAACTGAATTCCAAGGAAATTCTCTAATAGAATTTGAAGGATCAAGTTGGTGTTTGTCTCATTCTCATAAAGTTTGACATGCATGTGAGTTGGATTTGAGGGAGTGCTGTACTAAGTCACCAGCCTTACTTTCTCTTCCAGAACCTTCTGGATCCAGTGGTCAAATATGAATCAGGATGAGATGAGATTGGAAATAGATCTGAACTGGAGACAATCAGATTTAAGTGACTTGCCTGGAAGATCACACCGTAACTGCCTGGTCAAGGTCCTCCTATCTTCAGGTCTGTCGCTCTACCCACTGTACCACCTAATTGCCCTCAGATTACCAAGTGGAATGAATATAAATGACCAAATTGGAAATCCCAGGAAGAAGTGTCTGTCTCAGGTCTAAAAGTCAGTTAACTGTAATTATCTTCAACATATAGCTCTTAAGGACACTAGTTATAGTCCCAGCGATCTCTTCTTTGATAAGTAGACACTGAAATTTTATTTTTAACTGCTCAAAGATTAGGGGTACCTCATCATAATCAACCACCATATCTAGGAGCACTATTAAAAAACAATCTTAGGGGGCTACTAGGTGGCACAGTGGATAGAGCACTAGCCCTGGAGTCAGAAGGACCTGAGTTCAGATCCAATCTCAGACACTTAATAATTACCTAGCTGTGTGGTCTTGGGCAAGCCACTTAACCCCATTGCCTAGCGAAAACCTAAAAAAAGCAAAAAAATCATAGAAGCCCCAGAATCTAATCCAGGTCAGTTCCTTCTGCATTTCCCATCCTCAACTTCTACAAGATTATTCAGTTCCAATCCTGGACAAGCAACACCAACAGTTCTGGACTGGGCCTAATTCAGGTCCATTCCATGGAAGTTTTTATTCAATATATATTTTTTAATTTTTAAAAAATGTTATTTATTTTTCCAACTAAATGCAAAGATAGATTTCAACAATCATTTTTTCACATTTGTCTATCCATTTCTCTTTTTTTTTTTATTAAATATTTTATTTATTTTTCCAACTACATGCAATGGTAGTTTTCAACAGTCACTTTTTTTGCAAGGTTTTGAGTTTTACATTTTTTCTCCCTCCCTCACTCCTTCTCTTCCCTTCTCTTCAAAAAGGCAATCTAATACAAGTTATATATGTTTAACTATACTAGATATAGATCCAATTTAATCATGTTGTGAAAGAATAAACAATCATTTTTGAGATTTTTCTCCTTTTTTTGAGCATTAATAATTTTTTTATAAAATCTTGAGTTTCACATTTTTCTCCCTCCCTTCCTGTAACAAGGACTCTCTAATATATGTTATACATGTATAACTATGCTAAACATATTTTCTTATTAATCATGGTGTGAAAAAGAATCAGAACAAAAAGAAAAAAAACGAGAGAGGGAAAAAACCATAAAACATAAAACAAATTTTAAAAATTGAAAACAGTAAATTTTGATCGGTATTCAGACTCCATAGTTCCTTCTCTGAGTCTGTATGGTATTTTCAATCACAGTGATGGGGTATAATTTAATATTGGAGTTTATGCATGAGAGAGGCCTTGAGATATAGAAATATAAATCTGGAAAAAAATTCCCCTTTATTTAAGATATAGGTTTGAGAAAATTTCTTTCTTCTCATTTGGCCTTGTAATAAGGTAAACTGTGAATCCGTGTGTCTGGCAGCTAGGTGGTACAGTGGATAGAACAACTGGCCTTGGAATCAGGAGGATGGAAGTTCGAATGTGGCCTCCTGCATTTCTCACTTACTAACTGTGTGACCTTGAGCAAGTCACTTAACTCTGATTGCCTCACATCCTGGAGCCATCAGTCATCCTGGTTCATAAGATAACCACTTTTCTCCAGAGGAGAAAGTGAGGCTGGTGACTTAACACAGCACAACATCCCCTCCCTCAAATTCAATTCAAGTGCTTGTCTTGGCAGCACCTCCCTGATGCCTTCTCTCCTTTGAAAATGTAGGGTGTAGGAAAGCAACCCTAAGACAATTTCTCCCATCTGTCCCTGTATAGTTAAAGATGCTTTTCTTTATCTAAAGTTTCTGTCTGATTCCCAAAATAGCCCCCAAATGAACATTTCTTCCTCCTTTTCACTCTCACCTACAAATCCTGCCCCTTAGTTGACTACCCCAATCCTTTCCCCTGGAAAAGCAATAGATCAAAGATCCTAACATTTAGTCATCTGTTAATTAAAGTGTGGGGGGGGAATCAGATTCTTCTACTTAAGCTCATCCTGCTGTCCCTATGGCAGACTCTCAATCTGATGTGTACTGACTGTCTCAGATCAACCCTGACCTAAATACTTTCAAATTAAAATTTGGCTTCCAGGGATCCTTTGTTCTTGTGGGTGCTCTCTCACAAAATCCAGAGTAATGGGGCCCTTTGGCAATGGACTTTAGCCTTCCTTGCCCAAGGAGTAAGACCTCAACAAGAACTCCTTTAGAACTGATTATTGTACTGCTGAGATGAGCAGGTCCACCAAAGGTGGTTAGTTTTTATTCAATATTAAGAATGAAAAAAGACACTTGTAAATCATTCAACAGTTAACAAAAGGAGATTGATAGACATATGAGAAAAAGAATATTCAATTAAGGGCAAGCATAAGGGATACTGCAAGGTGAATTAACTGAGTGAAGCTCATTTTTGCGTCTGATTTCTTGCTCATCTTGATCTACCTGGTCAAGCATCCAAACCCTCCTTGAGTTTCTCTTGGCTGCTTGTAATCAATTAATCATAAACCAATAGTCCTAATAGCTAAACTTTTAGTCTTCTAAGTCAATCAAATCTCAAGAATGGTTGTAATACCTTATTTTTAAAATTTTTTAAAATTTAATTTAAGGCAATGGAGTTCAGTGACTTGCCCAAGGTCACACAGCTAGGCAATTATCAAGTGTTTGAGGTCACATTTGAACTCAGGTCCTCCTGACTCCAGGACCCGTGTACTGTCCATTGTGCCACTGAGCTGCCCCTATAATACCTTTCAAGGAAAATTAGCCCAGTTTGCATAGTGATATTACTTCCTGTAGTAGAATTTTTCTACTAGTATTTGTACTCTTAGTAACTTAGCAAAATGCTGGCCCATAGTAGGCACTTAATAAATGCTTATTGACTTGACTTGGACACTGGCACCTGTCAAAGTTGTATACACTCCTGTGTGTGTGTGTGTGTGTGTGTATAATATATATTTATATATAATATATACATACACACACATATATATATATAATGCATGCTGGGATATATGCATATATACATACACACATTTTATATATATATACACACATACATATAAATAAATATACACCTGTGTCTATATAGCCCAATATGTGTATAAATGCATGTATATTTACATATATATATATGTATCCTATATATTTATGGATCCCAATATCTCATATTATGAATGTATGTATGTATATAGAGACACATCCTAAACATTCCTTTCATCTTATGAAAGATACAGGCAATCTATACAAACCTATCTACACAACACACATATATATGCATGCATATATATATATATATATATATATATACAATCTACAAAATATTATATATGTATCTAATATTCCTTGTATATATCATAAATACATGTTATGCAAAGATACTGGAATAGTATGCCATTTCCTTCTCAAACTCATTTTATAGATGAGGAAACTGAAGCAGAAAGGGTTAAATGACTTATCCAGGGTCACACAACTAGTAACTGCCAGTTTGAATTCAGACAGGTAAGTCTTTCTGACTCCAAGCCCTTTACTCTATCCACTACAACAACTAGTTGCCCCTGTGTATACAAATGTTACACACCTAGACACACATGCACATACACCTATGGATATAATTATTATACACATATGTATATCATGTGTCTTTCATGAATTGACTGTTATACTTGGGACCCATCCTTTGGCATGGTATAATTTTGCCTCAATGGGGTCAATAAGTCCAGATGAAAAGCATCTAAGACCAGTTGGAAATACATGCATGAGGTATTTCACAGCCTAAGGCAATCCTCAACCTAAACTATGTCTTATCTTTCAGATAATGATAGAATGGAATTCATCTGAAAAAAACATAATGTGAGATTTTTGCACCTCATCAACTCTTGTTGGTAGCCATACTGTCTTGAGTCACACTTCCTTTTTCAATAATATTATGTAATCTTAAAACAATTGGGCTAATGTTCAGTGTTTTTGTCATATGGCTTTTTTTTTTCAGTAGGGCTGTCCATGATTGTAATGCAGGAAGGATGAACAAAGCTGGCACCCACTCCCCTGCCCTTATCCTAATCATGGATTGGCCTCCTGAAAACTATTCCATGGTCAAAATATACTTCGAAGTAGCAGGATCCACTCAAATCCCCAATTCTCAAACCCAAAACCAGACCAATAAAAGGACATATCTTAAAGAAAAAGTTGATTCAACAACTTAGCAAAATAACCATAAGAAATTATAAGCAAAGGCCCACCCTCTCTACCATTACACAAGGTTATACTCTTTCCTGTGTCACCACATCATCTTTCTTTACCTTTTTACACTTAATACAAGGAAATACATGTAGGGAATGTATATTAAGGACACTTATTAATCACACATATGAAGAGGGAATAATCAGCTTGGTAGCACAGTGGATAGTTCATTCAGAATGACCTGAGTCTTAGATACTTTCAGGCTGGGCAAATCACTAAACCTCTTTCTGCCTCAGTTTCTTCCCCTATAAAATAAAGATAACAATATCTTCTACTTCCCAGGGCTGTTGTGAGGATAAAATGCGATAATATCTGTAAAGAATTTTGCAAAGCTTAAAATGCCCTCCAAATTCAAGTTGTTATCATTCAGGGTAACTCACACTCATAGTGACACATCACAGTTGAGACTCATGTCTCCATGTGATGTCCCTACTGGCTTTTCATTCCACTAAGATATTACTGCCTTCTTATCCTCCCTCATTAAAATCCAAGTTGTTTAGAAATCCTGGTATTACTCTCCTGAAATTACAGTCCCCTAGAGAATGAAAGCCAAACAACAATTCAGTGTTACAAAGGAATTGTAAACTTCTGAGTCTTTCTATTCTTGTGAGAGAGGTTTCCAAGCTTCCAGTTCTTTTTGCACATATCATCAGAGCTTTCTCATTCTCTGGTGATTTAAATCAAAGCTACAACTAGGCAAAAGAAGTCCTCAGGATAGGCTAGGTTACTTTTAAAGCTATTTTTGGACTACCCTGAATTCTATTTTAGCTGCTACTCCAGCACTTTTGTCCTTTAAGAATAAGTAAATTCCTTTAAAAGTCTTTCTATTCTCAGAATATCCATGGTGATTCTTATAAATAATCATATTAGATACAAGTTCAGGGGGGGCAGGGAAGAGCTAGCAATAAAATCCCTGATGCAAATAACATAAACTCATGCATACATAGTTTTATATATGCATATGTTGTGAACCCTAAAATTGTAAGAATCTCAAAACTTGTGGTTAAAACAAACAGAAAAATATAGATTAGACATGAAGTTTTATTCTCTAAGATTTACCAAATAAAACTTAGAGGTAATGGAGATATGATGGTCACAAGGTAACTGGGAAAGAAAGTGGATTCTTATGCCATTTGGGAAATTGTTACCCTCCTTAATGTTTTGTGTTTGTGTGTGTGTGTGTGTGTGTGTGTGTGTGTGTGTGTGTGTGTGTGTGTGTGGTGTATAAACTTTTAAAAGTTTGAAGTACTATCTAAATCAATCCCTTTAAGGAATACTTTTTGTCCACCTTTTTGGCCTATCAATTAGAGGAATCTCCTCAAAGATGTTTTCCCCTTCCTCCTTTATCTGGAAAGATAAAAGGGATCTTTTTTTTCTTTTTGTTTTTGTGAGGCAATTTAAGTGACTTGCTCAAGGTTAAAAAGCTAGTAAAGTATCAAGTGTCTCAGGTTGGACTTGAAGTTAGGTCCTTCTGACTCCAGAACCCGTGCCACTTAGCTGTCCCCTGATCTTTCTTTTCTGGCAACAATCAGAGCACATTGTACCTCTCTACTGTCACCTGCCACATATTAACTCGCATTGTTCAACGTGTGATCTCTACAAGATCATAAACTCCCTGAGGGCAGGGATCTTGTTTTTATATCCTTCACTAGGCAATGCACATGGTGGATGTTTAATCAATGTTTCTTGAATAACTATTTTACAGTGTGTCCTGTGAGGCAGGCTCTTCTGGGTCTGACTTCCTAGTCTGGGTCTCCTTTCCCAGAATAGCATTTGTCTTAGTAGGAACAGTTTGACAAGTCTGCTTCTATTGCAGGTAGATGAGTATGATTTAAGTATGACTTGGAGTAACCTACTGCTCTTTAGCTGCGATGGCTGCAGGTAAAGAAAGGTGACAGATTCTTTGCTATCTTTCTCTACCACTGATCTGTCAGGTTTATCAACAACTCCTCTCAGTGTGGTGTTTCTGCTTGGTGATTCTAATGAAAACTGATCTTCCAACAAGATTTTAGAGTTTTGGGTGGCTAGGTGGTGCAGTGGATAGAGCACCAGCCCTGGAGTACCTGAGTTCAAATTTGGCCTCAGACACTTAATAATGACCTAGCTGTGTGGCCTGGGGTAAACCACTTAATTTCATTGCCTGGCAAAACAAACCAAAAATAAGAGATTTTAGAGTTCAAATAACCTCTATTCATAATCTCATCTCATCCTTACAGACAATGGAAAGAGTGAAGAAGTTGGCTGGCTCCTCTGAGGGTGGAGTTTCTGCTTGTGGATTCTGATGAAAACTGTCCTTTCAACATCATTTTATAATTTTCAAATCACCTCCATCATCTCATCTAATCCTTGTCATTAGGGGCACAATGGAAAGAGTGATGAAGATGGACTACAGAACCCAAACCAACAAACGCTTGCTACCTCCTTAACCTTTCTGGATCTCAGTTTCCTGTTGTGAAAACGAAGGGTTTGAGCGAGATGATCGCTAAGGTTAAGTCCATGATCCTTTGATTCGGTGAAGCCAGGGAGGTGTTACAGGTGCCCTTCTTCCCTTTGTATGACCGTGCTCAGTGGCCTTCTAGGAGGGAGAGGGGCTTTTGGGTTGGGTTCTCCTAGTTCTGGTCTCCAGGTTCTGGGCTGTCTGTAAAGGAGAGAGGGAGCGAGTAGCCACTGGGACTGTATTCGGCGGCTTTGGGCGGGCAAAGAGGGGAAGGGGCGAAGGGGTGGGAGCGCCCCCGGTTGCAGGTCGGGCTACGTCTCCGGAGTCTCCCTCCACTAAAGGCCACCTCTCAGCCCTGCCCCCGGCCGCCCGGCCCCACCCGAGCCACACGTGGGCTCCAGCACGTCCGCTGCCAGCCCCCCTGACGTCAGCGCTGCTCAGGCCATATAAGACCCCGCCCGGGGGCCGGCCTCGCGCCAGTCCGGGAGCAGCCAGCCTTCTCGTGTCCCGGGGACCCCTCCGCATCCTCACCGGCCACCTCGCTTCCAGCCCGGGTATTTGGGGAAGCGCATGGCGGGGCAAGAGCGCGTGGGAAGGGAGGGGGCAAGAGCGCTGGGGGGGCCTGCTTCTCACTTGGGGTGCTGTGGGCCTGGAGGGATCAAAGAGCCCGGGCCGAGCTCCGGGAGCAGGACTTTTGACCCGCCTTGCCTGGCCGGAGGATAGGGCTGAGACCTGGCCCGGGCAGCCCACAACGCCTCCGGGCCCGGGCCCAGCTCGCCCGGCTCCGGGACCAAGTCCTCCTGGCGGGCGGGGGGAGAGCGGGAGGCTGGGGCTGGGGCGTCCCTGCTTTCTGCCCCCCATCCCCTCTCTAGAGAGCCAGAGCTTCAGCTCCCTGGGGAGCGGGCGGACTCCCGATCTGGGGGCCAGAGTGAATGGGGGACTGGCCCTGGGGCAGAGGCTGCCGAGAGCACCCCCGGGGGGGGGGCCTGGCCCCAGTAGCCCACCCCCCAATCTGCAGACCTGCATTTCTTAAACACGGATGAGCCAGTGGCCGCAGCTGCGGGCCAACGTGCTCCCTAACCAGCTGCAGGATAATCCCCTTGGCTGGATATCCGGGGAGCAACTTTGCCTCAAGTTGCGGGCTTGGACGGATTGATCCTAAAGGCCATGAGGGTTTGACCTTTTCTCCTCTGGGAGAACTTTACTCCCCCCACCCCTTTTTTGTCCAGCGGAAATAAATCTCCAACATTTTTAACCCTTACTGTAGCAGAAAACTCAATTCAAGGGGCGGCTAGGTGGCATAGTGGATAGAACGCCGGCCCTGGAGTCAGGAGAAAACTCAACTATATAATTATTAAAACAATCATGATATAATTATTTAAATAATATGAACCATCTCCAATGGAGGAATCAGTGGCTCTGAATTTTATAGCTTAGCTTTCAGAATTTCAGCAATGAGAAAATGTAATTGAATTAAATTAAATTTAAATTAAATGTAATTAATACTGCCTCAATAATTGTGAACTTTGAATATGGACTAGGAATGACCAGGAGATTTGGGTACAAATGCCATCCCTGCAACTGCTTAACTAGGCAAGTCATCCAGTCTTCCTGGGATTATTTTTAGTTGTCTGTAAATGGAAGAGATCGGACTAGTGATCTTTAAAGGCTCCTGGAGCTTTGGGTGTTGGACGAAAAGTGCTATGGAAGCAGTTTTTGCTTCTTGGTCTTGCTTGGACAAGATGCATTTGCAATCCTGCCAGGCACTGCTGCTGCCTAAGGCAGTCGATGGCATTTTTATTTTATAGTGTTACTTATTAAGTATATTTTATATAAAATCATACAAAAGTAAGGTTATAGATACCTATTGTGTTCATTTTCTCTATATATAGGTTATTTCTATAAAATGGATAATATACATAACATTTTTGAACCACACCCAAAAATGTGCTTCCTATTTATTACCCACTCACAAAATGGTGATTTTGTTCACTTTGATCCCTTCTGGTCTGATTCTGCCATTCTTAAAGTTGTGTGAAATTCCAAAGAAACTTCTTCCTTGTAACCACAGGTTACTGCATTTCCACTCTGGTGGTGGAACTTTAATTTCCTTTTGGATGTTGGAGGCTGCTCCCCCTCCTCCGCAATCCTTTCTGAATTTCCTTTGGACAGAGTATTACTTCACCCCCAGCCTGTATTTGCTTATTGTGGGGTGTGTTGCAATAATGAACCGATTGCTACAAAGTGGAATGGAGAGTTTTATAACCTATTTCCTGCTCGTTCCCCCCCCCCCCCCATCCAGAATCCAGTTTGAAGCGGCAGGGCCTGGTCTCTATCTCTCCTCCCATCAGCTTTTATTGTCCGACGGGGCGATTGATTGCTGGGGATAATCAGCTTCTTGCCTTGGAGTTTCTCCCAAGGGATTTTAAGGTTGGAGGGGGAGGAGGGGTCCCGTGAAACCTGCTGCATGGGGGTGGGGAAAACGTGGAGCTAGATGTGGCCGTAAATGGAGAAGTTACTGACACAACTAAAGCACTTTTTTAAATTTGTTAATATTTCATTTGTTTTCCAGTTATATGCAATAGTATCGACCTATCTTTTTTTGTAAGGTTTTGAATTTTACAATTTTTCCCTTCTCCCCTGTCTGATAGTCTTTACATTGTTTCCATGCCGTACATTGATGTAAATTGAATGTGTTACAAGAGTAAACATAAACCCCCTTCCACCCCCAAGAAGATGGGAAACCTCAAGAATAGAGAGAGGGGGAGAAAAAATGGACTTCAGACTCCAATGTCTCTGTCTCTGGGGTGAGCCCCCCCCCCAGACAAGTTGCTTCTATATTTTTCCCACAACAACTAAAGCACTTTTAAAAAATAACATGACAATTTGGATCAATGTACAACATGGAAATAAATTAAAAACTGATAGATTGCTTTCAGTGGGGGAGGAGTGAGATTGGGGGGAAAAATTGTAAAATTCAAATAAAATATTTAATAAAAAAAATGAATATAAATGTAAGCTGCCGTTATGTATCAAGGTAATTTTAAAGTTGAAGGTGGGGGGCAGCTCTTTGTGGGGAGAGGGCCGAACTCTAATGGGGGGGGGAAATCTTCCTGCCCTCTGGGAGGCTGGAGAGTTGGGCTGCACGTGCGCCGCGCTGGCTCCTCCCCGTCCCCCACCCCCACCTCCGCGCAGGCGCAGAGGCAGCCCCTGGCGGGGAGGAGGGGAGGAGAAAGGAGAGGAACGCGCATGTGCAATGCTGGGGCCGGCTCCCTCCAGGACCCTCTGCCTTAGACCGTTAATGGCAGTTCCGCTGTATCCCCTTGAGCGGCCATTGAGGGCCGGGTGTCACCGGCCTCCCTGCCCTGGGCCGAGGGGAGCCCACCTCGACTTCTTGCCAGAGACAAAAACCGTGAAATTACTTTTTAAAAAGCTGCTCCGAGGTCCATGGGGCAAGATGGCTTCAGGAGGCTACACTTACTACCAACAAACCACCTTTATCTATAGGAAGGCCAAGGTGGGAGGGGGCTCCCACCCCCATCTTAACCTCCTCCTCCCTTGGATCCTTGGTGGATCTGGCCCCCCACTTCCCAGCTCTGCACCCCCAAAAGCCAGTACCACAGCCTGCCAATAAGTCAGTCTAAGAGAGGATGGTGAAGTAACTCAGGGATGACTGTAGAGACATGACTTTATGCTTCCTCTTTTTAAAACCTTCATATTTTAAATTTTCACACCCCTAGATTCACACCAAAATGGGAACTTCTGTCAAGGATCAGCTGATTTTGAATGTCCTAAAGGAAGACCAGGTCCCCCATAACAAGATCACTGTTGTGGGGGTTGGTGCTGTTGGCATGGCATGTGCCATCAGTATCTTGATGAAGGTGAGTAAGGGTCTGGCCTGGATCAGTCCTGAAAGTCCCAACAGCTAGTAGAATTTTATGAGTGCCAAAAAAGACAAAAAAATAAGGTAGTTGCTTACACAGAGGACACAAAATCTGCAAAACTTAAAGGGTTTTAAATATGTAAGATTGAGTTGACATTCAAAACTTGTAGGAACATAAAAATCCATGTTGTTTAAATAACCTTTGGAGATCTTCAGGTATATGGATTTATTCTGTTTTTCTGCTGTAATTCTTACTCATTGAAGCAGAATCTGCTGCCAGGACAGGTGTGTCCCCACACTTGAAACAAAGCTTGTCCCCTAAGTGTGGGATGCCTGCCTGGGGCTACCTAGAACCAGTCTTTTTGACTCCAGTCTTGGTATTCTTTTCTTTGCTCCCTTTTAAAGCAGATCTTTTTAGCATAGGTATCCTGATATTAGGAATTTTAAAGCGTTTTCCCTTTCATATATCAAATAAAAAACAACATGGGTAATAGGCACAGTCTGAATTTATATCACTTTAATGTCACATACAATTTACTAACTTGACCTAGAACAAATCACCTTATTTTCTCTCATTGATTAGTTTCTAGATCTGCAAAATGGAGTTCTCAGCCTATTGACACAACTAAAGCACTTTTTTTTTAAAACTTTTTGCTAGGCAGTGTGGTTAAGCAGCTTGCCCAAGGCCACATAGCTAGGTAATTAAGTGCCTTAGTTCACATTTGAACTCAGGTCCACTTGACTCCAGGGCAGCTGCTCTAGCCACCCCCCAACTAAAGCACTTTTAAAAAATAACATGAAGGATGGCTAGGTGGCATAGTGGATAAAGCACTGGCCCTGGAGTCAGGAGTACCTGGGTTCAAATCCGGCCTCAGACACTTAATTACCTAGCTGTGTGGCCTTGGGCAAGCCACTTAACCCCATTTGCCTTGTAAAAAAACCTAAAAAAATAACATGAAGCATAAATAGAAGCTGCTCTTAATGTATCAAGGCATTTTTTTTTAAAGTTGAAGGTGGGCAGCTAGGTGGCACAGTGGATAAAGCACTGGCCCTGGAGTCAGGAGTACCTGGGTTCAAATCCGGCCTCAGACACTTAATAATTGTCTAGCTGTGTGTGAACTTGGACAAATCACTTAACCCCATTGCCATAAGGAAATTAATTTTAAAAAAAAGGTGAAGGTGAATTCTTAATTGCAAGAAAACTTGTTTTTTAAAAGTTAAGTAATGATTTTGTCTACCTGCTCATATATGCAAATGTGAAACTTCTCCCATGTTCTAGATTGTAGAAGTATTAACTGAAAGTTAAAACCCACCTTTATACTTTTTTAATTGATAATTTCATTTTTCCAGTTTATGAAAGTTTTACAACATTTATCCACATGCATATACATATTTTTAAGTTATATAATTCCCTTTCACCCTCCCTTACCGCTCCCTCCTCTCAGTGGCAAACACCATATAATACTCATCATAGTACTCTTTAAAAATTATCTGGAAAAAAAAGAAACTGAGGATATTATTGGAACCAATCACATTGAGTCAGTTTTCAACTTGAATTGAATTCCAGATAATGTAAACTGGCTATTTAGAGTGTGGAATTCATTTTTTCAATGTTTAAACAATGTTTAATAAAAAGAAAATATAATAAATATAAAAAATATAATAAAATATAATAAAAAGAAAGTTGTGTTGTCAGACTAGCACAAACCAGTTGAAACATTACTGCTATAAATGGGTCTATATCATCCTCTTATAACAATAGAAAAGGGAGTTCTAAGTTCCACTTGAAGATTTATTTTTCAAAACTAAATTCTATTCATCAGGAAAGCTGTATCCCCAGCATGGTTTCTATAGGATTTGAGATTTGTGAGTGGGTAGAGGTCACAGGCCAGAAAAGGAGGTTTTTATATTTTTTTCCTATAAAAGCTCTAAGGCAGAGATGTAGTTTAAAGTAACTAGCAATTCATGACACCAAAGAACACAAGAACAAATGCTAAGGTTGGACACATCTGCTTTAAGCATTTGGTAATAAGAGAGCTGCTTTAACTATGGTTCCTAGAGCAGTGGCAATGAGGACAGGATAGACAAGATTTCAGTTGCAGATGGGAAGTAAAGGGACAGAAAGGAAGTGACAGCATATTATAATTGTCAGATTTTTCCTGGGGGCGGGGCGGGAACTAACTTGTACCTTACATCCAGGCAGGTTTTGATTTTCTGGAAATCTAACAGTACTTCCAACAACTTTCTTGTGGTACTTTTTCTAGACTTTTCCCCTCCTTTTCAAAGTTGTTTGGATTCTTTATTTTTCTTAATTCTCTCATTATTAATAATGTTAACAACTTCTACCTTCTAAGACCTGACTTTTTAGTAGTATGACTCCTACTTCGCTGAAGAATCTTAGTGCCTTTTTGTGAATTGACATCATAGAGTTGCTAACCTTTTGGTTATAAGTGTCTGGTCCTCTCAGGGTAAACTGTCATTGGGATAATTTTTTATCTCTGCAGCTTTGTAAATCTGCCATAACATTTTGTGGTGCACTGAGGCAACTTTCCAGAATCTGGGGTCATAATAGACCATCAGTGTAGGATTTCAAGGGCCATGTATTCATAGGGATATTTTATTCAGTGTTTATTGAATACAGTTTCTTGAGGGATGAGGAAGATAATATGAAATTTTCTATCATCCTTGAGGACTTAATTGAATTATTTGAATTGAAATTAATTTAATTGAAAATATCTCTTCCAGGACTTGGTTGATGAACTTGCCCTAGTTGATGTCATAGAAGATAAGCTAAAGGGAGAGATGATGGATCTCCAACATGGCAGCCTTTTCCTCAAAACACCAAAGATTGTTTCTGGCAAAGGTTAATTTTTTTTTTTTTACTAAATTTTTCTTTTTTAATACTTTTTCCTTTTACCTCCCCTCCACACCAGTCAAAAATAGAGAAAACTCTTATAACAAACTCAGTCAAGCAAAATCCCATTAGCTATATGCAGAAATGTCTTGTTTTGCATTAGGCTATCATCTTTTATAGAGTTTCATAATATAATTCACATGATTTAATTTCTGTTATTCTCATGGAAGATAATTCCTAGAGTAGTTTGACATTGGAGCATTTTGGTACTGATCCCTTGTTAGGTAATCAATTACTTCCTATTTTATACTGTAAAAATAAGATTTTCCACAATGTGGAAGAGATTGCATAATCACATTCCCCCCCCCAGATAATTGTAGGTTTTTCACCTGAAATTATAGGTTCTTAAACGTTCCAAATGCTTGTCTCTCATGTGTAAATATTTCTTTGCTAATAACTTTCTTGCTGGGTTGACATATATCAGTTTCACCTTGAATTGGAAATAGGAAAAAAAAATCATGGTTGCTGGAATTTGTAGGATTTTAGATTTTTTTAAAAAAATTATAAATATTTTCCAATTACATCCATTGGTAGCTTCTACCAATCTTTTTTGGACAAGGTTTTGAATTTTACAATTTTTTTTTTCTTCCTTCCCTCCCCCTACCCCCAACAGAAGGCAGTCTGATATGTCTTTACATTTGCTTCCATGATGTGCATAGGTCAAAATTGAATGTGTTGAGGAAAAATAGATCCAAAAGGAAGAAAGGAAACAGAGATAGCAAAATAACATAATAGAGACAACTTTTAAAAACTGAAGATAATAGTAATCTTTGATTTTTGCTTAAACTCCACAATTCTCTGGATACAGATGATATTCTCCATCACTGACCCTCTAAAATTGTTTATTGCACTGATGGAATAAACAAGTCCATCAGGGTTGCTCATCATCCCATGTTATTAGTGTGTACAAATGCCCTTCTGGTTCTGCTCATCTCTCACTCATCAATTCATTCAAGTCTTTGCAAGTTTTTCTGAAATCCCATCCCTCATGATTTTTTATAGAACAATAGTGTTCCACAACATACATACCATAGTTTGTTTAGCCATTCCCCAATTGATGGACATTTACTTGATTTCCAATTCTTTGCCACCACAAACTGGTCTGCTATGAATATTTTTGTATATATGGGATTTTTACCCTTTTTCGTGATTTCTGGGATACAGACTACTCAGTAGTGGTATTGCTGGATCGAGGGGTAAGCACATTTTTATTGTCCTTTGGGGATAGGATATAAGATTTTTAAAACTCCTTAGCTTTTAAGCAAAATAGGACTAAGAGCAGCTTGGATATTTTTAGTAGGCAGAAGATCACTCTTTCTCTAAGGCAAACAGCAATAGCAACTGGTCAACATTTCCTAAAGATAAAGAAATAAAATGGGAAGCAAATTCTTTTTGGGTATTGGTTCAGAATGGCAGTAAAGAAACATTCTTTGTGGTTTAGGTATTAGACATTAATCTACAGTTGTAAAGGACATGGCCCAGATCTGGAGAATTCTCTTTTTTTTGCAAGGCAGTAGGGTTAAGTGGCTTGCCCAAGGCCACACAGCTAAGTAATTATTAAGTGTCTGAGGCTGGATTTGAACTCAGGTACTCCTGATTCCATGACTGGTTCTCTATCCACTGTGTCACCTAGCCATACCAGATCTGGAGAATTTTTGGCACTTTTGAATTTTTTCTTTTATGGGGTATTTAACTTACTGTAAAATTTGGGTTGATTGGTATACAATACTAGGCATTTTTATGCATTTCTGAGTTTCTAAAGTTTTTCCTTGTCATCTCTGGCTTCTTAATTCACATGTCTGTGACTTCTGCAAAGCTGCCCCCCCCCCCCAAATTTCCATTTAATTTCTTATGTGAACTTTATATCAAAACTGGGGAAAGTTGAGATGTGGAAGGCATAACTGTTACCTTTGACTTTTCTTCAGACTACAGTGTAACTGCAAACTCAAAACTGGTTGTTGTTACTGCTGGGGCACGCCAACAGGAGGGAGAAAGTCGTCTTAACTTGGTCCAGCGAAATGTGAATATTTTTAAATTCATCATTCCCAATATTGTTAAATACAGCCCTAATTGCAAGCTGCTTATTGTTTCCAACCCAGGTAAGATTTATTTGACTGTTAAGACAATTTTTAATGTCTTGGCTAAAATCCAGAATTGATCAAACTATAGTAAACCTTAAGAGCACCTGTCAGTCACTGTAAAAATATGTTTCTATATTTGTTTGTTGTTAATATATGATGATTCTGGGAGAATTATTATGATTGTGTTAGATCACATCATGTTTGGTTCCTTGTACTGTAAGATAATTGAGGTATTTCATGAGTATTGATTAGGCATAATTTTTACTCTCAATTGTCCTCTGCCAGAAGACTTAATATTTATATTGTCTACATTTTTTTTCATCAGTGGATATTTTGACATATGTGGCCTGGAAGCTGAGTGGCTTTCCTAAAAATCGTGTTATTGGAAGTGGTTGCAATCTGGATTCTGCCCGTTTCCGTTACCTAATGGGGGAGAGACTTGGTATCCATTCTTCAAGTTGTCATGGATGGATTCTTGGGGAACATGGAGACTCCAGTGGTAAGATTCCCATAGAACTAAGTAAATAATTATAAAAAATTCCACTGGTTCTAATTTTGAATTACAATTTAAAGTTGCTTGGAACTTGAAGGTCTTGTTTATCTATAGGGAATTTCTTATGAAAACTCCACCTCTTGTGAAGGAATGGGCTATGTTACCTTTATTTAGCTGGTAAAAATTGAAACTTGTCCTGAGTACAACTTCACTAACTTGATTTCAATAGTCAGCAACATGGTTTAAGTTTTCCTTGAATTGGCTAGCTCTGAAAAGGTCAGCGTTGTAATTCAAGTTGGATATGGTTTATGGACTATCCATATCTGTCTGTCAAAACTGTCTTTATCTGAAGAAGCATAATAATATAGTAGAAAAGATCAAGTTTGGATTCTTGCTCTGATATTTACTTAATATGTGCCCATGTTGAGTTTCTCTCCAAAAACCCTATTTATTGATACTCAAAAAAGGAAATGGTAATTCGCACTCATGGGATTGTCCTGAGAAAAGTACTTGAACTTAATAGCCATAACATATAAGTATGGCTATTAGAACATTTGAAGAATGTTGCAGAATAGCTATTCAGAGAACCCCTAAAATGTTTGTTTTGCTGAAGAGTCAACTATCTTATCCTAATGTTTTGGGTCTGGGAGGTTTACTCATTACAACTCCAGATCAATGGACAGTTTAAAGTATAGTAGAAAGTTAGTAACTTCCTATTTCCTTTCTTGATCTTCTAAGGGGATAAGATAATGCTTAGGAATAAGGAACTAAAGAAATCTCGAAGGGAATATGAAAGAAATATATAAAAGGAATAGAAGGAAATAAAAAAATAATTAAAGTATTAAAGATTTATTTAGTCTAGTTCCATATAAATCATACCATTTTTATTAAAAAAAGTATACTTGCAGTTTTATCTCAATGGAAAAAGAATTATTTAAAGAAACAACATTGCTTTCTCTAAATAGTTTCTCTGAATAAAATATGGGGTAGAAGTAATAGGAAGTTAGAAAATTAGACCATAATTACTATAGGATGCTTGGAAATAAATTTTCACATGTTAGAATTTTTTTTTCAGTTCCTGTGTGGAGTGGTGTGAATGTTGCCGGTGTATCTCTAAAGAATCTTCATCCTGCTTTGGGAACTGATAGTGATTCAGAAAATTGGAAGCAAGTTCACAAACAGGTGGTTGACAGGTTAGTCTTTAAAACATGAAATTCCATTTTCCGTTTGAATGTTTATATGCAGAAAACCAAAAATTCAATACAATACTTTTTTGTTTAAGAAATGTCAAGGCTCAAAGACTAAATTTAATGGATCTATCGTCAGCAATATTACTTCCTTACTCTGTTTAATTCTAATTCTTTTCCATAAATGTTCTAAAGATCTGTTCTCTGGAGGATACAATCATTGCTTTCAAAGATTATATAAAAGAAACAAGTAAATTTATTTTGTCTTTTTGTACCACTTGTTCTATTCACAACATAAAAAGTTCCTAGTTTCTTAGTACAGTATAGAACAAAGGATCAAAAACATTTTTTTTCAAAGATTCTTATTTATTTTGAGTTTTACAATTTTCCCCCTAATCTTGCTTCCCTCCCCCCCACCCCCCACAGAAGTCAATTTGTCAGTCTTTGTTTCCATGGTATACATTGAAGGGATCAAAAATTTTAAACCTATAAATTATGTTGGAGTGAAATCCATGGATAGGGAAGATTTCTGTTTGTAGCATTCTCTATTAACGTTCTTTGAAAACTTCCTGCTCATTCCTTCTGACAAATCATTTACTAACTTCTTATAACTGGCAGTGCTTATGAAGTCATCAAGCTGAAGGGCTACACTTCTTGGGCCATTGGCTTGTCTGTGGCAGATCTGGCAGACAGCATTATGAAAAATCTTAGGAGAGTGCATCCAATTTCCACCATGATTAAGGTAAGTACCTGTTATATAAGTAAATGGTTTTAAATAGGTTGGGGGGGGTTTGAGTGCTATTTGTGAAAAAAATAGTCACAATGGCAGATTTTTATGGGTTCACAGCATAGTGAATTAAGTGTATTTGGGGGGGGTAGAATTAGGCAAGAAGAAATATGTTCAAAATTAGTGTAAAATCCTACATTTGGATTAATTGACAAAGTTTACTCCATAGATATTCGAGGAGACAGGGCCAGATAGTAAAATGACTCCCAATTTAAAGGTTTGTAAAGAACTTTCCTCAGTCTTGTAAGGTGAAAAGACTTAGTGACATCTAAGTGGTGAGAGGAAGTGATTTACTTAAATGGTAACTTTGTGATTCAAGTGTTGAGTCTCATGATTCCAAATCTAGCATTTTTTTTCTATTATGCCCTGGGGCTTCAGAATAACACTTCTTATTAAAAACAGTCTTGGTAATAGATATAGTGAGCACCTAAAGTGACTGGAGGTGATCCACACATGGAATAGTGTATTCAGTTCAGCACATACTATATAGCTTAGAAGGGACATTTAAATTCATGAAATAGTTTTACTTTAGAAAGAATGTCCCTTGAGCATATTGCCAGTTTAAAAAATAAGTTATAGTCAAATTATAGCAAATTGCTTTTTTTAATTCCCTTTTCCTGAGGAGCATTTTCTTGAAGTAAAAGGTTTCAGGTTGTAAATTGGCATTTTGGTTATACACTTATACACAAAGAAAAATGTGGACAACGTTATCAAGTTAAACTAGAATACACAAACTTATTAAAAGCATCCTTTTAAAAAACAGTGGAATTCAATAGGTTCAATACGTAGTAATAATTTTTAAAAAGCCACATTTGTTGTATGTGAATATTTAGAAAGTGCTTGTTCAATAGACTGGGAGGGGTGAATAATAGAGGTTAATAAATAGACTTAGCTGTTGATGCTGATCTTGCCCCCCAAACCCATTTTAGACTGAAAAAGACAGTTAAACAAATTCCAACTGCCTTGTGGTGTTTATGGTAGATATCAAGAGTATAGTGTGAAAGAAAAATATGATCTCATTTTGTCTTTCAGGGTCTATATGGCATTAATGAAGATGTCTTCCTTAGTGTCCCTTGTGTCTTGGGGCAGAATGGTATTTCTGATGTGGTGATGGTAACTCTGACTCCGGAGGAGGAGGCCCGTTTAAAGAAGAGTGCAGAAACTCTTTGGGGAATCCAGAAGGAGCTGCAATTTTAAAACTTTAAATGTGCTTCCATTTTACTGTCTTGAGAACATGACAGTGATTAAGGGATTGTGTATGACGTGCTATGGTCAAATCCTTCCTCTGATTTAGTAATTGAACACCAGAAATGTAAAACTTAAGAACACACTCTAGACTCTAGACTCTTCCCAAAGTTAGAAATGGGGAATACAATGTGACTGTTAAACCCTGTTATTTGCACAACGATGCTGGATCAGACTTGTACAGTCATAAACATAGTTACTGTCAAGCAGAACCACAGGTTATGTCACTGCCTATTTTGTAGGTGCTAGTTTCCCAAAGGTCCATAACATTCTTGGACACAACACCATACATACTAATAAAGTAGCAGTACTTTATTGATACATTTTATCCTTCCCTCCATTAGAGCTCTTTAGCATGGCCCCATGAATCACCTTTCAAGGACCTGATTTTGTCTACTTATATATACTATTTCAATAGTTGTAAATTTCAATATTATATAAAGATCTATGTATGTACAACGATGCAACCAATTTGACAAGTGTCATACTAACCCAAATACTGAATAAACAACAAAATAACTGATTTATGACTCTTTTTAAAATAACTTTATTCCATTTTAGTTTGAGATTTTAGGATTAAAAATTAGAAATGCTGCTGGGATATGTCATTCCTAAGGAAAAAAACCTAGAGAAAGATTAGAGGTGAATACCAGGTCATCATTGGCACAGATACATCAATGTGTATGGCTGCTCCTGGCATTGTGGCTCACAAGCCATTCATGCCTCTGCTCTTGACCAAAACTCTTACTTCCTTCTGTAAATCTGGGTTCTGTTTAATGTGTTAGGAACCTTTCTCTTATCTTCTTAAATCAAGTGGATACCAGCTGTCATTCAATGTTATCCCTTTTTCTGACTGACCAAAATTATTTTTCTTGATTGTGGTTTCATCAAATTTACATTACAAGACAAAGAACACAGGAGATCATAGGAACAACTTCTCATTTTTTCGTTTTTAAAATGTGTGTGTGTGTGTGTGTGTATCAACCAAAGTACCTGGTCATTTATTACTAAAAATATTTCATAAAGATGTAATTAAAGTCATTGGTATGAATTTCCAGTTGGGTACAAAAACAGTAGAGAAACGGATCCTCAAAAAGCTTTCAACAAAACTGGTTTCTTCAGAGTCTATTATGTACAAAATTTTGGTTATCTTTTCTCCTAGGGAAAATTAAAGCCAAATGCTATAAACCTGTGAGAGAATCAAAGAATGGAGGCAACAAGGAGAAAGGACCAGGCAGGGTTTTGTATTTTATCTAGGCCTTAGGATTGCAAGGAGGGGCCCTATGGGTGATAAGAGGCTGTATCTTTGGCACTACATTTTTACTACCTTAAGAGTTGATCTAGATAACCACTGAGCCTCTAGACCTCTAGAGGGCTGGGGGGAAAAAATGGGAAGCCACTTGAATTTGTAAAATAGGCTGGTATAAACAGTTGTTCATCTTGTTTGACAAACTGACCCCATTTGTTCTGTTCTTGGGAAAGACTGGAATGCTTTGCTACTTTTTTTTTTCTGTTTTTACAAATGGAGAAACTTCAAGTGACCTGCCCAAAGTTAGTGTCTAAGGCCAGATTTGAACACATAAGTCTTCCTGACTCAAAAGCCCAAAAGAATCGGGTTTTTAGCTGGACACAAAATTTGAGACAAGATTGTGTGGCATAATATTGTAAAAAATGAAAAACTAATGTATCTTGGACATAATAAAAATACCATGTCACTAAGGTAATTTTATCTAAGTTAAATTCATTCTGAAGTCAAGACAGAATAAGTTGGGAAGTCAAGAACAGATGCACGTTTGGGAGGAAAACTAATGTACTCAGTTTGAGATACTTTGAATTGGAGATACAGGATGGTAGGATATCCAGGTTATCAAGAACTATTTTAAAATATGAATTGAGATATCTGAGATAATTGAATCTTCTGAAAACTGGTTGAAGGATAGCATTCTAAGAAAGACATGGTAATGTTTATCTGTGAGAAGTTAAGCCACCTTTTTAAGAGGAAGGAAGGAATATAATGTGGATGAAGAAAAATGAAAATTTTAAGTTTATTCAAGTATTTTTAAAGTGTTAACAGTGCTAGAAGCTGTTGTAAATAAGACAAAAATGATCACTGCCCTCCATCACAGATCACATTACTTAGGCCTGCTGAAAGTTTATACCTCTGGCCTGAGATGCCCTTGAGATTTTTGAGAAACAGCACTCATACTAAAGAATGAAGTGTCAGTGCCACCAGAGCATAGACATCAGAACCATAACAAACTCCCAACAGTCCCTCCAGTGGCAAACTTGGCCTAAAGGTGATAGGGGCCCTCAAAAATGTTCATTCTTGTGTCACTGGGAAGTGTCCAAAGCTAAAGAGGAATCATTCCTCTGCTGTGGCCAGATCATATGGATAATCACATTTCCAAAAGAGCTATCCCCAAGAATTTTGTAAAAAAGTAAAGCAATCCAGGATAACTCTTAAACTAGTCAATGCCTTATTCTTTGGGGGGAAGGGGAGATGAAGGGGGGATGGTTCAGTATTATAAGCAACTGGTGTGAGTTTCTAAACATAGGAGCTATCTGAACCAAAATGGGCTGCCTCATGTTCTAAGATTTCATTTTAAGAAATTTTAGAACTCATCTGAAGTCCAGAATCATGCCCAAAGCTACATAAGTGGCAGGGTCATTCATATTCCAAGTCAGAGCCTTGGTCTTCACACCTAGTGCTTTTCCCCACAGCACTACAATGCAGGTCAGATATCCTGTATTTAATGGATTGAGTCTCCTAGGAGATTATATTTGGACAACAGCTGATATCTCTCACTATTTGTCTAAATGTTAGTTTTGTGATTTAGAGCTTTATGACTTCCTTGCCAAAAATTCTTGATAAGAATTAATGACTGGATGGTTTCAAATATCCTTTTACTTAGTGATTACAAGATTTTTTTTGTACTTAACAATTTTATGAAATTCATGAGACAATTGTCAAAACCATGGTTACAATAAGCTACATAAGAGATTCAGTTTCTCTTCATTCATTCTATTTGTTAATAGTACAATTTTAAACTCCCAATCATTGAGCAATATTTCTTAATATTAGCATTCATGAACGTTATAATATAATCCCAATCATGTATTTTTCAACTTAAAAAACTTCTTAACATACATACTTAGTAATGCATAAAAAATCAACCCATTTATGGTTATGTCATTAAAAAGGTGATCTTATAGCTGGAATACATTTTTTTTTTTATGTTTTTGCAAGGCAGATGGGGTTAAGTGGCTTGCCCAAGGCCACGCAGCTAGGTAATTATTAAGTATCTGAGGCCAGATTTGAACTCAAGTATTCCTGACTCCAGGGCCGGAGCTCTATCCGCTGCATCACCATCTGCTCTTGAATAATTTTTTTTTGCTCTTTAATTTAGCATATTTGTTTATTCTGATTTTGTATGAATGATTTTTTTATACATTACTAAAATATTCTTCAAGAGTAAACATAATAACCCCTCCCCCCCAAGAAAATATAGATCTGCATAAGCGATAAAGGGGAGAGAAAATAAAATTAAAATTAATAATAATAATAATTGTAGGTATGGCCAGGTGGTGCAGTGGACGGAGCACCGGCCCTGGAGCCAGGAGCACCCGAGCCCAAATCCGGCCCCAGACACCCAACAGTCATCTAACTGTGTGACCCCATGCAAGCCACCCCAAACCCATTGCCCTACAAGAACCAAAAAAAAAAAGACCCAAAATAAAATAGTAATAATAATAATAATAATAATAATAATAATAATAATAATAATAATAGGGGTGGCTGGGTGGCAGACAGATCACTGGCCCTTGAGCCAGGAGCACCCAGGTTCAAATCCAGCCTCAGACATTCAACAATCACCCAGCTGTGTGACCCCAGGCAGGCCACCCAGTCCCATTTGCACTGCAACAACCCCCAGAAAATAATAATAATAAAAAATGTGCTTCAGTCTGTGTTCCAACACCACCACCTCTGTTGCAGGTGGATCACATTCTTTAGGATAAGTCCATCACAAAAGTTACTTCCATATTTTTCCACCATTGCCATTGCTGATCGCAACTCCCTCCTTTCGTATTTCTCCACTATCATGTACTATATTTTCTCTCTCCTTTCACTCTGTCTCTGCTATAGGGTAGTTGAGTGGCGGCAGACAGACAGATCCCCAGCCCTAGGGCCAAGAGGCCCTGAACTCACATACCACCCCTTACCCAGCATCCCACCTGGCCCTATGGTCCCGGACAAGCCATCCCATCCCAGCCCCTTGCAAGAAGTAAAAAAGAAAATGTGTTATATCTGATCATTCTCTCCCCCCGCCATGGTCCATCCTCTCCTCCATCACTCACATACGCCCCCTTCCCCCTGTCCCCCTTCTCTCCTTACTACAGATGTCTACACCCCATTGAATATATATGCTGTTTCCTCTCCTAGCCACCTCTGGTGAGGGCAAAGATTCCCTCATTCCCCCTAGCCTTCCCCTCTTCCATATCATTGCAATAGCTCATTGTAATAAAGGAAAATCTTATATGAAATATCATAACCTATTCCTCCTCATTTTTTTCTCCCATTACACTTTCCTTTTAACTATTGACTCCATTTTTACAATATATTATATCTTCAAATTCAGCTCTCTCCTGTGCTTCATCTATAAAAGCTCCTTCTGCATACTCTATTAAATGAGAAGTTTCTTATGAGTATTATCAGTATCATTTTTCTATACAGGAATACATTTAGTTCATCATCATTAAGTCCCTCATATTTTCCTCTTCTCCTCCACTCTCTATGCTTTGCCTGAGTCATGTATTTGAAGATCAAACCTGTTCAGCTCTGGCCATTCCAACAGGAACATCTGAAATTCCCCTGGTTCATTGAAAGTCCATCTTTTTCCCTGGGTAGTTTTGCTGGGTAGTTGATTCTTGGTTGCATTCTAAGCTCTTTTGCCTTCTGGAATATTGTATCCCAAGCCCTATGAGCTTTTAATGTAGTTGCTGCTAAGTCCTGTGTGATCCTGACTGCAGCTCCACGATATTTGAGTTGTGTCCTTCTGGCTGCTTGTAATATTTTCTCTTTGACTTGGGAGTTCTGGAACTTGACTATAATTTTCCTGGGGGTTGGTTTTTTCTTTTGGATCTCTTTCTCGGGGAGATCGGTATATTCTCTCTATTTCTATTTTGCCCTCTGCTTCTAGGATATCAGGGCAATTTTCCTGTAATAATTCTTTGAAAATGATATCAAGGCACTTTTCCTGGTCTTGACTTTCAGGTATTCCAATAATTTTTAAATTATCTTTCCTAAATCTGTTTTCCATATCAGTTTTTTTTTCAATGAGATGTTTTACATTTTCTTCTAATTTTTCATTCTTTTGGCTTTGAAATATTGAGTCCTGATTTCTCGTAAAATCAGCAATCTCCCTGAGTTCTATTCTTTGTCTGAAGGATTTGTTTTCCTCAGAGAGCTTTCTTATCTCCTTTTCCATCTGGCCAATTCTGCTTTTTAAAGCATTCTTCTCCTCAATAACTTGTTGAACTGTTTTATCCATTTGACCTAACCTGGTTTTTAACATGTTATTTTCCTTCAGCATTTTTTGGATCTCCTTGACTAAGCTGCTGACTTCATTTTTATGTTTTTCCTGCATCTCTCTCATTTCTTTTCCCAATTTTTCTTCCATCTCCCTCACTTGATTTTTTTTTTTAGGTTTTTTTGCAAGGCAGATGGGGTTAAGTGGCTTGCCCAAGGCCACGCAGCTAGGTAATTATTAAGTGTCTGAGACTGGATTTGAACCCAGGTACTCCTGACTCCAGGCCCGGTGCTTTATCCACTATGCCACCTAACCGCCCCCCCCCACTTGATTTTCAAAATCTTTTTTGAGCTCTGTCATGTCCTGAGCCCAATTTCTGTTTTTCTTGGAGTCATAAGATGCAGGAGCTTGTACCTACTCATCTTCAAATTGAGTATTTTGATCCTTCTTGGGATCCTAGGCAAAGTATTTCTCAATAGTGTTCCTCTTTTTTCTCTGCTTACTCATTTTCCCAACCTGAGCCTGCTTTCCAGGTGCTTCCTGAGCTTTTGGGACACTCCCACAAGGAACTCAGTGTGTGAGGCTCTGTCCTCCCTCCTGGTCTGTGAATGATCATAAGGGCTTCCCTCTGCCAGGGGGCTGAGGTGGGGCAGCCTGTTGTTCTATGAGGGGACCTAGACTGTGATTAGGATCTGAATGTGGTCAGAGCCCCAGTGTCCTGTTCCAGGGGCAGAGCTCTGCAGTCTCTCTTCACTCCTCTCCCTAGGCTCAATGGGCTCATGTCCTGGGGGCTTCTGCCTACGCTCCACCTCCTTCTGGTTCCTGGATCTGGGCTGCCAGGGCCACGCTGCTCTCTGTGTGCCCTGAGGGCTGGTCTTCACGTGCTTGCTCTGGCAGAGGTCCCCCGTTGTTCCCCCACGTTGTGCCCGGTGCTCCCCGGGGTGTAGATCAGGAAACTCCCCTGCTGCTGTGAGCCGTGGCTCCCAGGTGCTGCCTCTGGGAGGCTGAAGTTCTTTTGCTCTGGCAGGCCACCCCTCTGGTGAGCCACCCAACCGATCCTGTGGAGCCGAGCCTTTCCGCTCTTTTCCAGGTTACCTTGGGTTGGAGAATTCCCTCACTGGATCCTTCTGTGGGTTCTGTCTCTCAAAAATGTAATCAGAGTCCTTAGTTTATAAGTTTTGATCCAGAGCAACTGAGAGAAGGTCTTTTCCTGTCATCATCTTGGCTCCGCTCTCATTAATTACATTTCTTAATTTATATAGTCCTGTTCCTAACTTTTGGATTAAATTAAAACAAAATCTGAATTTATAGGTCCTTAATTTCTGATACATATATTCCTCTCTTTTTAAAAAGAATTTTTTTCTTCAAAACAAAACAAAAACTTTTCTTTCTGTAGTTTCTAACTCAAAAAGTTAATAACAGAATAAGATTTTCAGCTTCTTTATTTTGAAGTCAACACTTAATTGTTTCTTGAAAACTCACCAAACCAGCACTATTTAGAGACACAGTTTTTAGTAGAACAATGATTGTGCATTGGTGTATAGTGTGTTGCAATTCGATTTGAAAAGGGAGAATAGAGAGGAAGATTGGCCAACAAGAACACAGACCTGACATGAGAGATGAATTTCAATGAAGTTTCTTCAGGAATAGACTTTTATACACCTTTATCATTGTTCACTTGATAAACAAGGCCTGTCTTGTTTCCCTAGTTACCTATGATTCACAGAAATGAGGTGATTTCAAGAGAAATTGAACTAGCATTCTTTCTAATTGAATGTCTCCAAATTTAATCAGAGGAATGAAATTTTCTAAGACATCACTTTTAATATGGTATAGATTAGCTATGAATATTTATGGTAATAGAGGATTAAAAACTGTAACTTTCCATGTGGATGACTATGCAATGGTTATTTTTCCATACCTGTTCTTTCCAGGTAACTGGAAATGGAAACTGGAATGGAAAAATTCCAATTTTACTTTCAAATGGGAAGGGTAGCAATTTGTATGAACAGTTTTATTTCTAAAAATGACTTTGGAATGAACTGAAGCTACCACTTTTTTTTTTTTTAACAAATCAATTGTTTGGAAATGGAATGTTCTCAGGATTTTACCTCTGGTCTGTTGGGGATTTGTCACCTTTGGTGGTGTTAGTTTTTGTTTTTCTGGCTGGGGTAGATGCTGGAGACTTGCCTCTAAGAATGGACAGGTTTATCTGGCATCCTGGTGTCTTTGTGTTGTGTTTTGGGGAATCGCTAGTGGGAGGGCAAGGTGGGTTTTTCCCTGGAGTTTGAAGACCTCTCTAGTTTGAGGCGTTCTGACTCTGTGTATTTTACAAGTTTTTGTTTTAAATCGTGATAGCTCAGGGACGGCTAGGTGGCACAGTGAATAGAGCACCCTTCTCAGAGTCTTAATAATTATTTAGCTGTGTGACTGGGCAAGTCACTTAACCCCATTGCCTTACAAAAACCTAAAAAAATTTTTTTTGATACCTCTTGGCTGTCTCTGCCTGGTCAGGCTTGTTGTCCTTGTGTGGGATGATGATCACAGGAATCAAGAGTTCAGCGTCTGTGTCTGAAAGCAGAAAAGGTTTTTTATTCCTTCTCATGAGACGTGGATGCAAGGGGCGGCTAGGTGGCGTAGTGGATAAAGCACTGGTCTTGGAGTCAGGCATACCAGGGTTCAAATCTGGTCTCAGACACTTAATAATTACCTAGCTGTGTGGCCTTGGGCAAGCAACTTAACTCCATTTGCCTTGCAAAAAAAAAACAACCAAAAAAAAATAGAAAAAAAAATGAGATGTGGACGCAGCCCCCATTGCTCAAGCAGCATTAGCCAGGAGTGCCCCAAAATGGAAACTTGCAGGCTTATTTTATTCCAAAACTAATTTAATCCTACCTCTAAATTCTGTCTTATTGCATCATTGACTGGTAAGACAAGTTCACAATCTTTTTAGTAACACTACCCAACCAACACAAAGCAAATTCAATCCTCGTTATCCTAATTATTCCATGTTAAATTAGACCAGGTTAATGGTAAATCCCATACAAGCTTTATTAATAGACTATTTCCTGTCATTTTATTTTAACCCTATATTTTTAAGGTTTACAGTTTTTAGGGTTCACAGGTGGCACCTGGGATGTGGTTTATTTTTTTTAAATTCTGAACTTAGAAAATACCAAATGAATCCTTCTTTCACTTTTTTTTTCAGTTTTTGCTAGGCAATGGGGTTAAGTGGCTTGCCCAAGGCCACACAGCTAGGTAATTATTAAGTGTCTGAGACTGAATTTGAACTCAGGTCCTCCTGACTCCAGGGCCGGTGCTGTATCCACTGTGCCACATAGCCACTCCCCTTCTTTCATTTTCAAAGAAGACTACAACATTAGGGAGCCGAGGCCATGGCAAGCATGTGAGTTGGATTTGAGTGGGGGAAGGGGCTGGGCTAAGTTACTAACCTCACTTTCTCCTCTGGAACCATCTGGATCAGGATGACTGGAGATGGCCCTGGAGGAGAGGCAGTTAGGATTAAGTGACTTGCCCAAGGTCACACAGTAAAAGTTAAGTGACAGGCTGGATTCGAATTCCTGACTTCAAGGTCAGTGCTCTAAACATTGTGCCATCTAGCTGAATCCTGATTGTCTCCCATCCAGGACAATGTCCAGTTGTCCTGACTTATATCTAGCCACTGGACCTAGATGGCTCCAGAGGAGAAAGTGAGGCTGGTGACTTAGCACAGTTCCACCTCACTCAAATCCAGTTCATGTACTTGTCATGGCATCACCTCCCTGTTGTCGCGGAATGAAGGACAAATAAACACCATCATCAACTCCAGAGTCCCTATCTATATATACAAAACAAAAAAAGATCATACTTGAAGCTGCAAGGCTGTTAATAGTTTGCTTTTTTTAAGTATATGTAAATTCAACATAGACCTTTCAAAACTTTCTATTTGTGATTTCTCCTAGCTTTCTTAGATTTTCTTCTGTGTATTTTTTTTTAGATTTTTTTTTTTTTTTTGCAAGGCAATGGGGTTAAGTGGTTTGCCCAAGGCCACACAGCTAGGTCTGAAGTCGGATTTGAACTCAGGTACTTCTGACTCCAGGGCCGGTGCCCTAGCCACTGTGCCACCTAGTCGCCCCTTCTCCAATTATATTTTGGAAAAATAGATGAGCATCCTCAATTCAGGAGAAAGGCAATAAGACTAGCTTAGTCTCCTAGGCGGGCTCCTTTGTATCCTCTGGTGGCACCTGGCACTGCTGGGGGACTTGGCTGGCCGGGCACCTGGAGGTACAGAACCCCAAAAGGCCTTTCTCCAAGCAGCTGGTGCCAGATTCCTTTAGTTCCCCTCCCCATGCCACTCCCTCGGGGGCTGCCAGGTGCACCAGCCTAGAGGAAGCAGGTGGGAGGCACCCGAGGGGCGGCAGTCCCCGAAACCGGAAGGCGCCTCTTTCTTCAGCATGGGCCTGCACTCCCCGGTGCGCAGGCGCTCTGAGGCGCCACCCCCTCCGGGCAAAGCTCGCGGGAACAGCGCGGGTTTGCGCAAGCGCAAGCGGTAGCGCGGTGGCCCAGGCTGGTGCGCGTGCGCGAGCAGCCCGGCGCGTGGCCCTAACGGCCGTTGTTCGAGGGCGGCCGAAGCTCGGGGAGTCTGTTAAGGCCGGTGGGTGTCCTGCGAGAGGCCGGTGCAGCGGGGCCGCCGCCGGCCGGGGGTGAGCGCTGCTGCCGGGCCGGGCCGGGCGGGGCCGGGCCGGGCGGGCGGCGCCAAACGGGATTCAGGCCTCCCCCCAACCCCCTCCCTGAGGGGAGCCCCGAGTCTGCTGAGGCCAAGGACCCCCCAGGGAGAGGCCCAGAGCCGAGGGGGGATGTGACCCAGGTGCGCCCCCCAAGAGCCTCCAACCTGGCCCAGGGAGCCCCCCAGGCTTTGGAGGGGAAGCATGGGGGGTTGTGAAGAATGGAGAGTCGGAAGATGGGAAGCCTGACAGACTGCCCTCTGTGGGGGTGGGGGAGGGAAGCAAGATGCGGGGAAGCCGTAAAACCCAAATAAAATCTGTAATCAAAAAAAGAAAGGCTGATGAATTAGGGGGCCTCAAAGTATTTTGGGGTGCTGCGGTGGGAAGGAAGGGAGAGGGGAAGGTTTTGAGGATAGCAAAAAGTGTCAGAGAAAAGAGGAATAGACACACAATTGTCTTTTTAAAAAAAATTCGTAAGAAGGGTCAAAAGCTATGCAAAGGCAATTTACAGATGAGGAGATCAAAGCGATCCACAGTCATATGAAAAATTGCCCCAAATCATTACTTATTAAAGAAATGCAGATTAACTCGCTTCTCCGGGGTACCACCTCACACCTCTCAGATTGGCCAATATGACCAGAAAGGATAACGATCATTGTAGGAAGGCATCTGGGAAATCTGGGGCGTAATTACATTGTTGGTGGAGCTGTGAACTCATCCAGCCTTTCTGGAGAGAAATTTGGAATGATGCCAAAAAACAACAAAAATGTGCACACCTTTTTTTTTTTATAAAGATTTTATTTATTTTGAGTTTTGCAATTTTTTCCCTAATCTTACTTCCTTCCCCCACCCCCACAGAAGGCAATTTGTCAGTCTTTACATTGTTTCCATGTTATACATTGATCCAAATTGAGTGTGATGAGAAATCATATCCTTAAGGAAAAAACATTAAGTATAAGAAATAGCAAGATCAGACAATAAGATATCAGTTTTTTTTTTTCTAAGTTAAAGGTAATAGTTCTTGGTCTTTGTATTCTCCATTGCAGACAGCCCCAAATTGTCCCTGATTGGTGCACTGATGGAATGAGCAAGTCCATCAAGGTTGATCATCACCCCCATGTTGCTGTTAGGGTGTACAGTGTTTCTCTGGTTCTGCTCATCTCACTCAGCATCAGTTCATGCAAATCCCAACAGGCTTCCCTGAATCCCCATCTCTCCTGGTTTCTAACAGAACAATAGTGTTCCATGACATACATATACCACAGTTTGCTAAGCCATTCCCCGACTGAAGGACATTTACTTGATTTCCAATTCTTTGCCACCACAAACAGGGCTGCTATGAATATTTTTGTACAATTTTGTACATCTCTTCAGGGTATAGACCCAGTAGTGGTATTGCTGGATCAAAAGGTATGCACATTTTTGTTGCCCTTTGGGCATAGTTCCAAATTAATCTCCAGAAAGGTTGGATGAATTCACAGCTCCACCACCAATGTAATAGTGTCCCAGATTTCCCACAACCCTTCCAACAATGATCGTTATCTTTTCTGATAATATTGGCCAGTCTGAGAGGTGTGAGGTGGTATCTCAGAGAAGCTTTAATTTGCATTTCTCTAATAAGTAATGATTTAGAGCAATTTTTCATATGACTATGGATTGTTTTGATCTCATCCATAAATTGCCTTTGCATATCCTTTGACCAGTTGTCAATTGGGGAATGGCCTTTTTTTAAAATTTGACTCAGTTCTCTGTATATTTTAGAAATGAGTCCTTTGTCAGAAACATTAGTTATAAAGATTGCTTCCCAGTTTACTACCATTCCTTTTGATATTGGTTACAGTGGTTTTGTCTGTGCAAAAGCTAAAAATGTGCATACCCTTTGATCCAGCAGTACCACTACTGGGTCTATACCCTGAAGAGATGATGAAAAAGGGTAAAAACATCACTTGTTCAAAAGTATTCATAGCAGCCCTGTTTGTTGTGGCAAAGAATTGGAAATCAAGTAAATGTCCTTCAATCGGGGAATGGCTTAACAAACTGTGGTATATATGTATGCCATGGAACACTTATTCTGTTAGAAACCAGGAAGGATGGGAATTCAGGGAAGCCTGTCGGGATTTGCATGAACTTATGCTGAGTGAGATGAGCAGAAACAGAAAAACACCATACACCCTAATAGCAACATGGGGACGATGACCAATCTTGATGGACTTGCTTATTCCATCATTGCAACAATCAGGCACAGTTTTGGGGGTATCTGCAATGGAGAATACCATCTGTATCCAAAGAAAGAATCATGGAGTTTGAACAAAGACTGAAGACTACTATCTTTAATATAGAAAAAAAAAGCTGTTATCTTATTATGTAAATCTGCTAAAGAACTTATATCTTACTGTCGCTTATACTTTATTTTTCTTCCTTAAGGATATGATTTCTCTTTCATCACATTCAACTTAGATTACCATATACCATGGAAGCAATGTAAAGGCTAGCAGACTACCTTCTGGGGGGGGGGGGGGAGGAAGATTAGGGAAAAAATTGTAAAACTCAAATAAAATCAAAAAAAATTTGTAAGGCAATGGAGTTAAGTGACTTGCCCAAGGTCACACAGCTAAGTAAGTATTAAGTGTTTGAGGTCAGATGTGAACTCAAGTCCTCCTGACTCCAGAGCCAGGAGCTCTATCCACTGCAACACTCAGCTGTCCCCACAATTGTCTTGTAATTGTTAAGACATCAATTTGTTTTTCTGACCTATTCTTGTTTGGCTTTATTTTCCCATTGTTTTGTTTCTATACCTTTGGATATTTTGACTTTTTATACCCTTGGGTACCCCATGGGCTTTAAACAGTTATTCAGATTAATATTTTGGATGGTTAATACAATTTTATAATTTTGGTGACAGTTCACTGATTCTGGTTAACTTCTACTGTAAAATTACTGAAAATCTCCCTTTCAGATTTCCAAAATGGCAACAGTCAAAGAAAAGCTGATTGAAAATCTTGTAAAAGAAGAGTCATGTGCTCAAAGTAAGATCACCATTGTTGGGTGTGGTGCTGTTGGCATGGCATGCGCCATCAGTATCTTACTTAAGGTAAGTAATAGGCCTAGCAAGAAATAAAGTGGCACAAGTGGTGACACTTTGACAAAAGTGGAAAGTCATAAGGTCAGAGAGAGTGGCTTCAGGATTCTCATGTGATTTATCAAAAGGTCTTTTGGCTAAGGGACATCCCTCCCAGAAGGAGCTTCAGATTACTTGAAGGGGGTTCATCCTGAGGCAACCTGACCCTAAAGAGGGGAATTAGACTTTTTCTCTGGATTATTGCCCTTGCCCTGAAGTAACTGGGGGAATTTCTAAGACAGATCTTAGGTAAAGTGTATACCTAGGAGCCTTCCCAAAAGTAGGTAACTGGATCCCTTCTAGGAAAGGTACTGTATGGATATTAGTTTAATATTGTTAATTTTCTCTATCACAGAAAATGCTTAAACATTCAGAAGATATTTTCTTGCTTTCTCAATGGGTGGGGGAGGGGTGAAAGTAGGAGAGAATCTGGAAGTAGAAAATAAAATAAAATTGACTTTTTAAAAATTCAAAAGAACACTGGTTGTACTTTGTTCTCAAAGAGAACCAAAATGATATCTTTATGCCAGAATCAAGTGTATCCCACCATAGCTGATTAGACCAAAACAAGCTTGGGAGCCTTTACTACAGGTTGGGCATAAACAGTTTGTATGATGATTTAGGATAGAGATAGGTTTTTTTTGTTTTTTTTTTTTTTTAGGTTTTTGTAAGGCAAATGGGGTTAAGTGGCTTGCCTAAGACCACACAGCTAGGTAATTATTAAGTGTCTGAGACTGGATTTGAACCCAGGTACTTCTGACTCCAGGGCCGGTGCTTTATGCACTACACCACATAGCTGCCCCATAGAGATAGTTTCTAATTGGTGCTTCTCTCATTTCTTTTGGCCTACTGCAATTCTGCTTATTCGTATTACACAATACCTTTTTTAAAACTGGCTTACCATGCTGGGCCATGCCAGTATCTCCCATGTCATTCAGTCAACTTCAAGATTCTTCAGACACCTTAACAGTGTCCTTATATCTGTTCTTTTGACCAGTATATGAGTGCCTGCCTTGCATGACTTCTTCGAAAGAAAAACGGGCATATGTATGTTTTGCATTCAAATAACATTACCCAGCTCATTGGACTTGGACTCTCCACAGTAACTGAGTTTTAATGCTTAACAGTTTACCTCCAGAAAGAACCTCAGTATCTGGTACCTTATCCTGCCAGATGATCTTCTGAATCTTTCTAAGATAAGTCAAATGGAAGCAGTTCAGTTTTCTAGCATGGTGCTGTTATATTGGTATGCTTTTGTATTCCACAAGCATAACAACAATAGGGTCAGCGCAGCAGTTCTGCAGACCTTCTGTTTGGTGGGCAGTATTATACCTCTTCTTTCCCACACTTTAGGAGCCTCCAAAGCACTGAGCTAACTTTGAACTGTGCATGCTAACCTTGTCATGTCTTGAGTAAATGACTGAGTACACTGCCAAAGTAAGTGAACTTATCCACAGCTTTCACAATTTCTCCGTTTGCTGTAACTGCTGGTTCCATGTATGGGATGGTGTGGTGCTGACTGGTGGAGAGCCTCTATTTTCTGGGTATTAATTGTTGGCCAAAATTAGCCCAAGCAGCAGAGAATCGATCTATACTTTGTTGCATCCCAGCCTCAGGGACTGCATTGAGTGCACAGTCATCTGCTAATAAAAAAAAAAAATCACTTACTCTCCTTCCACTTTAGGGGGTTGCTGCTTTGGTTGAATGTGAATATTTAGCTTGGAGAGGATTAGTCTGTGATCAGTCCAACACTCTGCACCACAGATTGCCTGTTTTCATCACTCTTACATCCCATCTGTCTCTTCTCCTTACAATCACACACAGAGTTTGCTTTGGTGTACATCTAGGAAGTCTTATTGTGTTTAGGTAAATGGAAGACAGTATATATGTATGATGAGAAGGTCATGAGATGTGCAAACCTTCAGTAGTAGGTGATCATTGCTATTGCTGTTTTCAACTCCCTTCTAAGAAATTCCTGCAATATATGTTAGTCTGAGCCTACTCTAGTATTAAAGTCACCCAGAATTATAAACTTATCCTCATTTGGTATATTGATGATAAGAGTCCCCATCTTGATAAAAATTTTTTGTGACCTCATCAAGGTTTGTTATTATGGGAGCATAGGCATATAATGGTGGCATGGTGTTTTCCTGCAGGTGGCAATCTCATCGTCATGAGCCTATCATTTACTCCTCTTTTTAGGCATACAAGCTTGTTGACTAGATTAATTTTGATGGCAAAACCTACCCCTGCTCCATTGTGCTCCTCTTCACTGAGGCCACTTCTGAGAAAGATGTATCCAACTCCGACTTTTGGTAAGCTGTCTTGGACTTGATGCCTGTTAAAAGCTCTCTAGCAACCAGAACTGTTCATCATTCACATTTACTGGATTTCGTGTTGTCTATCAGCATGTGCTCTTTGTGTCCTGATAGTGAGTAGAATCATCTTTGCAAAAGTGTTCGTGCATTTTTTTTTGTTGTTCCCACCATAGGATGGGATCCCTGCTGCCTCTGAAGTAAATAGGCCAGGATTGGGTGAAGCAGACAATTTTTAAGGGACCTTTTCCTAGCCCCTTACTCACACCAGGAGATGACAAGTGAAGTCTTTTAAAAAGGCTACTCAGATACCCTGGGGGAAGCTGCTGAATTCCACTGCTGCTTCCATTTAGAAGATGACCCTTGTGGCTTGTGCCACCTGTGTGCAGGGTTGTGCCCACAGCTCCCAGTGTTTCCACACCTGCTGCTTCATTATCTGTTGCCACAGCACTTTGAAGAAGATATCTTTTTGATTTGGGAATTAATTGAATTTAAGGGGCAGGGCAGAATTGTTTGAAGTCATTAACTTTCAGAGTTAGGAAAGACTAGTAGAAAGACAATATTTTGTTTTTTCCAATTACATGCGTTGGTAGCTTTTTTTCCAGTCATTTATTTGGTGAGGTCTTGAGTTTTAAATAAATTTTTCACCCTTCCTCCTTTCCATCTCTCTCCTCCTGATAGAAAACACTCTGATACAGACTCTACATTTATAATCATTCTAAAATAGATCAATATTGATCATGTGAGAGAAGAATCAAATCCAAATGGAAGAAAGAAAACATTAAAGAGGGAAAAATAACATAATAAGACATCTTAAGAATTGAAGATAATATTCCTTTTCTAGATCTGGATGGTATTTTCCAAAAATCTTTTAAAATTGTCTTTGCTTATTTACACTGATATGAACAGATCCATCAGGGTTGATCATCGCCCAGTGTTGCTGTTAGCATATACAATGTTCTTCTGGTTCTGCTCATCTCACTCAGCATCGGTTCATGAAAATCTTTCCAGGCTATTCTGAAGTCCTGTCCCTCATGATTTCTTCTAGAACAATAGTGTTCCATCACATACATCTGCCACATTTCATTCAGCTCTTCCCCAATTGATGGACATCCCCTCAATTTGCAATTCTTGGACTAAAAAAAAGAGCTACTGTGAATATTTTTGTTTATGTGGAATTTTTACCCTCTTTCATGATGTCTTCAGTTCACAGACTCAGTAGTGGAATTGCTGGATCGAGGGGTAAATACAGTTTTATTGCCCTTTGGGCATAATTTTCCAGAAAGGTTGAATCAGTTCACAACTCCACCAACAATGTTTGGCTCCCTTTCTGTTTCAGAGGTCTCAGTGTAGTGCTTTTCTCTGTGAAGTACAGTTTGGAAAATGTTTTCCTATTGTGGAGATAATAATTTGCTTTCTGGATCTCTTGTACTAACAAGGTAGCAAGGGTATAAATCCCTTTCTTATGATTTTTGTTCAGGTATCTGTGCTCAAGGAAGGAGACAGTGGAAATGACAACCAGGACTTGATGTACACTTTCAGGTTTACTTAAATACATCTTTTGTAGGGAGTGTAGGGTAGGGAGAAAACAAGATGAATCCTATCTATCCCCTTGCTGAAATCCTTAGAGAGAGAAAGTGGTGGATGCATCCTAAAAGTGTCTGACTCCAGGTCCTACATGAGATCCCTGCACCACCTGACTCCCTTCGGTCCTCCTGAATTATGATCTTGGTCATAGTCTCTATAAGCTTATCCAAGATAATAGTCTCCCTGGTCTCCCAATTCCAGTGTCTTGCCTATCCAATTCATCTTCCACATGTTCTCCAGAGTTACCTGGGCCATGGACAACTACATGGCCATTCTAATCTCAGGTAGCGAGTGACCCACAAGCTAAGGACTCTCCTGTATATAGCTTGTGAGGTGATAGAAAACCTGGTTCTGTTCAGTTGAGCTTTGTGATCTCTCCTGGTCTTTTTTCTCTCACAATACTTGGGCTGGGAGACGGTGGTGTACCCACTTGTCCATGGGAAGACTAGGGCTGCCTGACTGGCACAGAGCATTGAATTGTATAGGAGCAGCTCTGCTGCCTCGATTTCAGGATGCTGTCCAGCAGCTGTTAATCCAAGCTCCTCCTCTTGCACTTTAGGGTCTGATGAAACGTAGGGAATGAAGGAACAAAGGAAACCAGCATTGATTCAGTGCTTTCTAAGGTCTGAGCACTTTACAGATATTCTGAGAGGTGGATGGGTAGTTAATTTAGTTTTACGGTAGGGGACATTGATGGAGACAGAAGCCTAGTGACTTGCCCAGAGTCCTGCAAAGGCCCGCTTTTTGAATTAAGGCCTTTCTGATTCCATCCCAATGATTTATCCACTGAACTCCCTTACTGTCTCTGGAATGTGTCCAGGCTTGACCATGTCCCTCCCACAACTATGCTGTTCCCCTGGTCAAGCTTGAGTAGCTCCCTCTAGAATCATATATAAGCTCTCTAGCATTTAAATCTTTCCCAACCTGGTCCCAAACTACCTTTGTAGCCATCAGTATATAGTACTCCCTTTTGTGGACTTTGTGGTCTAGACAAACTTTCTTGCTTTTCCTCACACACTATACACCCAGTCTTTGCACTGGGAGAAGCAGGAAGAGAGAATATGGTAGCAAAGCGAGGCAGAAAAGAGACCTAGGAAGTGTCTGAGCCCTCACTTTATAAATAGTTGGTGGCAGCTGCCTTCAGTGCTGAATCAAGCTAAAGTTGACTGGCAGCCACAGCTGGGCCGAGTGATGCCTGGCCTGCCAAAAGTCTATATTGTGACAGGTTAGTTCTTCAGAATAACCAAAGAGGAAACCAAACACATTTATAATATTGTTAAGAAAGTGGAAATGTATTTTTGTTGTATGTGTGATGACGTTATACCTGTAAAGTGGAGTACAAGTCAGATTGTGAATTAGATTGCTTCCAATTTATTTTTTATAAATAGGCTTTTTCATAGTTTGAATTCTTGCTTAAACCAAAATCTAAATTTATGAACTAAACATAATTTACCTTCAAATAAACCCATTAGATCATTGGTAAAACTAAATTAGCAATTGAGGAAATTTTTAAGAAAGAAATCCTTTCTGTGCCTCTTCTCCATATTTAGATATTTTGTCCCTTCCCCATTGCCTCTCGGTTTGTTGCCCTCCTTTAGGACTAAATATCTCATCTCTATTGACATCTCCCTATTGATATTTTGAAATTACTCTTTGGGAAATTGCATTTTAGTATATCTGTAATAGTCAATATTGGACATGTTTTTCACATGGCAGAACTTATCCATGCCTTTTCTTTTTGTGGTTCATGTTAACATCCATTATGATCTACTCAAATGCAGTAATGTCTTCACTCATTCTCATTATACGAGGAACCTTGTCTTGTGCAAATCATAGTTGGTAGTATGCTGAAACCTCCTTTTCTCCATTAGACACACCATTCCATTACTTTAGTCACTGGAAATGTTTATTTTTTAGAACTTGTGTGCAATTTGCAACAAAATCGGAACATTAAGATAATATTGGTGTAAAAAAATGGATTTTTGTATCAGGGAGTAGATTGGGACAACTGGAAGTATTGTATCTTTCCAAAATGAAATCTGGTGATGTTGTTTTCCTCCTCTTCAATGTGGGCCTGGGCTTATTGTCCATCTTTAGGGCCTATTTGAAATATATATTACTAGACCAATTTCATTAACTGCCCTTCAAATAGCATCTCATAATTTAGACATTCACTTTCTGTTTAATGTGTGGATTAGAAACTGATCTCTTTTGAATTTCCTTCACCAAAACTACCACTATTGTACACATGCTATATATTACACACACACACACACACACACACCAGCTGGTGAAGGGAGAACTAAGAGAGAAGGAAGAGATTTATTCTCTCTTAATCTGCTGGGTTAAGTACAAGAACTTGAATGGGGAAGAGTAGGAGGTAGATCTCACCCTAAAAGGAGTAATAACATAAGAGATTTTGATGTGATACAATCTTTCAGGGGGGTGGTATGTGATGGGGGCCTTACTTTTTGGGAAGAAATGGGCATCTTAGGAGAACCTTTCTTCCATTAAGCTTCATGATTCCCAGACCACCTCCCACTCCAGGAAAAGGGGATAAATAGGCCCTCCAAAAGCATCCAGATTGGAGGGGTGAGGTGGTAGAGGTGACTGCTCTGAAGAATGATGGACCAAATAGACAAGTGGTGAATGTAATTGAATATGGTGCAAGACTATACCCCATGAGTTAAAAAGGGTAACTTTTACACCAATGTACTTCCTCCTTCATGAATTAATATTTAATAGGGCAGAGGAGAAAGCAGATATTGTGTGGAACTTTACCTTGCATAATGAAAGTGGAATAAAGAATGTGTAAGCATATGTTGTGAGGCTCTGAACATATTCTTTGGAGCTTAGTCAACTATATCTGACCCTCAGAATTCTAGGAATATCCCTGAAGACTATCTTCTTTTTTGTGTTATGAAAATGGCATAAATTTTTTTGGAATGTTAATCTATTTTTCAATTACATGCAAAGATAATTTTCAACATTCATCATTTTGTAAGCCTTTGAGTTTCATATTTTCTACCTCCCCTCCCTCCTCCATTCCTCCCTCATCTCCCCATGGTAGCAAGTAATCTAATATAGGTTATACATGAATAATCATGTTTAACATATTTTCATATTGGCCATGTCGTGAAAGAAGAATCGGAACTAAAAGGAAAAAATACTATAAGAAAAAGAAAAACCCATAAAACTTTGGTCTGCATTCAATCTCCATAGGTTTTTCCTCTGAAGGTGGTTAGGATTTTCCTTTTAGGCTTGTTCTTGATCACTGAATTGCTAAGAGGAACTAAGTCCCTCATAATTGATCATCTCATAGTGTTGTTGTTAAAGTGTACAGTGATCTGGTTCTTCTCTCTTCATTCAGTGTGAGTTCATGCAGATCTTTCCGGGCTTTTCTGAAGTTCATTCGCTTAATGTTATCAGTTCCATTCCTCCATTCCAGTGTGCCTCCCTCATACAGTTAACTGTTAGTGACTGTTCCCCAGTTTGTAACCAAGTAACATTAGTTAACTCTTTTTTTTTTTTAATGTTTTTTGCAAGGCAAATGGGGTTAAGTGGCTTGCCCAAGGCCACACAGCTAGGCTATTATTAAGTGTCTGAGACTGGATCTGAACCCAGGTACTCCTGACTCCAGGGCCAGTGCTCTATCCACTGTGCCACCCAGCCGCCCCTAGTTAACTCTTAAGAAAAGAAATTACTTGAAAAGACATAACAAGAACAGGAACAGGTTGGTTGGCTTATAACTTTAAATCATTTCAGTTTCTGAGAAGAGTGGGCTCAAATATAATGCAATTTCTGCTGCATTTGCCCTGTTGGATTCCTTTCCAAATACATAGTATTTGACTTCAGCATCCTTGTCTTAACTACTGCTGGGCAGGGTCTCTAAAGTCATTACAAAAACCTGGCATAAACTATACTCTTGAATGTGTCTGAATGAATTCTACCTCAGATACTTAACATCTTGCTCTCACTCTAGATAAAAGATCCTCTTAGATCCTCTCAGCTTTTCTCATCAGCAAAAGCATTTAGCTTCCAGGGTTATCCTAAGAATTAAATGAGATAGTGTATGCAAGATACTTTATGAAATGCTAGCTTATTAATATTATTGATGTTATTAGTAGATCCTTTTCTTTTACCTTTGGATTATAGGCTGAGTAGGGACTTCATGAATATATTTTTAAATTGCTCTTTAGAAGAGCTGGACCGATTATACAATTATAGTATATTAGTGTACCTGTTTTCCTTTAGTCCCTTCTACAGTTGTCATTTTTTGGGTCATTTTTGCCAGTCTGAATTGTATAAAATGACACTGCAGAATTAATGTTTATTTTCAGGTTGAATCAGTTTAATAATATACAATAAAGTGTGTACATTACAATATCACAAGTATTCTATATTCTACCAAGTTGTTTATAAAAGCACATACAATAGAAAATTATTTATTATAAATAATTATATTTATTATGTGGAATGAAACAATATTTGATTTCATAGATCTTTTGATTTGAGGACTATTTCTACATATTGAACAAAATTAATATTTCTAATATGCCTAGCAGAAGTAATGCTATTTTGAGGGCATCTAAGTGGCACAGTGGATAGAGCATTGGCCCTGGAGTCAGGAGTAGCTGAGCTCATGAAATCTGGCCTCAGACACTTAATGATTGCTTAGCTGTGTGATCTTGGGCAAGTCACTTAACTTCATTGCCTTAAATAAATTAAAAAACAAAATGATGCTGTTTAATAATCATATTAACCATATTTACACAAGTCATATTGTGAAAAAGAATCAGAACAAAAGGGAAAAGCCACAAAAAAGGAAAAAATAAAAAACAAAATGAAAATAGCATGTTTTGATTAGCATTTTTCATCACGAGTATTTTGGAATTATCTTGAATCATTGTATTGCTGATGTGTGTTGAGATAAAAATCTCAGAGACTGGTCTGAGCAAAGGAAAGGTTTTCTTTTAAATTTTCTCTAGAAAAGGGCAAATTCCCAGACACACCAAGATAGTGTGTCAGAGAGCTGCACAAGGCAAGGTAAAGCAAGTTTATATATACCCTATCCACAGTTCCTCTTCCCTCCCCTGCCCCCTTCTCCTTCAACCCATAAGCTAAGTCTCCATAGGTACAGTCTATTCATGGGAAATCTACCCCAGCAACAGACACAAAGAAAAAAATGAAATGTTTTTGTAATATTTTTCCCACCAGCTGGTGAAGTAATTTAAAGATCCTAGTGACTTTCATAACTATCTTAACTAAAAAGACAGAGTTTGTGGTCAGAATGTCCTCTCTGTTAGCAAAAATAGTCTTATTGCAAAACAGGAGGGTCTGGATCTCTTGGACTGCCATGTTTTCTTGAATCCTGAGAGGACTTCACACCAGAATTTTCCCACTCAATTCCCCCTCTTTATTTAAATACGTGTGTGTGTGTGTGTGTGTGTGTGTTATACATATATACATATAATTTTATCTGAAATCCTCTCACATTATCCTTGACACATCCCCCTTGACACATCCCCCTTGACACATCCCCCTCAGCAAGATTCTCACATCATCATTCCCCTCAGGTTCTGTTCTCCCTTCCTATTCAATTGGCACCCATTTTCTTCTTGGCAATGGACAGGTAACAAACAGAAGATTTAAGATGAACTCATCTTCTTCTTGGGTGATGGAGAGGCCTAGTCTTTTTCTTTTTCCCTGGAGACTTTGAATATTTTTCTGTATCTTCAGAGTCCATTCCAAAAAAATTCTCTCCAGTTCAAATGACTCATTGAGATCTTTGCTTCTGGTAAATGAACTTAACACAACATCTCAAGGCTCATGTTTTTGCTATTTAGACAATAAAATTCTGGAGCTATTACAATTTACATTTTGACTTATTCACTGTCATGTTGATATACATACTGTACTCTCACAAAATAAAACTTCCTTAGTTAAACCGTACTAGTGATTTGCTGAAAATTGCCAGATTAATTTGAGTTTATAACATATACATTAGGTGATTCTTAGTATAAAAAGTGTCCAGCAAGTGACATAGTCTTAACTTCTTGCTCCTTATTAAAATATTACTCAAGCATCCTTAACTAAAATGAATTTCTCTTCCCAAAATGTTCTTAAATATATTATAGGTGAGTTTTCTCCTGATGTACTCAACAAACTGACTTACATTCCCTTCCTTAAATTAGAACTTGAAACTTCTAGTGTGCAGAATTGTATCTTAAGAATAAAAAGGTTTTGTAGTTTTAACTAAATTTCCCTTCTAACATAAAATCAAGAGATCTTAATTCTTCTCAGTACATATAGCTAACAGCAGAAGTTAAAACCACATACTAGCCTATCTAGCTATTAAACTCCAATTGACCTAAAATTTTGATATCAGATTTGCTCATAGCAATTTACTATAAAGATCCAGGCCATCAAAAGGAAAATTCCTTTATAGATAAAATTTTGCATTTTTCCCCACAGGTCAAGTGGGTAGTCAAGTTCCTTAATCCAATTTTAGATTTATCAGGTGAGACATTGTTCAAGTGTCACATTTGGGGAAATCAAGTCAGAAAGGGTCCAACTTCAGGCTGCATTGAAAAGCCACCCCTTCAGCTTTTCATCTCTATTGGTGACACCTTTATTCTCCAAACTTTCACTGGGCTTCTGGACTTCAGAAGAGCACTGACCTACAGCACTTCCTTTGCTGATCATACTTGATATTAGACACAGAACACAGGAAGTTAGAAATTCCATTGTCTGAAATAGTAATTCCATCTAATTAGACCTCCAAGCAAATTTACTTCACAAAGATTGAATACTAATTATAATATGGATTATAATCAAATTCCCCCATCATCTGGAGTATTCTCTGATATACAAAATCCTATCACAATATGTTCCATAACTCAAACAGAAGGTCTGTTCCTCTGGTGGCACTAATTTCTGATCTCAGAACCACATTTCTCTTTTTTTCCCCCTGAGATCATATCTGCTTTGTTCCTGAATAAATGGGCCTCTTACCTGGAACAACTCCTGCTAGCCTGCTGTATTACACAGTAAATAAACACTTCTTTTGGGTAGGAGATCATCTCCAGAATTTCTCACATAACAAGTAGCCAGAGATTGCCATAGAAAAATCTCAAATTATCATTTCTATCTTTCCCATGTTACTCAGGTGCTTTTTACTTCAAAGCAGTCACAGTTTTGAGATATATACATATAATAACAACAATCACAATTTGCATATATAACTTGGTAAATGATTTTCTATAATAAACCTGTTTAATTGGCCATGTTTGAAATATAAATCATTACTTTTAGAATTCTTTCAAACCATTAGAACATCTTAGGTGTCTCTAAATTTTCAACAAGTGTTTTTAATTCCAAATGTAACAAAATAATACTACTAGATTTTACAAAACAATCTTAATTTTTGCATTTATACACGGACCTATGAATTTAGAGCAAAGTCCAACACATTGTTTAAAAATTTCAGAGATCGGGGTGGCTAGGTGGCACAGTGGATAAAGCACCAGCCCTGGAGTCAGGAGTGCCTGGGTTCAAATCTGGTCTCAGACACTTAAAAATTACCTAGCTGTGTGGCCTTGGGCAAGCCACTTAACCCCATTTGCCTTGCAAAAGCCTAAAAATAAAAAAAAAAATCAGAGATCGAGATGAGCAGAACCAGAAGAGCATTATATGCCTTAACAGCAACATGGGGGTAATGATCAACCTTAATTGACTTGCTCATTCCATCAGTGCAATAATCAGGGATAAGTTTAGGGTATCTGTATCCAGAGGAAAAACTGTGGAGTTTAAACAAAGACCAAAGACTATTTTCTTAAAAGTTGTCTCATCTACTACATAATTTTTCTGTCTCTAATTTATTTTTTCCTCAAGCATATGTTTTTTCTTTCAATTTCATTTTGATCAATGTATAGCATGGAAACAATGTAAAGTTGGTCAGATTGCCTTGTGTGGAAGGGAGGGGAGAGAGAAGGGAGGGTGGGGGGAAAAAGTATAAAATTCAAAACCTTATCAAAAAATGATAGGTGGAAACTACTATTGTATATATAATTGGAAAACAAAATATTTATATAGTAATAAAAATTCAGAGATCCAGACTTTGACATTATTATAGTATTTTTAAAAAGTAAAGTGCATAACTGATAAAAACTTTACAACATCTTATCAATAACTTACCCTAAGGTTACATACATAATTTTTAATTTTCCAAACTTTGTATACTAAATCCTCCTAAGTTTGCAATCAACATGGTGGGGAGAAATCTTCAATTTTACTTCTTTAAAATTGAATATTTCATAACCTACATGAAATATAAGGTTTCCATGCTGTTATCTCATTCTCTTAAAGGAAAACAAAACAAGTTCTCTTAAAGTTAACTTTATAACTGAATTTCTTTTGAATACAAATATCTATTACATTTTTGTTTTGCAAACTTATTTACCTCTTATCCCAAATACACTCTTATTTTCAAAAAGAAAATATGATTCTCCCAAATTTAATTCTTAATTTAATTTTAAAACCCCAATGCAAAGTTTTTACCTATCACTATGTCAGGCAGTGTTACATTTATGTAGAACAAGATCTCAAAAAGATTATTTTTAAAAAGAAGAAAATCTTTCTTCTTGAGATTCCTTGATCTTGCATATATTCTCTTTCATAAAACACAAGGTGGAAAACAAAGCTTTTTACAAGCACTCTGGGCCCAAAAGACCTTGAGAGATATAAACTGTTGGCAAGGTATTCTAATTTTCTCATAACAAAGCGTTAAACATGTGATAGATGAAACTTCAATTCATTCATTGTTATTACAAACAAATTTTAAATTCTCAAAATTTAGTTGGAATCTGTTCTTAATACAGAGTTTACTGTTTATACATTTCAATTTCATATATATCTCCCTTACTACTTAGAACTTTTGCAACATAGAAAAGACCAGATGTTTGTAAAAATTCCTCCTTATGGTTACAATATTTGCTTTATATTTATCTTTTTTTTAAAAGTTACATTTTTATTTTTGTACAAATGCTGTTTTTTGATACATTACTAAAATATTCTTGTTTAAGAGTAAACATAATACCCCCCAAATATAGACCCTTATGAACAATAAAGTAAAGAGAAAAAAATTAAAATTAAAAAAATAATGATAAGGGTAGCTAGGTAGTACAGCGGGCAGAGCACCGGCCCTGGAGTCAGGAGCATCTGAGCTCAAATCCAGCTGTAGACACCCAACAATCACCCAGCTGTGCGGCCCTGGGCAAGCCACCCAACCCCATTTGTCCTGCAACCTCCCCAAATAAAAATGATGATGATGATGATGATAATGATAATGATAATAATAATAATAATAATAAATGTGCTTCAGTCTGTGTTCCAGCACCACCAGCTCTGTCGCAGGTGAATCAAAGCCTTTATAGGTCCATCACAAAAGCTACTTCCATATTTTTCCACTGTTGCCATTGCTGATCGCAACTCCCTCCATTCATATTTCCCCTCTACCATACACTATATTTTCTCTCTCCTTTCACTCTGTCCCTCTTCTTAAATGTGCTGTAGTGTAGCTGAGTGGCCCTGAGGCCAAGAGGCCCCGAGCCCACATGCCACCCGTAAAGCCCAGCAACCACCCAGCCCTGTGGTCCTGGACTGACCAATCCCAACCCCTTTAAGTAAAAAAGAAAATCTGTTATATCTGACCACTAGCCTATTCCACCTCTTTTCTCCCAATACATTTCCCTTTTATCCCTTGACTCCATTTTTACAATGTATTATATCTTCAAATTCAGCTCTCTTCTGCACTTCATCTATAAAAGCTTCTTCTCTGTACTCTATTAAATGAGAAGTTTCTTATGAGTATTATCAGTATCATTTTTCTGTACAGGAATACATGTAGTTCATCATCATTAAGTCCCTCATATTTTCCCCTTTTCCTCCAATCTCTATGCTTCACCTGAGTCCTGTATTTGAAGATCAAACCTTCTGTTCAGCTCTGGCCATTCCAACAGTAACATTTGAAATTCCCCTGGTTCATTGAAAGTCCATCTTTTCCCCTGAAAGAGTACATTCAGTTTTGCTGGGTAGTTGATTCTTGGTTGCATTCCAAGCTCTTTTGCCTTCAGGAATGTTATATTCCAAGCCCTTTGAGCTTTTAATGTAGTTGCTACTAAGTCCTGTGTGATCCTGACTGCAGCTCCATGATATTTGAATTGTGTCTTCCAGGCTGCTTGTAATATTTTCTCTTTGACTTGGGAGTTCTGGAACTTGGCTGTAATATTCCTGGGGTTTTTTTTTCAGGTATCCCAATAATTTTTAAATTATCTTTCCTGAATCTGTTTTCCAGATCAGTTGTTTTTTCTCTTTTTTTATTTCAAGCTGCTTATTTATTTTTTATTAAAGATTTTATTTGAGTTTTATAATTTTTCTCCCAATCTTACTTCCCTCCCCCAGCCCCCCATAGAACGCAATCTGTCAGTCTTTATTTTGTTTCCATGTTGTACTCTGTTGTTTTTTCAATGAGATGTTTTATGTTTTCTTCTAATTTTTCTTTCTTTTTATTTTGAAGTATTGGGTCTTGACTTCTCATAAAATCAGCAGCTTCCTTTAGTTCCATTCTGTATCTGAAGGATTTGTTTTCCTCAGAGAGCTTTCTTATCTCTTTTTCCATCTGGCCAATTCTGCTTTTTTAAGCATTCTTCTCAATAACTTTTTGAACTGTTTTATCCACTTGACCTATGCTCGTTTTTAACATGCTATTTTTCTTCAGCATTCTTTTGGATCTTCTTGACTAAGCTGCTGACTTCTTTTTCATGTTTTTCCTACATCTCATTTCTTTTCACAATTTTTCTTCTATCCCCCTCACTTGATTTTCAAAATCTTTTTTGAGCTCTGTGAAAACCTGAACCCAATTTCTGTTTTTCTTTGAGTCTTTAGATGGAGGAGCTTCTTCAGATTGAGTATTTTGATCGTTCTTGGGATCATATAGACGATGTATTTTGCAATGGTGTTCCTCTTTTTTCTCTGTTTACTCCTTTCCCCAGCCTATGCCTGGTTTTGGGGTACTTCCTGAGCTTTTGACTATTATTGGGACATACCCCCCACGAGGATCTCTGTGTGTGAGGCTCTGTCTTCCCTCCTGGTCTCTGAATGACTGCAAGATTAGCCTCTGCCACAGGGCTGAGGTGGGGGTGGGGCCCTGCTGTTCTATTGGAGTCTTAGACTGTGATCAGGATTTGAATGCGGTCAGAGCCCCAGAGTCCTTTTCCAGGTTCAGGGGACACACCTTGGAAGTCTCTCTCCACTCCCCTACCTTGGGTATGCTGAGCACTCAAGGCTCAGTTGCCTGGGGGCTCCTGTGGCTCTGCCTACTTCTTTTTCCTGGATCTGGGCTGTCTTGGCCATGCTGCTTTCTTGAGTGCCCTGAGGGCTGGACTTCATATGCTGGCTCTGGCAGAAGTCCCTCTCCTGATGTTCCCAATTGTGCCTGGTGCTCCTAGGGTGTATGTCAGGAAACTGTCCCTGCTGCCGTGAGCTGCCCTGGGGCTGCCTCTGGGAGGCTGAAGTTCTTTCACTCTAGTGGGTTGCTCCTTAACCCCTGGAGCCGAGCCTTTCTGCTATTTTCCCCTTGGGCTGAAGAACTGCCTCACTGGATCTCTCTGTGGGTTCTGTCTCTCGAAAATTTAGAGTCATTATTTTAAAGTTTGTAAATATTATAGAGAGAGAGCACCTAAGAGAGGCTCTTCTCCTGTCACCATCTTGGCTTCTCCCCCCATTTTATATTTATCTTAACAATCTTATAAATTCCAAGTCATATCCAAAAAACCTTAAATTATTTCTTTCAAAAACCTAAAAGTTTGCAAATTCATATCTTTATCAATGTAATTCTAACTTCTCAATGCTCTAGCTTATAAGAGCTTTTTATCCTCATTGACCTACATTTCTTAATATTAAGACATTTAGGAATATCATAATATAATCAAAATTGTACATTTTTACAAACCCCTTCAGTTACATGTATCTTCAGATTACTTTATACAGATCAACCCATTATAGAGTTATCTAGTTGAAGAAGCAATAATAAAATAATAAAAAAATTTACCTATCAAATGCTTTCATATCAAGCTTCAAGAATCCATCTTTTTACTTATACAAAGACAAACCTTCTCATATTTTCTTTCCACATGCTTTAACTAGTATTTCACAAATGGTTTGAGAGCCCCAACTTTATGCCTCTTCATTTTTCCTTGGAACCCTCTTTTCTCTTCCCAAGTCTTTAATGCCCATTCATTATTCAGACTATATAATTTAATACTTCCCTTAATATTTCTTTTGATTGTAGTACATGCTGTTCTGAAGTAGATTAACTGATTTACTTATTTATAACTTTACTTTTATAGCTTATATAGACCACATTGTAATACATGATTCCATTTTTCACAATACACCTTTCCTTTCTTGGTTTTTTTTTTTTTGTTTTTTGTTTTTTGTTTTAGATTTTTCAAGGCAACGGGGTTAAGTGGCTTGCCCAATGCCACATGGCTAGGTAATTATTAAGTGTCTGAGGTCAGATTTGAACCCAGGTACTCCTGACTCCCAAGGCCGGTGCTCTATCCACTGCTCCACCTAGCCGACCCTACACCTGTCCTTTCAAAGGTTTTAATATTTAGCACTTCTTGATTTTAAATGATATAACTTTTGAGAAGACAAACAGCCACTCAAAAATCCCATAGCCTAATTAGACTATCCCCTGACCCCCTCCTCAGAGTAAATCAAATAACTTCTCTCATAAGGAGACAATCCTTCATCTCTTCTGGGGGGTTCTTCTGTTCTTAAATTCTTTATTTTTTTGCAAGGCAAATGAGGTTAAGTGGCTTGCCCAAGGCCACATGGCTAGGCAATTATTAAGTGTCTGAGGTCAGATTTGAACTCAGGTACTCCTGACTCCAGGGCCGGTGCTCTATCCACTGGGCCACCTAGCTGTCCCTGTTCTTAAATTCTTAATTGTCCAATTATTTTCTGTAATATTTTGAAAATGAAATAACATCAGAATCTATATAATTTTTTAAATTTTTTTTATTTAAAGCAATGGGATTAAGTGACTTGCCCAAGGTCACACAGCTAGTTAACTATTAAGGGTCTGAGTCAGAATTTGAATTCAGGTCTTCCTGACTCCAAGGGCTGGTGCTCTATCCACTGCACCACCTAGTTGCCCTCAGAATCTTTATTTTTACTAATAAACTAAAGCTATAATGTTAACATAAAATAAACTTGGATTCATACTGTTAAATGAACAACTCTTTCCAGCACATGCTCCAGTCACCCTTTTTCTGGCATTTCTATATAAGCAATTTATGCACTTTAGAATGGACAAAGACTTGACTCTCATCCTCCCAGGTGCTTTGATTCCTCAAAACTTACTCATTTTAAAATAGCATTTCTTTCACTATTTAACACATCTAGTAATAACTCATTGTCTCTCTTTCTAGAAATTTTTATAACTCCAAATAAATTCCCCTTTTTAAACACTTGTTTTATCAAGTCTTCATAAAACAATCTCAATCTCTCTCTCTCTCTCTCTCTCTCTCTCTCTCTCTCTCTCTCTCTCTCTCTCTTATTAATTAATCCTTTTTCTTAGTTCCTCCTTTCTCAAGGTTGAGCTAAGAGTCAAGACAGGGTTGCAAATGACAGAGAAGGGAAGAAGAAGGGGAAGGGGAAGCATCATACTGGCAGCACAGAATTACAGGTCAACAGTATTTAATCAGATTCTGCACTTTTCCTTTTTACTTTGGTATTTCTTTCCAATTATTAAGTTTAAACCCTAGTACTATCAGCTGGCACTTCAGGGAGTGATGGTGGTTCCTTGCCACTTATTTTTGAATTTGACCTTCCCATCTCTATGTACTTTAGATGTTTGAGATGTTTCCCAGATCCCTTAACAGGATTGAGCTGCTTAGGGGCTTTTTCCTGGACTCCCTACAGACTCAAACTGCTTGTAAGCTTCCCTACTCTCTTCTTACAGACTTGAATTGCTTTAGGGAGGCTGAGGTGAAGTCACCCAGAGACTCATTGACCTTGTCTGGGTTCCAGACTCACAGGTCTGTTTTCCTGGACTTGTGTACACAAATGTGCTGTTGCTTTGGGTCAACTTCTGCAGCAGGGCCCTTTGCCCTTGTTGTTTTGCCTTCAGAAGTCTTTGGAATTTCGATTTTCCTTGAACTGAGTCTCCAGGATTCTTCCCTTGCTCCTCAAGGGATCTGCCTGGGCACTTAATTATGAGTTACTGAAATAGTTGGCATGGCACCTGCTCATATTCATGTCTAGGAGAGTCTCAAAGAGAGGGTTTATTTCCCGGCCAGTGCACCAGAACTGTATGAGAGAAAAATCTCAGAAACTGGTTGGAGCAAAGAAAAGTTTTTATTTCCTTTTCTTGAGAAATGGGCAGTCTCCCAGACACACCAAGATAGTGTCTTAGAGCGCCACGAAAGGCAAGGTAAAGCAAGTTTATCCTATCCACAATTCCCCCTCCCTAATCCCACTTCTCTTTCAACACATAGGTTGGGTCTTCAGAGATGCAATCTATTCATGGAAATCTACCCCCCAAATTACCCCAACAACAGACATAAAAGAATGAAATGTTTTCATATTTTTTCTTATCAGATAACTTAAAAATTCTAGTGACCCTCATAATTATCTTACCTAGAAAGAAGTAGACTTTGTGGTCAGAATGTCCACCCTGTTAGCAAAAATAGTCTTATTGCAAAACAGGAGGATCTGGATGTCTCTTGGAATGCAACGTTTTCTTGACTAAAATGTTTAACTCTGAGAGGACTTCACCAGGTATTTTCCCACCCACTGAGAAGATCTATGTCAATCATTGTTGATTATCACAGAGTGTTGCTATTATTGTATATAATATTCTCCCACTTCTGCTCACTTCACTCAGCAAGAGTTCATGTAGGTCTTTCCAGGTTTTTCTGCTCATTATACAAAATAGTATTTCATTACATTCATATACCACAGCTTTTTCAGTTATTCTCCAATTGAAGGGCACTCACAAAAAGAGCTGCTATAAATATTTTTGTACATATGGGTCTTTTTTCTTTTTTTTTAATCTCTGTCATACAGACTTGCTGGATCAAAGGATGTACACAGTTTTTTTTTTTCTATTTTTTCTACAAAATTCATCAGTGTTCCAATTTTCTCACATCTTCTCTAACATTTATAATTTTCTCTCCTATTAGCAGCCAATCTGATAGATGTGAGGTGGTTCTTCAGAGTTGTTTTAATTTGCATTTCTCTATTCAATGGTGATTTAAAGCATTTTTTCGTATGACTAGATATTAAATCTGAAAATTGCCTGTTCATATCCTTTAACAATTTATCAGTTGGGGAAAGTGATACTGTTTTGTCACCAGTTGGTATTCCTAATTTACATTGCCTTAAAAAGCCTTCAAAGAATAGAAGTTGGTCCTAGGAAAGGTACATTAAAAATATTTCATTGAATATTTTCCAATTGCATGTAAAAATTTTTAAATAATGAATTAAGAAAAAATTTTGAATTCTCCCTCTTTGAGAAGCAAGCAGTTATACCAGTTATACATGTGAAGTCAATTCTATATTAACTTTGTTTACAAAGCAAAATACAAAATACAAAATAAAAATAAAGGAAAATTTAAAAGTATGCTTCAGTCTGAATTCAGAGTTAGGTGAATAAGATGAATAGTATTTTCCACCATGGGTCCTTTGGAATTTTATGAGGTCATTGTCTTGATCAGAGTAGCTAAGGTTTTTTTTTTTTATTTTAATTAATTAATTTTTTGCAAGGCAAATGGAGTTACTTGCCCAAGGCCACACAGCTAGGTAATTATTAAGTGTCTGAGACCGGATTTGAACCCAGGTACTCCTGACTCCAGGGCCAGTGCTTTATTCACTACACCACCTAGCTGCCCCTTATTTTATTTTTCAATTACATGTAAAAATCGTTTTCAACATTGATTTTTTTTTTTTTTTTTTTGGTTTTTGCAGTGCAATGGAGTTAAGTGACTTGCCCAAGGTCAGACAGCTAGGCAGTTATTGTGTCTGAGATCGGATTTCAACTCAGGTCTCCCTGACTTCCAGGGCTAGTATTGATTTTTGTAAAATTTTTCTTCCTCCTACACTTCCATCCTATCTTCCTAAAATAGCAAGTAATATGATATGGGTTATACATGCACAATCATATAACACATATTCCATCTTAGTCATGGTATGAAAAAAGAATCAGAACAGAAGGAAAATACCATGAGAAATAGAAAAAAACAAAAAGTGAAAGTAGTATGCTTTAATTTAGTCTCCATAGTTCTTTTTCTGGTTGTGGATGCCTTTTTTCAACACAAGTCTTTTAGAATTGTCTTAGACTAGTTCTTTATCCTCAAGCACTGATCAGTTTTAGTAGATCATCACACAATGTTGCTGTTATGATGTACAATGTTTTATTCACTCAGAGTGGTTTTAATTTTCATTTTCTTAATTAATAGTGATTGTAAGGTTTTTTTTTAATATGTCTGTTGATAGTTTAGAATTCTTACTCTGAAAATTGCTCATCTCTATTGAGGATGAAAGTTTTGTTTTTTTTAAAAGACAAAAAAAATTGACAAATCATTAGTTAAACAAAGAGATAAAATCAACTTACCAAAGTAAACAATGAACAAAGCAAATTTAGGATGAACAGAGAAGGAATTGAAATAATTATCTGAATCTACTATATACCATTATATTAAAACAAAACTGAAATTTAAAAGGTAATTTTTAGCATTTAAAAAAATTTTAAATCATCAAAATAGAAATAGACAAATAGAGAATTCAAGTCCATTTCATGAGGTAGCTCGGTGTAGTATAAACTGAAAAGTCAGGGTAGAACTGGATTCAAATCCCACCTCAGATATTATTAGCCATGTGACCCTGGATAAATTCACTTCAACTTTCTGCTTTAGTTTTCTCATCTGTAAGATGAGGGAATTGGACTTGTTAGTACCTAATTTTAGTTCTAAATCTAGAATCCTCTGATCTTATAATCTATAAATAAACTATCTGGATAGGTAGAAACTCTAGATCAGAATGATTTATACATTTATAAATGAATTCTATCAAGCATCTAAGGATAAAGAATGAGATCTGTTATAAAATTTTTTCTCAGTAATTGAGAGAGAAGGCACCTTTCTGAACTCTTCCTTTATTCTTCTAAATATGGTCTTGAATTCCAAAATAAGGATAAAGCAGAGAAAGAAAATTATATCCAGTATCATTAGTGAATATTAATACAAGATATTAAATATTAATAATGACCAGGAATTATGTTGGTCAATGTTAGGAAAATTATACATGTAAATTTAATATTAGTAATAACAATTAAAAATAATAAATATCAATAGAACCATAAAATATCAATAACATTCATTAGTTATACTTGAAAAAATACCAAAAAAGTAATAAAATGACCTTTCTAAAAGTTGATCAAACATCTGTCTAAAATAAAGAGCTAGGGGCAGCTAGGTGGCACAGTGGATAGAGCACCGGCCCCGGTGTCAGGAGTACCTGAGTTCAAATCTGGTCTCAGACACTTAATAATTGTGGCCTTGGACAAGCCACTTAACCCCATTTGCCTTGCAAAAATCTAAAAATAAATTAAAATAAAGAGTTAGCACTATCTACTTACTATAATCAATTTTATGATAAAAAAACTTTTAATAAAATGTTTTTATATTTAGATCCTTTTTCCATTTGAAATTTATATATCGTGGTGGAATAAAACATAATTTTAACCAAACTTTCAAATTTTCCAAGCAGTTCTTGTTTTGTTTTGTTTTGTTTTTTAGGTTTTTGCAGCCAAGCAACTCTTAGAATAAATAGTTTATTTGTAAAGTTACATTTTTGGAGAGTCATTTCTTTCTGAACTTCTGTCTTAAAAATGGGGACCTTACTAGAAGTTTTTCAGATCTCTTCCAACTCTTAAGTTTCTGATCTCTGATTACAATTATAGAGAAGAAAACCTTATAAACAAAGGAGACAAGAGAATGCAAAACACAAAATTGATTGTATATATTTTTATTTTTTTTAATTTATTTTTTATTCTCATTTTGTACAAATGTTTTTTTACATTAATAAAATATTCTTGTTCACAAGTAAACAAAATACCCCCCCTCCTCCATGAATATAGATAGACTTGTTTGGGCGAAAAATGTAAAGGGGAGAGAAAAAAATTAAAATTAAAAAAAAATAATAGTAATAATTGTAGGTATGGCCAGGTGGAGCAATGGACAAAGCACCAGCCCTGGAGCCACGAGCACCCGAGCCCATATCCAGCATCCCAGCATCGTAAACCCAACCATCACCCAGCCATGTGACATGTAAGCCACCTGATCCCCACTGCCCTGAAAAACCAAAAAGAAGAAAAAAAAAGACCCAAAATAAAATAAAATAGTAATGATAGTAGGGGTGGCTGGGTGGTAGACAGAGCATTGGCCTTTGAGCCAGGAGCACCTGGGTCCAAATCCGGCCCCAGACACCCAAAGATCACCCTGCTATGTGGCCCCAGGCAGGCCATCCAGCCCCACTTGCCCTGCACCCTCCCCCAAATAATAGTAACAAAAAATGTGCTTGAGTCTTTGTTCCAACACCAACAACTCTGTCATGGGTGGATCTCATTCTTTATGATAAGTCCATCACAGAAGTTACTTCCATATTTTTCCACCATTGCCATTGCTGATCACAACTCCCTCCTTTGTTATTTCTCCACTACCATGTACTCTATTTTCTCTCTCCTTTCACTATGACTCTGCTGTAGGGTCCTTGACTGGCTCAGTAGACAGATCCCTAGTCCTGGGGCCAAGAAGCCTTGAGCCCCCATACCACCCCTTAGGCCCAGAATCCACCTGGCCCCATGGTCCTGGGCAGGCTTTCCAATCCCAGCCTCTTGCATGAAGTAAGAAAGAAAATGTGTTATATCTGGCCACTCTCCCCCCATGGTCCATCCTCTCCTCCATCACTCACATCCCCCCTTCCCCCTGTCCCCCCCCCTTTCCTTCTTACTCCAGATGTCTATAACCCATTGAGTATATTTGCTGTTTCCTCTCCTAGCCATCTCTGATGAGAGCAAAGGTTCCCTCTTTCCCCCTTGCCTCCCCCCTTCCATATCATTGCAATAGCTCATTGTAATAAAAAAAATCTTATGTGAAATATCTTGGACTATTCCCCCTCTCCTTTTTCTTTCTCCCATTCCATTTCCCTTTTTTTTTCTATTGACTCCATTTTTACACCATATTTTATCTTCAAATTCACCTTTCTCCTGTGCTTCAACTATAAAAGCTCTCTCTAGCTGCTCTATTAACTGAGAAGGTTCATATGAGTATTATCAGTGTCATTTTTCTATGCATGGATACATGCAGTTCATCCTCATTAAGTCCTTCATATTTCCCCCCTCTCCTCCACTCTCCATGCTTCACCTGAGTCTTGTATCTGAAGATCAAACCTTCTGTTCAGCTCTGGCCATTTGAAATTCCCCTGATTCATTGAAAGTCCATCTTTTTCCCTGGGAGAGGACATTCAGCCTCTTGGTTGCATTCTAAGCTCTTTTGCCTTCCGGTATATTGTATTCCAAGCCCTACGAGCTTCCAATGTAGTTGCTGCTAAGTCCTGTGTGATCCTGACTGCAGCTCCACAATATTTGAACTGTGTCCTTCTGGCTGCTTGTAATATTTTCTCTTTGACTTGGGAGTTCTGGAACTTGGCTATAATATTCCTAGGCGTTGGTTTTTTGGGATCTCTTTCTCTGGGGGATCGGTGGATTCTCTCCATTTCTATTTTGTCCTCTGCTTCTAGAATATCAGGGCAATTTTCCTGTAGTAATTCTTTGAAAATGATATCAAGGCTCTTTTCCTGATCATGACTTTCAGGTATTCTAATAATTTTTAAATTATCTTTCCTAAGTCTGTTTTCCATATCAGTTGTTTTTTCAATGAGATATTTCACATTTTCTTCTAATTTTTCATTTTTTTGTTTTGAAGTATTGATTCCTGATTTCTGGTAAATTCATCAATCTCCCTGAATTCTATTCTTTGTCTGAAGGATTTGTTCTCCTCAGAGAGATTTCTTATCTCTTTTTCCATGTGGCCAATTTTGCTTTTTAAAGCATTCTTCTCCTCAATAACTTTTTGAACTGTTTTATCCATTTGACCTAAGCTGGTTTTTAGCATGCTATTTTCTTCAGCATTTTTTTGGATTTCCTTGACTAAGCTGCTGACTTCATTTTCATGTTTTTCCTGCATCTCTCTCCTTTCTTCCTAGTTTTTCTTCGAACTCCCTCATTTGATTTTCAAAGTCTTTTTTGAGCTCTGTCATAGCCTGAGCCCAATTTCTGTTTTTCTTGGAGTCTTTAGATGCAGGAGCTTGTGCTTCCTCATCTTCAGACTGAGTATTTTGATCCTTCTTGGGCTCATTTGCAAAATATTTCTCAATAGTCTTCCTTTTGTTTCTCTGCTTGCTCATTTTCCCAGCCTGGGCCTGGTTTGGGGTGCTTCCTGAGCTTTTGGGATACTCCCATAAGAGTCTCAGTGTATGAGGCTCTGTCCTCCCTCCTGGTCTGTGAATGACCATAAGCGCCCCCCTCTGCCATGGGGCTGAGGTGGGGGGGCCCTGCTGTTCTATTGGGGGGCCCAGACTGCGATCAGGATCTGAATGTGGTCAGAGCCCCAGAGTCCTGTTCCAGGGGCAGAGGACCAAGCTCGCAGTTTCTCTTCACTCCCCTCCCTCAGCTCAATGGGCTCATGCCCTGGGGGCTCCTGCTTACCTGCTCCGCCTGCTTCTGTTTTCTGCTCTGTGCTGCAGAAAGACTGAGCTGCTCCCTGTGTGCCCTGAGGGCTGGGCTCCACGTGCTCGCTCTGGCAGAGGTCCCCTGCTGTTCCCCCACTTTGTGCCTGGTGCTCCTCGGGGTGCAGCTCAGGAGACTCCCCCGCTGCTATGAGCTGAGGCTCCCAGCGCCCTGGGGCTGCCTCCAGGAGGCTGAAGTTCTTTGGCTCTGGCAGGCCACCCCTCTTGCAGGCCACCCCTCCGACCCCAGGGAGCAGAGCCTTTCTGCTCTTTTCCAGGTTACCTTGAGTAGGAGAACTGCCTCACTGGGTCCCTTTGTGGGTTCTGTCTCTAGAAAGTTTAGTTAAGAGTCCTTAGCTGATGAGTTTTATCAGAGAGCTCCTAAGACTCGAGCCCTTCTTGTCGCCATATTGGCTCTGCCCCCTATATATTTTTATAAAATCCAAAAGCTTTTGAACATATCAAATCAATGAAATTAGAATCAAAAGAAAATAGACTGGGGGGAAAAAGGTTTTACTTTAAACATCTAATCTACAAAAATAGCCAAAATCTTGAAGAAATTAGGGCAGATATATGTAAGAATAAGAGCCGTTACCCAACGGAAGTATTCAAAAGGGATGAATAGTCTTCTAAAAGAAATAACTATTAATAGTCAACTGAAAAAATGACTAATAGAGATGAAAATTAAAATAATTCTAATCTATCACCTTACATCAAGCTTGCATAGTTAAGAGATAGAAAAAGCAGTTATTGAAATGACTGTAGATAGAATAATATGAATCTTTTTTGTAAACAATTAGGAATTATGTCAGAAGAGTTGTTAAATTGTTGCTAAATTATTCATAACCATTCTGAGATTACCTGGTTGTGTAACAAGAAATTTGTTTTCATTTTAAAGATTTTTCTTATTTTGAGTTTTACACTTTTCCCCTTAATCTTGCTTCCTTCCCCCCACCCCCCACAGAAGGCAATTTTCCAGTCTTTACATTGTTTCCATGGTATACACTGATCCAATTTGAAGGTGATGAAAGAAAAATCATATCCTTAAGGAAGAAAAATAAAGTATAAGAGATAGCAAGATTACATAATATTGGTTTTTTTTTTCCCCAAATTAAAGGTAATGGTCCTTGATCTTTGTTCAAACTCCACAATTCTTTCTCTGGTATTCTCCATTGCAGATAGCCCAAAGTTGACCCTGATTGTTGCACTGTTGGAATAAGCAAGTTCATCAGTGTTGATCGTCACCCCCATGTTGCTATTAGGGTGTTCAGTGTTCTGGTTCTGCTCATCTCACTCAGCATCAGTTCATGCAAATTCTTCCAGGCTTCCTCGAATTCCCATCTCTCCTTGTTTCTAATAGAACAGTAGTGTTCCATGACATACACACATCACAGTTTGCTAAGCTATTCCCCTATTGGAGGATATTCACTTGATTTCCAATTCTTTGCCACCACAAACAGGGCTGCTCTGAATATTTTTATATAAGTGATGTTTTTACCCTTTTTCATTACCTCTTCAGGGTATATACCCAGTAGTGGTCTTGCTGGATCAAAGGGTAACAAGAAAATTTCCATAATAACATGGTTTATTCTCAATATAAATGTTTGTTGGTTCAGTTTCTTTTTGGGATATCTTTTTCTTTTGAGCAGCTTCATCTTCTGATGTAGAATTCAGTTGTTCCTTCCAAATCACAATTTACATGATTGTTTCCTTAGCATCCTCTGCAGACAGGAGCTCTTCATGTGTGTCTGTGCATTCTGGGAGTCTCACTGCCTTGGAGAGATTCTACCCTAAACTGTACAGGTTTTTTTTTTGGGGGGGGAGTATATGCAGTCAGAACTTAATCATTTTTTGGAGTTAACCACCCTGTATCCCCCCCTCCCCAAACTGCTTAGCCTGGTCACTTGAAATGGACATGGACTTAGAGGGAGGCTTGAACTCTTTGATTACCTTACTATTATTGTAAGTGGCCATCTGGGCCAGCTCACAGGAAGGGTCTTCTCAAGGAGATCATTGACAGTGTATAATGCTGTACTTGTTGCACATGCTTAGAAACTTACTCTCCCGCTCACACTGGAGAGTTGGGTTCCCAGAGCATGGCTAATACATCCCATAGGATTAGGGATCTCATTACCATTTATGTTAATTTGTTGGCCCAATAATTACAGTGAGAAAGGGGATATTTTCTAAGATGGCATAGTAAGAAGAATTGGTATAAGATATTCTCTGTCCTTCTCCCATTTTCCTCCACACAAATTTCCCACCCAAACTTTTCAAGTCTAGTGAAACTGGGCTCAAGCTTAGAACGTGTGTGGCAAAAGGGCCAACTCAAAAACTGTTAGAAGTCTTTTTTCCCCCCTTCATGAAGTTCCCCTCAATTCCCTCTCAGGTATGGTACAGCTTTTCTGTTGGTTCTTGTGGAAAGTCTGCCTTGACTTGTCTTGTCTCCTCTGTTCTTGGTTTCCTGTAGAAATACTACTTGCAACTGTAGAGCTGGAGATGCTACTGTAGCATCAGTTTGAAATCCCAAATCCTTAAACCCTACAAAGTTCATAAAATGTCACCTCTGGCCAAAGGGAATGGGCAAATAGGAACCATAGCTGAGATGTTTTCCACCTCCTATCCTCTCTGAGCAACAACTCAGTGGCTCCACTGTACATGCTCTGTCTTTGAGTAACACTTGCTTAAATGTTAGTTCTACAACTAGCTTGATAATTTATAGATGACCCACAGGATATGACCAGTTTTCCATAGGCTTTTCAAACACATTTCCTATGCAATATCACTCCAATATATTCAATTGTTTTCAAGGACTTTTTGTGCTTGATTTTGATTGATGAATTGAGACAGATTCTCATTTAAGGTATAAGCATCATATCAGTTATGTTTAAGCCTAATTAGATGGGCTGCTGTTCTTATCCTTTTTTTTTTTTTTTTGGAAATGATAAATTTGAAGAATTCAGAGAAAAATTAAATGACTAGTGAATAAAACAGTCAAAAGAACATGATAATAACAATATAAATATATGGAAAGACAAGAAATTTCTTCTCAAGTATTAAGTTCCAAAATGTCCTAATTGAAGGACATTTCTCTCTTTTATGTAAACAACCAATAAATTGTTTGGCAGGGGATATATTTTGTCAGATGAATTATTTGGGTAAGTTTTGTAAAGTACCTTATATTGGAATAGAATATTAACTTTTTTATAAAGGTTTTATTTATTTCTATTTTTTTATTTATTTATTTTTATAAAGGTTTTATTTATTTTGAGTTTTACAGTTTTTCCCCTGATCTTGCTTCCCTTTCCCCACCCCCATAGGAGGCATTCTGTTAGTCTTTACATCATTCCCATAGTATGCATTGATCAAAGTTGAATGTGATGTTGAATATTAATTTTTAAATAAAACTGGCCACAAAAAATAAAATATAAAAAAATTACTTTGTGAAAAAAGTAAATAGAATGTTTTAAAATACTGGTATAGAAGTAAGAGGCCTAAAACCCATTGTATTTCAATTTTGGCATCATTATTTTTAGATTCATTAACTAAGAAATTATTATTTACTAGATATCTACTATATATAAAATTTAGTTAAATTCTTTTCTTTTTTTAATATTCTTATTTTGTACAAATAATGTTTTTTATACATTAATAAAATAATCTTGTTTAAGAGTAAACAAAATACCCCCTCCCCCCAAAAATATAGATTTACTTGAGCGATGAAGGGGAGAGAAAAAAATTAAAATTAAAAATAAAAAAAATAATAGTAATAATTGTAGCTATGGCCAAGGTGGTGCAGTGGATGGAGCACCAGCCCTGGAGCCAGGAGCACCCGACCCCATATCCGGCCCTGTACACCCAACAATCACCCAGCTGTGTGACATGCAAACCATCCCAACCCCACTGCCCTGCAAAAACCAAAAAAAAAAAGAAATAAAAAGACCTAACAAAATAAAATAAAATAAAATAAAACAAAATAGTAATAATAGGGGTGGCTAGGTGGCAGATAGAGCACTTGCCCTTGAGCAAGGAGCACCCGGGTCCAAATCCAACCTCAGACACCCAACGGTCACCCTGCTATGCGGCCCCAGGCAGGCCACCCAGCCCCATTTGCCCTTCACCCCCCCAATAATAATAATAAAAAATGTGCTTCAGTCTGTGTTCCAACACCACCAACTCTGTCGCGGGTGGATCACATTCTTTTTATGATAAGTCCATTACAAAAGTTACTACTATATTTTCCCACTGTTGCCATTGCTGATCACAACTCCCTCCTTTCGTATTTACTATTATGTACTCTATTTTCTCTCTCCTTTCACTCTGACTCTGCTGTAGGGTAGCTGAGTGGCACAGCAGACAGATCCCTGACCCTGGAGCCAAGAGGCCCCGAGCCCCCATACCACCCGTTAGGCCTAGCATCCACCTGGCCCTATGGTCCCAGACAGGCCATCCAATCCCAGCCCCTTGCAAGAAGTAAGAAAGAAAATGTGTTATATCTGGCCACTCTCCCCCCATGGTCCATCCTCTCCTCCATCACTCACATCCCCCCCTTCCCCCTGTCCCCCCCCCCTTCCTTCTTACTCCAGATGTCTATACCCCATTGAGTATATATGCTGTTTCCTCTCCTAACCACCTCTGATGAGGGCAAAGATTCCCTCATCCCCCCTTGCCTTCCCCCTTCCATATCATTGCAATAGCTCATTGTAATAAATAAAAATCTTATTACATGAAATGTCTTGGCCTATTCCCCTCTCCTTTTTCTTTCTCCCATTACATTTCCCTTTTTTTTCTATTGACTCCCTTTTTACATCATATTTTATCTTCAAATTCAGCTTTCTCCTGTGCTTCATCTATAAAATCTCCTACCTGCTCTGTTAATTGAGAAGGTTTATATGAGTAGTATCAGTGTCATTTTTCAATACAGGAATACATGTAGTTCATCATCATTAAGTCCCTCATATTTTCCCCTTTTCCTCCAATCTCTATGCTTCACCTGAGTCCTGTATTTGAAGATCAAACCTTCTGTTCAGCTCTGGCCATTCCAACAGTAACATTTGAAATTCCCCTGGTTCATTGAAAGTCCATCTTTTTCCCTGGAAGAGGACATTCAATTTTTCTGGGTAGTTGATTCTCAGTTGCATTCTAAGCTCTTTTGCCTTCCGGGATATTATATTCCAAGCCCTACGAGCTTTTAATGTAGTTGCTGCTAAGTCCTGTGAGATCCTGATTGCAGCTCTACAGTATTTGAATTGTGTCTTTCTGGCTGCTTGTAATATTTTCTCTTTGATTTGGGAGTTCTGGAGCTTGGCTATTATAATATTCCTGGGGGTTGGTTTTTTGGGATCTCTTTCTCAGGCGGATCAGTGGATTCTCCCCATTTCTATTTTACCCTCTGCTTCTGGGATATCAGGGCAATTTTCCTGTAATAATTCTTTGAAAATGATGTCAAGGCTTTTTCCTGCTCATGACTTTCAGGTATTCCAATAATTTTTAAATTATCTTTCCTAAATCTGTTTTCCATATCAGTTGTTTTTTCAATGAGATATTTCACATTTTCTTCTAATTTTTCATTTTTTTGTTTTGAAGTATTGATTCCTGATTTCTGGTAAATTCATCAATCTCCCTGAGTTCCATTCTTTGTCTGAAGGATTTGTTTTCCTCAGAGAGCTTTCTTATCTTTTTTTCCATCTGGCCAATTTTGCTTTTTAAAGCATTCTTCTCCTCAATAACTTTTTTGAAGTTTTTTATCCATTTGACCTAAGCTGGTTTTTAGCATGCTATTTTCTTCAGGATTTTTTTGGATTTACTTGACTAAGCTGCTGACTTTATTTTCATGTTTTTCCTGCATCTCTCTCATTTCTTTTCCCAGTTTTTCTTCTAACTCCCTCATTTGATGTTCAAAGTCTTTTTTTGACCTCTGTCATAGCCTGAGTCTAATTTCTGTTTTTCTTGGGAGTCTTTAGATGCAGTAGCTTGTGATTCCTCATCTTCAGACTGAGTGTTTTGATCCTTCTTGGGCTCACAGGCAAAATATTTCTCAATGGTGTTCCTCTTGTTTCTCTGCTTGCTCATTTTCCCAGCCTTAGCCTGTTTTGGGGGTGCTTCCTGAGCTTTTGGGTCTCAGTGTGTGAGGCTCTGTCCTCCCTCCTGGTCTGTGAATGACCATATGCTCCCCTCTCTGCCATGAGGCTGACGTGGGGGGGGGCTGCTGTTCTATGGGGGGGGCCTAGACTGCAATCAGGATCTGAATGTGGTCAGAACCCCAGAGTCTTGTTCTAGGAGCAGAGAACAGAGCTCTGCAGTCTCTCTTCTCTCCCCTCCCTAGGTTCAATGGGCTCGTGCCCTGGGGGCTCCTGCTTTCCTGCTCCACCTGCTTTTGTTTCCTGTAACTGGACTGCCTTGGCCAAGCTGCTTGCTGTGTGCCCTGAAGGCTGGGCTTCATGCGCTTGCTCTGCCAGAGATTCCCCCCCCCCCCCCCCCCAATTTTTCCCTGGTGCTCCCCAGGGTATAGTTCAGGAGACTCCCCTGCTGCTGAGAGCCTTGGCTTCTAGCACCCTGGGGCTGCCTCTGGGAGGCTGAAGTTCTTTTGCTCTGGCAGGCCACCCCTCCAACCCTGGGGAGCAGAGCCTTTCTGCTCTTTTTCAGGTTACCTTGATTAGTACAACTGCCTCACTGGGTCCCTCTGTGGGTTCTGTCTCTCAAAAATTTAGTTAGAGTCCTTAGTTTGTAAGTTTTATGAGGGAGAGCCTAAGGGAGGATCCTCTCTTGTCACCATCTTGGCTCTGCCCCCCTAGTTGAACTCTTAAAGGGAGCTCATTCCTTAGTTTTAAACTCAATGACTAGTCTGGCATTAGGTAGGGGTAGAATAAATCAGTTACTTGTTATATTCCAAAGTTATAAATCATTTAAAATATTCCTTACTACATTGAGATGCAAGTAATTAGCCAATTTTTGGTTTTACAAGTATTTGATTATCTCTTAGAAAATGGGGCATTCTTATCCATCTAGAAATCTAGTTAGGAACATTATTCCTTGTAACTGACTTTTTTATATATTCTAGGGCTTAACTGATGAACTCGCTCTTATTGATGTCATGGAAGACAAACTGAAGGGAGAGATGATGGATCTCCAACATGGCAGCCTTTTCTTTAGTACCCCAAAGATTGTCTCTGGCAAAGGTTCATTTAATTTAGTTTCATAAATCAATCACATTGCTGAAAGTTATTACAAAAATGAAATATATTGAAATTTTTTCCCCTTAGTATCAATTAATTTTTCATTTTCCAATCTCTTGGTGACCTCTAATTGACTAGGATTAGGGGTACATTCTATAGAAGACAATAAAGCTTATGTGAGGCAATTGCAGTATAGTGAAAACATTGTTTTTGGATATTCAAGGTCAGAAGACTAGGGTGTGCTACAGCTATATGGGTCAATATCTATGTCTATGTATATGTGCATATACATACATGCCTGTGATAGAGAGGTAGATAAATAAGTCTTTCTATTTGGGTATTTATAAATCTATACAAGTTTTCCTAATAGAATATAAAATCATTGAGAGCTATTTCTTCCCTCATTATTTTCATCCACCTTACAATTTATTTGTATTTATTCTCGTATTTATTAATTTAGATTTTTCACATGAAAGTAATTTTTTTATTAAGGAGATTATTTTTGTAATTATACCACATCTTAAACGTTCTTCAGTTTTTGGCATTATCGTTTTCAGAAAAATATTAACAAGTATGAATGAACATTGTCAAGGAGAAGGTGACGAGGATGGTGAAGGATCTCTTTTAACTATGCCATACAAGTGTCATTTAAAGTTCTAGAAGATTTTTAGTTTGGAAAAGAGGATTTTATTGGGCACAATAGGTGACTTCAAGCATTTGAAAGGTTTTATAGAGAAGAGAAAGCACCATTGGCACCAAAGGACAAAATAGAATACACTGTGTGTAGAAGTGGTAAAGAAACAGATTTTTCCTTCAATCAAAACAATAGCAAGCATCTATTCCATGATGACTGTGTGCCAGGCGCTTTGCTAAACTCAGGGAATACAAACCTAAAGAATGAAGCCAAAGCAGCAAGCATTTATTAAACACTTTAACTATATTCCAGACACTGGACTAAGCTCTGGTGATACCACAAAAGTCCCCAAGGTCTACTGGAGGAGACAACATGCAAGCAACTAGGTACCAACTGGATATATGTGGGGTAGTTTGGAGATAATCTCTGAAGGGAGGCACTAGATTAGAAGGGAGGAAAGCTACTGGACTTGTGTTGAGATGTTGGGGAAAGTAGGAAGCTAAAATATGTAGAGAAAACTTCAGGAATGGAGTATAGCCAATAAAAATCCCCAGAGATGGAGGGTCTAATTAAGGAGACTAGGGCCTCTGAATCTCGTCGAGTCTATGATATAGGGGAGGTCAAGTAAGAAAATTGGAAAGATAGTAATCAGGCTATTAAGGGTTTTAAAGGACAAATGGAGGAATTATCATTGATCCTGGAACCAAGAAGGAGCCTCTGGAGTTGAATGTATATGGAGACTGACATGGTCAGATTTGTGCTTTATGAAGATTAGTTGACAGCTGAGTGAAGATGGATTAGAGTTGGAGTAAGTGAGACCTGGCAGGGGAGGGGGAGGCATATATGAGTGATTTTAGCAAGGTAGGAAAAAATAGGGCTTGGTAAAGGATTTGCATATGGGGGTCAGAGTGAGAAACTGACAAGGACATCCGGTTTGTGAGCTTTTGGGGACTGGGAGATTGGTGGTCCCCTTGATGATCCTTACTCTTGAGCAGACATAACAGTCACAAGTTTATTTATACATATCCATCCATATACACAGACATCCACATACAGAATATATATATGTATATGTTCTATGTATAGCCACACATAAAAACCATAAAAAGAATATAAGTTGAAGTGGGTAAAAGACAATGAAGAGGAGAGGGTACCAGCTCATGGGTGAGGGGGATCAGAAAAGGCTTTCATTTAGAAGGTGATTTTAGAGTTGTTCCTTGAAGAAAAAAATTTTAAAAGGCATAGGTGAGAAAAGGGTACATTTCCAAGCAAGGGAGATAAGCAGCATAAAGGGAAAACATGTCAGTTTACATGGATTATGGAGAATAAAAAGAAAAGTTATAATACAATGAGATTAGGTGAGTCACTTCATTTGGAGTTCAAAATAGTTTTAGCTACAAAAAATGGAATGATAAGTTGTCTGTAGGTTTCAGTAGATTTTCAAAGTTAAACAAAAGTTTATATTTTATCCTAGAGGCAATAGAGAGCTATTGGAGTTTACTGGAGTCTAGAGGAATGAATTACATGATGAGATATTACTTGGGGAAAATCAGCTAGAAAAAGAGTGAACAGGAGTGCAGAGAGAGTTTAGCAGAGGTAGCAATTATGAGAGGCATGGTAATAGTGCAGGAGAAAGGTAATGAAGGTTTGAACCGAGACACTAGCACTGTGAGTAGTGAGATAAGATGAAAAATTTTAGGAAGGTAGAAGTGGCAAGATTGACAACATTTTGGATATTTGTGGTAAGTAAAGGCAATCTTAAGATGATACCAAGATTAGGAACCTGGGAGACCAGAAGATGGCTTTGACAGAAATTGGAATGTTTGGAAGAAAAGGAAGAGCTTGGAAAGAAAAATGAATTTTGCCTTGATAAATGGAAAAAATTCTTAACTCACATTCAAAAGGAGAAAGGGATACATCGTAAGTAGTCTTCCCAAAAGATCTCTAATAGCTATTCTAGGAACTCAGGATTCCCTCTCTCCCTTCTTTGTGTACAAGCTTTCTATACATCAGGGATCAACTCAGATGCTATCTCTTGATGAGAAAAATTTCCTCTCTTTTCTCCTTCCTCAAATTAACTTGTGTTTACTTAGCTGTTATGAGAGTAGTGACTGCTTTTCTTTTTCTTTTTAGATTAGTTCCCTATTCATTGCTTTCCGTATGTTGTTTTGGTAGGTGTTTAATGTATAGGGTTTGAGTTAAATTAAATTGAAAATGGAGAAATTTCCACCAGGGCAGAACAGTTGGATTCAGAATGAGTTAACTGCCTGGACCTACACTGAATCTTGGAGGGAGAGGGGTCTTAAATACCTTACCTTAGGATATATCTGTGGGTCTGTTCTTTATTTAATTATTTTTTGAGGCAGAGTTAAGTGTTCTATCCATTGTGCCAACTTGCTGCTCCTTGCATCTTATTTTTTCATTCTTTTTTTTTTGTTTGTTTTTGCAAGGCTATGGGCTTAAGTGACTTTCCCAAGGTCACAAAGCTAGGTAATAAGTGTCTACCTGGGTCTTATTTTTTTAAAAACATTTTAATCATTACCTTGATTAATTTAGTTGGATTTGTTCAAAAGATGATAAAAAGCTTGCAGGAACAAACTGATATGAATACTAACAGTCAGGATACAGAAAAAATTCTGGAAACTAGGAAAAGAGGCAGAATATGATAAGACAAATAGTGACAAATGTTTTTAATATTGAAGGAAGTGTGAAAATTAGGATTATAGATTTAGTATTAGAACTTTAGTGACTTTCTGGCCCAACCTCCTTAGTTAATAGAGGAGAAAATTGACTTCCAAAGAATAAAGAGACTCAGTGTTAGGACATGAACTCAAGTGGTAAGATGATTTATATTCCATTTTGGTTAGACAAATAAAGAAAAATAAAAGGAACATAATAGGAATTTAAGTAGATTTTAAATTCATAGTGAGTCAGTGGTGTTAAATTGCACCCTCCTAAAAAGCTAACATTCTAACCTTTGTTAGAGAAGTTGTATCCAGAACAAGATAGTCCCATTATCCCTTGCCCAAGTTGGCCCTCGTGTGATTATTTGATTCCATTTTAGGAAACCCTTTGACAACCTTGATTTTTTCCAGAGGAAAGAGATGAGAATTGTTAGGACTTGGATACAATACTTTATCCTACTTAATTCATGAACATTGTTGCTGATAAACCTTTGAGAAGTGAAGATTTAGGCACATGTAGGGAAACATAATATCTGTCTTTGAGCATTTGAAGCTTAGTTATTTTGGAAAAGGTAAATTTTTTTTCTCCTTGGCTCCCAAAGTCAACTGAAATTAATAGGTAGAAGTTCTAGTAAAGGAAATTTCAGTTCAATATAAAAAAACTTTCCAACAAAAATGGAATGGGCTGCCTCAGGAGGCAATGAATTCCTTATTACTGGAGGGCTTTAAAATAAAACTTGTCAGTCTTGTTTTAGAGGATATTTCTCAGTTGGTGTTTCTTGGGTGATGATCTTTGAGGTCCTTTTTTGATTCTGTAGTATGAGGGAGTAGTAAGGAAGTGGGCTGAAGCCTGACTATTGAGTACTTAAATATTTGGCTTTGTAACATGTTGTAGCCTATAGGAGGATTTGTCTTGTTTTGAAAACTTCCTGTACTTCAAATAATGTTTCTGTATACAACCAAGGGGATAATAATGCTGTGTATGTCAAGATGCTTAGAAGTCTTGACCGAGAACAAATAGTGACAGTGACTCTAATTGGAACAAAAGTTAAAGGGAGGGAAAGCTGAGAGGTGTTGGGAAGAGAACATCCCACTCTCTTCATGGAGTTCAGGGGTACAGCTGGAGAGAACTTCAGAGACCATCTCATCTAATCCCAACTTTTAACAGAAACTAAGGCCTGCAGGTTTTCTGACAACAAACCCAAGCCCATTTTTTGGCTACATCATCCCTACCTTGGAGCCTGAATTAAATTAGTTTATAAAGTATTCAAAAACCTGTTGTCTGTGCTTGCTAAGTCACTATTCTTAACCTTTGAGAAATCGGGTCCAAGGTCCAGGTCTGCAGAAGGGCTACTGTTAGACAGTGATGGGCAAAGGCAGTGGCAGCACGGGGAGGGCCCATGGTCTTGCCAGGGTCTTACATTCCCCAGATAGAGAGGAGAATAGGTACTTGCACATTGGATAAACAGAATGGTCTCAGTTGATCATAGTATAGCAGGGATGTTTCACCCATTGACTGGTTTTTCTGTTTACCTATTATTTAGACTCCAGAGTATCAGTCAACTCCAAGATAGTAGTTGTCACTGCAGGTGCACGCCAGCAGGAGGGAGAAAGTCGCCTGAATTTGGTCCAGCGTAATGTGAACATCCTGAAATTGATCATTCCTGATATTGTGAAAAATAGTCCTGACTGCAAAATAATTGTTGTTTCTAATCCAGGTCAGACATTTTACATTTTTACTGTTTAGAAAGACCTTTTTGTATTATCCCTTATGTAAAGACAATCCAGGGTAACTTTTCAATGAGAGATTTTATTTTTAAAATATTTACTTCTTTTATTTTGCTGTTAGGCACAAGTATCTCATTTATAGAAAACATTCTCAACTTTAAAAAAGGTCTTTTAAACTAAAATATTTCCTTATTTACTATGGAATGTATGCAATATGAATACTTAGTCTACACAGAACTTTTTAAAGGACATTTATGAAGCTACTTGTAGGGGTCTATCTCAAGTTTTTGCATATTGGCCAGATGATGATATCTGTCACTTGAAAATTATCCAAGTTAAGGTTAAGAGTGGCTCATTAATCTTTTGTGTGTACATCCCATTGAATTTTTTTGATCACAGCAATTTTTTGTAGGGGTGCTATGTTCGGCATTGGTTGAAAGTGTACTTAATGAAATCATAGATCCTTAAATTACTGAAATAAATACAAAATTGGTCCTTTATATTAGCAAGAGAAATTTATACTTTTCATTTGGATATTTGTTTTTCATTAGTCAAGTTTGAAAAAAGGTTCTTAAGGCTAAGTCACAAATAGGATAAGAGAAAATTTGAAGATAGTCATGGGGGAAAATTGTTTAAAAGAAAAAATCATAACAAGGACTCAAGAATTTGAAAAAGATAAAAATATACCATGAATCTTTGAAAGAAAAATATCCCCAGAAGGGGGTAGTAGATAAATTTGAATGGTTCCTCTGAAATAACTCATAGTAGGCTAAGTGTTTAATTTCTTTTGAGTTTGGTTCCCAAGAGAAAAAGTTATAGTAATCTGCCCCTTGCAATTCACCATGCTAAGTGCTTTACAAATATCATATTTTACAATTGAGAAAACTGAGGAAAATGAGAGATTTAAGTGACTTGCCTAAGCTCACACCACCAGTAAGTATCTGAGACAGGAAATCTTCAAGGCTCTAGGTCCAACACTCTATTCACTATTCTAGCTCTGTTATATGTGTTGTGCATGTGTGTATTTTATTACCTTCATTTTAAAATTTTTTTGTTACAAATTCTCTCCCTCCAGCCTCTCCTCTACCTATTGAGAAAAAAGTGGTACAATAATAATTATACATGTAAAGTCATGCAAAGCATATTTCTATATTAGTCATGTTGCGAAAATTAACCCCCAAATATAGATGCAAAAATTTAAATATCCTATTAGCAAGGAGATTATAGCAATATGTTGTTACCAAGATCATACAATAAGATCTTGTGGAATTTATACCAGGTTCATCAGTCCTTCATCTGTAGATGGAGAGCAGTTTTTATTATGAGAACTTTGAAATTGTCATGGATTAGCATATTGATCAGAGTAGTGAAGTCTTTCACAGTTAATCATTTTTATAATATTGCTGCTACTGTGTACAGTAGTACAGTATTCTCTTGGTTTTGCTTATTTTGCTCAAATTTATACCAGGAATGAGGACTGTTTCAATATTATTAGGAAAATTTATTTACATATTTAGCCATATCAATAACAAAACCAACAGAAATCAATAGAGAAGCCTTTGAGAATATTTGCTTATTTTACTTTGTATCAGTTCATATAAATCCATCTTTATCATTTCCCAAAAGACAGTAGTATTCTATCACAAATATATACCCAAACTTGTTCAGCTATTCCCCAATTGTTGAACATCTCCTCAAAATCCAATTTTTTGGGAAAAAAACCCCAATTCTTTGACAACACAAAAAGAGCCACTATAAAATATCTCTCTCTCTCTAGGTCATTTTCCTTTTTCTTTGATCTTTTTGAGATCATAGTTTCAAATCTCTATGGATCACTCTACAACTTTTCCAACAGTAGCTCTGACTCAAAGGACTCATAAAATTACATCAAAAATTTTTGTAGTATTTTATTTTTTTCCATCAATACATTTTGAGAAAATTTTGGTACTCATTTTTACAAACTTTTTAGAGTTTCAAAATTTTCTTCCTCATTCCCTCCTGTTTCCTTTTCTGACAATGGTTGGCACTCTGATATGGTTTATACGTGTATTATCATGTAAAATATAATTTCATATTAATCTCAGTTGTGGAAGAAGAAACAGATCGAAAGGAAAAAATAATCACAAGAAAGAATAAAATAACTGAATAAAGTTTGCTTGGAGCTCCATTCAGAGACTCATCAGTTATTTGTCTGAATATGGATAGAATTTTCTTCCATGAGTTCTATGTACTTGTCTTGGATCCTTGAGATACTGAGAAGAGATGGGTCATTAATAGCTGATCATCATACAGTATTGTGCTTCTGCTCATTTCATTTTGCATCAGTTTGTACAAGTTTTTCTGAAATCTGCCTTATTGCATATAGTATTTCATTACATTTATGTATGAAAGGTTGTTTAGCAATTTCCCAAATTGATGGGTATTTCCTCAATGTCTAATTCTTTGCCACCATAAAAAAGCTGTTATAAATATTTCCATACAATTGGCAATTTCTTTTTCTTTGATAATTTTGGAATACAGACCTAATAGTGGTACTGTTGGGTCAAAAGGTATGCATAGTTTTAGAGTCCTTTGGGGCATATTTCCAAATTTTCATATTCCACAATTCTCCATAGACTAGTACTTTAACAACAGTAGTTCCGATTCAAAGAAATCTTACCAAATTCCTTTTCCAAGAAAAATATGGTGCTGATACCTAGGCCAGGATAAATGAATACAAAGAAAGAAAACTAGACCAATTTTCCTAGTGAATATAGATACAAAAATTTAAATAATCTACCAGCAAGGAGATTATAGCAATATGTTACCAAGATCATACACTAAGATCTGGTGAAATTTATACCAGGAATGAGGACTGTTTCAATATTAGGAAAATTACCAACATATTTAGCCATATCAATAACAAAACCAACAGAAATCAATAGAGAAGCCTTTGAGAAAATCCAATTACCTATTCCTTTTAAAAAAACATCAGAGCATAGGGATAAATGGAATTTTCCAATTTCTAAGTATTAGCTATCTAAAATCATCAATAAGCAATATCTGTAATGTAGATAAACCAGAAGCTTCAGTAAGATTAGAGGGGAAGTAAGGATGTCCATCATCACTACTATTCAATAATGCTCTAGAAATACTAGCTACAGCAATAAGAAAAAGAAATGGAAGGAATTAGAATAAGCCATGAGGAAACAAAAACTATCATTCTTTGTAGGTAATATAATGGTATACTTAGAAGAATTAACTAAATTAACTAAAAATCTAGTTGAAATAATTAACAACTTTAGCAGAGTTCCAGGATATAAAGAAAACCATATAAATCATCCACATTTCTTTATATTACTATCCAGCAGTAAGAAATAGGAGAAACTACATTTAAAATAAAATGTTCTTGGGAAGCTATCTTCCAAAGTATACTAGGAATTATCTGAACACAATTGGCAAAAATTAAAAAACATTTTTCACATTAAGTAAAATATAAATAGTTGGATGTCATTTGCTCATGAATAGACTCAACCAATATAATACATATATATTAAATATATGTATATTTAATATATGTATATTTAATAAGGATGACAATTCTACCTAAAATTAATTTACTCATTCAGAAACATACCAATAAAACTACCAAGAAGTATTTTATAGACTTAGAAAAAAATAGCAATTCATCTGGAAGAACAAAAGATGAAGATTAACAAGGGAATCAATGAAAAAAATGTGAACAAAGATTTTTCCAGCTAAGTTTTTGGGGCCAACTCACTCTATGACACAAATTGCTTGGAAAACTGGAAAACAGTGTGGCAGAAACTAGGTATAGGCAAATATCTTACATTGTAAGGTCAAAACAAGACATGATTTAGACATAAAAAGTAATACTATAAGCAAAAAATTTACTTCAACTATAGGGGAATAATTTAGGACCAAATGATATAGGGAGCATTATGTAATAAGAAATATAAAATGTATAATTTTGCTTGTCTAAAATTAAAGTTTGTGCACAAACAAAAGCAATGCAACTGGAATTAGCAGGAAGGCAGAAAACTGGAAAAAATTATCTCTAAAAGGCCTTATATATATATATATATATATATATATATATATATATATAGAGAGAGAGAGAGAGAGAGAGAGAGAGACTGAGTCAAATTTATAAAAATACAGATCATTCCATAATTAATATATAATCAAAGATAAGAATAGGCAGTTTTCAGACAAGGAAATAAAAGTTTATAGTCATGTGAGAAATGTTCTGGGGTGGTATAGTCAAGGTACCACATCATATGTATCAGATTGACTAATTTGACAGAAAAGGAAAATGATAAATATTGGAGGGATGTGGGAAAATTAGAACACTAGTGGTTTGGAGTTGTGTACTGATTCAACTATTCTGGAGCGCAATTTGGAACTATGTTCAAAATTCATTCCTTTTGATCCAGCAATGTGTTTAATAGGTCTGTATTCCAAAGAAATTTTTTTAAAAAGGGAAAAGTACCTATTGGTAAGTGTATTTATAGTAGCTCTTTTTTGTTGAAATTGAGTCCATCACTTGGGGAATGGTTGAACAAGTTGTGGTAATATAATGGAATACTGTTGTGTTATAAGAAATGACTAACAGTATGATTTCAGAAAAAATCTGGAAAGAATGAACTGATACAAAGTGAAGTGAGCAGAACTAAGAGAACTAACACAGTAACAGCAATATTGTATGATGAACAACTGAGAAAGACTTAGCTATTTTCAGTAATTTAGTGATCCAGGACAACCCCCAAATTTGTCTCCAGAGAAAGAACTGATAGAGTCTGAATACAAACAATAGCATATTCCCTTCCTCCCTCCCTCCATCCTTCCCCAAAATGTACAGGGAGCAGAGGGAGGAAGACAATTTAGAATTCTAAATTTCAAAAAAGGCTAAAAATTGTTTATATATATATATATATGTATATATATAAAAATTGGAGGAAAATATTTTTTTAAAGGAGCTCTGCCTTATGTTACTATGAAACATATAGGATAATGAGTTAGTAAGGGTGAAATAATTGCAAGTTAATAAGTTAATGAGGTAATGAGTTAATAAAGGAAAATAATTGTGTTCTCCTTTTCACTTATTGTGCTTTATTAATTTTACTGATATTAATATATAAAAATAATATTTTAGTTTGTTAATTTTAAACAGTTTATGCTGTTACAAATCAGTATGAATACAGTATATTGTTAGTTCAGAAATGCAAAATCTAAAAGCAAGATTGGATGAATAAGGGTATCTCAGATGAAATTTTGTTTGTAATAAAAGTTTTCTGTTTTTAGTGGACATTCTGACATATGTCACTTGGAAATTGAGTGGCTTGCCCAAAAACTGCATTATTGGAAGTGGAACTAATCTGGACTCTGCCCGTTTCCGTTTCCTGATTGGGAGTAGGCTGGGTGTCAATCCAACAAGCTGTCATGGTTGGGTTATTGGGGAACATGGTGATTCTAGTGGTAAGTACTCTGTAAGTATTGGACTAGATTATTTAACTCAAAATTGAAAATTTTTTTTCACTTCCAGGAGATATTTAAGAACAGATAGATTGCTATTTAACTAGAATGTCTTGTTAGGAAATCTATCTTTTGTTGTTGTTGTTGTTGTGAGACAAACAGGGTAAAGTGACTTGCCCAAGGCCACACAGCTAGGTAATTATTAAGTGTCTGAGGCTGGATTTGAACTCGGGTTCTCCTGACTCCAGGGCTGGTGCTCTCTATCTACTGTGCCACCTCACTGCCCTGATATCTACCCTTTAATAGGAGATAAACAAAAACAATAGTTTTTTTTTTAATTTGGTTAGGGAAGTAAGATTATACCAATAGCCCATCACACCTTCCCTTGTAACACAGATTAAAAAGGAAAAAAACAGTTCAACAAAACCAACAATTTGTCTTTTTTTTATTTTTATTTTATTTTTTTTTTGGCAAGACAAATGGGGTTAAATGGCTTGCCCAAGGCCACACAGTTAGGTAATTATTAAGTGTCTGAGACCGGATTTGGTACCCCTGACTCCAAGCCGGTGCTTTATCCACTACGCCACCTAGCCGCCCTAGCTTTGTTTTATTTTATTTTATTTTTTTTCCAACAATTTGTCTTAAAGCATTTGTGTCAAATTCAAACAAAAATGTATCCCAAAGCCAAATACTGACTTAGACAACCACAGATTAACATTATCTGTTTATTTTGTTAAATATTTCCCAATTATATTTAATCATGTTCCAGCTTCATTCTAGGGTTTTGTCAGAGCAGAGTCAGCCACAAGTGTGACATCAGTGTATATAATTATTTTATGTCCATAGTTTCCCAGCTTTACAATGAAGGGAGAAAGGTTTTTTCCCAACTTTTTTAGGGCTTAGTTTGTTCTATAAATTTTATAATTATTTAAGTAAATTGTATGATAATTTTATAACTATCATGTTTGACAGTTTTAACCTATTTTTCTAGGTATTATGAGTGGCACAAAGAGTATTAACTGTAGGAACAGAATAAATGTATAATAAAACAGATAAATATGACCTTTTATTCCTGACTAGAAGGTATTAGAAGGGAAGAATTTTCCTTTCCTTCTTACCTTATGAAAGGTAAGAGGGCTTCATAACTGAGAGGAAATGAACTTATGATGGACAAGGTAGGATTTTCCTCAGTTGAGAAATGGTCACAGGCTCTGAATAGGCAATTTTTTAAATTTAAAAACTTTTATTGATTTTTTTTGTTTTTTATTACTGTCCCTTCCTTTTCCCAGGAACCAATCATAAAGAACAAGTAATATAAAAAGGGAAAATCAGTGTAACTAATTAATACATTAAAAAATGGAAAAACATGTGCAACATGTAATATCTCCTCGAAGGTGAGGGGGAAGTTATCCTCTCATAATTCCCCATTTGAGTCATGCTTAAAATATTATTAATTTTGCTTCATTTACTTTTGATTTTTGTGTGTAATTCTTTACATTTACACTGTTGTATCATTGTTTATATTGTATTCCTGGTTCTGCTTATTTCACTCCGCTTGGAAGTTTTTAATCTTGTTTTTAGGGGTGGCTAGGTGGCACAGTGGATAAAGCACCAGCCCTGGAGTCAGGAGTTACCTGGGTTCAAATCCGGTCTCAGACACTTAATAATTACCTAGCTGTGAGCCACTTAACCCCATTGCCTTGAAAACATCTAAAAAAAAAAAGTCTTGTTTTTAAACATTCCTTTTTTGTGAGTTTCAAATTCTCTTTTTCCTTCTAAACCCTCCTCCACTCACTGAGAAAGTAAGCAGTGTAAAACCCATTATACATGTGAAGTCATGTAAAACATATTATTGAATAATAGGAATCATACAGCTTTTAAACCATCTATAAAGATGAACTTCTTATTATTGTCATTATTCACAATGTGAATGAGTAGATATATTACCAAAGGAACTATTACCAAAGGAACTATCAGGACCAATCCTGACATTCTTCATATAATCAGATTAAGAGGAGAGAAAAACAATTATTATTAATGGCATCTAATTGGGATTGGAGAGACCCATAGAGAAATGAGCAGGACATGAGCTGTTATGAGTGAAACAGACTGGCAAGATCAAGAGATAGCTTTTGAAATTGTGTGTCCTCCACTGGAAGCCTTCAGCACATTCAGTGCCCTCCTTGTGGTCAGCTTATGGAAAGACATGGCAAAAAGAGTCCTCAAGCTTGACCCTGAAGAGGAGAGAAGAAAATGTATTTTCTCTTATTCTGTGTAGAAGGGTGGCATCCCTTTGTGGTTTGGAACAGTGCATATAGTCATACAGTTGATGAAATTTTTCTGAATTTTTTTTCTTCCTTATTCTCTTATTACATGGGATGGCTTCTTGAAAGTGGGGACTATATTTAGAAATAGGATTGATGTGAAAAAGGGTAAAAATTCCACAGGTACAAAAATATTCATAGCAGCTCTTTTTGTGGTGGCAAAGAATTGGAAATTGAGGGGATGTCCATCAACTGGGAAATGTCTGAACAAATTGAGGTATATGAATGTGATGGAACACTATAAGAAATCATGAAGAATAGGATTTCAGAATAGCTGGTAAGACTTGTATGAACTGATACTGAGTGAAGTGAGCAGAGCCAGAAGAACATTATACACACTGACAGTAACATTGGATGGTGGTCAACTATGATGAACTTGTTCATTTCAGCAGCACAGTAATCGAAGATAATTCTAAAATATTTGTGATGGAAAAAACTATTCATTTCCAGAGCAAGGGCTGTGGAGTTTAAATGCAGACCAAAGCTTGCTCTGTTCAATTTTTAAAAGTTGTCTTATGTATAGTAAGTAATAGTAGTAAAAGACATCAATAAAAATTTAAACAAAAAAATTAATTGCCTATTTAGAGCCTGTGACCATTTCTCAACTGAGGAAAATCCTACCTGTTCAAGGTCCATCATAAGTTCATTTTCTCTCAGTTAAGAAGCCCTCTTAAGCCTACAATAAATTCTTCCTTTCTAATCCCTTCTAGTTAGGAATAAAAGGTCATATTTATCTGTTTTATTATACATTTATTCTGTTCCTACAGTTAATACTCTTTGTGCCCCTCATAATACCTAGAAAGATAGGTTAAAATTGTTGAACATGAAAAATGTTTTTATAAAATTATTAATCATGCAATTAATTTACTTAAATAACTATATAATTTAAATAGCAAACTAAGCCCTGAAAAAGTTGGAAAAAACCTTTCTACCTTCATTGTAAAGCTGGGAGACTATGGACATAAAATAATTATATATGCTGTAAGTTAGAGATGTCACACTTATGTCTGGCTCTGCTCTGACAAAACCCCAGAATGAAGCCAGAACAAGATTAAATGTATTTGGGAAATGTTTAACAAAATAAATATACAATATAATATAGATAATGTTAATCTGTGGTTTTCTAAGTCAGTATTTGTTTGAATTTGAATCTGTTTAATATAATTATAGATATAGACCCTATATTAGATTACTTTCTGTCAGGAGGAGGAGGAGGGGAGAGAAGGGAGGGAAGTAGAAAAATTAAAACCAATAGAAAAATTAAAACCAAAACCTTTTCCAAAAAAAAAAAAGATTGCTGAAAAGTACCATTGTGTGTTGTTGGAAAAATAAACAAATAAAAACATTAAAAGAGATTTATTTAAACAGAAAAAATATATTTTAAAAAAGATACATAAGATAGATATCTGTGGGTGAGTTGATGATCTATTGTAGATCTATTGTAATATTTTAATATTTGTGCTTGTTGGTAAGGGCCAGCACTTTTCATCTCTGAAGATACTACACTGGATAGTAATTAAAGATGGGGAAAATATCTAAATGGGTTGAAATTCTTGAAGTCACAAGAATAACCTATGCTGATTCTGGGATATATTTCTCTTAGTGCCTGTCTGGAGTGGAGTGAATATCGCTGGTGTTCCTTTAAAGAATCTACACCCTACTTTAGGAACTGATGATGACAAAGAGCAATGGAAAACTGTTCATAGACAGGTGGTTGAGAGGTAAAAATTATAATTAAAAATTTCTTAGTTATTGAGTGCCTAAAGGGTGGGAGGACGAGCCATTTTTAATTTTGTGAGTATTTTTAAGGTAAGGGTGGAGTGGATAATAAGATGGATCATCAATTAGGAGGCTATAGGAATAGTGCTGGCAAGAGGGAACAAGGAAGAGAAAAGAGAACTTAGCTATAGTCCTAATAAATAAAAATTGAAAGTATGAAGTGGGGAGAGGTGACTGGGTAAATTATTTAGATGCTAATTACAGAGGTTAAAAAGAAAACCAGAAGAGAGTGGTGTCATAGAAACTAAAGGACAGGGAGAAAGAACACTCAAAGAATGGCCAATAGTCATAACATCTCATATTTTTATATCACTTTATGGTTTGTGGCATTGTCAAATATTACAAAACAGTTAAGGAGAACTGAAAAGGGTATTATATTTGGTAACCAGGTGATGGTGTTAATGAATTGAGAGATAACAGTTTCAGTAGAGTAGTGGAAATTGAAGCCAGATGAAAAGACATTGAAAAGATGAAAGTTTGACAGTAAAGTAAATGAGTCAGCTTGAGACTGCAAAACAGATATAAAGGGTTTTTGTTGTGAAATCTACTGAGTCCTGAGTATGCTGGTAGGTATAGGAAGACCAGTCATTAAAGATGGAGAGATGAAAACTGTAAGGGAGGGGATTTATGGAGGAAGAGATAAGAAGAGGCAGGAAGGGATAACATCAAGGACATCACTAAAGAGACTTGATTAGGTGAGATAAGAATCACTTATTTCTATAATATCTTACATTTTCTATAATGTCTTACATGTTTACAAAGAGTTAACTTTTTTCTTGGAGGTAGGAAGAAAGGATTTATAGATAATAATTGAGCATTTATTTAGTGTCTGCTATATGCTAGGCACCTACAACAGTGAACTTAAATTCTACTGGAAGGAATACAATTTGTCCAGAGACAAATGAATACAAGATAGATACTAAATAAATATCTTGTATCTAGGCGTAAGAGAACATTAATCACTTGGAGATTTTAGAAAGACCTCTTGATGGAGCCAGATATTCAAATGGCAGAAATGAGGATGGAAGCAGGGAAACCAATTGGGAGGCTCTGGAAGTAGTCTAACGTAGTGTTTATGGAAATAGTGAGAAGGAGTCAGATATGAGAGATGTTATGGCAATAGAAACTACATTGGCAAGTTGATTGAATAGTAAAGGAAGAGTGAAGAATCTAGGATAATGCTGAAGCTGCAAATCTGGGAGACTAGAAGCATAGTGGTTTCCTTAACAGAAAAGATAAGTTTAAAAGAGGGATAGGTCTGAACAGAAAGATAAATTTTGGCATATTGAATTAAAGATATTTATGAGATAACAGTTTGAAATGTCTAGTAGTCAGTTGTGCTCAGTGATACTGTATTTTTTTTCTCCTGGCTTGTACTTGATGCATTGTATTTCTTTCCATTTTAGTGCTTATGAGGTTATCAAGCTGAAGGGTTATACTTCGTGGGCCATTGGCCTATCTGTGGCAGATTTGGTAAGAACTATGATGAACAATCTTAGAAGAGTGCATCCTGTTTGCACCTTGATCAAGGTACTTAAGAATTATTATGGACATCTTCCTAACGTCATCATTTTTGTCAGTTATATTACTTTTCTGCTGTTCCCTCATATTTGAAACTTTAAAGTCATCTTTCATTCTTCCCTTTTCTCTTTTTTACCCAAATTACACCAAGGTATTAAATCCCATCAGTTGTATCTCATAAGTAATTCTCCTCTCCTTTCCATTTCTATTACTGCAATAACTTTCTTTTTGAACTATTGCAGGAACCACCTGATTAACTTCCCTAATTTCATTCTCTCTCACTTTTCTTACATGCTATTACCTTCCTAATACCACATATCTGATCACATCACTCCTTTGCTTAGAAATCTTATATGGCTCCCCATTAGCTGCTGAATAAAGTTCTAGCAGTTTGACCTTAGTAATAAAAAACAGTTCACAGTGTTTTATCAGTTGAAATCCTATCTGTTCAGTCTAGTTCAAATGCCATCTTCTCCATGTAGATAGCTCTTATTGCCCCAGCCAATAGTGATCTCTTCCCTTCTTTGAACTCTCATAGAACTTTGTTTTTGTCCATTTTATGAATCATGACATAAGATTTTGATAATGCCTTATATTTTATTTATCTTATTTGTGTTCCTTCTTGGATTATAATTTCTTTGTAGGATGGGGAAGTGACTGTGTTACATTTGTCTTTGTATTTTTGGCAATTATCTAGTTCAGGACTTTGGACATAACAAACGCTTATGCTTGTTTTTCTTGAGTTAAATTAAAACAACTTGAGGTGGCTAGGTGTCGTAGTGGATAGAACCGGCCCTGGAGTCAGGAGTACCTGATTTCAAATCCAGCCTCAGTCACTTAATAATTACCTAGCTGTGTGATCTTGGGAAAGCCACTTGCCTTGCAAAAACCTAAAAAAAGAACAAAATAACTTCATCTCCAGAGGTTCAAAACAGAGAAGTGAAACAATAAAAAAAAAAAAAAGGAAAAGAGGGGGCCATAAAAATTTTAAATTACATTAAAAATAGTCATCTTAATATTTTCTACTGGTTAAAAAATAAAAAAAGTTGTGAAAGTTAGGTTGTGAAGTAGATAGAATACTGATCCTGGAGTCAGGAGGATGACCTGAGTTCAAATTTGACCTCAAACACTTAATATTTACTTAGCTATGTGAACTTGGGGAAGTCACTTAACCCTAATGTCTTGCCAAAAACAAAACAAAACAAAAGAAAGAAAAATAGATTATTGGAACACCCTAGATAAGCAAGACTCAGAAATAAATCAATAGAGCAATCTCATATTTGGCAAACTAAAAAATACAAACTATTGAAGGATGAATATTTTAAGAATAGCTAAGAAAACTGGAAGGCAATGTGATAGAAATTGGGTTTTGATTATTATTGTCCACCTTTTTAATGATAATAGCTACAAAAATAATAAATCAGGAAAATAGAAGGAGGTAATTTTCAGAACTGGATACAAGAAATTTTTTTTAAAAAAATATAAATCTATTGATTTTTTTATTTCTTACCCTTTGTTTTTCCAGTATTCCTCTCTTCTTCCCCAATCAGACTTAACATCCCTTATAAAAAAGTATAAAAGATAAAAGGAAAAAAAAATAGTTCAAAACTAATCAACACCAGTAACTAAATCCAATATATGCAATGTTGCAGACTCATAATTCACTACCTCTGCAGAAAAAAGGAAAGACATTTATCCTCATATATAATGTTTCATGACATACATATACCACAGTTTGTTAAGCCATTCCCCAACTAAAGGTCATTTACTTGATTTAGAATTTTTTGCCACCACAAACACCTGCTATGAATATTTTTGTACAAGTGATGTTTTTACCCTTTTTCATCATTTTTTTTTTAGGTTTTTTGCAAGGCAAATGGGGTTAAGTGGCTTGCCCAAGGCCACACAGCTAGGTAATTATTAAGTGTCTGAGACTGGATTTGAACCCAGGTACTCCTGACTCCAAGGCTGGTGCTTTATCCACTATGCCACCTAGCCGCCCCCTTTCCATCATATCTTCAGGGTATAGACCCAGTAGTGATATTGCTGGATCAAAGGGTGAGCATATTTTTGTTGCCCTTCAGATATAGTTCCAAACTGCTCTCCAGAAAGGTTGGATGAGTTCACAGCTCCACCATTAATGTCCTAGAATTCCCACATTCCTTCCAACATTGATCATTGTCTTTTCTGGTCATATTGGCCAGGAATGACTTATATTTTTATAAATTTGACAAAGGTCTTTATATATTTTAGATGGGAGACTTTATCTAATAAACTGTCTATAGAAAAATTTTTCCCCAATTTTTTTCCCCAATTGCTTTCCTTCTGAACGTGGCCACATTTATTTGTACAAAACTTTAATGTAATCAAAATTTTATGCTGAATTTTGCTATCTCTTATTTATTCATAAATTATTTGCCTGTCTATATATTGTGTGTTCCTATTTTTCTTGTAAAAACCTTTCTTTCTTTGTATCTAGGTCATGTATTCATTTTGAGTTTCTTGTTGGAACAATAAATGGATACAGATGATCCTAAAATGAGTGATTTTGATTATATAAAACTGAAATAAAAATACAATTATTATAAGAAAGGAAAGAGCTGAGAAAAAATATTTGCAATAAATTTATCTGATAAATATATATAAGATATATTTGTTAACAAATATGTATGAATAAGAGCCATATCCTAAAAGAGGCAGCATGGTATACTGGAAAGATACTCTATAAAAGGGATATAAAAAGATAAATTCAGATAGGCCTGGGAAGACTTCTTTGAACAGAAGTAAAATGAGCAGAATTTCAGGAACAGTTTATACAGTGGTTACAGTACTGATAAAGGAAAACAACTGTGAAAGATAACTGAAAAATATGTCTTAAGTTCTTGAGGAAGCATGTTTTCCCATTCCAGAGGTTATGGTCAAATGGAAGACTTTGTTTTTCTTGTCTATTTTTGCTTGTTATAAATATAAAGGAGGACTTTTATTTTTTGGAATAGCATTGTTTTTTGTGGGAAGCAAAAAACAAAAGAAAAACAATATTTAATGAAACAATTTAAAAATTACAAAGAAAAGGAAAAAGTTCAAAAGTGGCATAGTCAAGCAGGGCAGTGTTAGTACTACTGGGTTAAATTTAAAATACACTTTTAAAAAATAGCCAAACTAGAAACAGAAGAAATTCATAGTGTCATATACAGTTCTCTTTCTTTTTTTATGTATTGACTTGCTAATAATGTTTGTTTAGTTCTTATTAAAGGAAAAAATGATGAAGAATTTTTAAAAATTAACCATTTAGACAAAGGCATAGCTGTTCAGGTTTCCAATCTGTCTTCATTTTAATTCAGCAAATATTAAGAAAGATAGGGGCAGCTAGGTGGCATAGTGGATAGAGCACTGGCCTTGGAGTCAGGAGTACCTGGGTTCAAATCCGACCTCAGACACTTAATAATTACCTAGCTGTGTGGCCTTGGGCAAGCCACTTAACCCCATTGCCTTGAAAAATATAAAAAAAAAAAGATGAGGGGTACAAAGAAATTGTTTCTACCCTCAAGGGGATTATTTTATTGATAGAACTGCCACAATAAGTGAAACTTGAGAGGGGATAGTTAATTTGGAAGGAAAATATTTTCATAGGCCAAAAAAGTTGAATGAGGCAACAACATAAAGTCATGTGTTTGGCTAAAACGTCAGCTTCTCAAGTATAGTATAGGAATTTTTAACAGTGCTTAGGAAAATGAAATGAAAGAGTTCTGTGAATTGGTATGTGATATGGCAACTGAAAAAAAAATGTGATCCTGGGTGATGTTAATCAATCATAGGATCCTATTTGTGGAAAGACAAGGGCTCTTAGAGTCCATCTAATCTGATCCTCTCATTTTACACATGAGATTGAATGGCTTTGACTGGGGTTTTAACATGTTTTTTTTTTTTTTTTACAAGGTTTTATTTCCTGGCAGAACCAGAATTTGAATTGTGACTCCAAGTTCATCAATTTCCTATGAACTGTGATAACCCACCTTTAGAGGAAGAGACCTAGAAAATCTCCTGAGTTTTAGCATTTTCATTTGTGGGTACCACATTTGGGAGGGATTTTGATAAGTTAATTTATGTCCAGAAGAGATAGCTTGGGAGGCTGAGGTAGTGAAACAGCTTGATAATCAAAGGTTCACTTGAAAGAAGTGAATGTTTAGCTTACAGGAGAGAAGACCTTCAAAGGAGTTATGATAGCATCTTGTTGATTATAGATCGATATTATTCTGCTTGCCCAGAAAGATGAACTGAGAGTTATAGTGCAAGGAAATTACATGGAGATAGATTTTGAGTGTAGAAAAATTTCCTAAAATTACAGCTATTCAGAAATTGAATGGGTTGCTATAGGGAAAGTCTTCAAGCAGAGCCTGGGTAACTACTTTTGGGGGAATGCCATAAAGAGTTATGTTATTTCAAATCTGGATTGAACTGAATGACTTCTGATCCCCTTTCTTTCTCTAAGAGTCATACTAGTGGAATGTGGTATTATTTTAGTAGATCATCTCTTGGTGGTGAAGATGTTGCTAAGTGAGCTGTCTGTGTAACTGAGAAAGGTATATTGGGAGAGGAGTGATTTAAAGTGACTATCTGTTACAAAACTCCCTAAATCTTACTATTGTTAAAACAATTTCTAGAAAGAAAACACTTTGATTTTACCTTTCAGGGCCTATATGGAATAACTGAAGACGTCTTCCTTAGTGTCCCATGTGTCTTGGGACTCAATGGCATTACAGATATAGTGAAGCTGAAGCTGAGTACTGAGGAGGAACAGCATTTAAAGAAGAGTGCAGAAACCCTCTGGAATGTCCAGAAAGATCTGACATTCTAAGCCTTTTAATGTGTGCTACCAGCAGACAATATGGAACTAGTTAAAGGATTGTATAATGATGCACTATTCAGAAAAATTAAATATTTACATCAAGAGTAAAATAGAAATGTCAAACCATGAGCAAATTATTATATCTTAATGTTAGAAATGGGAAATGATAGAGGCTTCTGTTTCTCCTCCCCCATCCTCTTGTTAAAACATAATGTTTTATATATTGATGCTGAATGACATTTTATCATATAGTCATTAAGTAGATGGTATAAAGAAGATCTAATGTCTGGATACCACAGTCTGCCCCTTATATGTGTTGCAATCATTTTTCAGTCCAGAAATGCCTCCACACTTTAATATTAAGAATTTTTCTGGTTTCTTGATACAAAATACCCAAGTTAATTCTTTGGTCTGTGCTGTTTTTTATTAAGTATTTCACGGTATAACCTTTATCTCTGTCTCCTTCCTCAAATTCTTCCTCTTTACTGTATCACACTGATGACTTTTTTCTCTCTTACCTGCCCATATCAAGGTGGACCTTTGGGAACCATGGTTTATTTTGCCTTTTCAGATGAAACTTGGGGATTTCAATTTAGTGCCCAGGGGACGGCTAGGTGGCGCAGTGGATAGAGCACCGGCCCTGGAGTCAAATCTGGCCTCAGACACTTAATAATTACCTAGCTGTGTGGCCTTGGGCAAGCCACTTAACCCCATTGCCTTGCAAAAAAACAAACAACAATTTAGCACCCAGTAAACTGAATCTCCATTTGAGAAGCCAAATAGCCAACACAGCTGAACAAGAATCCCCTCTAGTATACTTGCTTGATAAGTTGTTGTCTGGTTTCCTATTAAGGGGAAACTCACTACCAATCGAAGCATTGCATTCCCCATTTGGAAGATTTTCCTTGCCTCAAGTCTAAATGTGCCTCTTAATTTCTTCTCATTGCTTCAAGTTCTACCTTTTAGGACCAAATAGAGCAAGTCTAATAACATCTCATCCATATTACAGCTTTTTCATGCTGTCACACTGATTTTTCAGTTTCATTTATGTCATACTGATGGATAGCTTGCAGTCCACTAAAACTTTTTTCTCATAGCTGTTTCTACTCTATGCCATACTTGTGAAGCTGATTTTTGAATCTTCTTTTATAACCTTATTTTCATGCAAATCTTTTTTTTTCTTTTTTTAGGTTTTTGCAAGGCAATGGGGTTAAGTGGCTTGCCCAAGGCCACACAGCTAGGTAGTTATTAAGTATCTTAGGCCAGATTTGAACTCAGGTCCTCCTGACTCCAGTGCCGGTGCTCTATTCACTGTTCCACCTAGCCACCCCAGCAATACTTTATTATTAATTATTCTTCCCACATAAACTTGTGGGCTTTACCACTCCCTTTGGGGAGAGGGCACCCATTAAAAGTACAGCAATAATGGGACAACTTCCCAGCTTGAGAAGTACAGGACTTTGGAGGTGGTGATGGTGGAGGAGAGGGTGTTCATTGGATTTACTCCTCATAGGCTTGGGCATCTCTTTTGGAGACTTGGTTGGGTTGCTTAATCAATAAACATTAAAAACACATAGCATGTCCTGGACATTGTGCTAGGGGAGTCAAATTATGAATAAAAAGTCCTTGCCCTCAAAGAGCTTACAATTCTAGTGTTGATGCCTGCATATTGCATATAAAGAAAACTGGAAAATTGGGGAGCTGGCACACTTTTTTGTGTGGGGGTGATGATTATGGAGTCAAGAAGAGCAGCTGGGAGGAAATAGGAAGAAAAACTTTAGTCTTCTTGTTAAATAGAAGTTCTAGATCCTATGGCCTTGCCCACCCATGAGGGGACTGAATGAGGCAGATTCAATATTGCAGCACAATGGGATTTCTTGAGTTTCCTGGGGAGGAAAGACCCAATGGAGAGTCCCTATATTCAAAAACAATGAGGCTGGTTCCAGAAATGTGGTCTTAAGCTTCAGCTTCAGGCTCAATTTAGATCCTTGACAACAGTGACATTAAACCTAGGACTGATGAAAACCTTTCCAGTTCTGATCCCAAAGGAATGACGGAAGACAAGAGATTTAACCTTGCTCTTTTGGCAATCCTTTCTTGTTCTTGGCAATTCTTTCTGGCTGTAGACTGGATCTAATTAGTGAGAAACTCACCCCAAGCTTTCTGCATTCTTTGACCCTAGACAAGGGTTCCACAAAAATGATTCCTAAGAGTTTATACCTTTGTTTCCCAAAAGTCAGCACTCATGCTATTTTAGTTCTTTAAAGGCAAGTCATATTTCTCATCCTGGTGTATTGTACAAAAGGATACAGGTATAGTCTTGTGAAATTTCCTTTCTGCCTTTAGGCTTGTGGTACTTCCTAGAAAAATGCACAAAAGTGAGATTATCTCTGATAATAACCAAATCCCAGAAAATATTTTAGTTTATTTTAGTTCAATAAACATTAAATTTCCTGATGCTGTCATAAAGATAAAAATGATCCCTTTGTTCCTGGAGAGAGAGGAGAGAAGAGGATGATGTATTCGAATAAAAAGAAACTTCAAAAGGGAAAATACTTGTATTATCTAGGGTAGGCAGTGGTACCAAAGTTGTGCTTTTGAAGGAATCAAGAGTTATTGAGATAAATGTGCCATGTGCCACAATAAATAAAACTGAATAAAATTGACTTATCTTTTTAGTGAGCCTACATTTGCCAATGAAAGATGACAATGGATCTTTAGTAGCCAAAGACCCCAAGTTACGGATAATAGTATAGAGTGAATAGAAAGATGGTAACATTCTTTTGATTTTGACTAGATTTGACATGATTTGACTAGATGAGGTAGGATAAATGTCATTTCAGCTCTCTACTTTATCATTGGGAGATAGCATTGGTCCAGAGATGATGGGAGTTAGATCAGATGAGATTGACTTTCAGGTAAATTTTTTACAACTTCTAGGGAGTTAGGTACAAGGGGTAGAGGTGCAAGTCACAAAAATAGAATCCTAGTCTGTGACTTGGTTACCTGAATCACAAGAGTACATTTGCAGGGTTAAGGAATGCAGACTAACAGTCATCTGTGATCAAACAGTCGTGCACTAACTCTCCCTCCACTTTAGAAGCCTTTTCAAGTTATTTACCATTGTGGCAATTGACCTTGATTTCATCATTGAAAGTGATTAACTAAGTTTCTGAAAACATTGCACTGAAAAGCATGGGAGCAAGCACATAGCCCTGCTCCACTCCATTGGTGACTGGGAAAGCATGAGAGTATATACTTAAAACTGTAGCTCATGAAGCCAACTAGCTACTAGACCCAAATAGTTCTTAGCAAGAGCAATAGTTAATTCTTCCTCCATTTACACTTGAGGCATGCTCTACCACTCTCTTTGGGAAGAGGGCACACATTTCAAGTGCAGTGGTGGTGGGCAACTTCCAGCTTGAGAAGTACAGGGATTTGAAGATGATGGTGGAGGAGAGGATGTTCACTGGACTTGCTCTGCATGGGCTTGGGCATCTCTTTTGGGAGTATTTATTTTAAACCATCACAATTTATGTGAACCAGAACACTTACAAACCAAGATTGGTTTGATGAAAATGAGTAAATTCAGAAGCTGCTAAACAAAAAAACTACATAGGGTTTACCAGAAGAATAGTGCGCCCATCTTTAAATAAGGCAGAGTTTAACCACCAAAAGTAAAGTGCAAGGGGGTGGCTAGGTGGTGCAGTGGATAGAGCACCAGCCCTAGAGTCAGGAGCATCCAGGTTCAAATCTGACCTCAGACATCCAACAATCACCCAGCTGTGTGTGACCCTGGGCAAGCCACTCAACTGCCCTGCAACCCCCCCCCCCCAATAATAAAAAATGTGCTTCAGTCTGTTCCAACACCACCACCTCTGTCGCAGGTGGATCACATTCTTTAGGATAAGTCCATCACAAAAGCTACTTCCATATTTTCCCATTGTTGCCATTGCTGATTGCAACTCCCTCCATTCGTACTTCCCCACTATCATACACCATATTTTCTCTCTCCTTTCACTCTGTCCCTCTTCTTAAATGTGCTGTAGGGTAGCTGAGTGGCACAGCAGACAGATCCCCAGCCCTTGGGCCAAGAGGACCTGAGCCCACATACCACCCCTAAGGCCCAGCAACCACCTGGCCCTGTGGTCCTGGACAGCCCATCCAATCCCAGCCCCTTGTAAGAAGTAAAAAAGAAAATGTATTATATCTGACCACTCTCTCCCACGGTCCACCCTCTCCTCCATCACTCACATCCCCACCCTTTCCCCGTCCCCCTTCTTTCCTTCTTACTCTAGATGTCTATACCCCATTAAGTTTAGTTTCCTCTCTGAGCCACCCCGATGAGAGAGAGAAGGTTCCCTCATTCCCCCTTGCCTTCCCCTCTTCCATATCATTGCAATAGCTTATTGTAATAAAGTTATTATATGAAATATCTTAGCCTATTCCAACTCTTCTCTTACTCCCATTACATTTCCCTTTTAACCATTGACTCCATTTTTGCAATATTTCTTCAAATTCAGCTTTCTCCTGTGCTTCATCTTTAAAGCTCTTACCTGCTCTATTAAATGAGAAGTTTCCCATGAGTATAATCAGTATTTTTCTATGCAGAAATACATGCAGTTCATCATTAAGTCCCTCATATTTTACTCTTCTCTTCCACTCCCTATGTTTCACCTGAGTCCTGTATTTGAAGATCAAACCTTCTGTTCAGCTCTGGTTGGTTCAACAGGAACATTTGAAATTCCCCTGGTTCATTGAAAGTCCATCTTTTTCCCTGGAAGAGGACATTCAGCCTTGCTGGTAGTTGATTCTTGGTTGCATTCTAAGCTCTTTTGCCTTCTGGAATATTATATTCTAAGATCTACAAACTTTTAATGTAGTTGCTGCTAAGTCCTGTGTGATCCTGACTGCAGCTCCATGATATTTGAATTGTGTCCTTCTGGCTGCTTGTAATATTTTCTTTTTGACTTGGGAGTTCTGGAACTTGGCTATAATATTCCTGGGGGTTGTTGTTTTTTTTTTTTTGGATCTCTTTCTGTGGGGGAGATTGGTGGATTCTCTCAATTTCTATTTTGCCCTCTGCTTCTAGAATAGCTGAGCAATTTCCCTGTAGTAATTCTTTAAAAATGATGTCAAGGCTCTTTTCCTGATCATGACTTTCAGGTATTCCAATAATTTCTAAATTATCTTTTCTGAATCTGTTTTCCAGATCAGTTGTTTTTTCAATGAGTTGTTTCACATTTTCTTCTAATTTTTCATTCTTTTGGTTTTGAAGTATTGTGTCTTGACTTCTCATAAAGTCAGCAGCTTCCTTTAGTTCGTTCTACTTCTGAAGGATTTGTTTTCTTCAGAGAGCTTTTCTTATCTCTTTTTTTCCATCTGGCCAATTCTGCTTTTTAAAGCATTCTTCTCCTTAACTTTTTTGAACTGCTTTATCCATTTGACCTATGCTGGTTTTTAACATGATATTTTCTTCAGCATTTTTTTGGATCTCCTTGACTTAGCTGCTGACTTCTTTTTCATATTTTCCCTGCATCTCACTCATTTCTTTCCCCAATTTTTCTTCTATCTCCCTCACTTGATTTTCAAAATCTTTTTTGAGCTCTGTCATAGCCTGAACCCAATTTCTGTTTTTCATGTAGTCTTTTTTTTTTTTTTTGGTAAGGCAAACGGGGTTAAGTGGCTTGCCCAAGGCCACACAGCTAGGTAATTATTAAGTGTCTGAGACCAGATTTGAACCCAGGTACTCCTGACTCCAGGGCTGGTGCTTTATCCACTGCGCCACCTAGCCGCCCCTCATGTAGTCTTTAGATGCAGGAGCTTGTACTTCCTCATCTTCAAATTGAGTATTTTGAACCTTCTTGGGATCATAGATAATGTATTTCTCAATTGTGTTCCTCTTTTTTCTCTGTTTACTCATTTCCCCATCTGTGCCTAGTTTTGGGGTGCTTTCTGAGCTTTTGAGTATTATTGGGACACGTCCCCACACCAAGGATCTCCTTTGTGAGGCTCTGTCTTCCGTCCTGGTTTGTGAATGACCATAAGCGTACCCCTCTGCCATGGGGCTGAGGTGGGGGGTACCCTGCTGTTCTAGGGGGAGCCTAGTCTGTGATCAGGATCTGAATGTGGTCAGAGTCTCAGAGTCCTGTTCCAGATACAGAGGACAGACCTTGGAAGTCTCTCTTCCCTCCCCTAACTTAGGTATGCTGAACACTCAAGGCTCAGTTGCCTGGAGGCTCCTGTGGCTCTGCCTGCTTCCTTTTCCTGGATCTGGGCTGCCACCTCATGCTGTTAGGTCAGTGCCCTGAGGGCTGGCTTCATGAATACTCTCTGGCAGAGGTCCCTCTGCTGATCTTCCAAGTTGTGCCTGATTCTCCTGGGGTGTAGGTCAGGAAACTGCCTCTGCTGCCATAAGCCATAACTCCCAGGCATCCTGGGGCTGCCTCCAGGAGGCTGAAGTTCCTTCACTCTGGCGGGCGCCCCTCTTACCCCATGGAGCTGAGCCTTTCTGCTATTTTCCAGGTTACCTTGGACTGGAGAATTGCCTCACTGTATCCCTCTGTGGGTTCTGTCTCTCAAAAATTTATTTAGAGCCCTTATAAGTTTTGAAATATTATATATAGAGAGAGCACCTAAGAGAGGCTCTTCTCCTGTTGCCATCTTGGCTCTGCCCCCCAAGACAACTCTTTCCAAAAAATTTTTCAGATTATAAAGAATCTTACAGACAACTTTTTCTATTGAGAAAGAGCCTATAGATTATACTAGTTTTTTCTTTAAAAAAAAAAGAACCTATAGTACCTTGACTTGGAATAAGTTGGGTGAGTTTGGAGGAGGGAGTCTATTTCTTGGGTGACTCTCTAAGAAGACATTCCTTGTTAGAAATCTGTTAGAGTGCTCTGGGTAGCCTTTGACGGAATTGTCCTAGGGTTGGGCTCTCTTGCTCAGGTCCCTTCATCGTCACCAACTGCCATGATGGAAATTCAAGTAAACTGAGATAATAAAGTCTTGAACACATTCCCTTTTTTAGCAAGGCTGATATTTGCCAATAAATCCTCAAGGATCCTCAGCAGCCAAAGACCCTGAATTAAGAAAGATAATTTTTATAGCAATAATGTGACAGCAAAATCTCAAACAACATAGGTGTGTCTTCCTCTGATTGGCTAGTATTTCAAAGAGGAGGTGGGAAAAGTGTCATCTCAGTTCCTCCCCATCTACCTTCCTAAGTTGCCCTGGACTAGAAAATGACTCACTGTTCCTTTTTCTTGGCTTTCCCATTCAGAATTCAGTCTGGTGTGTTTTCTAGATTATCACAGAAGAGATGAGCTGGTTGAACTGGGCACTTTGACTCTCATTTGGCAGGTTTTGTTTTTCTTCAAGGCTAAAAGGGTCAACCACCATTCAGAAAAATGGAAATAATTAAATGACTAGTGTATGTCATTTCTATTTCTTCCACTGCTCAGTGCTATATCTATATTCTAAAGGTAGCCTAATCTTCCTGAAAAAGATGATGAAGGGACATGTCTTCAAACTCTAGGATATTAGGGAAATGAAATATTCCTAAAGGAAAATGAAGAGAGGCTTCAGTGAAAAAGAGGCAGAATTGAAGCTGAAGCATGCAGGTGTTCCATAGAGAAAGACAGGTGTACACATGTAGCTTAAAATATTTGAGCCTCTTCCTAAAATGAAAGGACTAGAAGCTCTAAGGAGGAAGCAGTTGGTCATCTTTCAGACAATGATTTGTACAATTAAGAAAAGATATCAAGTGAGACAACAGTAAGGGTCAGAGGAATATTCAAAATTGATGATTACCTCTTTAGGGATATTGAGACAACTATCAATTTGATTATCATGATTTTACTGTCTTTTCAGGACATGTATCCAGTATAGGAGAGAAACTTGTACTGGTTCAGGAATCCCCTGGAATGATTTCTTCCTGTCCTAGTGCTTCCTGTGCTGGTGCACTAAACCTTCTTTTGGTCTTTGGGCACTGGCCCACATTCCTAGACTCCTGGCCAGACCTTGTGTCTTATTTGTCTGTCTTCCTAAGCCATCCAGGTTGAAAATGACTCACTATGAAATTTCTTTAATTTATTTGTCTATCTTTCTAAGCCACTCTGGGCTGAAAATGACTATGAATTTTCCTGATCAAAATTTGATCTGTCATATTTAGAAACTTGATGGGGAAGCTAGGATGTTCTTTTCTCCAGCTCTGCCATGCTAACTCCTCTTCAAATACTAAAACTAGTTCTAGGTAAATGTAGATTTCTGGGAACGTTGGAGGGAACAGCCCTGCAGAGGCAGTGATAGGATCTCATCGAACCATTTCCTCAGTTAATTTGCTTATTCCCTTTTGTCTACTTCTTGGATTCCAGACCTGCCTTGAATATTATTAAGTTTAATATATATATACATCAACTTCCAAAAGGATCTCTGACCTTTACCCAGGATCAGATAGAGTAGAGGGTATCTTTTTTCAACATAGCTAAGAAAGGTCAATCTGTTATTTTTGGATTTGGTTCTGACAAAGTACAACATGGTACACATGAGTACAACATTGCCCCCTCTTCCTCCTCTTACAGTCAATTCCCTTGACAACCAATGCTTTGTTGTAACTTCCAATATCACTATGAATCCCTGGGGCCACACTGATGGAAAGACAGAGGTAGGGAGGAAAAAATCTTTCTTATAAAACCAGTCATTTATTAATTGTTGTATATTAACAAAGTTTCAGTGATTTTTCCTTATTGATATTTTATTTCTTTTTTTCAGTAACATGAAAGTTTTTCAACATTCATCCTTATACATATATATAAATTACACAATTTTCTTCCACTCTTCCTTCCCACTCCCCTCCCCCTCAGTGGCAAACAGTCTAGTGAACATTATACATATACATTTGCTTTTTACTTTTTTGTATGAGGATTTAAGACTAAGGGGAAAAGAAAGATAACAATGGGATTGGAAGGAAAAATAAGAGAAATTTTAAAAAATTGAATATAGTGTTCATTCAGATTTTGTAATTTTTTGTTTTGTTTTTCTTCCTTTGGATGTGGATGATGTTGTCCATAACAGGTCTCCCAGAGTTGTCCTAGCTCTCTGAACTGCTGATAGGAGCTATATCCATCAAAGTTGATCAACTCACAATGTTGTTTATGTATACAGTGTTCTCTTGGTTCTGCTCCCTTCACTCAGCATCAGTTTGTGTAATTCTTTCCATGCTTCTCTAATTTAAATTTTTTTTTAAATTTAAGGCAATGGGGTTAAGTGACTTGCCCAGGGCCACACAGCTAGGTAATTATTAAGTGTCTGAGGCCGGATTTGAATACAGCTTCTCCTGACTACAGGGCTGGTGCTCTATCCACTGTACCACCTAGCTGCCCCCTCCATACTTCTTTAAAGTCTGATCATTGATGGTTTCTTATAGAACAATAGTACTCCATACATACCATTCATATACCATAACTTGTTCAGTCATTCCCCAATTGATGTAAAATACTAAATTTCCAATTCTTTGCCATTGCAAAAAGAGCTGCTATGAATATTTTGAAATATGTTGGACTTTTCCCATTTTTTATGATTTCTTCTAGATATAGGCCTAGTATTGATATTGCTGGGTCAAAAGGTATAATCAGTTTTATTGCTTTTGGGATATGTTCCATGTTACCCTCTAGAATGACTAGATTAGATCACAACTCCACCAACAATGCATTAATGTCACAATTCTCCCACAGCCTCTCCAGCATTGATCATTTTCCCTTTTTGTCATCTTAGCTAATTTGATAGATGTGAGGTGGTACCTCATAGTTATTTTGATTTGTATTTCTCTAATCAATAATTTGATGCTTTATGATTATATATAGCTTTAATTTCTTTGTTTCATAATTGCCTGTTCATATCCTTTGACCATTTATCAGTTGAGGAATGACTTGTAACCTTATTGATTCAATTCTCTCTATATTTTAGAAGTGAGACTTTTATCAGAACCCCTAGCTGTGAAAATTGTTTCCCAGCTTTCTGTTTTACTTCTGTTTTTTTTTTTTTAGGTTTTTTTTGCAAGGCAAATGGGGTTAAGTGGCTTGCCCAAGGCCACACAGCTAGGTAATTATTAAGTGTCTGAGACCGGATTTGAACCCAGGTACTCCTGACTCCAGGGCTGGTGCTTTATCCACTGCACCACCTAGCCGCCCTGACTATTTCTTGATTTGTTAATTGTCTATGGTAATGCCCTTTACATCTAAGTCCTGAACCCATTTTGACCTTGTTTGGTATTATAGGGTGTGAGATGTTGGTCTCTGCCCAGTTTTTGCTACATTGTTTTCCAGTTTTCCCAACAATTTTTGAGTTCTTATCTCAGAAGCTAATGTCTTTGAGTTTGTCAAACAATAGGTTACTAGTCATTTTATTACTGTTTCTTTTGAACCTATCCTATTCCACTTGTTCATTACTCTATTTCTTAACCAGGACCAGGCAGTTTTGATGACTGCCTCTTCATAGTATAGTTTTAGATCTGGAGGAGCTAGGTCACCTTCCTTTACATTTTGTTTTTATTATTTCCCTTGATTTTCTTGACTTTTTGTTACTCCACATGAATTTTATTATTTTTTTTCTAATTTGGTAAAATAGTTATTTGGGAGTTTGGTATGGCACTAAATAAATAATTTACTTTGGGTAGAACTGTCATTTTTATTATATTAGTTCAACATAATCATAAGCAAGTGATATTTTTCCAGTTGGTTAGCTCTGTCCTTATTTGTGTAAAAAGTGTTTTGTAATTGTGTTTATACAGTTTCTGTATGAACCTTGTGAGATAGATTCCTAAGTATTTTATGTTGTCTGTAGTTACTTTAAATGTAATTTCTCTTACTATCTCTTGCTTTTGGGTTTTGTCATTCATATATAGAAATGCTGATGATTTATGTAGGGTTATTTTCTATTCTGATACTTTTGCTGAATTTGTTAATTATTTTAAGTCTTTAGATGATTTTTCTAGAGCACTTTAAGTATACCATCATATCATCTGCAAAGAGTGAAAGTTTTGCTTCCTTATTGCCAATTCTAATTTCTTCAATTTCATTTTCTTTTCTTATTGCTAAAGCTAACATTTTTAATACTATATTGAATGGTAATGGTGATAATGGGAATCCTTGTTTGATCTCTGATCTTATTGGAAATGTTCCTAGTTTAGGAGCAGCTAGGTAGTGCAGTGAATAGAGCACTGGCCCTGAAGTCAGGAGGACCTGAGTTCAAATCCAGCTTCAGACACTTAATAATTACCTAGCTGTGTGGCCTTGGGAAAGCCACTTAACCCCATTGCCTTGCAACCTCCTCCCCCCTAAAAAAAAGAAATTCTCCTAGTTTATCCCTATTACATATAATATTTGTTGATGGTTTTTAAATGTTACTTATTATTTTAAGGAAAACTTCATTTATATTTATACTCTCTAGTGTTTTTAATAGGAATAGACCTTGTGTTTTGTCAAAGGCTTTTTAAGCATATATTGAGATAATCATGTGATTTTTGTTGGTTTTGTTATTGATATGTTCAATTATGTTGAGTATTTTCAAAATATTGAACCATCCCTCCCTCCCTGATGTAAATCCTACCTGATCATGTTGTATTATCCTAGGAATAACTAGTTGTAATTTCTTTGCTAAAATTTTATTTAAGATTTTTGCATCAATGTCCATTAGGGGAGATTGGTCTCTAATTTTCTTTGTTTTGATTCCTCCTTGTTTAGGTATCAGTACCATATTGGTGTCATAAAAGGAATTTGGCAGAACTCATTCTTCTATTTTTTAAAATAACGTATGTAGAAATGGAATTAATTGTTCCTTAAATGTTTGGTAGAAGTCACTTGTAATTCCATCTGGACCTGGAGATTTTTGTCTTTGGGAGTTTATTGATGGGTTCTATTTCTTTTTCTGAAACGGGGCTATTTAAGTATTTTATTTCCTTTCTGTTAATCTGGGTCATTTGTATTTTTGTAAATATTCATCCATTTCATTAGGTTATCCAATTTATTGGCATATAGTTGCTTTGAATTATCTCTTTAATTTCCTCCTCATTGGTGGTGAACTCTTAGTTTTATTGATTAGGTCAATGGTTTTCTTGCTTTCAATTTTATTAATCTCTCCTTTGATTTTTTAGAATTTCTAATTTAGTATTTAATTGAGGCTCTTCAGTTTGTTCTTTTTCTACCATTTTTAGTTGCATACCCAATTCATTGATCTCCTCTCTCTCTATTTTATTCATATAAGCATTTAGAGATATAAAATTTCCCCTAAAAGTTGCTCTGGCTGCATCCCATAAATTTTGGTATGAATTCGCATTGTTATAATTTTCTCGGTTGAAATGATTATTTCTATAATTTATTGTTTGGGCCACTTGTTCTTTAAAATTAAATTATTTTCCAATTAATTTTTAGTTTCTCTTTCCATGGCCCCTTATTACATGTAGTTTTTATTACATCATGATCTGAAAAGTTTTGCATTTATTATTCCTGCCTTTCTGCATTTGATTTTAAGGTTTTTATGCCTTAGAACATGGTCAGTTTTGGTATAGGTGCCATGTATTTCTATGCCCATTCAGGTTTCTCCAGAAGTCTATAATATCAAAGTTTTAACATTTTATTCACCTTCTTAACTTCCTTCTTATTTTGTGGTTAGATTTATCTAGTTCTGAGAGAGGGAGGTTGAAGTCCCCCACTATTATAGTTTTGTTATCTATATCTCCTTGTAATTCATTCAGCTTCACCTCTAAGAATTTGATGCTATTCCACTATGTACATACATGTTTAGTAATGATATAGCTTTATAATATATTTTGCTCCAGCATTTTACCTTTCCTTGTGTGTATCTCTCTGCTTCATATATGTTTCTTATTAACAACATATTGCAGGATTCTGGTTTTTAATCCATTCTGGTATCTGCTTCCATCTTTTGGGAGAGTTCATCCCATTCCCATTTATAGTTAAGATTACTAATTCTGTATTTCCCTCCATGTTGTCTTTCCCCATTTATTCCCCATTTATTCTTTTCTCTTTCCTCTTATCCCTCTTCTTATCCTTTCCTTTCCTTTTAACTTTTCTTTTAAATTTTAACTTTTCAGTGATTTTCTACACTCAGTGATGCTAATGTGAGACATGAAGTATTCACTAACAGAAGCCAGCAGATAATGTTTGTCCTTCATTTTTGAAGGAGATCAGGACATCAGGGAGGTGATGCCATTTAGATCCAGTGGTCAGAGAGGGATCAGGATGACTGAAGAAGCTCTGGATGTGAGGCAATCAGGGTTAATGACTTGCCCAAGGTCTCACAGCTAGTAAGAATAAAGTGACTGAGGTTAGATTTGAACTCCTGTCCTCCTGGCTCTAAAACCAGTGCTTTATCCACTGTGCCACCTAGTTTTAATCCAAGAAGTGACTCAGAGAAATATATGGGCTTGTACAGATTTCAAATCCTGTTTGTCCCATCCTTCTCTGAGTCATACTGTGATCACATATGGCATGAGATGGCCATTGAAGCAGTTAAAATAGTTTACTTAAGATTTCTTTTATGGATCAACATTATTGCAAGAGCTATCCTCTTTGCTGAGCTAAATCTCTGGTGGTGAGGAGGCCAACTCACTCCCCAACATGGGGACAATGTACAGACTAATTTCATTCAAATACCAAAACATTTCTTTCTTTTTTTTCTTTTTTTCTTTTTTTCAAGGCAATGGGGTTAAGTGGTTTGCCCAAGGCCACACAGCTAGGTAATTATTAAGTGTCTGAGGTCAAATTTGAATTCAGATCCTCCTGACTCCAGGGCCAGTGCTCTATCCACTGCACCACCTAGCCACACCCTAAACATTTCATTTCTGAATGTCTACTAATTGTTATATGTATATTTAAAGAGATTGCTTTTTTTCTGGGCTCCCTTCTTCAACTGGTGCCCATGCTAAAAGCAGGTTGGCTTCCCAGAACAAAACTTCCTCTACTGTTTGGGCTCAAGGGTGGCTATTCCTAGTGAAAGCTTCCTAATAATAATTCAGCCAGCTGACTCAATTAACTTTTAGCAAAGGTATTTATTTCAAGGCAAAGCAAGAAGAATAATTGTATAACATTCTACCCCTGAGCTTGAGAATGGAAAACTTACTGTGACTTGTGAGGCATCCTCCTAGGAAACACATTTGATGAAGAAATCTCAAATCTCTGGGACTCTCTGAGACTGACTGTTCTCTGACTGGCTTCTGTATTGGATGGACAGTTCTCGGCTTGCTCTGACCTGAGGGAAAGGATTGGTGCTTGATGAAACACCCTGCATTCTGCTCCTCTGGGTGACCCAGTGTGAGATTTTAACTGTTGTCTAGAAATGCTATAATTGTAACTCTGAAATGACTTGTTAGAGAGTGACTTTCTAATGAGGTAAAAAATAGGTTTTATTGACACAATAAAAAAAACAAAGAAAGGACTCAAAAAATGAGGGGATGAGGGGGGCAGAAGGGAAGAATGTAGAAAAATGTGGAATTCATAAACTTATAAATAAAAAAAAATGAGTGGGTCCAAAAATAAATCATAGAAACAATAATTTCAGTAAAGAGAATTACAACAATGAGACAATATACCAAAATTTTATAGGATATAGTCAAAGCAGCACTTAGGGAATAAAATTTCTCTCTAAATGCTTACATCAATAAAATATAGAAAAAGCAACAAAAAAGCAGGTCAATGAATTGGTCATATAACTAAACCTTTTTTTTTAATCTGCAAATGTTTTTTTTTTAAATCTTATTAAAGATGTTGAGTTTTACAGTTTTCCCCCAATCTTGCTTCCCTCCCCCCACCCCCACCCCACAGATAGCACTCTGTCAGTCTTTACTTTGTTTCCATGTTGTACCTCGATCCAAATTGGGTGTGATGAGATAGAAATCATATCCTTAAAGAGAACAGAATTCTCAGAGGTAACCAGATCAAACCATAAGACATCTGGTTTTTTTTTTTCCCCGAATTAAAGGAAATGGTCCTTGTACTTTGTTCAAGCTCCACAGCTCCTTTTTTTGTATAAGTTCCATGTACTGCAGAGAAAAAGGTATATTCCTTCTTTTCCCCATTCAGTTTCCTCCATAAGTCTACCATATCTAATTTTTCTAACAATCTATTTACCTCCCTAATTTCTTTCTTGTTTGTTTATGATTTGATTTATCTAGATCTGATAATGGGAGGTTGAGGTCTCCTACTAGTAGAGTTTTGCTGTCTATGTCTTCCTGTAATTCTTTCAGCTTCTCCTCTAAGAATTTGGGTGCTGTCCCACTGGGTGCATATATATTCAATACTGAAATGACTTTATTGTCTATGGTACCTTTTAGGAGGATAAAGTTTCCTTCCTTATCTCTTTTAATGCTATCTATTTTTTGCTGCTGTTTTGTCTGAGATAAGGATTGCTACCCCTGCTTTTTTTACTTCAGCTGAAGCAAAGTATATTTTGCTCCAACCTTGTACCTTTACTCTATATGTATCTCTCTGCTTCAAATGAGTTTCTTGTAAGCAGCATATTGTAGGATTCTGGTTTTTAATCCACTCTGCTATTTGCTTACGTTTTAAGGGAGAGTTCATCCCATTCACATTCAAGGTTATGATTACTAATTCTTTATTGCCCTCCATGCTATCTTCCCTCTGTTTGTATTTTTCCCCCTTTCCCCCCCCCTTTTATCCATATTCCCCAGTATTTTGTTTTTGAATACCACCCCCTTCAGTATGTTTGCCCTCCTATATCACACCTTCCCCTTTCTTTCCCCTTTCCCTGTTCCCTTCCCTTCCTTTTGTTATTTCCCCTTATTTCCTCCACTCCCCTTCCCTTTCTCTGTCCCCCCTCCCCTTTTCTCCTTCAACAGAATATATGTTAACTGAGTATGTGTAGGTTGACTTTAAGCCAAGTCTGATGAGAAGAAGATTCAGGTGTTTCTCCTCTACTCCCTTCTTCCCCTCTATTACCATAGGTTTTTTGTACCTCTTAGTGTAATGAGATTTGTCCCATTCAATCCCCTCCCTCCTCCCGTCTCTTTCCTGTCCCCCTTTTTAGGGAGGTAGTGTTATTTTTTTTTAGATCATTCTATCTAAGTCATAGAAAATTCTGAGTGTCTGTCCCTTCTAGTTCAGTATATTCTGTTGAATAGAGTCAAAATTCCTGAGAGTTATTAGAGTCTTTCTCCCCAGTGGAGTTAAAGCCAGTTACATCCCATTAGATATCAGTCTCATGGATAGGTCATGGATGTCCATCATTTCTGGCTAGGTATATTCTCTCTGTTAGAGTTACATTTCTCAGGATTCTCAGGATTTATGAGAGTCTCTACCCCCCCCCCCGCCCCATGCTGGGATATAGCCAGTTTCAACTTGCTGGATTGCATTTTTTTCCTTTTACCGCCTCCCCTCTTTTTTTACCTTTTCATGTGTCTCTTGAACCTCCTGTTTGATATCAAAATTTTCTGTTTAGCTCTGGTCTTTTCATCAGAAATTTTTGGAATTCTTCCATTTCGTTAAATGTCCATCTTTTTCCCTGGAAGAGAAGGCTCAGCTTTGCAGGAAAGTAGATTCTTGGCTGCATTCTAAGCTCCCATGCTCTTTGAAATATCTCGTTCCAGGCCCTTCAATCCCTTTAAGTTGGTGCAGCCAGGTCCTGCGTGATCCTTACTGTGGCTCCTTGATATTTAAATTGTTTCTTTCTGGCTGCTTGCAGGATTTTCTCTTTTATCTGATAGTTCTGGAGTTTGGCCACAACATTCCTTGGTGTTTTCCTTTTAGGATCTTTTTCTGGTGGGGATTGATATACTCTTTCAATAACTACTTTGCCCTCTGATTCCATGATATCAGGGCAGTTTTCCATCACTAGATCCTGTAATATTAAGTCCAGGCTTTTTTTCTCTTCAATGTTTTCAGGAAGTCCTATAATTTTCAGGTTTCCTCTCCTCGATCTATTCTCGAGGTCAGTGGTTTTGTTGATGAGGTATTTCACATTTGCTTCTATTTTTTCTATTTTTTGATTTTGTTTAACTGACTCTTGCTGTCTCGTGGAGTCATTAGTTTCTGTAGACTCCATTGTTTTTTGGGAGGAGGAGTTTTCTTCATTAACCTTTTCCAATTGGTCAATTCTACTTTTGAAAGAGCTTTCTTTTTGACCAATTGAGGTTTTGAGAGAATTAATTTCTTTTTGCATTTGCTCATTTGAGGATCTGAGAGAATTATTCTCATTTTGTAATTGTCCAATTGATGATCTGAGAGATTTATTCTCCTTTTGTGTTTGTCCAATTCTACTTTCTAAGGTTTTGTTTTCTTGTTGCAAGGTATTAATTGTCTCCCCCAAATTTTCCAGTTGATTTTTAAATTCCTTCCTTATTTCTTCAAGGAAGTCTTTCTGTGCTGGAGACCAGATTGTATTCTCCTCAGATGTTCTAGGTCTCTCTGGGTTGGGGTCTTTCCCTTCCAGGAATTTTCCTATGGATCCACCTTTCCGCTGACCCTTCTTCATTGTGCTAAGACCTTGAGTTGGGTGGGGCTGGTTCACCTGGGCTTGGGATCTCTAAAGGCTTTACTGAGTGCAGTTTCTCTGGCTGGCCAGTAGGAGGTGCTGGTTGCCCTCTCTGGGGTGTCTGTGACCTTGGTTTCGAGGCCTTCTCCCTTTGCTTGAGGGAAGGAATTGGAGCTATTGAATTCTTTTGCCTTCAATCAATGGTGGGCTTTACCCTGGCCTGAGGTCATTCCTTAGCTGGGCTGGTTCTTTTGCTCACACACTTGGGCCTGAGGCAGAAGTAATTTACATTTGTTTGAGAGGAGGCCTCAGCGCAATGGAGGCCATGGGCTCAGAGTTTCTCAGACCCGAGGAGCCCAGGGATGGTGTCTGCAGCTCTCCTGCACCAGACCTCTCCCCGCAGCCCCTTCCCCAAGCTCCAGGGGGACAGCACCAATACCAGTGCCTCTGCTTCCCCGCGGACCCAAGCCCCCTTTGTGCAGCCCCACCACTGATCCAGCAAGTCCGGCTTTCGGGCCCTCTGACTCCCGGTTCCGATTCAGCTGTTGATCTGGCTGATCTTCCCTGGGAGCTCAGACTCACCTGCCGGTACTCAGCCAAGGCTGCTGTGGGAGACAAATCCTGAGGTAGATTTTCCTCTCCTGGCTTTTCTTTCTGGGTTTCCTGGTTCGGATTTCTTTTAAGAGGTTTGTTTCATGTGATAGATGGGGAAGAGATCAGGAGACTTTAGAACTGTGCCTGTCTTCTCTCTGCCATCCTGGCCGGCCTAAATCTGCAAATGTTAAACATAAAATTGAAAATCCTGAAAATATCAAAGGAGAGATTAATAAAACTGAAGGTAAGAAAACCTATTATAATAGTTTTATAAATCACTGGTTAATTTGATTTTAAAAAGGAAATCAAATTGCCAGTATTTAAAATTAAAAGGAAGAATTCATCACCAATGAAGAAGAAATTAAAGTAATTATTAGGAATTATTTTACCCAATTATATTCTAATAAATCTGACAATTTAAGAAAAATCAATGAAAATTTAAATTGCTCAGATTAATAGAGGAAGGAACCAATAATAAGTATATAAAAATTGCTCAGATTAACAGAGGAGGGAAGCAATATATAAATAACCCCATCATAGAAAAATAAATTGAATTTATACATGAACTCAGTAAGAAAAAATCCCCAGGGTCAGAGCAATTCACAAGTGAATTCTACCAAACACTGAAAGACCAATTAATTACAAAACTATATAACTTATTTGAAAAAATAAATGGAGTCCTACCAAATTCCTTTTATGACACAAATATAAATTGATACCTAAACCAGGAAGAATGAATACAAAGAAGAAAACCACAGATCAATTTCCCTATTGAATACTGATGCAAAAATTTAAATAAAATACTACCAAATAGATTACATAAATATATCAAAAGTATTATACACTATGATCAGGTTCAATATTAGGAAAACTATCAGCATAATTGACCATACCAATGTTAAAACCAACAGAAATCATGATTATCTCAATAAAAACACCAGAGAACAAAGTAATAAATGGAGTTTACTAAAAACTGTAAACTGTAGAACTTGCAGGATGTGTTCAAAGTAGGTGTTTTTTTTTCCCATTGAAAATAAGGGAGTGTGTACAACATGGAAACAAAGTAAAGACTGACAGATTGCTTCTGTGGGGGGGGGGAGGGAAGTAAGATTGGGAGAAAATTGTAAAACTCAAAAACTCAAATAAAATCTTTAATAAAAAAAGAAAATAAGGGAGTGTGCATCAATTCTTTTTCTGGAGGTGGTTGGTATTTTTCATCTTGAGCCTTCTCTAGGAGCTGTCTCAGAATGCTGTTGGTGGGAATAGCTGTCATTTCTAGTTTGATCATATGCAGTAGTGTTATTACTGTGTTCAGTGTTCTCCTGGTTTAGCTTGCTACACTTTGCATTGAGTCGCATGTTTTCTGTAAGCATCCTGCAGGGTTATTTTTTATAGCATAGTGTTAGTTATTCTGTTGCAGTCATGGACCACAGCTTGCTCAACCATTCCTCAATTGATGGATATCCCCTCAAATTCCAGTTCAACTTGTCTTAATGAAGCTCAAGATCAATTGATGGCCAATCACACTGTTGGATTTTCAGACCATTAAAACTACCAACACTCTTCCTCATTCTGTACATGCAAAGTTGATTTTTTGAACACACGGTTAAGATTTTACATATATCTCTATTAAATTTCACCTTATTCAATCCAATGCTAAAAAAAAAAAGGAAAATAAGAGTGTGTTAATTGAGTCCCTGAGGAAAGTGTGTGAGAATGAATTCCAAAGCCTTGGAGCTTCAGTGATTCCACTTCAGTATTTTTTTTACTAAGCATTTTTTACTTTTTTAATTAATATTTTATTTTTCTCAATTAAATGCAAAAAAATTTTTAACATTCATTTTTTAAATTCTGAGGTCCTCCAAATTCCCTGCCTTCTCTCCCTCCTTGTTAGGTAAGCAATTTGATTTAGGTTATACATCGACAGTCATGCAAAATATTTCCATGTTAATCATGTTGTGAAAGAAACTGACAAGAATCAAAGAAACAAGAAAAAATAAAGTTTAAAAAGTATGCTTCGATGCAAATTGAAGCATAATTTTTAAACTTTATTTTTCTGGTTTTGTTTTAATTTCACTTCAGTATTAACTTTCTTCAGGATGGTCTTTTGCACTTAAAATGTGCTAGTGAATCTGTGGGCATTCAAGTGTTGCTATGTTTTTGGTCTCCAAGGAAGAAAAGGTCAAAAGGTAATGAGTAAACTGCCATCTTTCATACATAGATTTTTGAAACTGGTGTGATAGACATGATATTTTCAATCAAATTCGGTATTTTATTGCTTTTCAGCTCCTTTCTTTCTCATATTCCTTTTACTTTATCTTTTTTCCTTTTCTTCCTTCTAAAAAATAGTTTAAAAAAAGGGAGTGGGTAGGAGTTTTGGATAGTAATTAAAATAGGAAGGGGGCAGGGAAAGAACTCTTCCTTTTTTTTCCCCCTTATCAAATTTTGGTTTATAGTGCACAAAGAACCTTTCTATGAAACACAGATTTTTGGCTAGGTCAGCCAACATGTGGATGACTTTTACAACTACTTAAAGTCTCTATTGGACCTAATTATACAAAATATACTAAAAATCCTCCACAAAAACCCTTCTCCTACTCCTGATGCCTCATCAGGACTGGGAGGGAAACCTTGGGATCTCAGATGTTCTGCCAGGTCCCATCACTTGTCCCCAGGGCCTAGAGGCAAGGCTTGGTCCTGGGAACTGGCTGGCCTAGATTCCTTGAGTGATCAGAGAGATTCTTACCCATCATCATGTCTGCAAGACAGGGGCTGTAAAAATGAGAAAGGCTGCTGCTGCTGTGGTGGCATTAGTTGCTAAGAAGCTTTAGTTTGGGTTTCTAAGGCTTTTTTAGGTTTGCTTGTAGTACTGGAACTGGAAGAAAGTGTAAGTCTTGGGGCTGCGGAGTTGATAAAAGGTCAGGTTTGTTCCTTTGGGAAATGTTTCTCTGTGGTGAAACTTACAGAATCCCCCATATTGGCAGAAAATCTCTAAAGGGTGGAAGCAGGTTTTAAAATAGAATAAATTTTGTATATATTGAAGTTATCAATAAACGTTTTCCTTAACTGTCCTGGGCAATTCTATCATGAAAAAGTTGAATGTAGGGAGTGGCTAGGTGGTGCAATGGATAGAGCACCGGCCCTGGAGTCAGGAGGACCTGAGTTCAAATCCAGCCTCAGACACTCAATAATCACCTAGCTGTGTGGCCTTGGGCAAGTCATTTAACCCCATTTCCTTGCCAAAAAAAAAAGTTGAATGTAAGCACAAGGGTGATGAACTTTTTTTTTTGAGAACCAAACCAAAGTTAAAGTTTCCTCCTGATAGGTTGTCTGGCTAGGTGTTTCAGGACAAGTCCTTTAACCTCTCACTGCTTTTTTTTTTTAATTTTTAAATTTTTTTATTTATTTAAGGCAATGGGGTTTAGTGGCTTGCCCAAGGCCACACAGCTAGGTAATTATTAAGTGTTTGAGACTGGATTTGAACTCAGGTACTCCTGACTTCCAGGGCCTGTGCTCCATCCACTGCACCACCTAGCCACCCCCCCACCCGTCACTGCTTTCTAAGACACTAAATTGGAGAACAGTTGCAGATTTGGGTTGACAGAGTGAATTTTGTCACTCTGAGTTCCCTACACCAATGAAATTAAAGATCCAGACCTAAAAATTATAATGAATTCCTGGCACTTAATGTTCAACCAAGATTTAATAATGTTTAAAAAGGTTTAATATTTGTTTAATAATATTTAATAAGTTTTTAATTAATATTTAATGTTTCATAAAAACTTATTGAATCATAAGAATTTCTTAATTACAGAATTTTGTAAGCTAATGCTATGAAAAGATGGTATATAATGAAGTCTAAGGATGTAAAATAATTATGTGTAAACATAAGGCATGAGATATATAGAATATCTATATTAATTTTAGAATTATAAGCCTGGCCTCCTGGCGTCTTCGCCTCTTCTCGGGCAGTAGCTTCTCGAACAGGCGCAATTACACGAGGTCGTTTTTGGCCTCAAGCACAGCGTCCTCGTGACCCTGTCTTGGCCCCGCCCCCCACCCAGGATCCTTTGCAACCCTCTGAGGGTCCCGCTTCCCTTACTTGGCATCGGGGGAACTGCGCAGGCGCACGCGCAGGCGCAAAGGGCTGTTGGCTGAACTCTGTTGCTCCAGCGGCCTTTCCCGCCTTCCTCGGCTTCGCCCCCTGGAAGAGGCCGCCATGCGGTGGTTTGTCGGGGTGCTCGGGGCGGGCAGAAAGGTGGCCCGCGGCGGGGTCGCCCTCAGCTGCCCAGGCCCGGTGCCCAGCTCCCGCAGGGTGGTGAGCTCGCCCATGAGAGCGGCCTGGCCTCGGGCCCCGGTGAGTTGGGGGGAGGATGCGGCGCCCCAGAGCCCGCAGGCCCCAGTCTGCACATGCGCACTGTGTGCGAGTGATTGATCCAACCTGTGTGCGCAGAATGCGCCTTTGTCAAGGGCAGGACAGGACCCGACCCCAGGAAGACCTGGGGTCAAGGGCACTGAGCTGTTCACTTCTCTGTAAAATGTGGACAATTATATTTCTATCCCTATGCAGACTTGAAAGCATGATATGAGTGCAAATTTTCCCTCTTGATTTTTTTTTCAGTTTTTTTGCAAGACAATGGGGTTAAGTGACCTGCCCAAGGCCACACAGCTAGGGAATTATTAAGTGTCTGAGGTTGGATTTGAACTCAGGTCCTCCATCCACTGTGCCACCCAGCCGCCCCCTTCTTGATTTTTTTTTAATCTCTTCACATTTGCCCTCTACCAGAAAGCCAGTATTTTATGGGCAGACATTTCAGAATTACAGAAGGATCCTAGGGGTCCCACACAGAATCACAATTACGAAACACAACCTCTGGACTGGCCACTTAGAAGCCCCCCGGGGTCAGGTGGTTTGTGGATATCTTGATGATGGTGAAATTAATATCAAGCAGCAACATGTTCTCTTTTTTACCCCCCACTTTTCCAGGTTTCCAAGATGGTGTCTGTCAAGGCTCAGCTGATGGAGAAGCTCATTAAAGAAGAGTCCCCTCCCCAAAATAAGGTTTCCATTATAGGGGCTGGTTCAGTTGGCATGGCCTGTGCCATCACTATTTTAATAAGAGTAAGTGAGATCCTAGAATAAGAAAACCAGAATTGTAAAGCTTGAATACAATAAATCTGTTTAGCCTGTGGATTGGAAGTCATCCACAAATGAAAATGCAAGAAACTAGCAAGTAACAATAACTATTATATGACCTACATAGTAAATGGGTACCAGCTGGGCTATACTTGACCAGTTCATCCATTTTGTCTTTTTCCTTTTCCATTCAGCAGGCTTTTTGTTTTTTGGCCTTCTCTTTTCCTAAAGTCGATGGTAGATTTCAGGTTCCTAAATTGTACCTAGTTGTACTTGTCAGCCTCACTTAGCGCTCTTGGAGAAATTGGGGACTTAACTGGGGTTCACCTCATGTTAGAATTCAAATCTTTAAAGCTAGTAAATTAATCTCTAAACTGCTTGGGCTAAAGACTTCTATGCATAGGAATAGATTATTATTATTATTTTTTTAGGTTTTTGGCAAGGCAAATGGGGTTAGTGGCTTGCCCAAGGCCACACAGCTAGGTAATCATGAAGTGTCTGAGGTCAGATCTGAATTTGGGTATGCCTGACTCCAGGGCCGGTGCTCTATCCACTGCTCCACCTAGCCACCCCACTTCTCCACATATTAAAGCCTGCATTTCATTTCCTTTATTCTACCTCCCACATTGACTCATGCATCCCCTCAATTGGTATGTGAATGAAGGTTATAGTATTAGTTTCATTTTTTTGTTCCTAATCTCACTAATCAATTCTATGTAATATCATTATTTTGCATTACTAATTAAGACAACACATACATGGGGAAAATGAGTATGAATTACAATTTTGCCATGTGCTGTCTCTGTGACCTTGGGCAGGTCATTAGCTATTCTGGGTCTCAGTTTCCTTATCTGCAAAGTGAGGGAGTTAGACCAGGTGGTCACTTCTAGTTCTGATGTTCTCTGAGTCTCTATATGTGAGACTCATTTCCAATATTTATCTTTGATGTATGTTTTTCTCTAGATTTTGTGAATAATTCCTTTATTGTTTTATAACTCAAGCTTTAGACAGTCTTTTGAGCCATGAAGGTATCCAAATAAAGTACTAAGATCCTAAAGCTGCTAGATTAAATTCCAGTTTTAAATTCAAAGTAATTTTAAAGCAAAACAACATAAATTAGAAGTTTATAATTGAATTCTTCTATATTACACATATGATTATTGAGGGGTTTTTGTCCTTACCTTATTAAGGGGAGTAACATCTTGATTATAGATATATTAGAGGTGATCTGTTCTGGTTCTTCGATAAAAGATGAGTGGCAGATGAGGGGATATTGTGGTCTGGATCTGTGTTTTCATTAATGTAGGCAACTCCTTCCAATGATGCAATTTATCAACTCACCTGTAATACATAGTTTTAGAGAATTTCCTGGAGCTCTTAGAGGACACACACACACACACACACACTCATGTATATGTATGAAAAATGTATTTCAATACAATAGTTTCTCTTGAAATTATGCATATTGGGGCGGCTAGTTGGCGCACTGCATAGAGCACCAGCCCTGGAGTCAGGTGGACTTGAGTTCAAATTCATCCTTAGACACTCAGTACTTGCTAACTGCATGACTCTGGGCAAGTTACTTAACTCTGATTGCTTTGCCAAAAAAGACAACCTCCGTATTTTATGCATTTAAAAATATTATTTTGAGAAGGAATCCATAGACATTACCAAACTGCTAAAGGAGATCCATAGCAAAAAAAAAAAGAAAAAAGAAAATTTTGATTTAGATGTTGAATGATTTGCTTATGATCACACAGTATGCTTCAGAGGAAGAACTTGAATCCCAGGTCTTTTTGAGTTCAAGGAATCCACTATCTCACAGTTTCTCAGATTGCCATTTATCCCACTATGACAGGAAGAGAACATTTATTTTACTATTGTACAGCTTTCATCATTAATCCTCCATATAATAAGATCAACTTTTTAATCTAAACATTGGCAAATATAATTCTAGATAGTGTTTGTGGATAGGCATTTAATTCCCCTTACAGTATTTCTCAGGTATCAGTGCAAGTGAAAGAGGCCTTGGAATTAACTTTTTTAGCGTTTTTTTACCTTGAACAAATGAATTAACCTCTAAAGCCCAGAAAATGGAGATAAGGCTTGTTATGTGTATCATCCAGAGGGCAGCAGACAGACAGATGGTGAGTATGAGTAGGCATACACGTTTAACAAACATTTTTGAAGAAGTGAAATACGAGGGAAATGATTTTTAAGAAAATGAACTTTGTCCATGGTGAGGGCAAGGGATAACAGATGAACAGCCAAAGTAGGCTGCAGGTATTCTTTTGATATCAAGAGAAGACAAGGAATACTCTAGCAGTTCCAATGGGCATGCTCGGGATTTGAACAGACATAAATGGATTGTGATCAAAAACTTTTCAGGAAACATCTAAATTGATGAGGTCACAGATTTGCTTATTAAAACCATTTACCTTTGTTATAAGGAAGGTGAGGTGCTTTTTAAACCCTAAAAATTTATATTATTTTAATTTTTTCAATATGATTATTAATAGGTAATAGGGATAGGGAAGAGAATTCTGACACAATACAAAAACTTCCCAACAGAAGTAAATTTGACTGTTTTTTATATACCTGTTCCATATTATCAGATAAGTCTTCAAACTGTTGGATGATTACCTTTTGGAAATGGGAAGGAGATGGCTGTTCAGGTATATAGGTTGAATTAGATCCTTGAACTGAATCCTGAGGTTCTTTTGGATTCCTTATTTTAGTGAAATGTTAGTAACTTCTACCCACTGCTTATAAAATCTGACCTTTTGGTGCAAGACAACAAATCTACACTTCTCTATAGGATAGCCTTTTCAGTATTTGAAGGTAGTTTTGTCTTTCCTTAATCTTTTTGTTACTCTTCTCTCCTGTTGTCTGAACATAGATTAGCAACTCAAGAATTTTTCTTTTAACCTTAAACATATTTATCTTTCTCTTTTTAATAAAAATTTATGTCTTACAGGAGTTAACAGATGAACTTGCCCTTGTAGATGCTGATGAAAATATAGTAAAGGGACAGATGATGGATCTTCAACATGGCAGCCCATTCATTAACATGCCAAAGATTGTCTCTGGCACAGGTTAACATCATAGATTACTAGTAATAAAAAATTGAGACATAAACAAGGAATGAGAGAATTAAATTCTTTTATCTTATATATCAATTATTCAGTAGTATGAATTAATAGTTTTAAACTATAGTTTATAGTTTTTATCAGAATTACTTTCCATAAGAATATAATAAATCATTTAAGCAGCAAAAATTTATATTTGGAACAAGGATAGATGGATAAACACTGAAATATTTTGGGATGTTCAATGGTTAGAATAATTCTTTTAAAATTGGCAAAGTACCCCTTTATGTTACTTGCGAGGCCCAAGTATTTGTTATTGTGCCATTATTAGTGTAGTGTTATGGAAAAAGCACTGAATTTGTACTCAAAAGGCTTTTTTTGTTTTTGTTTTTTTTTGCAAGGCAAATGGGGTTAAGTGGCTTGCCCAAGGCCACACAGCTAGGTGATTATTCATTGTCTGAGACCGGATTTGAACCCAGGTACTCCTGACTCCAGGGCCGGTGCTTTATCCACTGTGCCACCTAGCTACCCCAAAAGGCTTCTTTTGAATCTTAACAGCACTACTTAATATCTTTGTCACAAATCACTTAGCTTCTTTTTGGAATTTGTTTCTGCCTGTGCAAAATGAAGAGACTATACTGAATATATATATATATATATATATATATATGTATATATATATATACATATATATATATATATATATACTTGTTTTATATACTATACTTTTCCCATGCTAAGATTTTCCCGTGCTAAGTCACATTTTTAATGTAGGTTCAAGTTAAAGAACAGACTCCTATATCTTCAGAGTTCTCATCCATACTTGTATATGTCCTGTAGCTTATTTTAGTTACATGCTAAAAGAATTACGAGAAAATTTCACATTTCTAGCACTCAGTGAGAAGTAGAGGGGCAGATAAGAGGTTTAGGCTGCATTTGTAAGGAGAGCTTATGTATTTTGACAGTAGTATTGGAAGCACTGTTCTTCTTTACTCTTCTCACTTATTTTCTCGAATAAGAGGGCTAAAGTGAGAGCAGTACTGCTGAAAGGGGCAACAGTATATGTAAAAGAAGAGTCCATTGGGAAGAAGTTGAAAGAATGGGCCTTATGTAACTTGGGCAAGGATGATTAACCCAGGTAAGAAGTAAAGTTTTTAGGAAATAATGCTGAAATTGTTTTCAATCTTGTTCTATTTTTCTATTCAATATCTTCTCTAGACTACAGAGTGACTGCAAACTCAAAGCTGATTATCATCACAGCAGGTTTGCGCCAGAAAAAGGGACAAAGTCGACTTGATTTGGTTTTTGGAAATGTGGAAATCTTTAGGTCGATGATTCCAAGTATTGTCCAATACAGCCCCAACTGCATATTGCTTGTTGTTACCAATCCAGGTCAGACTTGTTTAGATTGTTTATGGAAGCCTTTCTCAACATATGCCCTTTTAAAAAAAAGATCATTTGAACTGTGTGTCTTCAGATATATGTTCTAAAGTCAGACTTCTCCAAGTTAGCTTTCTAAATTGTGAAGTGTGTGTGGAAATGGGAATGGAGAGGAGCTGGACGTGGCACTGCATTAGTACAGGGAACTTTCCAGGGAGGCAGCTCCATCTGCCAGTCCAAGCCAAAATGCCCCCACAGTCTTGCCTCGAGAGCATCAGGGTCTTGCCCAGAGTCCCAGTCAGTATATATCTGAAGTGAGACTTGAAGGCTCTCTCCCCCAGGCTACACTCTTCTCTCAACAGAAAGGCCTGCCAGCAGTGGTGCTTCCTTTCAGAGGGAAGGTCAAACTTCTTCTTTAGTGTCATTTCCATTAATAAAATTATATCCATTGTTAATTTGAACCATTCAATGGTACCAAGGACTTCGGTGTTGCTAACTTTTCCCCCAGGACTTTAGTAGCTCTACTTACTGAGGAGATGAAGCCCTTAGCACCTGCCCAAGCAGGTGGCACTCATTTCCATGTTCCTCAAGCTGATGGCAGGGTGGGCAGACCTGGAAGCAGGAGCTCCAGAGCTCACTAATGATCCCAGGCTCTGAGGCTCTTATCTGGCTCTAGGCTGTGGTGGTTGTTACTGGTGGTGAGGGAATGTAGGCAGTGGGCCCACAAGACAGGCACTTGAACAAAATAAGCCATAGCACCAAGGAAATAGAAGGGTTATCATCTTTTGTGATCAATTTTTTTTTTAGTTTTTGTAAGGCAATGGGGTTAAGTGGCTTGCCCAAGGCCACACAGCTAGGTAATTATTAAGAGTCTGAGGCTGGATTTGAACTCAGGTTCTTCTGACTCCAGGGCCAGTGCTCTATCCACTGCATCACCTAGCTGCCCCCGAAACCATCTTCTTTATATTTCTTAAAACAAAATTATACCATTTTTTCAGCCATTCTCCACCCTAATTTTAGTGATGAGAAAACTGAGGGTTGAGATCATAGGAAGGCTATGGTAAGAGTTGAGATTTAAAGAAAGGGAAGGCACATTTAGATGAAGAAAAAAAACCTTACAGAATCTAAATGAAGACTATATTCACTTTTTAAAAAGTTCACTTGGTTTTTTCCTTCCTACTCCTCAGTCCTAATTCTTTATACAGAAAATGACTAATAAGTAAGCAAGTTAAATACAAATGTACATGTACAATGTTCACTGCTGAGGGAAGGAGGTGGGAAGGGAGGGTGAAAGGAATTTTGTAACTTGTAAATATGCATATGGATGAATATTGAAAAATTTTCTTAATATAATTGGAAAAATAAAACATCAATTAGAAAAAAATGGCTTTAGTAGATGTATGGATAGTCAAGGATAGTGAACAAGGGATAGTGAATTAGAGAATTGAACTACAAGCGAACAAGGATAATGAACAAGGGATAGTGATTTAGAGAACTGAACTAGACTAGCGGACTGAAAAAGTCATTCAATTTGGAGTTGAGAATACATGATGAAGCCTATCTAGAAAGGTAAAGTCAAAGATTGTAGAAGGTCAAAATATATGTATATAATTTTGTAGGTAGGAATAGGTAGCCATTGAAGATTCTAGTAAGGATACAAGCCATTCAACATCATTAGATCCCTCATAATTTGCTCTTCCTGTCCACCCTCTCTATGCTTCATCTCAGTCCTGTACTTGAAGATTAAACTTTCGGTTTAGCTCTGGTCATTTCAACAGGAAAGTTTGAAATTTGTCTGTTTCATTGAATTTTCATCTTTTCCCCTGGAAAAGGATCTTCAGTTTTGCTGGGTTGTTGATTCTCAGTTATAATTCAAGTTCTTTTGCTTTCTGGAATATTATATTCCAAGTCCTACAAGTTCTTAATGCAGATGCTGCTAAATCCTATGAAATTCAGACTGTAGCTCCACATTATTTGAATTGTTTCTGGCTGCTTGAATATTTTCTCCTTGACTTGGGAGTTCTGAAATTTGGCTATAATATTCCTGGGAGTTTTTATTTTGGGATCTCTTTCAGGAGGTGAATGATGGATTCCCTCGGTTTCTATTTTACCTTATGTTTCTAGGATATCAGGGAAGTTTTCCTGATTATTTCTTGAAAATTGAAATCTAGGTTCTTTTTTTTTGGTCAGGCTTTCAAGTAGCCCAATAATTTTTAAATTATCTCTCTTAGGGGCAGCTATATGGCACAGTGGATAGGTTAGAGCACCAGCCCTGGAGTCAGGAGGACCTGAGTTCAAATTTGGCCTCAGACATTTAATAATTACCTAGCTGTGTGACCTTGGGCAAGTCACTTGATTCCATTGCCTTGCAAAAACTTAAAAAAATAATCTCTCCAAGGTCAGTTTTTCCTGTGAAATTTTTCACATTTCCTTCTAGTTTTTTATTCTTTTGGTTTTGTTTTATTGTTTCTTGATTTCTCACAAAGTCATCAGTTCCCCTTAGTTCCATTCTACATTTGAAGGAGTTATTTGGAGGAGAACTTTTGTATCTTCTTTTCCATCTGGTCAGTTCTGCTTTTTAAGGCATTCTTCTCCTTATTGGCCTTTTGGACTGCTTTTTCCATTTGACCCAAACTGGCTTTTAAGGTATTATTTTCTTGAGCATTTTATCACCTTCACCAAGCTTCTGACTCGGTTTTTGTGATTTTCCAATATCACTCCTCAAGGATTTTCAAAATCTTTTTTGAGCTCTATCATAGCCTGAGACCAATTAATATTTTTCTTGGAGTTTTGGATTCAGTAGCTTTGACTTTGTTATCTTCTGAGTGTGTATTTTGATCATCCATAGGGCCAAAGTAATTATCTATGGTTGGACTTTTTTCTTCTGTTGTTTGTTCATTTCCCCAGCCTATGACTTGATGTTAACTCTTTGTTGGGGGGACGAGGGGCTCTGCTTCCAGAATGGAGGACACACTGGCACAAACTTTTGAGGGTTTTGGCAGCTGTTTTCAGGGACAGTCTCCCTGGGACCTTCTGAGAGACTCTGACTGCTCTCTTGTCTGTGCTCTGGTCTGTGGAGGACCACCAGTACTCCCCTCTGCCCTGGAACTGCGAGGAGGGTCCCTGCTCTGCTATGGCACTTTCTACGATTGGGATCTGAATATGGGTAAAGCATCAGAGTCCTGCCTTGGGGATAGAAAGCAGAGAGACTTCTGCAGGCTCCCTCAACCTCTTTACTGCCTGTGGGCTGAGTGCTCTGGAGGCAGCTGCTGGGTGGCTCCCCAAGCCTGCTCCTGGTCCCCTGGGGCCAGGGCTATGCTGTGGCCTAAGCTGGCCTGGGCTCTGTGCACACTCTGGTGCAGCAGAGTTTTCCCACTGACTTTCTAAGTTGTCCTTGGCAATCCCTGGACTGAGAGGTCTGGAAACCACCCCCACTGCTGCCATGGACGCAAGAGCCCCAGGGGTCCAGGTACCCTGGGAACTGCACCTGGATGGCTGGAAGCCACTTCACTCCAGCACTGCTGGGCTGCACTCTAGTCCCACAGATCTTCCAGGTTGTCTTGGTCAGAAAAATTGTATGGGCTTTGCCTCTCTAGAATTTGATTAGCGCCATCATTTAAAGGTATTTGGAGGAGTTTGTGGAAGCACACAGAGAGTTCCTGCCTTTACTCCGCTATCTTGGCTCTGCCCTGCTGTTCTGGAATGTTTTGAATGTATCTGCTACCACAGTATCTTTTCATGAGGGATTCTTTTTTTTTTTTTGGTTCAATTCTTGCCTCTTACTTTCTAATCTAAGACTTCAGATTAGGAGATGCTTCTGGAGGGAATGTTACTTTATCTGGTTATCAAATGGGGGCAGCTCAGCCTAGGGACTTGCAGACTCCTTGCCTGGGTTTGGATCTGAGTGATGGCAGATGCTGCTGCTGCTTTTGAGCCACAGCCCTTGGACAGGGATTCCTCGGGCAGGCCTCAGGTTGGGCTTGAAACTGGCCTGAAACTGCCTGAGGGTTGAGCCACAGGGCTGCTGCTTGCTTCTTGCCTGGATCCTTTTCTGGACAGGTAGGACCCTGGATTGCTATGCCTCCACAGGTCCTTCCCCACATATGTCTGGGGCTGACCAAGCTGCCAGAAGAAGTTTGGTTGACACTGCTGGAGCTCCTCTGTCTCCCTGACCTGGGCTGGAAATATGACTCACTGGTGTTTTTCACTCAATCAGTCTGGCCTGGCCTTAGTTTTGTGGGTGGAGGTATTGGTTAACGGGGAAGCTTGATGCTTCCTGCTGATCTCCCTTACCTAAATTTGGAAGACTAACTCAAATGTAGTCTTCTTGAAACATTTCTTTATAAAAATTTTTAATTCTGAACTTGAATATCAAAGAAAGTATTTCTATACTCAACAGCAGAAAGCAAAAAGGGAATTCTATGTGAGACCTTGATTCATTATTTCTTCCCACTTAAAAAAATCTATATATAATAAATTCTAAACATTACATTCAAAACTGACCTACTTATATTGCCTAAATTAAGTGAAGATCTTTCATATATGTAAATTATGTGAATTAAAAAGTAATTTTGTACCACTCAACCTCAAAACTTGTCCTACTTATTTGTGCTGTTTCCTAACTTTGTGTTCTCTTCTGTTCATTAAAAAAGATTTTACAATGGCCATATTTCTTGTTATTAAAAATATGTGTGTATGGGATGGCTCTTCTCAATTAAAAAACCAAGAGGAGGAAAAAAAACCCTTATAGTAAATAATTCCCATGGCTTATCCATTAGGGAATGGCTGAACAAGATATGGTATATGACTATAACCAAGTATTGTTATGCTATAGGAAATGGCCAAGGGGAGTGGTTTTAGAAAAAATATGGCAGGGCTATAAAGTGAGTAAAAAGTGAAATAAGAAAGAACCAGGATATCATTTTGCCTAGTAACATCAGTGTTGAAAAGTTGACAAACTGTGAGTGCAAATTGAAGTATAATTTTCTTGTTTACTTTTTACTTTTTACTTTTTTTCTTTGGTATGGTTGATAAGGAAATGTTTTACATAATTTCACATATATAATTGAATTTTTGCTTGTCTTCACAGTGGATAGAGATGAGGTGGGAGGGAGGAAGACTCTCATCAGCATTCTTGGCTTTCCCTCCACTGCAGACTTCAGGCTTTTACTGGAATCCCTGTGTTGGAACTGGCTTATCTGCATCCCCTAAAAATGGCCACCAGACAAGCCCATGACCATCTCTGCCAATAACCCTTCTCCTGAATCTTGTAGAGTGTTTATGTCCCCTTATCATGCATTCATTATCTATCTGAGTATTACAAAGTGCCTTTCCCCTGTGAGTTTTGTGAGGGCAGAAATCCCATCTTAGCTAAAGAGTGTCTGGTGAAGGTGATTTCTGTATCACTGAAGGTCTTTAAATGGGAATTGGTTGATCATGGGTCAGAGATGATGTGAAAGGGAACGTTGAGTTACAGATTTGACTGGCTGAATCAGCCTGAACTTCTGTCTCACATCCTGATGACTTCATAGCTCTGCCTGGAGGACTCCCAAGCATTCAGTCCTCTAACTGTGGTATGATCTGATGGGAGGTTTGGTCATTGCCCTCTTGGTCCAAGAACTTCAGGTTCCTGACCCAGGTTTGGGCATGTTGACTTGTTTTTGGTTGGGAGTTTCAATGGACTGCTGCTCTACTCAGCAGTCTGTGGTTTGGCCAAGAGGCTCTTTCCCACTTGTCAACCGGCAGGGTTCTGCTCACAGGTTCCCTGTGATGTCTTTCTGGTGGGCCTATTTTGACCTCTTAATTCCTGGGCATTGAAATGCTTCCTTCAGTCACTTCTCCAGTGTCCACATACTTCTTTGTTCATCTCACTTGAGCCATCCTGGGCAGGAAAAATGGCTCACCACGACTTCTTGACTTTTCAGTATAGGGCTTCTTCAGAGTCTAGACCTTTGTTAAGGAGATGTAAGGGGAGACATATACTCTGTCATCTTGATTCAGTGTTCTTCTACCCTCTTCTCTGCACCCCCCCCCATCCCCAAATTGATTTACTTCTAAGTCCTATAGTTCTCTTACTAGTTTTTAATATTGGGTGTTTTTCAAATGCCTGTATCTTTTTAAAAATTTCAGTGTTTTATATATGATACATTCTTATTTAAATGTCATCATGACTGTGTGAGGTGGATAGTATGAGTATCATTTTCATTTTATAGTGGAGAAACCTAAAGCTCAAAGAGGTTAAATGACTTGCTTAGGGTTTTACAGAGCTAGTAAATGTCAGAGGTAGATTTTTAGCCCAGATTTTTCTATCTATGCCATACTGCCTATCAGTGTAACATTTAACAATCTTAAATTTGTATTTAAATGAATTTTAAGTAAGTGTTTTAAAATAGATTTTCCTCATCTGTAAACCAGGAGGTGGGGGGGAAAGAAGGTTATTCTAGACCTCTAGTTTTAAATCTGTCATCCCATGCCTTTGCCTTACCATGTCAGTTCTAAGTAATATCATTTCCAATACTCTTAGTAATGGTGCTTGAAAATAGTTTGTTCTGTTTAGTATTTTAAATATTCTTACCGAAGTCTAGTCTGTTGTTGTTCAGTTGTTTTTTAGTTATGTTTGACTTTTTATGACCCTGTTTGAGGTTTTCTTGGCAAAAATACTGGAGCAGTTTGCCATTTTCTTCTCCAGCTCATTTTACAGATGAAGAAACTAAGATAAATCTTCCTTACTTTAGGTCCAGTGCTCTATTCCCTGGACCACCCAGCTTCCTTAATCAAAGAGAAGCCACTGGGGCTTTTCCCAAGGGGCTAAAATTTGGAGGGTAGTGATTACATTTGCATTTCTTTAATTCAGAGGTGGGGGAATATTTTTTATGCCTGGGGTCCTTTGGATATTTATAATGTCATTTGTGGGCTATATTTGATCAAACATTTAATTAATTCATCCCTAAAAAGCTCCTAGATTTATTGAGTTTTGAGGCCTGCCTGTAGTTGCTGTGGCAGCACCAGACCAGTATAACCCAAGCTTTAGTTGGTTGAAGCAACTATTTTTCTTTCCCCTTCCTATTATTTGAATCCCAGACAAGGTCATAGTAGTCTATATCCCATCCTGATCTTTCTCCATTTTGTGGTATACTAGGGACTCCTATCCCCTTACCAAAAAGGATTGCCCTTCCACAGAGAATTGTCTCAGTTGATTCAAGGATATCTTTCTAGCTGGTTGCTTCAGATGCATTGTGTTGTGCTTATTTTAGTCTTAAGAACTGAACTTATTTATTTAGCAAACCTTTATGTAAATATAAAGGTAAAACTTAATCCAATCTCATTCAGGTTGTTAAAATTATTGGGTTTTATTGTATTGTATCCATGTAAATTGAGTATAGATCTTGAGATTTGCTTTAAAAATTAAAATTTTAGATATTTATTTTCGGAACTCAAAATTTTCTGTTCTAAAAGGGTTTACTTTTTATGGATGACTTTATTTAACTAGCCTGCCTGAGATAATACTTGGGAGTCCTCTAGGCAGAGCTATGAAGTCATCAGGATGTGAGACAGAAGTTCAGGCTGGTTCAACCAGTCAAATTTGTGACTTTATAAACAAATATCTAACAACTATCTTTTGAACTCTTTGTGGAGAACCTTGATCTACCTTAATGTATCAGTAGACTTGAGAGGGTGTCACGTGTTGTTCTCTCCATCTGCTATTTTTGTAAGTGTTAGCTTCTTTTAAGTGGAAAAACGTCTGTAAGTTTAGTCACTCATGTCTCTATTCCACATAACTGATTCATTAATCTTAGTTTAGATAAGCATATAAAAGGATGGGTTCAATCTGGTACCACTTTTATCAGGAGGCCTTTCCTGTTCCTGGTGCATTCCCATTCCAGAGCATCTTGTAGCTGCTTTATTGTATCTTGAATAAGTAAGTCTGCACATGCTGTCGCCCCCATTAGACAGCAAGCTTCTGCAGGGCAAGGAGAATGCTTGGCTTTCATCTTTGTCTCCCCAGCATTTCTTCCATTTTGGGACACATTGTAAACACTCAAATTCTTACTTGATGTCTTTTTCACACTTGAATTTTTTCTTCCTAGTGGATATTATGACTTACGTTGCCTGGAAATTCAGTAGTCTTAACATACACAGAGTCATCGGAAGTGGCTGCAATCTGGACACTGCCCGTTTCCGTCTCCTAATTGGGGAGAAGATGGGCATCCACTCCCGGAGTTGCTATGGGTGGGTCCTTGGAGAGCATGGAGACAGTTCTGGTAAGTCTGAAGCACTATTCCTCAGGCTTTCTGAAATGTATTTTGTGAAAGTGATTGATGTATATCTGATTTCATAAATAAGTCAGAGCAGCAATTTAAACTTTGATAAAGTTAAGACTTAGATACATTGGGCATATTGGGGAATGGCAAAGAATATATTTTTTTAAACTACTGGCTGATATATTAATATATGGCTTATATTACCTTGATCTGAGTGGTTTCCAAAAGTCAGCAATTCAAATAAGATGACAACAAGGGATCAAATTATGATCAGAGGCCTGTGGAGAATTAATGGGAAGGGAGCCAAACAAGAATAATTCTATAATCACTAAGAACCACCTGAGTACATCCCTTAAACAGACTTGGGTTGGAGGTGTCATATAAAGAAAGACTTAAGAATAAGGAAGATATGCTAATAACCCAAATTGACTGTGAATTATGTCTTCCTGGTCTCTTCAAATAGAGCTCCAGAGAAAAGTTCCTAGGTGAAATAGCCCAGAGGATGTGATGGGACTTCTGAGTCCTGGCTATAGAAGAGTATGTGAAGGAAAAAAGGGGATGCAAATAATTTATGGTTATCAGTTGAAAATAATCAAATCTTATTGTTAGCATCTCAGTAGAAGCCTCAGGAACAGTAGGGTGTTTTTTAGTCCTTCAGATTTTCACCTTAGGAATAAAGTCCCTCAGTGCTTTCAGCAGTCCTAGACTACATGGGGGCACTGCTAGGACTAAGAAGGTCGGTTAAGCTAGTCCTTAGAGTATGTGGGAAGAAGTAACTAACTTGATGCTAAAGAATAAGCATGTTCTTGGGTACTTTTCTTTTAGTGCCTGTGTGGACTGGGGTGAATATTGCTGGTGCTTCTCTGAAGGATTTTAACTTGGACATAGGAACCAGTAAAGACACGGAGCAGTGGGGAAATCTCCATAAAAAGGTGGTGGCCAGGTCAGGTTCTTGATTCTTGAGCTGTGGCTTTAAAAATGAATTCTACTTTCAAAAGCACATGAATAAATAGTTGTTTAGTCTTCATATTCAAAAACTTTTAGAGACAGTATCATTTTCTTATTAAAGTGGGCATTAAAGTTATTAGTGAAATAAAAAAATTAACCAACCCTGACAAAAAATTTCTGGGATGAAGTTTTGGATGATGATTTCGATTTTGTGACATTAACAGATAATTTGTTACTGTGGATGAGGGTTGGACTGACTTGAGGCCTAGGACAGAAAGAGAGAAACAGACTAAAGTGCAAGAATATAAAGTCTGATCATAGCTCTGGTAGCTTGGAGGCAAGCAGTCAGGACTGGTCTTGGATCCCTCCCATAACTTGCTCGGAGGAGACGCAGCAGCAGGCTGGGACTTGATTACTAGATATTGAGAACTTCATAGCAGCTTGTCATGAAAAAGGGTGGAAAACAATAATAGCAAGAAGAAGAATGAAAACTGCTGCTTTAAGGGAAGGGCAGGACTGTCTGCGCAGTACACTCCTGGGGATGGGCAAAGCTGTGTCGGAAGGGGGTGCTTCAACCATGAGGAGGGGGAGTTAAAGAGGAGAATGTCCTCATTCAGCACAGCTAGGAAGGGCTTGAGAGGAGAGTTGTTCCTTCTCAAAGAGCACCAGTGACATCCCCAGGGCGATGTCTTGCTTTGCCCATGACTCCTCCAGTCGTCAGAATCCAATGGCAAGACATGGGTCAGGTTGACTGGTGATAGCCCAGATAGAAAAGAGTTATATACCATTTTTATTCCTTTATTTTGGGTCTTCTATTTGAACTTCTGTTTAGACACTTGGATTTTGGTTTTTGTTTCTACTTTCTCGTTACGATAGTTAAGGATTAACTAGCAGTCTGGGACCTACTAGTCATGGCTGTGACTGATGTAGAAGCAACTGGGAAAGTCCTAAACTTGATATTCCCATGTTGTGGTCTCTCTCAGCTTCAGTAGTTACAGTAGTTTTGGTCTGCACTCCTGGGCAATTGCAATTAGTGGATTCTAATAGAACTTGAATTACAATACTATCCAGTCAGGTTTTCTAACCTGGCTGCATAGGAGCTTGATTTTTTTTTTTTTTACTTCTTCCAATTACAGTGCCTATGAGGTGATCAAACTGAAGGGCTATACTTCCTGGGCTATTGGCTTGTCGGTGGCAGACATGACAGGCACCATTATGAAGAATCTTAGGAAGGTCCATTCAGTTTCTACCATGATTAAGGTAAACCATTATACTTGATTCCTTTAATGAACCTTTAGTGTTTATTTAGTATATGACTCCATTTGGACAAATTTAGAATGTTAGGGAGAAATATGTCTAAGTATCATCACAAGGCAAATACTATGCTGTCTCCCTAAAATGTTTGTTAGTGTTATCAGAAACAGATTTTTTTTATTTGGATAGTGCTTCGAACCATAGATAGTCAGAAAGATAGAACCAGAAAGGAATAACAGTTATCATCTAGCACAAACCCAGCTTTTCATAGATATGGAAATTAATCTCCAAAGATGAGAAGTGACTGGTGTAAGTGACAGAGCCAAGTCTCCTGTATTCTTTGTATGACTTGATATCACCAAATGAACAGAGTTCAGCATCCTAAAATTCATTTACTATAGGAAATACTATATGTATAATGTAAAGACTGTTCACCTCAATTGACATTTAGTAAATATCTATCACATGCAAGTTACTGTCCTGGAGATAGAATGATAGAAATGAAAGTCATCTAGAAGCTTACATTCTATTGTAAAGGGGTAGGAACAATAAAATAAATACAAGGTAATTTGGGAAGAAAAAGCTTCAGCAGCAGTAGGGATCAGGAAAGACTGATTCTTAAGCCGGTAAGCTCAAAGATGAGATAAAAGGGAATGGGATCTCATGCCCGAGTGGGAACGATTGTTTCTGGCAAAGTGAAGGCCTACCATTAAAGACTGGCATAAAGAAGGAACAAATAGAGTATAATAAAGAGGTGCTTTAAAGTTTTGCAATATGAGAACGGGAACTTATCCTCAATTTTCTCAATAAAGTAAAAAATAAGATCCTCTGTTGAGGATATCTTCATGTGGATACATGAAGATAAGTCATGTAGGAATTTGTAGGAGAGAGGAGACAATTTGGGATTGCCATTGTGAAATATGTATGATAGATTCACAAAAGAATCAAGGGATTGCAGTGTAGCAATGGGGACCTCATTTGAGATGTCATAAATTTGTATGTAAGAATGTTTAGCAGCACGTGAGTAAGGAAGGATGGGTCAGATGGGAGCTAACCCAGGGATTGTTTACCATGGCATAGGGTCAAGGGATTCAAGGGTAGATGATAATGTATGGTTGAAATGGTGAGCCATAAGGTCAAGACTAAGAAAGGAGGGAAAGGAAGAGGAGCAGGGATGATAGAATGGAAGAAAAGGGAGGTTTAGAGAGCAAATGAAGACTAGACTTAGGGAAGGGTGAGGTAAGAGAAACTGAAGTATAGTAGGCTGTGCTCAGACGAAGGGCTGTAGTTTGATCAGCTTTCGCCCTCTTTTTTAAAAGTCAGAATACTACTAATTAAAGACCAGTAATATCTTTTTGAAAATTAATATTATCTGATGCTTTACATTTCCTATTATATCCCTCACCTCTTCTCCATCCAGAGAGCTATTTATTAGTAAAATAAGTAAAAAAGAAAGGAATTCAAAACAAACTGGTGTATCAGGTGATTTTGTGCCAATTGTTATACCGAACCGTAGTTCTCTTCTACAGGAAGGGAGGGGCGACATATGTCTATCTTTTTGGGGTAAAGCTTATTTTTTATAATTGTAAGAATATTGTTATCACAGTGTATATTTTTTCATTTTGCATATTTCATTCATTTTGCATCAATTGATTTAAGTCTTCTTATGCTTCTTTATTTATATTAATCATTAACATAATAAGGTTGTATTACATTCATGTGCCACTATTTGATTGGTTTTCCCCAGTTAATGGGTATTTATTTTGTTTCCAGTTCTTTGGTATTATGAAAAGTGCTGCTCTTAATATTTTGGTGTATACAGGACCTTTCTTTCCATCTCTGACTTCCTTGAAGTATATAGCATTGGATTCAATTTTTGTTTTATTTTTTATTTATTTTTATTTTTGTACAAATGATTTTTCTATACATTACTAAAATATACTTGTTTAAGAGTAAACATAATACCCCCTCCCCCCAAAAAATATAGACCCGCATGAGCGATAAAATAAAGAAAAGAGAAAAAATAAAAATAAAAAATAATAATAATAGGTGCAGCTAGGTGGCACAGTGGACAGAGCTCCAGCCCTGAAGCCAGGAGCACCCGAGCCCAAATCCGGCCCCAGACGCCCAACAATCACCCAGCTGTGTGACGGTGGGTAAGCCATCCCAACCCCATTGCTCTGCAAAAACAAACAAAAAAAAAGACCCAAAATAAAATAAATAAAATAATAATAATAATGATGATGATGATGATGATGATGATGATAATAATAATAGTAGGGGTGGCCAGGTGGCGCAGTGGACAGAGCACTGGCCCTAGAGCCAGGAGCACCCTGGTCCAAATCTAGCCTCAGACACTCGACAATCACCCAGCTGTGCGGCCCCAGGCAAGCCACCCAGCCCCATTTGCCCTGCACCCCTCCCCAAATAATAATAATAAAAATGTGCTACAGTCTGTGTTCCAACACCTCTAGCTCCAGGACTGGTATTCTGTCCACTGCACCACCTGGCTGCCCCTACTACCCACGGGTGGATCACATTCTTATGATAAGTTCATCACAAAAGTTACTTCCATATTTTTCCACTGTTGCCATTGCTGATCACAACTCCCTCCATTTGTACTTCCCCACTATCACACACTATATTTTCTCTCTCCTTTCATTCTGTCCCTCTTCTTTTTTTTTTTTTTGCAAGGCAAATGGGGTTAAATGGCTTGCCCAAGGCCACACAGCTAGGTAATTATTAAGTGTCTGAGACCGGATTTGAACCCAGGTACTCCTTATTACAAGGCCGGTGCTTATCCACTATGCCACCTAGCCGCCCCTGTCCCTCTTCTTAAATGTGCTGTAGGGTGGCTGAGTGGCACAGCAGACAGATCCTCAGCCCTGGGGCCAAGAGGCCCCAAGCCCACATACCACCCCTTAGGCCCAGCATCCACCTGGCCCTATGGTGCTGGACAGTCCATCCAATCCCAGCCCCTTGCAAGAAGTAAAAAAGAAAATGCGTTATATCTGACCACTTTCCCCCCATAGTCCACCCTCTCCTCCATCACTCACATCCCCCCCTTCCCCACCTCTCTCCTTCTTACTCCAGATGTCTATACCCCATTGAATATATATGCCGTTTCCTCTCCAAGCCACCTTTGATGACAGAGAAGGTTCCTTCATTCCATCTTGCCTTCCCTCCTTCCATATCATTGCAATAACTCATTGTAATAAAAAAGCTTATTATATGAAATATCTTGGCCTATTCCCCCTCTCCTTTTTGCTTTCTCCCAGTACATTTCCCTTTTAGCCCTTGACTCCATTTTTACACTACATTATATCTTCAAATTCAGCTCTCTCCTGTGCTTCACCTATATGAGCTCCTTCTACCTGCTCTAATAAATGAGAAGGTTCATATGAGTATTATCAGTGTCATTTTTCTATGCAGGAATACATGCAGTTCATCATCATCATCAAGTCCCTCGTATTTTCCCCTTCTCCACTCTCTATGCTTCACCTGAGTCCTGTATTTGAAGATCAAAACCTTCTGTTCAGCTCTGGCCATTCCAACAGGAACACTTGAAATTCCCCTGGTTCATAGAAAGTCCATCTTTGGGGGCGGCTAGGTGGCACAGTGGATCAAACACTGGTCTTGGAGTCAGGAGGACCTGAGTTCAAATGTGACCTCCGACACTTAATAATTACCTAGCTGTGTGGCCTTGGGCAAGCCACTTAACCCCACTGCCTTGCAAAAAGCAAAAAAAGAAAAAAAAAAGTTCATCTTTTTCCCTGGAAGAGGATGTTCAGTTTTGCTGCATAGTTGATTCTGGGTAGTTGATTCTTGGTTGCATTCCGAGCCCTTTTGCCTTCAGAATATTATATTCCAAGATGTCATCTTTGACTCTGTCTCTTACCTTCCATATCCAATTTGGTGTCAGATCTGTCAGTTCTACCTTCACATCTCTCATACCTACCTCCTTTCTCCACCTCTGTTCTGGTGAAGATTTTCATTACATCACATTGGTCTATTACAATAGCTTTTGGTTTTGTCTCCCTGTCTTGGTTCTTATTATTCCATTCTAGCATTTAGGTGGTTACCAGAATGATCTTCCTAAACATATGAATCTGACCATGTTACCTTTCTTCCATAAAATTCAGGTGCTCCCTTTTGCCTCCAAAATCTTCTGTTTTATCTTTGATAACCATCTAACCATATAATTGGAAATTAAGTAGCATGATGTCAAAGAAAAAATTATAGAAATGAGAAATTTGTATAGAAGAAAATGGCAATACTGAGACAACATTAAAAAATCTTCTGGGATGCATCTAAATTAATTCTTAGTAGACTATGTTTTCCCTAATGCTTTCAGCAAATAAGAAAAAAAATGAATTAGGCACACAACTAAAAAAATTTTAATAGCAACAAATTAACCCACTAAGCAACAGAGTGGACATTCTGAAAATTAAAAAAAGATAATAATGAAAATAATAAAATTAGTACTGATAAGTCTGTAAGCTGGATTTGTAAAAACTGTTTTGTACAATTATATTCTAATAAAACTAGTATATTAGTTTAAAAAATATAAAATACAGTTTTAACAAAAGAAGAAATAGACTACTTAACCCATTCTGAAAAAGATATTGAATAAAACATAAGTGAACTCCCAAAGCAAAACATTCCAGGACAAAATGAGATTTACAAGCAAATTCTAGTAAAGATTTATTGAACAATTTTAAAGCACAAATGATTGAAATAATAGGAACAGAAGGCACCCTTTAGATTGCTTTATAGTATACAAATATGGCCTTAGTATCTAGAATCAAGAAACAAAAAGATGAGGAAAATTTTATAGCTCAATATCCCTAATGATAATTGAAGCAAAATTTTTATTAAAATATTGGCTATAGAAGAATATATTAGGAAGCTTATAGATCATGTCTATTCATACAAGAAATTCAGGACTGGGCTAAACTTAAGGAAGAACATAAATATGACATAAAATCATTAATGTGAATAATAAAAACATGATTATATCAACAGAAATTAATAAGACTTTTGATAAAAAAAACACCCCTATTAGAACACTAGAATTTATAGGAAGTAATGGATGTGGCTTTATTAAAATAATATCTATCTAAAATCAAGAACATTATATGTATTGGAGAAAAGTGAGAGACATTTCCAATAAGATCAGGGATAAAGCAAAGGTATTTTTTAATGCATACACCATTTAACATAGTGCTAGAAATGCTAGCTATGGAAATAAGAGAAAGAAATTAGGAGATAAGTATAGGCAAAAAGGAAGCAATAATGATGATTTAATTAGAAAATCATAGTCATAAAAATTCATTGAAACAATCAATTTAGCAAGGTTTCAGATTATAAAATTTACCTACTTAAATAATTAGCATTCTTCTATATTCCCAACAAAACACAAAAGAGCAAGAAAGTGAAATTTTATTCAAAATAATTTAAAGATATATAACATATTTGCGAATGTATCTACCAAATATATCCAGAAACTATGAATCTAACTGTAAAATACTTTTTTTGTAGCTATAATACACACTTGTTATTGGAGACCTAATATTAAATGTTTGTGGGAAATTTGAGCTAATAGAAGTAACAATATTACCCAAATCAAATTACTTTAAAAAAGTACTCTAAGGATAATTTTATAGAGGTAGAAAAAAAATTTAAAAATTCGTACGAAGAAACAAAAGATCAAGAATCTCAAGGGAACAAGCAAGGGACCTATCAGTACCAAATTTCAAATTGTAAATAATAATAATAATAATAATAATAATAATAATAATAATAATTTGGCTGATTTAAAAAATGGAACAGACCAGGTGCACAGAGTATAGAGGCAGTTTTTGATAGATCCATAGACCCTAGTTACTGAGGCTAGGACTAAGTATTTGATAAAATGTTTTGGGAAGAAAGTACTTTGGCAGAAATAGGATATCTAGACAAAATTTTACACTATATACCATGTCCATATGGATATGACTCAGAAATAAAGGATGATATAAGCAAATTAGGTGATCAAATAAGAAATTCTTTTTTTACTATCAAAGTGATCTCGTTTTAAAGTTCAGGTCTGTCCATGTCGCCCCCCCCCCCACCTTACCCAGTCAACTCGAGGGGCTCCTCATCACTCCTAGTATCAGATATTAAATCCTCTGATTGATTGTCAAAGCCCTTCTTGATCTAGACTCCCTCTCCCTCTTTCTGATCTGGGACACCAGTTTCCTTTCTCTCCTGACTCCTGCTCCAGGCATGTTTGGAACACTCCTGTTTCTCATCTCTGCCATCATCCTCCAAGTCCTAACTTCTTCAAATTCCATCTTCTCTAGAACCTTCCCTTATCTCTCTCTACTCTAGTGCTTCCCCTAAACTGATTATTTTTCACTTACATTCTATATGGCTTGTATGTACATTATTTGAAAGTTATCTTCCCCACTAGATTGAGAGGAGGAACTTTTAGCTTCCTTAATATCCCCAGCTTTTAGCACAGTACCTAGCAAATAGTAGGTGCTTAATAGATGTTTGTTAAAATCTCTATATGAAGAATTCATGATAGAGTTAATCCTAGGCAAACAAAGGGACAGTTTATTTAAAGTTAAAGTTGATAGACAAAAAAATTAAATGCAGTTAAAATTAGATGGGAAATAGGTAAGTGGAGAAAAATCTTTGCATCAAAATTTTCTGAAAAAGATCTTATATCCAATATATAGCAGACATTAATTTAAATCTATAAAACCAAAAGTTGCTAAATAATATTAAAACTTCACAGGAAAAATTCAAACTATTAAGTACTTGAAAAAATTCTACAAGACCCTTAGTGATTAGAGAAATGCAAATTAAACAATTCAGAAGTTTCACATACTCTCCCTACGAGTGGCAATGATTGTGCCATAAAAAGGAAAATGACATACAGAAAGGTTTTGGGAGAGCAGATGTTGTTGGTGGAGCTTCGAATTGCTCTTGCCATTTTAGAAAGCAATTTGGAACTGAGCCTAAAATGTTACTAAATTGTTCATGTCCTTTGACCCAGTTGTATAGATATTTGGCCTTGATTCCAAAGAAATCATAGAAAGAGGATACATACAAAAATATTTATAGGAGCTCTTTTCATGGTAGTTGCAAATGAGAACTAAGGAAATCTATGTGTTTTAGGGGTTAGCTAAAGAAATTGTAGAATATGAAGGTAATAGACTATTACTGGGTCATTACTGGGGAAACCTTCAGTATCTTTTGCAGAGTGAATTGAGTAGATACAGTAGAATAATTTTTACAGTGACCTACTTGAGAAAAACAGCTTTCTTTGGAATGTTGCCCAATGACAATAAAGCTGTGTATGTTCTTGGATTCAGCAGAATCAATTGCTACTAGATCTGTATCCCAAAGAGATCACAAAAAATGGAAAAAAGACCTACAATGCAAAAAAAATATTCATAGCTCTTTTTCTTGTGACATAGAATTAGAAATTCACGGAATGCCCATCAGTTAGAGAATGGCTGAACAAAGCTGTAGCATATAAATGTGATAGTATATTATTGTTCTATTAGAAATCATGAGCAGGTGGCCTTCAGAAAAACCTGGAGAGACTTAAATGATGCTGAGAGAAGTGAGCAGAACCAGAACAGTGTACACTTTAACAGCAACACTATTAGATGATCCACTATGATAGTGTGGGGGGTAAATTTACCCTAAAAGAAATTCTTAGATACTAAGTCTGAGCCAAAGAAAGTCTTTATTAACTTTTTCTCAATAAAAAAAGAGTGAACTCACCAATAGTCCAATAGTGAAAGCCAGAGAGCTGCCCTTAAGATACAGCAAGTTTGGTTTCTATAGATCTTAGCTGCAGCCCCCCCCCCCAACCTCCTTCCCTTTAGTCCATTGACCGGGTTTTAGGGGGGATATAAGCTATTCTCAGAAACCTACCCCCAGCAACAGACACAAAGAAAGGAATGTAATATTTTCATAATATATTTCCTATCAGATGGTGGGGTGACCTTCATAATAACAAGAAAAAGCAGGATTCTCATGGTCAGTGCCTCAATTAGTAAAAGTCTTATTGCAAAGCAGGATTCCGTGGGTCTCTTGGAATGCAAGATTTTTCTTGTCATAAACATTTCTTTAACCCTGAGAGGACTTCACCAGAAATCATCCCACTCAATATAGTATTAGTTCTTCTCAGCAATTCAGTGATCAAAGACAATTCTGAAACACTTGTGATAGAAAATGGCAGTCACATCTAGAGTAAGAGCTAGGGAATCTGAATGTAGATCAAAGTACACTAGTTTCATCTTTTTAAATTTGTTTTTTGATTTTCCTCCTTATAGTTCTTCCTCCTTTATTCTGATTCTTCTTTCACAGTGTAACTAACATGGAAATATGCTTAATCAGATTGTTCATATATATCAGATTACTTGCTATTTTAAGGTGGAGGGAAGGGTTAGAGGGAGAAAACTTTACAAAAATGAATGTTGAAAATGATCTTTAAAAATAATTGAAAAGGGGGCGGCTATGTGGCGCAGTGGATAAAGCACTGGTCAGAAGTACCTGGGTTCAAATTCGGTCTCAGACACTTAATAATTAACTAGCTGTGTGGCCTTGGGCAAGCCACTTAACCCCATTTGCCTTGCAAAACCCTAAAAAATAATTGAAAAAATAAAAGAGAAAGGAGGAAAAAGAAAGAAAAGCACCTTTCAAAGGCATTAGAACTCTGAATGTTGCAATGGTAAATCACAAGTACAAAGAACACAAGAACTCATTGCCTGTCAGATAAATCTTCAATGTGATACACATTTTTGAACATGATCAGTATTGTAAAAAATTATATATTTTTAAAAAAGAATGAAGCTCCTTAGAATAATATTCTAAATACATAAAATATATAGATTTATAAAGGAAATTATGTTGAAATACTGTTTCTCTTAGTTCATATCTCTTATCTGGTATATCTATATATGAGTAGATTTTAAGACAAGTTCACAGATCTCAATTTAAAAAACTCTGCTATAATACTATAAATTGTAAAGAAGGCATAACATTTTCCTTATAGTTCTTTAAACTACTACTGCAAGAAATTATACAAGAAATTATAACCACATCACTTATATGTCTGAAGTTTGTTGTGTATAATGTGAAATGTAGGTCTAATATTGACTTTCCAGCTTTCTTAGCAGTTTTTGAGTTTATAAAAAAAACCTTTGCTATTATATTCACTCAATTGTTTCTAGGTTTTGTCTACCTAATGTGTTCCATTGATCAATTTTTCTAGTTTTTCACCAGTATCAGAAAGTTTTGATGATCCATACTTTGTAGTATAGTTTGAGATTTGGTATTCCCTAGGCCCTGCTCCTTCTTATATTTTATTGTTTTCCATAAGGTTTTTGACCTTTTCTTCCTTTGGATGAATTTTGAAAAAAGTGTCCATTTCTATTAAAAACATCCTTGGAGAGTATGATTGGTTTTGTAAATTTTGGCACTATTATAATTTTAATTAGCATGAATTAATTCCATCTTTAATTATGAAAAGAGAATTTTGAAGTTGTATTTATACGCTAATTTCAGTGTTTTTTTAGTGTATAGTTTCTGATATAATTTAAATATCATTAAGTTTTGAAAGAAATTTCTTTGTCTGGCTTTCCTGTAGGGTTCTGTCAATAAAACTATAGAAAGGCAAATACTTTTCATGGATTTATTTTATATCTTGCTGTTTTACTGAAGAAATTATTTCACTTAATTTTTAGTTCTTTAAAAGCATTTTCCCTCATTTCCTATGTTAATTTCCTCAATTTCTTTTTCTTATTTTATTGATATAGCTAACATTTCTTGAACTCTATCACATAATAGTGATTGGACTGCAGCACACTTACCTTTTTGGTTAAGGCTCCTGGCATTTCTACATTAAATAAAATGTTAGCTTTTGGTTTTAGGTCAATACTACTTAGTCTAGTAAAAAATGGGAATGGGCCATTCATTCCTATGTTAATTAATATTTATAACATAAAGGAGAATTGATTTTTCTTGTCAAATGCCTCTTAATCACCTGTGGATAATTTTTTTTATTTATTTATTAAGATTTTTTTATTCATATAGTATATGAGGTTTATAGTTTTCTTAGTATTGTGCCTACCCAATGTAAATCCCATCTAGTCATTTGGCTTCTCTCTTTCTTTTAATTTTTTATCATACCAGTTAAAATTTTATATTTAAAAATTGTATTTAATTAATTTTAACATTCCTTTTTTCCCCCTTTTGGAAACAATCTGGGTTAAGTGACTTGCCCAGGGTTGTATCTAAGGCCAAATTTAAACTCAGATCTTCCTGATTCTAGGGTTAGTGCTCTTATCTGCTGTCACTTAGATTACATGCTTTGTAAAAAAGTTTGAGTCCCATATTCTCTCCTTTACTCCTTTACTACCTTTCTCCTACTCATTTAGAAGGCAAACAATAGGAGAGTGGAAGGAAGGAAAGAAGGAGGGAAGGAAGGAGGAAGGGAGATGGGAAGGAAGGAAGGAAGGGAGGAGAATGTTTGAGCAGTCATACAAAACATATTGCCATATTAGCCATGTTGGGAAAAAACCTACAAAAAGAGGCAAGAAAATAAAATGAAAATTGCATTTAGTTCTTCAGTTCTCTAAGTGGATAGCTTTTTTCGTCATGGGTCCTTTGGAATTGTCTTGGATTGTTGTCAGTTTAAATTACATGAGTAATAGGTTTGGTCTACTCATAAGCAATTAATATTTTTCCAGTTGTTTAGATCAGTCTTTATTTGTGTGAAAAGTGTGTTAATGTTTATGTTCATATAGTTACTGGGTTTGTCTTGGCATATAGTTTCCCAAATATTTTATGTTTTCTACATTATTTTAAAAAAGAATTTCTCTCTTCTTGTTTTGTTGGTAACGTAAAAATACTGATAACTTGCATGGGTTTATTTTGTTTCCTGAAACTTTGCTAAAGTTGTTAATTGTTTCAACTAGTTTTTTTTTGTTGATTCTTAAGTGTTTTCTAAGCATACTATCATATTGTCTGCAAAGAATGATAATTTTGTTTCCTCAATGCCTATTCTAATTCATTCAATTTCTTTTTCTTCTCTTATTGCTAAAGCCACTATTTCCAATACTATATTGAATAGTAGTGGTGATCATGGGCATCTTTACTTCACCCCTGATCTAGTTTATCTCCTTCACAGATAATGCTGACTTTTGGTTTTTGATAGATGGTACTATTTCATTTTACAAAAGGCTCCATTTTATTTCTGTGCTTTCTTATGTATCTGAATAGGAATGAGTGTTTTATCTTGTCAAAATTTTTTTCTCTATATATTATTATAATCATATGATTTTCATTATTGTTATTGTTATGGTTAATATTGCTTGTTTTCCTAAACAACTCAGCAATCTTGGTATAAATCCTTACCTGATCATATCATTCTAATATAATGCTGTAATCTTGGTAGTTTATTTAAAATTTTCATTCATATTCATTAGAGAAATTGACTTAATATATAATTTTCTTAATTTATTTTTGGTCTCTTTCATTTTGGTGCCAAACCTAATTTGGTACCTAAATTTGGTAGGATTCCCCTTCATTCATCAATTATTGTCAGGGATGGGGGACCGACCATCTGGGCCAAGGGCTAGTCTGCCATGGCAGCCACAGTTGGGTCTTGAAATTCAACAAATCTAGGAACTTTTTAGGGGTGAATTAATTGTTTAACCAATGTTATAAATATCCAAATGGAACTTGGAAGAAAACAGACTCCACACCCCAGTTGATATATAGTATTGGGATTGTTTCTTAAATGTTTGGTGAAATTTGCTTGTAAATTCATTGATCTGGGGATTTCTTTCCTTTTTTGTTTCTATTAAAGATTTTGAGTTTTACAAAATTTCCCCCATTCTTACTTCCCACCCCCCACAGAAAGCAATTTGTCAGTCTTTACATTGTTTCTATGTTTACATTGATCCAAATTGTGTGATGACAGAGAAATCATATCCTTAAGAAACAAAAAAGTAAAAGAGCTAACAAAATCAGACAATAACATCAGTTTTTTTTTTCTAAATTAAAGGGAATATACTGTCCTTGGTCTTTGTTCAAACTCCACAGTTCTTTCTCTGGATACAGATGGTGTTCTCCACTGAAGAGAGCCCCAAATTGTCCCTGATTGTTGCACTGATGGAATGAGCAAGTCCATCAAGGCTGATCATCACCCCCCATGTTGCTGTTAGGGTGTACAGTGTTCTTCTGGTTCTGCTCATCTCGCTCAGCATCAGTTCATGCAAATCCCTCCAGGCTTCCCTGGATTCCTGTCCCTCCTGATTTCTTTTTTTTTTAATTTTTTAATTTTATTTATTTAATTTTTTATTTTTTGCAAGGCAATGGGGTTAAGCGGCTTACCCAAGGCCACATGGCTAGGTAATTATTAAGTGTCTGATGCCGGATTTGAACTCGGGTACTCCTGACTCCAAGGCCAGTGCTCTATCCACTGCATCACCTAGCCACCCCTCCCTCCTGGTTTCTAATAGAACAGTAGTGTTCTGTGATATACATGTACCACAATTTGCTAAGCCATTCCCCAATTGAAGGACATTTACTTGATTTCCAATTCTTTGTCACCACAAACAGGGCTGCTCTGAGTATTTTTGTACAAGTGATGTTTTTACACTTTTTCATCATCTCTTCAGGGTATAGACCCAGTAGTGGTATTGCTGGGTCAAAGGGTATGTACATTTTTGTTCCTCTTTGGGTGTAGTTCCAAATTTCTTTCCAGAAAGGCTGGATGAGTTCACAGCTCCACCAACAGTGTAATAGCATTCCAGATTTCCCACAAGCCTTCCAATAATGATTATTGTCCTTTCTGGTCATATTGGCCAGTCTGAGAGGTGTGAGGTGGTACCTCAGAGAAGCTTTAATTTGCATCTCTAATAAGTAATGATTTAGAGTAATTTTTCAAATGACTATGGATTGCTTTGATCTCCTCTGTAAATTGCCTTTGCATATCCTTTGACCATTTGTCAATTGGGGAATGGCTTTTTGTTTTAAAAATATGACTCAGTTTTCTGTATATTTTAGAATGAGTCCTTTGTCAGAAACATTAGTTGTAAAGAATGTTTCCCAATTACTACATTTACTACATTTCTTTTGATCTTGGTTACAGTGGTTTTATCTGTGCAAAAGCTTTTTAATTTAATGCAATCGAAATCGTTTGTTTTTGGTGATGTTCATCTCTTCCTTAGTCATAAACTGCTCCCCTTTGCATAGATCTGACAGGTAGACTAGTCCTTGATCTTCTAATTTGCTTATAGTATTGTTTTTTATGTCTAAGTCCTGTAACCATTTGGATCTTATCTTGGTAAAGGGTGTGAGGTGTTGTTCTAATCTAAATTTCTTCCATACTAACTTCCCATTTTCCCAGCAGTTTTTATCAAAGAGAGAGTTTTTATACCAATAGCTGGACTCTTTGGGTTTATCAATCAGCAGATTACTATAATCATTTCCTGCTACTGTACTTAGTCTATTCCACTAATCCATCATCCTCTTAGCAAATACCAGTTTTGATGACTGATGCTTTATAATATAATTTTAGATCAGGTAGGGCTAAGCCCCCTTCTTTTGTACTTTTTTCATTAAATTGGGGATTTCTTTCTTAGGGAGTTCATTTATGGTTTAATTTTTTTTTTCCTAAGGTAAGCATTCTGTTTTCTTCTTCTATTAATCTGGGCAATACATGCACACATATTTTTGTATGTTATGTATGTGTATATACATATTAATCAACATTCAGTCATTTCACTAAGATTATCAGTTGTACTGGCAGATAATTGGGCAAAATAACTCCTAATAATAACTTTGATTTCATCTTCACTGGGAGTGCATTCGCTTATTTTGTTTTTGATGCTGGTTTCTTTTTTTAAATCAAGTTAACCACCAGAAACCACTGCACTGGCTCCCTGCCCTCCCCCCCCCCTCCCATAAAACCAACTTCTAGTTTTAGTGTTTTGTTTTGACATTGTTTTATTGATCTCGCCTTTGATTTTTTTTGGGGGGGGGGGGATTTCTATTTTGGTGTTTGAGAATTTAAACCTTTTTTCCCTAATTTTTGTTGTTGCCTAATACATTCATCTGCTGTTTCTCTTTTTATTGATGTACATATGTTTTCCACTAAGTTCTTTCCCCTTCATTGTACAAATTTTTGTTCTGATCTTTTTATCAAGAATGCCTGATGTCAGTGTTTTTCCTCTCTATATTCTACCTCCTCCCCCTTGATCTTGAGCAGAAGGTAAAGGAATAGGACCAGCATTGATTGATCATCCCTAATGGAGTGAACAGATTGTCTTTTTTCCCTTCCTCTCTTCATTTCAGACTCAGAGAGCTGACTCTCTTTTTCCCTCATTTTACTTTTCCTCCTTTATGATTCACCTTTTGTAATTGAAGTTGGTTTTATGACATGAACTCTTCATTATCTCTACCCTTCTTAAATCTATTTCTACCTGATCTTATTTTCCTGTTGCAATGAATATATTTGTACATCCGATTTTGTCTGGTCTTTGCTTGGGTCAGATATAAGGTGCTTTTAGCCTAACCTTCCATGCTTATATATTCTTCCTCTGGCACATTTCTATTATGAGAAACATTAAGGCCTATATTTTATCAAATATCTATTGTTCCTTTCACTCTCCTCAATTTTATTCTTAATTTTTCAGGGTAAATTATTCCTGATTTTACATCTTTTTTTGCCTTATTATTTCAAGATTTCCTTTCCTTCATTTTAGCATGTTTTTGTGTGATCCTGTGATTCCTTGGGATTTTGCATTTTTAGTTTTTCTTGGCTACTTGCAATTTTTTTCTTTGTCCTAATTGGATTTTGAATTTAGACAATCTAGAATATTTTCAATTTCAAGTGGTGACTGGTTATTTTCTTTCCATTTTTACTTTGCCCTCTAGTTCCAATATCTGGATGATTTCCTTTTACAATTTGTTTCATAAAGTTTTTTTGCTTGGTCATGTTTTTCAGGGAGTCCTTCAATTCTTAAATTCCATCTCTTTTATCTTTTGAAGTCATTGATCCTAGTAGTGGATACCTCGCATATCTTTCTGATTTTTTCATTTATTATTTGTTGAGTCACTGAGTTCTATTTGTTCCATCTGTTTTTTATATATACTATTTTCCACCTGTTCTAAGAAATTCATTTTTCTGATTTTTTTTTAAGCACTGTAATTTTCCTTTTACCTTTTGCTTAATTTCCATTGTGTTTGGAATCCTAGCTGCTAGGGCACTCTTATCCAAGGCTATATTTATACTTATCTTGTACTTTTTTACCTTTAGGCAAAAAATACCTATAATATTTCTTCCTTGTGTTAGTTTTCTTGTTTACTCCAGCCTCAGTTCCTATATTGGAATTTTCTGCAGGGCCAAGGTTTGCTCTGTTCCTTCTCTACATTGTGTCTCTTCTGCTCTCGAGGTAGCAGAATCCCCCTAGTCTCCAATCCTTTCCTTCCTCTTCACTTGGGGCTGGGGCTAGACCCCCTCTCTTCTGCCTAGATTGGGCAGCCCTGTCCCGAGGGGCCAGTGTGTGTGTGGGGGGTTCTGGCCTGGACCTGCCTGCTTGGTCCCCAGCTTGTAGTGGACTGCTGCTTCTGTTGTAGCCTTGCACCCCAGCTAGAGCTGCAGTCCTACAGCAGCTTCCCCTTGGACACTGGGGGCTGCTTTTAGGTGGGCACCTGCTGGAAGCTTGATTTGGCTGTAGGCCCCCAGAGCCCTCCTGACCACGAACAGGGTCTTCAGGATTTGTGTTGTCTCCTTTTCTAATCTTGGATTGGTTGGCTTTTCCTCTTTGGCTCTGTTGTAGTACTAGTTCTTTTGTCACCTTTTATAATCTTTGCCAGGGGGCTTTTTTGAGGGGAGCTTGACTTGGCTAGAAGTTTTCATATCATCTTTGTTCAAAGTCCCTGGTTTCAATATTTTTAAATGACCATTTGCTGCTTATGCCAAACAATTTCCTGATTATTAAAGATCCCAGGTTCTAATTTGCAGAAAGAATAATAATAATAATCTTTTTATTTTTCAGGGCTTATATGGAATAAAAGAAGAGGTCTTTCTCAGTGTCCCTTGTGTTTTGGGAAAGGATGGTATCTCAGATATTCTGAAGGTAAATCTGAATCCTGAGGAGGAGGCTCTTTTAAGGAAGAGTGGAGCTACTCTCTGGGAGACCCAGCAACAACTGAAGTTGTAAAGTCATTTAATGTTCTGTCATTAAAGAAAAGGACTTGTATATGCTTAACTTTTTGTATCAGTTAAATCTTTTACTTGCCCTGTGATTAAGCACCAAGCAAAAATGTAAAAACTGAAGAAATTGGACTTATGTTCCTTTATATTGATTGCTGGGTAATACTGGATACTATCTTGTACAGTCACTTAATGGTTGATGAAGTATCCCCTCCTGCCTTGTATGTGCTGCATTGGCCTTTTGGTCTAGAAGAATAACTTTTTGTTAGAATATTGCTGGTTAATTCTTGGACATAAACCATCCACTCCATCGATAACTTTTTATTTTATATTAAAAGCATTAACACCCATATACATACACTTCTTACACTGCTTTTGGTCTGTATCAGATTTTATGTTCTGTGTATCCAAGCAATGTTGTTTTGCATACATGAACCATGAGGGCTTTTAAAAACTTTTCTAAATGTTAAAGGAATACCAGATCAACAATGAATAGCTTCAGAACTTCCAGCCTCTGCCACTTGTTAGCTTTCTGACCTGGATGCAAATTGCTTTGCTTCTTGGGATTTTTTTGTAAAATGAGAAAGCTCAACTAGATGAATTTTAAGCATCCTTTGCAGTATACTACCATTTTGTGAGTTGTCTTTAAGGTGGAAAAATACCCCCCTTACTAGGTTGGGGGGGGGGGAATCATTAACTTGTAACATATCTTTTTATTTTTTTGCATTGGAGAGGGATTTACCAAATGTTTAATTTTTCTGAAGAATTGAAAGAGTAACCTGTTACTTTTCCTCAATCAATGCTTTAGAATCTATAGTGTTTTTTGGAAGGTAGGATGAACTTTTTTTTCATTGGAACAGATTACAACCCCAATGTTACTTAGTAGCTTGAACTGTCTTACCCAGGAAAAAATTAAACAATCTAAGAGTGAAGAGTAGTTGTGGTGAGTGAAGGGGTTACCAAGCCTCTTCAGCCCTTTAAAGAGACTGGTAGACTTTATAGACACTACAGAGCAGAGATCCACATCTATGAAGAAGGGTCTGGTGGTTTCTACTTTGACCCAATTTGGTTCAGTACATCTGGAAATGGCGTCCATTTCTACAGTGTCTCTCTATGGGATGTAGAAAAGTGAAATATTAAAAAGTTAGAGCTAAAGAGGCAACTTGTACATATAAATGATAGTCTTCTTCTGCTCTCTGTCCCTGCCAGAGCTTCCCTACTTTAAGGACCCTCAGGGTAAAGATTATGAATCTTGATGGTAGATGACTCTTACTTCACTAAAAACAGAAAAAAGTAGCCTGGAGTATAAGTGAAACACAATCAGTATTTAAATCTGAATTTTTATAAATGCGTATTTTTAAGCCCTTCCTTTATTTCATGCTCCTCACAGCTTATTCAAACCAATGTTATATATGATTATGGAGAAAAAATTTTTACTTTTATAAAATATTTTTCTGAAAAGTTTCAATGGAAAAAAAAGATGCATTTGTACAGTAAAAAAAATTGCCTCAGTACTTGTGTAGAGCCAAAAGTGTTAATTTTTTGTTTTTTTTGCAAGGCAATGGGGTTAAGTGGCTTGCCCAAGGCCACACAGCTAGGTAATTTAGTGTCTGAAGCTGGATTTGAACTCAGGTCCTCCTGACTCCAGGACCAGTGCTCTATCCACTGTGTCACCTAGCTGCCTCAGTATAATAGTTTTTAAGGACAGTGATATGTAAAGGGAATTCCTTGTTCCAGGAGGGAAACCAAAATGGTGAAGAGCCTTGAGTTCATGTCATAAAAATCATCTGAAGGAATTGGGCATTCATTAGCCTAGAAAAGACTCCGCAGAGGCATAACTGTCCCAATTAAGCTCGCTTGATTATGCTCCGGAGAGAAGCAGAAAAAAACAGATGGTTGCAAATCAAATTTAAGCTGTATATTGAAGATCAGTTTCCTATTAGAGCTACCCAAAAATGGATTGTACTGCCTGTAGGTGGATTTTCCCTTGGATGTTTCAAGCGAAGGTTAGGTGAAAGATGGGCCAAATTAGTTGTGATAATGTCATGTGGAATTTTGAAGAAAGTTTTCTCAGTGAAGAGGCTAAATCATCTGCTCTGAGAACAGAAAAATGGGTTAGGAAAAGATTGCCTTAAAAAGTCACTGGGAAATAAAATTTTAGAAGGATAGAGTAGAATTGTTGAAAATCAGTGAGGGGAACTCAAGATTTGGAATCATAATATGCAATACATAAAATCTAATATGACTTAATACTCTGAAATAGTAATGTAAGAATCAAATGGTGGGGGCTTTACTCAGAAATGAGGATTAGCAGCAGCTAGAGAATGGCAGAAAGACTACTGGGCAAGAGTTTATTAGGTAGTATAATTTTAATTATATATATAGTGCATTTTATTCAATCACTGAAAAACCAATCTGACCATACCTCATAAGCTTTCTCTATTTTAAATTCATCATTGCTCTGGCAGTCGTCATGTGTTGGGCTTCATCTTCAGTCCTTTGGACTTGTGGTCGTCTACCATTCTAATGATGAAAGTTTTCAAGTCTTTCAAAGCTATTTTTCTCTACAATGTTATTAAAACATTTTTCTCTTCAATCTGCTCATTCTAGTCTGTAAACATAAAGGAAGGTCTTCTCAGTTTGCTCTTAAGATTCTTATGTCATAGTAAAATTTCATCACACTCATATTTTGCCCCAGTTTTCCAATTTTTTACTACTATGAAAAGAGCTCAAGTATTTTTGTACTTATAGGTCTTTTTCTTTTTTTGATCTTCTTTTGGGTAGCAGCCTAGTTGGGGCATACATAGTAACTTGGTAATTCCACCAAGCTGCTTTTCAGAGTGATTAAACCAATTCAATACTATGAATGTGATGGACTGACATAGAGACAAATAAGCCTCCAAGAGGAAGAACTGGAATGGATTAGGGGTCAAAATGAAACAGTAAATGTAAAGAATGTAAGAGGAGCAACAGGAAGAGAAACATTAGGCTTATAGAACATGACTTCAAAGTCCCAATTCTTGGCATTCCAAGAGATGGATGGGGTTCTGATTTGTGACTATCAGGGCCCAAAAAGGAGAATATCTAACTCTCTAAGGATGACAAGTGAGAATGGGGTGTAAGACATTCCAAAAGTTGGGAGACTTGATCATGAGGTATTGCCAGGACCTCAAAGTAAAAGGTCAGTGAGGAATGTGGTCATGCCACCTCATTGTGAAGCAGAAGAAAACCAGTCACCAGTGAAGAGTCTGAAAGGGGCCTCTTGTCCTTGATGTTCCATTAAAGTGAGGGTGAAGAAGTTGGAGGAGAAAACTTTGATGATATAAGGGGGTTTGTTGAAAATAGGGCAGAGCAGAGGGGGACTGGTTAATAGATGGAGTAGGCAGAGAAGGGCTTGACTAGAAAAAACCATTGAGGGGTGATGAAAGTTGGGACTATTGTGGCAGAACTGAAAGGTTTGTAGTGTTGATCCCAGCTGTGTAAAGGTACATCTTCAAGTGTGTTTTCTGCCTTTTAAAAAGGAGAGACAAGACCTAAATGAATTAAAGCCCTTTGATCTTGAATCTAGTCTAATTCTTTTAACCTTTTTTGAGTCACTGTCTGTGTGTGTGTGTGTGTGTGTGTGTGTGTGTGTGTGTGTGTTGCTTGAGACTTCTCTAAACACTTATTAGAATCTGTGGGACACTACGTAACACAAACTGGCATCAGTTTGTTTGCTTAGGTAATGAATGGCAGCGGCCCCTTCCCAAGCAGTCGGGTCTAACTGGCCGAATGATATGACAGTAATTTCTGTGTAGTTTATTACCATGAAATATAATTGACTGGAAAGGAAAGGGCTGGGCACAACTGTAGCTTAGAGAAACTCAAGTGGGTGGTGTAGTGTGGATTAATACACTTATTTCCAGAAGAATGAAGAAAAAAAAATATGCAACAAATTTTATTCAGCATAATCAGTCCCAACACTCAGCACAAAAAGTTTACAGAGAATAGAAAGTGCATTATTAATAAAAGCCAGTCTTTTTACTAAAAGAAAACAGAAAATATATTATTGATTCAAAATATCTTACACTTGAGTGATACTGCAATAACTTATTCTGGGCACCTACTGACAGGAAGAGAAAGAAAACAAGACTGTGGTCGGAGGGAAAGCTCATCCCTAGCTGCTCTCTGGGAATTCAGTAGAGATCGCTGAGACCTGCAGTCTTCCGTGCTTTCTGCATCAATGCCCTTAGCTGAAACTGTTTCCGGGATAGAAGTCGAACATGCTGTGGAGGGAAAAGTTTCTGTAGTGAGATCCAAAGAAGAGAAGCATGAGCAGCTGAGGCCACAGCAGCAGGAGTCTGAGAACAAACAGCTTTTTCAAGAGCAGCACTTTTAGGTCAAGAATGTATAGATGGGAGGCAGGGAGCTAGAGGCCATATAGTCCTACTCTCCCTTTTACAGATGAGGCCACCCCAGCAGTAGAACCAAGCCCTCCAATCCCACAGAGGGTGGGAGTGGGGTGGGTCTGAGGCTCGGACCTAGACAAGTTTACTCTGGCAGTTGGTTGGGACAGTGTTTCCCTTCAGAGTTATAAACATTACTGACTCTAGGTTCCTATGTGCTAAATATTTAAAAAGAAAATTTTGTTTGGACCAATGATGTCATCAGCCTATGATCTGAAGGCCAAAGGGCTCGGGTCAGGGTCACTAACCAGCCTGAATCCAGTGGACACCTGCAAATCATATTATGAGACCCACAGCACTCTAGACCTCCATTTATCCAATTGTAAAATGGGTCTGGGCCAGGTCGTTTCTAAGGTGAGTGTTAGTGCTGCTTGTTAGTCAAGAGCTAGGCAAGGAACTTCTAAAGCTTACCTTCAGAAAGACATCTAGGTCTATCACTCCCCTTCTTAAGGCTTCCCCCAGGTAAAAGATGGTATCCTCAATTGCATTTTCCTCTGCATACAAGTTTAGGATCTGTCTGTAGAGAGGGGCTGTGGGAATGATAACTTCATCTATGTCATTATTTTCAGACTGATTTTCCATTTTCTCCAAAGCAGAACTGAGCTCTTCATCCTTTTTCTTCAGTAATTCAATGTTTTTATCAACTTCAGCCTACAAAGAAGATGATTTTAAATTTAACAATTTAATATTTTATGAAATACTAGATGTCCCCTCCTTGAAACAAATTTGGTCAGAGAAACAACTGGGAGTTACCTCACATTATAGGATCTTAGTAGGAAAAAAAACCATAGTAAAACAAATATGAGAAATTAAATGAACATTAAAATAAACTTCAAGGGGGGAGGGGAGGAAGGTAAGCCAAACAAAGGTATGTACTGAGCAATGCTCAGTGAATAATCTAGTTACAGTCTGATATAGGAAGCCTGGCTATGAGAATTATACAGACATAAAAGTCCTCTGTATTACACAATTGGCAGCTATTTTCACATCAGAAAATGAAAAATGGGAAGATTCTTCTAAAAAAAAATGAGGTCTTCCATGCAGACTACATATTGAACTTTTCTGATCCTAAAAAGATGAAATGTCTGGTGTCCCCTAAAGTGACAAGTAACAGTGGATGTGGGAACTCTTCCCCTTTGGTGGCTGGACTTGATTTTCTTTTACTTTTTCTAGCTCTGAATACAATCCCAATGAACTTAAAAAAAAAAAAAAACCTATACTGCATACATAAAAGACTAGAGTGAGTTCACATTACTTAGATTTCTAAGATCTCAAGGGGTAAGTCCATGACCTCTTCAGCCTTTTCCACTTCTAGAGAGCTCGGTTTCTTACTCTAATCCTACCCTTATCTTTACACTAAACATTCTCTGAAAATTCTACCAATTGCTTCCAATTCCACCATAAGACGTAGAAGAGGAAAAAACCATTTCCACGAAGATCAGTCTCTACATCAGGTCTTTGACAGACAAAGCATGCCTAGCTTTTCCAGTCAGTTCTGGCATGCTCTCCTATGCCCTTTCCCAATTTCCTCTTGACTGATTCATGTAATTCTTAAAATGTGACGATGAAAACATGGTAGATTGAGTGGAAAGAGTAGATAACTCTGGAACTACTCTGGAACTCTCACCTCCTTTGAATTAAGACATTAATAATCACTGCCTTGGGGCTGTCAGAGCATTTTAAAATTTGCCAAGAACTTTTGCATGCTATTGTATTTGATCCTCACAAGAACCCTAACAGGTATATGTGCTATTATAATTTTGATTTTTTACAGATAGGAAACTGAGGAGTTAAGTAATTTGTCAAATGACAGAAAGATGGTAGGGACATGATAGAGGCAGAATTCGAAGCATTAAGTTTTTATAGACCTTTAAATTCTCACAGAAAATTCCACATAAAGTATTTTTTCAAATTTCTTAAAATGGGCAAAATAAAATTTTATGTTTTACAATTGTTAGTAAATTCTAATATGGATCTTTTGGGAGCTAAAGCTATTTATCACTATAGTTATTACAATGCAATATTTTATTTCCCCAATTATATGCCAAGAAAATTTTAAAGCTTTCATTACAAGATTTTGAGTTCCAAATTTATCTTTTTCCCTCCCTCCCTTCTCTTCAGTTTATACAGGTAAAATATACTTACATATAAATCATGGTTGTGAAAGAATAAACACAATTAAGGGGAAAAACATGTAAAAGAATAAGTGACAAAACTATGTTTTGATCTTCTTTCAGAATCTATGTGGATAGCACTTTCATAAATCTTTTTTTTAGATTTTTTTGCAAGGCAAATGGGGTTAAGTGGCTTGCCCAAGGCCACACAGGTAATTACTAAGTGTCTAAGACTGGATTTGGTCCCAGGTACTCCTGACTCCAAGGACGGTGCTTTATCCACTACGCCACCTAGCTGCCCCCATAAATCTTTTTTGCACTTGTCTTGGATCACTGTGTTGTTGGGAAGAGTTGATCATCACAAAATGTTGTGGATACTGTGTATAATATTCTGGTTCTGTTCATTTCATTATGCTTCAGTATGTACAAGTCTCTACAGGTTTTTCTGAAATCTGCACCTTCATTTAAAAAAAATTTTGTTTAAAGGCAATGGAGTTAAGTGGCTTGCCCAAGGTCACACAGCTAGGTAATCATTAAGTATCTGAGGTCACATTTGAACTCTGGTCCTCCTGAGTCCAAGGCTGGTGCTCTATCCACTATACTATCTAATTGCCCCTTCATTTCTTACTGCAAAATATTTCCATGCCATTCTCCAATTGATGGCATCTATACTGTTTTTTTTAGGTTTTTTGCAAGGTAAATGGGGTTAAGTGGCTTGCCCAAGGCCACACAGCTAGGTAATTATTAAGTGAGACCGGATTTGAACCCAGGTACTCCTGACTCCAGGGCTGGTGCTTTATCCACTGTGCCACCTAGCTGCCCCTCGGCATCTATGCTTTTCCCCAAATTTTGCCACCATATTTTTGTGCATCTTTTCCCCCTTTCTATGATCTCTTTGGGATATACAGACCTAGTATTGGCATTGTGGATCAAAGATCATTGCACAGTTTTATGGATCTTGAGCATAGTTCCAAATTGTTTTCTACAATTAGTGTTCCAATTTTCCCACATATTTTCCAACATTTTTTTTTGGGGGGGGGGGGTTGTCATACTAGCCAAGGATAGGTGTGAGGTGGTACTCCAGAGGTTTTTATTTGCATTTCTCTAATCAGAAGTAAAAATGGCAATAGCTATTTTTTCATCTGAAAACAGTGTGTTCATATGCTTTGACCATTTATCAATTGGGGAAATGGCTTATATTCATATAAATTTGACTCAGTTCTTTATATATTTTATAAAGATTATTTCCCAGATTTCTGTTTTCTTTCTAATCTTGGTTACATTGGTTTTGTTTGTGCAAAAGTTTTTAAATTTCTATTTGGTCATGACACTTAACTTTTCCTTCAAGAATTTGGATGCTGGGGCAGCTAGGTGGCGCAATGGATAGAGCACCCACCCTGAAATCAGAAAGACCTGAATTCATATCTGCTTTTGGATACTTGAGTGACCTTCAGCAAGTCACTTAACCCCACTGCCTTGCAAAAAAACAAACCAAAAAAAAAAAAAAAAAAAAACAACGGGAAAAAAAAAGAATTTGGATGTTATACCAATTGGTATATATTTTTATTATTGTTACTTCCTTGTTTATTACTTTGTCTAAGATAAGGATTGCTCCCCTTGCTTTTTTTGACTTCAGCTGAAATGTAATAGATTTTTACCCTTTACTATGTGTCTCTGATTTATTGTAGGATTCTGGTTTGTGGACCAATTTGCTATCCACTTCATTTTTATGGAAGATTTCATCCCATTCATATTGTGATTATTCTGTATGTCCCTCCATTTCTATTTTTCTTCCTTTTGTTCATGTTCTCCTTTTATCCTTTCCTTATCATTTTGCTTCTACTACCCCCATTCTCCTTCCTGTCCATCAAGACATTCAACTCACTCTATATGTTATTCTCTCTTTGAGACTATGCTGATGAGAGTAAGGTTCAAATGATGCCCATTAACCCACCTTGCCTTTCTCCAGCTAATGGGTCTTTTACACCTCATGTGAAATAACCCTATACCTCTCATATCCCTTATTTTTTTCTTATTCCATCCAGTTCAACTTATACCCACACCCTCTCTCTATGTGTATTTCTTCTAGCTATACTAAGCTTCCCTTGGATCCTGGAACTAGAGGTCAAATTTTTTGGCCAATTCTGATCTTATGAAAGCTTGAAATATTTCATTGAATGCTCATTTTTCTCTTGGAGTATTTTATGCTTAATTTTGCTGGGTAGGTGAATCTTGGTTATAGTCTTAGTTCCTTTACTTGATAATTCTGTAATTTGGCTATAATGTGCCTTGGGAGTTTTTCCATTTGCTCAATTCTACCTTTTAAAAATTGTTTTCCCCAGTGAACTTTTGTACTTCCTTTTCCATTTTGCCAACTGTACTTGTTTTATATATATATATATATATATGGTGTATTTTTTTATGTCCTTTTTCATTTGGTTAATTTTACTCTTTTAAGCGGTTTTCTTTTTCCATAATTCTCTTAAATCACTTTCATTTTTTTTTGTCAACCTTCTCTCCACCCCTCCCTTATATGACTTTTCTAGGAGTTCTTCCTAGGAGTAGCTTTGAGACCACTTCCCATTTTTCTTTGGGCAGATTTTGCCCCGTGTTTTGGCACTGAATCATGGTCCCAGTTGTCTCTGTCAACCATAATTTTCAAAGGTCTTTTTCCTTTCTTTTAAATTTGAACTCTCTTTCAGGGTGGAAGGGGCACTTGCCTTGGGCTTCTTGGTTGTTTATGTTGCACTGCTCACAAGGGATTTTCATGTCTGAAGCTGCAATGAGGAAGTAGTGGTGGTAAGATTTTAGCTGGTGCTGCTGCACAGGGTCCTGGTAGCTCACCTGGATGTCCTGGGGGTGGTTTCTGGCATGTGCTAGACCAGTGAAGAATATCCCTGGGGCTGCTCTGAAGCATGTGGCTGGGTGGCCTCAGAAGTCTGCCAGTGTGCCTGGGGATGTGCTGAAGCCCAGTTCCCTTTGGCTATGTTAAGATATGTGGGGTTCCTGGTGGAGCCTCCCAATACCACCACACTGGTGTTCAGAAGCTCCTGCTGGGTTTGGCAGGGTGGGCTGGCTGGAATGCTTTTTGTCCTGGACTATTAGCCAAGTGAGGTGGACTTTCCTTGCTGATTTCCCTTGGATTAAAGGATTGTTCCACCCCATTGGTTTTCTGGTTCTGCTATTCCAGGACTTTGGGAATCAATATGAGATAATCATGGAAATTTACTGCTTATTCCAACATCCTGGGTCCTGGAACAACTTAATGAATATTAGACAAATAAAAGAATATTATTAGGGCTTTAAATTACTCCAATGGTTCACAACACTTTGTTGAAGGTATTCACAGAAGAAGCAAAAATCTAAACCAATGAATACTGCTGGTTGCCCTCATTTGATTATCTGCCGTGCTGCCAAGGGGCCTTGACTTCTCCAACTGTTGTCTTGCTCCCGAGTTCCAGGCACAAGAAGTTGAGAAGGCAAAGAAAGGCAGGATTGCCCTTGCCCACCAAGAGCTCATCATCAGACAGACAGCATTTAAACAATGAAGTACAAATATGTATAAATTCAGGTGGGATGTGAGGTCTTATATATTATCTTACAGGATATCCAGTTTGAATCTCAAACTCGTTTAATAAGTTCAAAACAGAAAATAATTTTTTCCCCAAACCCTCTGAGGACTAGAAAACTCCATTAATTTCAAACATACCATCTTTTTGACACTCAGGCCTGTAAAACCTTGGTGTCATTCTCTTCACTCCTCTCTATATATCTAATCTGTTGCTAAGTCTTTTTTAACCTTCTCTAAGAAGAACTAAACAGAATTACTATGTTAAGAGTCTTTTAGTATGTCTGAATGTAGCTGATCAGACGACTGTGGACTCAGAATGCTCTATTACATATCACACATCTGGGCTGAATTCTCTAAACTTGGTTATCTTATGTTTCCTTTGAGCTACTTCAATTCTACTTTGCTCATGGAGCATTGCATCATCTCTAATGAAGGCATACCATGGCTGGGTGGTACTGTGCTGGAGTCTCCCATTCCAAAGCCAATGCTCTCTCCACTGTGCCACCTAGCTGCTCCCCATTCCAAAGTTCTTAAGAAAAACCTTGAGGATGTCCATGTATCATTTTTTTCTGATCCCTGTAAGCTCTTGGCCTGTGAAAGTTCCCACACTTTCTTTCAAAGCTTCCCAAATAGTGAGCTAGTTCTGGCAAAGTAGTGCGCCCACCTAATTCTCAATGGGTTCCTCCCTGGAAAGGGCATTGCCAAAGTAGATGAATTGTCTACAGTACTCAAAATTTTTCCATTTGCTGTAACTAATGATTCCATATATGGATGATGTGGTGCTGGCTGATGGAGCACCTGGTGTTAATTGTTAGGCCAGAATTAGCACAAGGAGCAGAGAATCAGATCCCAACTTTGCTGCATTGAAGGCACAATCAAATGCAAACTTAAGATCCTGCACCAACACTCCCTCTACTTTGGTCTTGTCTTGTCTTTTCAAGTTGAAGAATTTGCCATCAGTGTGGCAAGCTGACCTGAGGCCATTTTCATCCTCACTGAAGGTGTGTGATAACGTGACTGAAAACATCATGCTAAAAAAGCACAAGAGCAAGGACACAGCCTTATTTCATTTCATTAGTGACGAGGAAATCTTGAGAGCATCGTCCACTATTGTCAGAACCTGGGCAAGTGTGCCATCATGAAAGTGATGTACAATAGTGATGAACTTCCCCAGGCAACTACATTTTAACATTTAAGCCCTCATGACTGATGAAAGGTCTTGGTCAGATCCACAAACTTTGTTCTGCACTTGGCATATTTCCTGGAGTTGTTGGGCCCCAAACACCATAGTGATTGCTCCTTGACCCTTTATGAAGTCACAATGGCTCTCAGGGAGGTGAGCACCTACCAGGTGAAGGACTAGCCTATTGAGAAGGATTCCAGCAACAATCTTACTAGCAATGACTAAGAGATTGTCCCAGGGCAATCTATTCTCTTCACCTTTATAGAGAAGGGCAATGGAGGCATCTTTGAAGTCTGAGGAAATAACTTCATGCCATATAACCTAGAAAATTCAATCAGCTTTTGGTTGAGGATTGGATCCCTCATCTTATCTCAACTGGAGCAGAATCAGCACCAGGCTTTACCACATGAAAGCTAATGGTCTTCAAAACAGCAGTTGGTACTTCAGCTAAGGATGGATAAACTTCAACTTGAGGTAAATGATCAATGGCCTCAGCGTTGTTTAATGACAGTCTGTTGAGAATATTGCAAGCACTGAGTAGTTATAGCTTTCAGAGCATCTTAAAATCATTTTGGTTTGTTACTAAATTGAATTTCATCTGCCTTCTTACTGAGTATAGAGTCCTGCCTCTCTCTAAGCTCCTCTTGTACTTTACTTTTGATGTAATTAAATGTTACCTTCTTAGAAATGGATGAAACTGCTGGTAAACCCTTTGGAGTTCTTGCTTTTCATGTAGCCGCTTCTGTATTTCCTCCTCATTTTCATCAAACCAGTATTGGTGTTTCTGAGTGCTCTAACCCAGAACAAATAACAAATAAAGTGCTGTACCCCAGATCTCTGAAAGCTGCCACTCCTTTTCTATTCCATTGTTGCTGGGGGTTGGCTCACTCAGCTTTCTCTCCAATTTGGCAACAAACTGTTCCCTCTCAGACTTGTACTTCTAGTGCAATTCTTCCAGTAATCATTTTGCCTTGGGATAAAACATGGCTGAAAACATCATGCTTTGGTTGAATGTGAATATTTGACTAGTTATTATTCCAGCACTCTGCACCACACATTGACTTTGTCACTCTTACATCCTGTCCCTCTCTCTTCTCCTTACAATCACACCATCTATTAGATTCCAGTTTGCTTTGGGAGTGCATCCAAGAAGTCTTAATGTGTTTAGGTAAATGGAAGACAGTATTGGTGATGAGAAGGTCATCAGATGCTTAAGTCTTCAGTAGAAGGTGACCCCTGCTGTTGCCTCCCTGGTAGTCTGAGCAAAACCCTACCTCAGCTTCACAGTGTTTCTTTTCAATGCTGCTTTTCCAGAAAACCGTGACTCCAGCTCTGACTTCAGTGAGCTGGCTTCTTTTGCCAGCCTGTTATTTGGATATGATACCTGAGTTATCTCTCACAATAAGAGCTGTTCATTTTTCAGGTCTATTGGATCTTGTGCTGTCTATCAGTCTGTGAACATTCCATGTGAGTGGAATCATCTTTGAAGAAATTTTTGTACATTTTTGTGTTTTGACCACAGGGTGGAATCCTCGAGTGCTGTGGTCAGGGTTGGGCAACTTAGCATGGTGACCAGACATCCTGGGGGAGGGGTGGCTGCTGAATTCCACTGCTGTTTCCATTGAGAATATGACCCTGTGGCCTTGGCTGCCTGTGTGCAGGGATGTGACCACAGCTCCCAGTGTATTCACACCTGCTGCTTTGTCACTTGCCTGTTGCCAAAGGGTTTGAGATAAAATCCATGCCATTTTACCATTCCTAAAGTGAGGCAGAGTTGTTCAAAGTTGTTGGAGTCACTCTCTTTCAAAGTCAAAGTCAAGACACCAGGTGATGGCTCTTGATGAAGTCTTCATATGATTGGGGTAGATGGATTTGAGACTCAGTCATCCTCATCCTGATTTTACCTGTCTGCTACTGCTGGGCAAGCCATAGCTTCCTGGAGCCATAGGTGAGAGGTGGCTCAGGTGGACAAAAAGGTGGAAAGCAGCCCTCACACCAGAGGTTCTAGTCTTTCCTGAACACACCCCACACCCTCTTCTGTAGTCACACAGCTGCAACACTAGTGTAGGCTCTCATCTTTCTCCTAGACTACTGCCATGCAAAGTCTCTTCCACTTCAATTTATCCCTTCAAAGGAAGGATCTGAACAACCCCCCCCCCCCAAAAAAAGACTTGAGGTTCCCAAATATTTTCAGAATCAAATATAAAACATTCTGGAATTAAACTCCACCTTTTCCAACTGCTTTTAAATAACTTTTATCTTTTAAACCCTTTGAATCTTTCAATAAATAAACATTGCCTGCTAAATGCCAGATACTGTATGAAGCGCTAGGGAAAGAAAGGCAAAAAACAATTCCTGTCCTTAATGAGCTTACAATCTAATGGGGAGATAATAGACAAAAAATATGACATTTAAGCTACATAGCTTCATAGAAGGGACAGTTGAGGAGGGAGGCAAAATAAGCATGCCAGGTAATGGTCAGGTAATAGTCCTCCTTTACGGTTTGAACATACTGAATGGAAGAGGATGTCCCATCACAAGGCTGGAAAGATAAGGTGGGGGCCATACTATGATAGACAATAATATGTAGTCTGCAACAAGAAGTTAGAAATGATTCTGGGTAGGGGGAGCAGCATGCCTAGTCAGTTTTACAAACCTCAAGAGCCTGGGAAGAGGATGACTCAGGAAATCAGAGAAGAATTAGGATCAAATAGTGCCTTTGAAACTAAGGGATAAGAGAATAACCAGTAAAGTTAGTAGTCAACAGTGTCAAATGCAAGTGAGATGTCAAAGAAAGTTGGAGAAAAGGCCAAGGAATTTGGCAATCAGTAGTTTATCAAAATTCTTTGAGAAAAATTCCAAATGAAGACAATTTCTTTTGATAAGCTTGGTAGGTTAAACAGAAGAGAATGGAAAGCAGTATCAGGATGGGTTAGAAAGATTATGTTTTTGTAACTGGGTGTGTAAAGTATGTTTGCAAGCAAAGGGAAAGGAGTCAGTGGACAAGGAGAGTCCAAAATTACACCAGAGTACATCCTTCATATTTGTAAATATAGAACCTCTATTCTAAGTGAAACTGTATTAAAAATGATCTGTCAGTATAATAGGTTTTTAAAACACTATCTGTCTTATGTTCGTGAAATATTTTGAGACCCTAAAAAAAAGTATTTTAAAGAAGAAAGTTGCAAATGTATTTATCTTCCTGACAATATCACCAAATTACACCTTTCTTTGGTTAAAAAGCATGCAATACTTCTGACATTAAAGGGAGGGAATTTTGCCAGCTCTTCTTTTAGGGGCTTCTCAAGTGGCTCAATATTTTTTCACCCTACTGTGTTTATTAGGTTGCTCTGCAGCTATGCTTCACTAATGTAATTTATCCTTTAGTGTGACCCTATAGCATCTCTTTTCTCAATGAAAGGATGTGGCAAATGATTTGATTATGGAGATCAGGGAAGAGTGGGGTTAAGTCAAGGATGACACACAGTTTGGGAACCTTGGTGACTATGACAAAGATGGTATGATAAAAAGGAATTCCAAAAAAGAAAAAAAAGGAATTCCGTTAGGCAGAGAGGGTATTATGGAGTTGTGTTTTTTTTAGGGGGGGGAGAAGATTATTTTCATTTTAGTCATGTTAAATAGGATTAAGACAGTTACAGAATCTATGATTTAAAATGTTCAACAGATAGCCGTAGATGCAAGACTGAAGGTCATTAAAAAGAAAAGGGTTGAAATATAGATCTAAGATTTATCTGTAGAGAGATGATCATGAAATCAATGAGAGTTAATTAGATTATTGAACAAAAACAGCACATAGGGAGAAAAAGAAGGGGACCAAGGATGAGATAGTAGAAGAGAAAAAGGAAGGAGTTCTTAGTAAATGGACTTGATATTTCAATGATCAATGATATGAGGCAAGGTTCTCAATGAACAAGGTGGGGCAGGAAGAATAGTTTTGAGGTTTGAGCAGGAATTTTTCAGGTTTAAAAAAAGTTACTCTGTTGCAAAACCCAAAAACAAACTAAAAAAACAACAATAGGCAGCTAGGTGGTGCAGTGGATAGAGCACTGGCCCTGGAGTCAGGAGGACATGAGTTCAAATCTGACCTCAGACACTTAATAATTACCTAGCTATGTGACCTGGTTAAGTTACTTAACTCCATTGCCTTGCAAAGAAAAAAAAATTACTCTGATGAATGAGATAGTAAATAGAGAAAAGACATCTAAAAGGACTGTCTTGCCACAATGAATTTATAATAGACCCAGGTAGCAAAGTTTTGCTCAATTTTTCTCTACCTTCCACCCAAGTGTGGGAGTAAAGGTAGCATATGATGGGAGCAATCCAAAGTTAAGGCTTAGCAGCTAAGATCTTCAAAAGGACACAGAAACTATAGTATACAGAAGAGTTTTGGTTCACCAATGGATCAATCTGGGAAAGGGAGCTGAAAGTACATGCAGGGTGATGGCCTAGGAAAGAAATGAGGAGTGGAAAGATTGGAGGAATTATTGCAATCTGTGATGAGATAAGGAAATTTCAGTTTATGAACATGGAAGTAGAATGCTTGAGAATGACAGCAAGATATCTGTGTGTAGTTAAGGTGAGGGGTAGGTCATAGGAAATGAACTGAACTCTTCGTAAGTTCCCAGAATCTGGACTGAGGTATAAAAATATGGACTGAATGAACCTCAAAGAAGTTACTGGATGTTATGGAAGGAAAGCCTGGAAGAGGCCATAGGGAGGGCGGAATATTCTAACTGGAAAGGGGCCAAGGATGGTTCACTGTGGAATAAGTAGGATAATAAGTAGGATAAGTTTTAAGATGAAAGCAATTTTAGTTTGGAGAGAGCAGGTCTTACTACTCACCACTTCCTGATCCAAGCGGGTCACCATCTCTTCCAGTTTCTGGTGCCCTTTTTTCAGATCTTCCTCTGTTCGCTTTAAGGCATTGAGCTCGGCATGGGCACGATCGATCTCCTCTTTCATTCGCCATCTCAGCTTGTCACTAACTGCTGAAATGAGAGAGGCTCGGATGGTGTCCTCACTGATTGTGCCATCCCTGCTGGGACCTGTAGGATAAAATGAAAATATGATTGGTTCATTTCCTCCTATTAGCTATACTCCTTTCTTAGGGACCTTTCATCAGCACACTGAAAAGAAAGAATAAAATAATTCAAGGCAAATGTTACATTTCTTTAGAAACAATGCAAAAATCTTAAAACGATAGTTGAACATCAGTAGCTCCAAAACACCTAAAGAGTATGATTTATTACTGACAACAAAGATAATAAAATTATACAAACCCCAGTGTGCCCCCCTCCCCCCTTTACCATTTCTTTAAGAAGGTATATAGTTGTTTCACTAATTTCATGCATTTCAATCTTTGGTAAAAGGCAGATTTTATTCCAAGAAATTTAAAAACTTAATAAACCAAGCTAGACATATTTGCATACTCAATTCTGAACTGGAAGTCACATTTCCCTGATTATAAAATCCAGAGTTCCAAAAATACATAAAATTTCCAGGGTTCCTTAAATATGCTGAAGCTAATTTATATGGCTTTTTCCCTAAGGCTACCTTGATGTTTGCTTAACAACAGACACATAAATACAAGGAATGAATAGCTAAACAAAAGAGAGTAACATCCCAGGAGAAGCTGGTAAATTTATGCTTATTTTCAATCTGAGTCTTCAGAGTTCTCAGTCCACATAGCCCTTTTTTTTCTTTTTTAGGTTTTTGCAAGGCAAATGTAGTTAAGTGGTTTGCCCAAGGACACACAGCTAGATAATTATTAAGTGTCTGAGACCATATTTGAACCCAGGTACTCCTGACTCCAAGGCCAGTGCTTTATCCAGTACGCCACCTAGCTGCCCCCCATATAGCCCTTCTTTTAACCTGGGTTAAGTTTAATTGGTTTCCTTACATATTTTGGATCAAAACATTATTTCCCCCAATAAATTCTCTTTTGAACAAATAGCTTTTCCTAAGTATCAATAACCTTCAACTTTTTCACTGAGTCAAGCTAGCAATGTAAAACTTAGTTTTTAAATGGCTTTTGATTTATCAAGTTTGGTAGATTACATATGAAAAAATAAAAGACTAGTTTATACATGAATACATTGATATGAATATTCATTAGAAGACCTAATATAAAACATGTTCACTTTGATTAAAAAATTACTATCACCTACATATAATGTCCAATTTTACTTAATGGGGAGACTACTTTGGTCCAAATTGCAAAAATTACCCAAATTGTCATTATACATCCCCATTAAGTGTAAACTTTCCAAGTATCAGTTTATATCTTCTCTAAGGAGAGATTAAAGTCATCCAAAGTTATTTCAGCCAACTCCATCCATGTTCCTTATTGCCCCCATTTTGATCATAAGATCCCGGTTTTGTCAGCATTCTCAGGTCTGTGGATCACCCAAGTCACTGCCACTTAGAAGCTGGTTCTTACCAAGATGCCAGGTTCTCCTGTATTTTGTAAAAATGATGATGGGAAGACTTTTGGTTCACATGTAACATGGGTAGAAAGAAGCATTTAGTCTTGCTCCTGGGCTCATTCTTTGTAGATGCTGGTTCCTTGATTCACATTTTCTCCACAACAAGAATTATTTTTCTGAAAATGCATCTGTTCTTGGAATCTGAGCTCTGGATTTTCACCTTCCTGCTCTAAGCTGCTAAAATCTCCCTAAAGGCAGAAAGTGTTTTACACGTGGTCCAGGTTTTCTTGTGTTTATTTTTCTTATTTCAACCATATTCCTGTTTGCAAATAGTAAAACCAATAGTGCCAATACTAGAAAGTGTCAGTGTTCATTACTTCTCCCTCTGGGAGAAAAGCCAAAATTGTAGCCATCTCATGAGAGTCACACATCTGGTTAATACCTTTTGTTGATGATTACCTCTGTTTGAAAGTTTACAGCATCTAATTTTCACATACATATAAGCAGATTCGGTTTAGATATTTCCATAGTATCTTAATTTTTTACAATTTTTAATTTGCTAGACATGTTGTATCTAGAAATACAAAAAAAAAAAACAACAACGAACTATAGAGAGGGCATCTAAGTCTCCACAATTATGGCACCACTGCTTTGTTGTTTACTTCAATGTAGCTTTCTTATCCCAGTTTCCAAAGGCTTCTTTTTTTGTCATCATCATTGGTGCACAGCAGATATAATTCTATTCTAAATTTCTAGGTCTTCAGTTCCTTTTTAGATCATCACAAGTTCAGCTACTATCTGATTCCATCATTCTTTGCTCTTTACTGGTCCTATTGTATACTTTAAAATTAAATGTGAGCACGCACACATATAACATCATTTTACATGATAATCACATCCATTTCTGATGTTGGACCTTTTGATTGTGCCAAAATTTTTTTTAAAGTATCTTTATTTTTTGTTGCATTTTGAGTTTTGAACTGTTTTCCTCTCTCCCATGCCAACCCACACTAAAGACACACACACATACACAACACTACACCATACATACTTTTCTATAAGTTCTTTTTCTGGAGGTGGATATCATCTTTCATAGGACCTTTGTAGTTGATTTGAGTATTTATAACACTCATATCAACTTAGTCATTCGGTCATTCTCTGCAAAATATTGCTGTTACTTTACCATATTCTTATTTTCTCTTGAATACCCACTTTATGCCCCACCATCAAGTTATCTATTCTGATACTTTCTCTGTGTTTATCACCAAGCACCTAATTAATCCAAGTATGTGCGCTTGGTTATAGAGAAAAAAGAATTTCCTATAGAGTAGCTTAAATGCCATCACATTTTTAATTGATTCATTTGTCCACAACTCAAATGTTCTTTAATAGCATCAATTCTTTTCTTAAATTTCTTCAAACTATTCATCCATTTTTCTTAAACATTTTTCGAGACCATCAACAAGAGCTACTTTTTTTCCTACCATGAAATTATCTTCTCATCTCAAATTAACAGCCACTCAACCCCCTCCTAAACCATCTTGAAGGCCGCTGGTCTCCATCACTCAAGGTTCAAATTCTCCAAACCCTTCTCATAAATACCATGGCAAAGGATGCCTTAATTCTTTCACTAGAACCCACAGGTTTTTCCAGTTTACTCCCATTATAACTGAGGCTCAGTCCCGTCTAATTTCTTCCTCTTATACAATTCTGTAATTATCATTATACAATGTGCTTGTCTCCATTTTTTTTGCCTTGTTTAGAAAGGCCCAATTCTCTTCTAAAATTTCAAGACATTCTTTAAAACAATATGCATCATACTAAGCTGTCAGAAAGTAAACTTACAGATAAGAAAACTGTAGCCCAGATGAGTTAAGTAATTGCCCATGGTCATACAGACCCTTCAATGTCATAGGCAAGATTCAAACCCAATGAGTGACTCTGACACTAAATACCCTACTACTCTCCCCCCCCCTTCTAACCTTGGCTATTTCTGTCTCCAATTTAATACTCAAGCGATTCTTAATCCCCCAAATCAAATCTGTTGCTATTGCCCCAAACTTCCCTGTTCAAGTCTTTCTCCTAAAATTGCATTCTAAACATATTACATCTTTTATTGTATGCAGCTCATAGATAGCTCGTTTAAAATCTAACTCTTCTCATTATGAGTCCTGAATGGTTCTCCAGTCAGCCTTGTCATCTACTTGCTGGTGATTCTATTATTCAGTCTCACATTTCCATTAACAAGTCTTTGACCCAAGACCAATTCTACCTGTCTAGAAAACTCCAATCTCCTATCTTAACCAATTCCAGGAACTTTCTTTGATTAACCATCCATGAACAAGAGAAATCTCAGAGCTGAAGGCCTCTCAAACATCCAATAACCAGAATAATATCATCTCAACAACACACAAGTGGTCAGTTAGCTTTAAGACCTCAAGTCAGGAAGACCCACTTTTCCCCAAAGGTAGCCCATAATTTTTAGTAAATTTTTCCTTTTATAAAGCCAATCTGCCTTTCCTCTTCAACTTCTATCCACTGTTCCAACTTCCTTATTTGTATATGAAACCCCCATGCATACTTGAAAACATTATTACATTCATCCTGTGCCCTTTCCCTCCCCCCTCCTCCTATCGACTCTTTTCTAGGCTGAAAAGAACCAGGAGGTCAAGGGGAAAGATAATGACAGTCACTTTGAAAATTTCTTAAAACACCAGCAAAAAACCACCTCTATTCTCTTCTGCTTTGGCAGTCAACTTTCTTCTCCCATCTATAACTGCTACTTATTAGATGAATTCTGGAAGTCATGAAGGTACAAGTTCTAATTACCTTAAAGTATATCTCAAGACCCTAGAGCAGGAAGGGCTGTCCAACCTCACTTCTAAAAGTTTTTATTCAAACAACAGACATTATATTTTGATTTTCCATTTTAGTGAGAGCTCTGTGGTAACTCAGCTTCATTTACTAAAGCATTTAGCAAATCTACAGGAGGCCATATACAGTCCTAGATGGTCATATGAATCAGCCATCCATCCACAGTATGCAATCAATCTCTTCCACATCTTCAAATGTCTACTAAATGATGAATTCCTGCATGTGCCTCAACAGGTCCAAAAGAGACCTCATCATTTCCCTCATAAACTTGACCTATTAAAATCCTCTATTTGCTGAGGACAGCAGCATCCTCCTAAGAGTCTGTTTTTCAGATTCTGTCTTCATTCATGCTCACTTCAGCTCAAAATATTGTCTTCTATTTATTATACCTTGTCATATACTGAGAAAATTGGGTCTTTTTTAATCTGTGGGGCCAAGAGTTTAGTTTTTTGGATAGAATAGGTACTTAATAAATATGTGCTTAATTGAATAGCCATGACCTTTAAAAAATGCTTATTACCCAGGTCAAAATGAGTTTCTTTTGATTATATACAAGCAAAACACACATATAGTATATAAATATATCTAGCACAAAAAGCACATAAATGTGGAATATCTATGAACAGAAGGTAGGGAAATATATAATATTTTACTACATATGAGTTCAACCATCAAAAACACTGAATGAAATAATAGTAGAAGGCAGTATAAGAACAGGGAAGAAAAGGCCTATCTCTATCTAATAAAATTTATCATTTTATAATCTTCTCATATCCCTAATGCTAACCAACCAATTTTTGGTTGGTAGTCTCTAAAAGTTTGAGGGTAAAGAACAGTTTTAACCGAAGGGCTTTTAATTTTTTCCAAAGACAGTCACAAGGACTGACTGGAAATGACTACAAAACAGCCTAAATGTGTTAAAATGCAATGAAGATCTTCATTCACTTGGGTGACCAAGAGAATTGCTAAGTGTGACAAGTTGTTCAATCTTTCATTTGTTACTCTATACAAAAAAACACCAACACAAAAAACACCTCTCTTCTTACTCTACCAAAAAAAAAAATCCACACTCCCTATTGTTCTTTAATTTTTAAAAAAGAGGCTGTGATACTAAATGGAAAATAGTCCCTGCTTCAAGATATTATAATAATGAAACAAAATAATACTAGTAAACAAAAGATTCAGGTCTCTAATCCATCCTTGATTTTTCTTTATCTCCTAGCTATTGCCTAATCTTTCCTCTCTATCTGCCCTCAACTGTCTACTCCCTATGTTTCAAATTTCATGAACTATGTCCCCCTTGCCCATCCCAAAACTGGGTTTCTATGCTCATCGCTCCAATAAAATTGTTCTCTCCGAGATTACCCAATGATCACCTGATCATCTTGCACTTTACATCTGTGTTTAATTGAGAATGCCATCTCCTCCCCGTCAAAATTTGCTTTTACTTTCTGATATCACCAGCATATAGTCCAATCTCTGAGATATAGTAATACTTGATCAGTACTCGTGGACTGACTTTCCTATTTTATCACTAGTGTCATCAAAAGAACTGTCATGTCCTCCCCTTGACCCTTGTTTTTATCTTTTGCTGTCCCCCGTCACCTTTCATATCCAGTTAAGTTGTACCTCAAACTTAGCATGCCTATCTCTGGGTCTTTGCACATCAGTTCAGGTGTCATCTATTAACTTGGTGACTTTCCTCCTTTCTTCCCCACACTCCCTCCTCCTCCTTACTGTGAACATGGTTCTATTCTCCAAGCAGAGTGGATGCTTGTGGATACAGTTTCCTGTTTGTTGTGGCATTCCTGGTCTCTGGCACATTGAAGGCCACAGTGAATGTGCATCCCCCTTCCCCTAGAGAGGGAAGCCCCTTGGAGGGGACTCTTGAGGGACACAGGTTGGAGGCTCCCATTAGCCTGGAGCTCTTAGAGGCAGGTCTCTCTCTGGCTTTCTCTTCTCCCTAGGGCTTCCACCCTGCAGACCATAATAAAGGAATTCAGCAGAGTTGAAAGGTGACTTTTGGCCTGGGAGCATTATTCTGAAAGTGTGGCTGAAAATTATGTGTTTCAAATCTGGCCACACTGCTATCTCAAAGTACTGTTTTCATAGGAACTCCATGGCGGAGCTTTTCTAAATATTATTCTATTTTAAATATTATTCTATTTGTATTGCTTTCAGAGATTAAATACTTGACTATGGTCTATTACATGTCACTGCCATGAATCTTAACTCAGGTTGCTTTGGTCTCCCAAGGCACCCTCCCCTCTACCCCCAACACACTTGTATATAGCTTCAAGACATACTTTCACCAAATGTAGGACGGGTCCAAAATAACTGCCATTAACTATCTAAAAATTCAAAATTATCAGGGGGGTTGGAGTTTCCAATGAAAGGCTCATAGCTTAGAGATTAAGGGAATTAAGGGGTAACAATGAGACAAAAGACAATGTCCATGGATCAGTGAGGTGGTGCAGTGGAGGCCTGGAGTCAGGAGGGATAAGTTCAAATCTAACCTCAGACTTCTACTAGCTATGTGACCTGGATAAGTCATTTAACCCTGACTGCCTTAAAAAAAAAAACCCAAAACCTCCAGGCATTTATTACTGACCAATTTTATTCTGTTTTTATTTCATATCAGGTGAGAAATGGTATTTTGGTGGAAAGATGGAATTAAGCTTATAAGTTATGCTACTTTATCCTAAGATCAAAACGTTCTCAAAAACTAAAGCAAAACGTGAAGCAACTAGAGAAAAAACAAAGTGTATTATACATACCATAAAGTAGGATAAATGTACCAACCTATTTACAGACTCTATAACCTGAGTTCTAATCTCTTTTCAAATAGTTTCCATTTTGGTCATTAATAGAAGATAATGTATCTATATACCACAGGTATAATCTAGTAATTTATAGAAATCCCAAACAGTTCTTCCTCAAAGAAAGACATCCCATAATGGGAAAGTATTTTGACCAACGATGGGGGGGAAAAAAAAAGAATTGTCCTTAGAACGTCTGTTCTTTAAATAGTAGCTACACAATGTAAGTAATTCTACACACACAAATTTCAGGAAAGCTTAAAGTGGATATTTTAAAGTGGATATTTTGTATTGTTATTTCCTTATTGACTTTCATTAATAATTTCATTTTAAACCTTAGGAAATAAAATGTTCCTATGTTGATCAATGGTAGTTTTTCCACATCGATTCTCATTTCCTTACAAAACATATGTTGGATTCAAAAAAGTTCTTCATGAAAGTCTAAAATCAAATATAAATATCTATTATCATCATAGTACCCATCCTGGTATTCAATGGGAGGATCAATAAAGAATTATAAAGTTTTAAGAATAGGATTCTTGTTGTCTCAGAAAAAATACCTATTCTAACAACATTCTATCAATTTATAAAAGCATAAAGATCTTTTGCGTACAATGTGAAAAATGCTTTATTTAGAAGAATTCCTATTATCTCTGACGCTCACCTCTGTGACTTTGGGGAAGTGCTTTAAAAGCTCCCAACTTTATTTTTCTTCTCCTCTAAAGGTGGACTAGACCAGAGGTGCCAAACTCTGACCCTAATCCAACAAAAATCGCTCCCCTAACATATTAAAATACAATTTGGAAATTTTTAAACATCTAAGAAAAAACCAGTACAACATTATCTAAGTCAAACAAAATCGCTCCCTAACATATTAAAAATACAATTTGGAAATTTTTAACCATCTAAGAAAAAACCAGTACAAAAAACCAGTACAACATTATCTAAGTCAACATGTGACCAGGATTCTTTTGAGTTTGGAAGTCCCTTCCAGCTTTAAATCTAAGATCTTCTAACAATAACAATCATGAAAAATCCTTAAAATACAATTTGGAAATTTTTAACCATCTAAGAAAAAACCAGTACAACATTATCTAAGTCAACATGTGACCAGGATTCTTTTGAGTTTGGAAGTCCCTTCCAGCTTTAAATCTAAGATCTTCTAACAATAACAATCATGAAAAATCCTTAAGTGTAGATTCTGGGAAAAGATTTGGTGATACCCTGGTACAGTGAGGTGGATTGTGAAATAAGGTAAACACGGGGCAGCTAGATGGCGCAGGGCATAAAGCACCAACCCTGGAGTCAGGAGTACCTGGGTTCAAATCTGGTCTCAGACGCTTAATAATTACCTAGCTGTGTGGCCTTGGGCAAGCCACTTAACCCCATTTGCCTGGCAAAAAAAAAAAAAAAAAAAACTAAAAAAAAAGGTAAACCCCAATAACACAAAGCTAAATGGTTATAAAAACAAGTTGAGGGGAAACCTTTGGCAAAATGTGTTCCTGGCCACATTGTATTCAATAAAGGACCCAGCATATAAGCAGCATAGATTTTTAAATAGAAGAGATCTTGGAGATCATCTAGTCCAAACCCCTCATTTTTACAGCTCTCAGAGTGATTAAAAAAAGTTTTTTTTCCAAATCTGTAATACTTTTTTTGTATCATACTTCCCTCTAATATTTTTTCATCATTAAAATTTTCATTAATGTTATGAATGAAGATGACATAACAATGCATGAAAATGAAATCTGCAGGTGACATTATGATGGGATAACTAACATCTTATACAAAAATCAGAATTGGAGAAGATTTTTAAAATCAAGAGCAAAAGGCCAAAAGTTTTAAGATACAATTAAATAGTTGTATATTTAAGACTAAAAATTAAATACCTGATCATAGATATAGAGGATGGAGAAAAGACATGGTTAGGCAACAGTTAGGAAAAGGCCTGGGCCTCCTTCAGAGAGATTTTTTAATTTTTTTGTTTTTGTTTTTTGTAAAGCAATGGAATTAAGTGACTTGCCCAAGGTCATACAAGTTAAGTAATTAAGTGTCTGAGGCTGGATTTGAACGCAGGTCCTCCTGACTCAAGGGCCAGGGCTCTATCCACTGTGCCATCTAGCTGCCCCCTCACTAGCAATTTTTAAACAAATGCAATTGTCAAGTATGATTTAGAAGAGATTCTTGTTTACATACCAACTGAACTCAGATCCCTGTTCTCATCCAAATTTTTTTGCTTCTTTGATCTGGTGCTTTTAGTGGATCACAGGTAAAGAAGTAGGTAATACTAACTAAAAAATAGCTAATGCAATCTTAAGCTGTATCAGACAAGTTGTAAAGAAGGAGATGGCAATACTCTGCCCTGGTCAATCCACATCTGTAAGCAAGTTACAGTAGCAACACAATTTGGAATACCTAAAGGAAACCTATATCTCACATAATAGGGAAATACTGAATCATGCTCTAAGGAAGACAGGATGATGGAATGGGAATTGGTTAGAATAACTGTTCACATCTATAAAATACTTTTACAAAGCATTTCTCTCAACAACTCATAAAGTAAGTTGAACTAAGTCTCAGAGAAATTAACTGAGTTTTATACAAGGTCAATAATTGATATCAGAATTTTGAATGCAGGTCCCTGGCTCCATGTCCAATACTCTTCCTACCACATACTGCTGCCTGAAAACCTGGGAAGATGATATATATGATGCTGGTCTTTGTTTATAAGAAAGGTCAAATCATCAAAGAGGGATTGGATTTCTTTTACTTTGGCTCTAGAAACAGTAGGTTTAAGTTTCACAAGGGAGATTTCAGCTTAATATAAAGAAAGTAATTTCTTATCAATCATAGCTATCTAAAAAAGTGTGATGGAAAGCTTATATATATAATGAAATGGAAAGTACATAACTGCTGACAAGAATATGGTAGCTTCCTGCTTCAAGTATAGGTTGGACTAGATGTTGCTACCACTGATCCTACCTAAAGATTCCATGATTGTATTCAATTTGGCTTTTCTTCCTAGGAAAAAGCAGGGTAACACAAAATCCAAAAGGCCTTATTGCTTACTTATAGGATATACTACTTTGGGACTTTTCTGACTATACAAAGCCCCAGGAGAGTTCATTATTGGGATGACCTTACTACCCTGCAAAATATCACATCAGCCTTGAAATTCTACCTCATCATCCTGCTTTGCCCTTCTGAGTCAAGGGTGGGGCCATGAACTTTATCTAAACCTCCATTTAAAGAGAGCAATCAGCTCAGATAGCTCTTCTTTTATCACTTGACTAATACTATTTCTCTCATCATACCCCCATACCCCCAACTCTCTTCCTGGTTTTCAGTCACTTGACATTCTTAAGAAATAAAGGTTTTAGTTTTTTGTTAGTTTATATTACAGATCAGGAATGATGCAACTAAAAATAACTTTTCCATTTTAAAACAAATTTTTATTAAATTTGAAAATATAAAAATCATTCTTGACTTTCAAATGTAAATAAGCAGGTTGGAAGGTCAGACTTAGTCCCCTTGGCAATTTGCCAACCCTCCAGACTTAGTCCCCTTGGCAATTTGCCAACCCTGCTTCAGTCCTATAATTTTTTTTTCAAATAATCTAGTGCTAATTCTTAAAAATTAACATGAAAATCCTGAAACATGCCATTTTTTGGTTGTAAACAAAACCCTACTTTACCAGCACCACACTGATAGCTAATGTAACAATCCAAAACCAGAATCATAATACCACTATGATGGAATACATCAAATTAAGTTGAAGCAGTAGCTATTTAGCCCACAAAGGTCAAAGTTCATGAGATAGAAAACAAAACTAGACATTTGCATACAAAATTATTAAAAATTCACATACCCTAAAGGAAAAATTACAAAACAATTCAGTTAAACATTTTATTTTATTTAAGAAAAGACCCTATAAAATGTGACACCATGGACATAATTAGCTCAACTTTTAAGGAGAGTTGTGGCATAGTGCCACAGTCCAATGACTGACCTTTTCCCCATGCAGGGTTTGATTTCATTAGTGACCTTATGCTGTTCCTTCTTAGTAACCAACAGAAAGACAAATTGCACCGGATGACTGTGAGAAACTTGTCTAGCACCAAAACTTCACTTAAAGGTCAGGCTAGAATCCAACCACTAAATTTGCTGACTACTACATTTGCTGACTACTATAGGACAGGCTACATGGAATTTTTGTAAAGTTAATTAAAGAATTACAAGACTAGAAATGTTGAGGACTCACTGTCCCACCAGATACACAGCCAAGAGTCATTTTTAATTCTTGTTCCTTCAGACCACACATTTAACTGGTTGACAAGCACTGTAGATAACTCCATCATAACAATCCTGGCACCTGGCCCATTTCTCTATTCATGTGGTCAACATCCCAGGTTGAGGACATCAAATTACCTTTTCCTACTACAGTTTCCTAATTGCTCTCTTTGCCTCCAGTCTCTACTTTTTCCATCAACCTTTTGTACAGTAATATTCTTGGGAACAAATCTGGCCATGTCATTTTCCTGGTCAAACTCCTTCTCCCCTTCCATCCCCCACAAAAATTCCTATTACCTCTTGCATCAAATAAAAACTCCTTCCAGCAGTTCAAGTCCAGGCCCCAGTTTACCCTTTTCCAGTCTTATTTTGCAGTGTTTCCCCTGCTTTGGGGAAATCTGTATTTTTTCATTGTTCTCATCTTTTCACTTTTGCACAGCAGGCTGGAAATATATTTGTTTTCTTATCTCTGCCTCTTAAAATCTCTAGTTTCCTTCAAATGCACCTCTCCTACACAAAATCTTTCCTGATGATGTCTCTATGCTTACTATCACTAAAGGTCCTTTGTATATATTTCTTTAACATATATTTTCTGTACATATTTGTTATAGAATGTAGGCTTCTGGAGGGCAGGGGCTATTTCATGTTTAACTTTGTACCAAGCACATAATTATCATACACAGGCACTTCAGGATTATTTTTTACCAACAATAACCAATTATCTACAACAGATTCTGTAACAAAAAGACAACTCTGCATCCACAAAATCACTGCCCCAAAGGAAAATTCAAAATAACTAAATAAAAACTTCCCAAGTCCTTGCTGGTCCACAACCAGATCATCCAGATCCAGTAGCCAACACTGTCCCTTCCCCTCACCAAATTGTCTTATGTTTTACTGATGTCTCTATACAGGCATACATTGCCTTCCCCACAGAACATCAACTCCTGGAGAGCCTATAGCAGGTGCTCACGATGCTTATTCACAGACTCCCACCCATTCTCTGTTCAAACAGGCCAAGTCCAGGTCTATGTTCTTGTCACATCATTTCCCTCACCTCTTATAGCTCTGATCATGAATTACTCGGGATAAATCACCTGCTCTAATGCAGTTCGAGTCTTCCCCTGCTCTAATGCAGTTCGAGTCTTCCAGTCCTTAACTCCTCCCTTTCCAGTGCAACTTTTATATACCCACCAAATGAATATTCTGAAAACCTCCAGGGTCACTGTGTAGATCCAGTGGTTCTTTAAGGGTTTTAGCATAAAACACAAACCCCTGTTTGGTATTTTCATCTCTCAAGGCCTGACAGCAATCTCACTAGACTGATTGCCTCTCTAATCCCTCAATGGATATGGCAAACTGATCTGTGTAAAGGTCTCCATTCATGCTAGTTCTTCCCCTCTTATTGCTTCTGCTTTCACACACTGTGTCTCATGCCAGCAATGTTTTCTTTTTCCTTCCGCTTCTTGGAAGCTCTTTTCAAGACTTTCCTCAAAACTGCTGGAGAAACTAGAAGACAGTATGGCAGAAACTAGGTATAGACCAACATCTCACATAGCATATCCAAGATAAATGGGTACATGATTCACATATTTATCTGTCAGCACTATGGATAAGGGAAGAATGTATCGCTAAACAAGATATAGAAAGCATCACAAAATGTAAAATAATGAAATATGACTATATAAAATTAAAAAGTTTTTGCACAACCAAAATTATAAGGAAAGCAAAAAACTGGAGGGGGATATTTGCAACAAATAACTGTGATTAAAGGCCTCATTTCTTAAATCTAGAGAATGGAGTCTAATTTATAAAAATTAGAGTCCCCAGTTGATAAAGTAGTTGAACAGATAAAGAAATGAAAGCTATCTATTATCCTATGAAAAAATGTTACGAAAAATGCCAATTAAACTCTGAGGTACCAACTCATACCTATCAGATTGGCTAATAAGACAAAACTGGGACAGCAATGTACTGTTTGGAGTTCTGAGCTGATTCAGAATTATGATCCAAAGAGAACTTTGATCCAGCTACTGCTGGATGAGACTCTCTAGACCAAAGATATGAAAAAGGGTAAAAAAATATTTATAGCAGATCAATTTGAGAAATGACTTAACAAGCTGTGGTATAATGACTATAATGGAATATTATTGTGTTATAAGAAATGACAAACAGGAGTGATGTAAAGGAAACAATTGAACAACTGTTTGATGTACAACTGAGAATGACTTAGCTATTCTCAGAAATGAAGAAGCATACTCTCCACCTCCAATGAAAGAACTGATATTGTTTGAATACAGAATGAAGCATGATATTTTCACTTCCATTCTTTTTATTTTTTAACAAGGCAGTGGGGTTAAGTGACTTGCCCAAGGTCACACAGCTAGTTAATTATTGTATGTCTGAACCTGGATTTGAACTTAGGTCCTCCTGACTCCAGGACTGATGCTCTATCCACTGTGCCACCTAGCTGCCCCTTTTGAATCTTTTTGTACAAAATATTTTACATGATTAATCAGGGAAGGAGTATAAAATCTGAAACAAAAAAAAAATATAAAAAAAAAACTTTCCTTAAGTTTGCCTTTTACAAAAGCTTTTTCATTTTTCTAGTTGTTAATGCTCCCTCTGACCAAAATACTTTGTATACATTTAAAAAAACTTATCTGTATTCATCTCATAATGATCCCCAACTCCCAGCCCAGTGCTTGACTCATAATGGGGGGCACAATAAAAATTACATAATCTGAAATGAAACTTGTTTCTTTAAAATAATTGAGAATTTGACACAGCCTATGTCAAAACCGAATAGCGATCTAAAAACTAAAAAAAAAAAATAAACGAGCAAGCAATTACTGTATGCTTAGAAATTGAATTAAAGTCACCTTTTTATTCATTAGAAGGGGAGAGAGGAAGACAAGAGGATGACAGCTGTCTTTGAGCTCTGAATAAAAGCTTTTTAAGATTAATTTTCTCAGATTCTTTATTGAAGAAAAGTAGTAGTTATTGGACCCCATGAATATACACAGACTATCCTCTCTAAGAAATCAAAGTATTGAATTCAGAGTTGTGAATACTACTAGTTATGTTTTTTAAGCATTAAAAATGGTTCGTTACAAAATATAATGGACAAAATCTGAGACATTGAAGCAAAAGAAATGTCAACAATTTAACAACTCTGCAAGCAAGAACACCAACAAAACTTGATCACAACAAGTGTAAAAATACTGGGCAAATGTGACAAAAAGAAATCAAAGAAAAAAATGCAGATGTATATTAAGTACCAGAGTCAAAAATGTTCATATAACAGACTAATGAATACTTTCAACTGCCTTAAACAAGGAAAAAGTAAACAAAGAGCCTGAAAGAGGCAAATTTCCTTTTTTAAAAGGCCCCCATCTTAAGGAATAGCACTTCTCAAAGAACTCAATTTTCCTAGGAAATAGGACACAACAATTTACCTCATGACTTAGAAAGAAATAAATAAATGTGTTTCTATTGAAATAATGACAGGGAATTGAGGAAATCAAAATGATTCTGATTCGATTTTATAATTGATTCTATTGTTACAATCACCATTACAATCACCATTTTTGCATAACTATCTAAAATCACATTCCTTTGTCTTTAACATTATTTTCAGAAGTTTAAAAGTTCAGTTTTCTTGTAATGACCAATTTTCCTCTCTGAGTTAAGTTTAAATGAGCTGACTTAGACATATCACTAATGGAAAGAAACTTGTTATCTCTATACCACCAGTTAGAGGATATATCAACAACCACTAGTCATTCTTGCACAATTAAATGAATAAATCATTTTAATTTTTTAAAGTAACAGGGCTCAATCTATCATCAATTTCCTAGCCAACAAGATGAAAGGAGGTTGTTGCTAGCTCTGAATTCTTGATGTCTATAATTATACGTTCCTCATGTCTATGACACTTTTAACTTTGTAACCAATCATATTGTTTTCCTCATTTATGAGGTTGCCTTCTAATCTTTGGATGCTCCTATTTTTTTTCCTACAAAAATGATCTTTCAGCTGTCATTTTGAGGTCTTTTGACTTACTGGGGTGGCTAAGAGACCCTTTTATGGGTTACATGCTAGCCTTACCAATAACTGACTTGGAGACTGGTGTTTATCTACCTTATTTTCAATAGGACAGAACCAGCATTATCAGAAGATCCCCCATTTTCATTCTATTGAAAAAGAATATTAAAATAATATAGTAAGGAAGGTATTTTAAGTACTAATTGAGTATGCAGTAGTCATTTTGATTTTTAAAATCTGGCATCTTTGTTAAAATAAAAAGAGCTTATATTCTTAGCCAATTCATTAATATCTCTATCTCCACTCCCTTTTGAATCACTGACTCCCCCATATTACAGGAAAGTGCTACTTACCCTGATGATGAGGCAGGTATTCCCAAAGGAAGTCAGAAGCTCACAGACATAACCATATGCACACACAGAGGATGTGCACTAGCGTACCCCCGGTGTACATGTGTGGGGTAGCACATCCTGGAAGGACAGTTTCTGTAAGCCAAGCTCATTATATCCAGGAATGTTGGAGAAGGAAGAACAACCATTTGACAAAACAAGACAAGAAAACCTCATAATGTTTCCTAGCTGTTAGCCTCTAGAGAAATAAAACAGGTAATAATTTCTATGCATGTTCAATTTCTTTGCTTTCTCTTAAGTATTCAACTCTAACATTTATAGTCCTTCTTCATAACCTGACACTTTAAAGCTTTTAACAATGAAAAAAATCACTTACAATGAAAAAAATCACTTACTAAAATTCTTGTATCATCCATCTCTACTACTTACTAGTTTACTTGCCTTTATAAGTGACTTTTGAAAATTACATCATTACAATCCAAAATCTAGATAGGTATATATATATATATATATATATATATATATATATATATATATATATATATATATTTAGAAAGTGGTTTCAGATGAAGTTGTGCAAATGTCCACTTCAATGGACCAGAATTTCCATTTACAACATCTTACTGCAGAAGTCCAGAGACCATGTTGTTCCATGCCATGCATTTATCAACAAACCACACAATAACCAAACTGTAAAGGCCACAGCCCTTAATTTTATATATTACACTTATACAAATTATATTCAAACACTGCTTCACATAAACATATCCAAATGTGGTGCTCTGTAAGAACTTTGCCACAGAACATTTTTGTTTGGAAATACCATGTTAAGCACAGTGTGTCCAAAGTAATCTGTCATGTGTTAAACATAACTGCTACCAATTGAATATTATGTTACTCCAGATGACTACTACGGCTAGATTCTCCAAAAGTCTACTCAAAAAACTGAGCATAAGCACAAACCCTATTGCAATGTTCTCACTACTATCAAGCAGCATCACACAAAAATCACACTGTATCCATATTATAGGCTTGCTATTACAACTATCTGCAGTGTAAAAATATGTACTGATTGTAGTCATGTATACAACCTTCTGAAATTGGACCAGAATTAAGGGCAGAATGCATCTATTTTTCCCCAAATTTTTGACACTGGCTCTCCACTCTCATATGCCAGATTTCCTGCAAGACACTTTCCCTTCGTAGGATCATAGAACTTACACAGCTGGAGCTGGAAGTGTGTTTAAAGATCATTTATTCCAACCACCTTGTTTTACAGGTAAGAAAATGAAAATTCAGAAGTTAAGGGACTCCTTCAAGGCTACACAAGCAGCATTTAGTAGAGCCAAGATTTGAACCCAGGTCTTTTGACTCCAAATCCAGTGCTCTTTTGCCTCATTTTCAAGATACGAGGTGGTTAAAAATAAGACATGTACAACTATATTCAAATTATTTCCTCTTTTGCTCCCCTAGTAAGAGAACACAAGGAACTTTTCATAAAAATTTAAACATATTAACAGCTATATTAGGATTGCATTGTCCATAATGCTACTCTATCTCCTTAAACTAAGAAAGTAGTTTATTCATTTTCCATCGGTCACTAAATAGGGGCAAATTAAGAAATAAAAAGCAACAAATTATTTTACAATACAATCTAGACGATAGAAAGAGCTTTCAAGGGTTATACTTTAAATTCTTTTTAAAATTAGTTTTATTTTGTTTAAACCTTTTAGTACATTAAAAATATACAATCCATTTCACAAATATGATTTTGGTTAGCACAGCATTAAACGCTTGTGGCTAAATTAAATGATTTTAATATTGTCAGAAAGTAAAATTTGATTTGGGCCCTAAAAATTTGTCTTGGAAAGCATAAATCAAAATACTGGATACCAAGGTCACTGTGCAAGAAATCTTCAATAGCGTAATATAGTTTCAAATAACCAAAAATGTGGGCCTATTAACTAGAGAAATTACATATGTAATGTATATGGCACACATGAAACATCACTATGGGAGACACAAATGGTATAGGGTTGATCCAAAAAACAAATGTGACTTCTCAATACTCTATTGCCAGAGCTTAAATGCCATTATTGTTATACTGGTGAATAACAAAACAAAACAAAAGAAAACCCAGTCCCAAAGTTATGTCAGAAACAGGGGAGGGAGAGGGGATTATGCAACTGGAATAGAGGACATATGGTAAAGAAACAAACTTTATGTTTAGTGTCAAAAAGAAATTATAAAAAGTAGATACCATATGTCTCAGGACACTCAAAAATAGGTTTCCAACACCAGGTAGTTATTTGTTAACTCAGGACATATCAAAAAGATCTGTATGTAAAAAATATGAGGCCTAACCTATTTGACAGTATCTTTTTAAATAAATTACAAGCATTACTTCATACACCAAAAAGAAAAGAATTTTTTTTTAAAAAATCATATCAAACAGGTCCTCTTAGAAAACACAACTTTTCATTTGGGTACAGCATTCCACTGTAACAAAGGAGAAATCAATGCTTTCTGCCATTTTGGCCAGAAGCACCACTATCCCTTCAGGGAATTAAATAAGTCCAAAAAACTGTCCCTTTAGATATGATGTAGGCATACTAGTCTCTCCAAGGGCAAAAGTTACCCTTGTTTTAGTGAAAATTCCTCCTGAGATGTCCAAACATTTTCCTACTGTGGGTCAGGTTCCCAGACCAGAAGTGCTCCTTTTAGCCTTTCTTTCCCCCCACCCCCCCACCCCCAATTCCCTCAGTTTAAATCAGAGTTTCCAAAACACTAAGTAAATCCAGGTTGAAGACATCGGTACCACTCTCTGATAAAAGGACACCATCTAGATGGAATAAACCTGGAGATGCTGGTATGAGGGTGTCATGCTTGATAACGCATCCTCCGATGGTCTTCATAAAGTTGCTCATTTCTAGATTGACCCTCTTCATACATTTATACATAACCTTCTGAGGTTTTTCTTGGTTCCATGCTTTTCGGGGCACAATGTTGGACCACACTATAATGACGTTCTTGAACATTTGCTTGATAAATCCTAAATCTTTCTTAATTCGGATCATAATATCCAACAATCTTATTGCTCCCAGATCATTGCCACCCAGGTGTATCACCAGCACATCAGGATCTGGCAGATGCCGCCGAGCATGAATCAAGGTGGGTATTAATTGATCCCACATCATGCCACTCTTTCCTAGCCAGTGGAGTTTGGCATCCTCCACTCGAATGCCCAGCTGTGGACCAAAGCTTCTCTTGAGTGCCCGTTTTTCTGCCCAGAAAACATACGAATGACCACAAATCCATACCTGCTTCTGCTTTCTTCTGGAATCTGCTATTAAGAGAACACAAACAAGTATTAATGTTTTCTCCTGAACTCAAATCTTTTTAATGTGATCGTGGTCTAGTAGTGCTAAGTTTATAATTTTATTTTCTTCTATATTTTGGCAAAGTTGAATTCCCAATCTTTTTTATTTTTAAAGAATCCCATTTTTTAAAAAATACATTACATAATCTGGAGAAGTATAAACTTAAATTTTATTTACGTTTCATCCACAGGTATCAAGAAAAGTTTACCTTCCTTCAGATGCCTTTGCTGGTAAACAATGCCTGCACTGGATAGAAAATCTAAGGAAAGTAATCCAAGTTCCACATCCTTTATGGCTGATCTTCCAGTGGAATACATTTTTGGTAGTCACCTGCAAGGATGATGTCCTAAAACACACTTGATCTTACAATGACTTTGGGGGGAAAAGATTATTCATAGATGATAAATTTCCCCATCCCCAAAAGAACAAAACAAATTTATTGAAGTGTTATTCCAACCGCCCAGTCAGGTTCATCACACCAAGTGTGATAACTACTTTACCAAACAACTGCATTCAAGGCCCAGCCAACTCTTGATTGTTCTACAAAGTCAAAAGTTGGTGCTGTAAATGTGAGTTTGACTTGTGGGAACTTATTGCTCAGGCAATGTACAAGCTATTAAAGAAATGCTAGAAATAACCACTTGGTCCTCTATGAATGCTTTTTAAAAATTTCACTGAACGGGGGTCATAGAATGAACCCTCAACATTGAGCCCAAAAGCTCACTTCCAAAGACAGCTCTCAGTATTACTACCTCAGATAACAGACTGCATCCCTTTAGTAGTCTTAACAGCTTGATTTTAGATAATAAAAAGAAGAGGTCCTTTTAGTTCAACACCAGTTCAGACACGTAAGACCAGTAGTCTTATCAGAAGCCACAGGCACCTCGGAATAGTTCCTTCAAAAACATATATGGTTTCTGGCATCTCCAACCACACCAAAAAGAACTATAAATCACTGATTATTTTCATGGCATCAAGTACATACAGTAATTAGCTATCTGTGCATGTTAATATTCAAAATATACTTCCACAGTTCTATTATTCTTTATTCCAATCAATTTTAAAGTATAATTAAATTGCTTTAATACAGCACATTAAAACTAACAAAATTCTACAGTAAAGAAAAATCAGAAAAAAGAAAACAATTTATTTACAAGATATCCTAAATTCCTTTCAAAACAGGGTGGGTTTTTGTTTGTGAGATTGACTTTTCCCATCTCCCCCATGCTTAAAGTGCAGCAGCAACTTAGGGGCATGTCCCCATTCCATTTGATTTGGGCTGGTTCCCCTCTCCTTAAGAAGCCTGGGGTTATATTTAGTGCAGTCCCACAATTTTCATCCTCTTGAATGAAACAATCTACCTCACCCTGCCTAGCAGCAGGATTACAGACAGACATCTACCACAATGCCTGATGCTCAAAAAATGGTGAAATTGGTTTTTAGCCTTAAAATTCCTGCCTCAACTGCTTTAATTCAGGAGCATCCAACTTTTCAGTTCGACTGGGCCACGAAACAAAATCCCATAGAATTCAATACCCATTCATGAACACAATGCAACTCACACCACAAACTCATACCAGAGCACAGGTTGGACATACCCATTTTAATCTATTTCTGAAATTGTTTCACTTAAATCAAATTTACCTCTCAATCTCTAGCCCTTTGGTTTACCATAGAATTATTCTTCCCCAAATGACAAATGTTACAATATAATATTGCACTGATACTTCAAACATTTACTAATTACTATAACTTTATTAGATCAACATCTAAATTCAATGACTTATAATGCTATAAATGACCCTAAGTTCTCAAAGGCTATTTCACCAGAATATAAACCAGAAAGGATCAAGCTAAGGATTTAGTATGGACTGTGTCTGTTGTATGAGGACATCTTAGAAACACTCATCTTCAGATTGGCTGCAAAGTAATAAATTGCCCACCCACCTACTGTTGTAGAAGGGCTGTGACTTATACTGAAGTAGGCAGTACACACTGAGAAATTACAGACCCCGATATATTGAAGGAGAACCCAGAAAAAAGGATAAGAATATTGCCAAGGCCAATGAATCAGTGATGAAGATGTTATTGAAACTCCCATTTACCTTGTAATTCCTAGTAAACCTTTTTAAATTGTGCTATAAAACAATAAATAGGTAAAGCAGGTCCAAGATCATATTTAAAAGAAAAAGACACCAAGTCATTAAAATTTTAATGCCTAAATCACATTTGTGTTACAAATAATACAGAAGAGGAGGAGGTTCAGATATTTTCGGCAGTTCTAACATATTCACAAGCTACAATGGCATAGAAAGCAATTTACAAATATTCTGAATGAAAGAAAAGTTTTATGTTTCAAGCAATTTTTATTTCAGGCTATAAAATGGATTTTAAAAAAATATCACACAAAAATTCTACAAGTTCACTAAAATCTCTCATTTAAGTAATTCTCACCCACATTAACCAATGCCACCTTTTGTTCTTAAATTTACTTTATCTTTATCAGTAGTGCTCATTACCAACAGACACAAAATTTGAGTTCCCAAAACACTCAACACAAAATGAAAAATAACAGGGATGTTTATAACATTTCCTTTAGGCACTAAAAGTGGGCTGAGCTACATGGGAAAAAATTACTTTGGAAGGAGGTCATTCACCACTGAGACTTTCCATTAAAAAGGCTAGTTTAAAAAATATGCATGACTCATAAATACTCATACAAGAAATTTTCATTTATAATAGAAAACACAAATCAAGATTTTTTCAAGGCTACTTACCAACAGTGGTCACAGGAGGTTGGGAAGGGTATTGTGAACTTGTGGTTGGAGGGTACTGTCCACCTGGTGGGTAAGGATAACCTGGGAAACCACTTTAAAAGACAAAATGCATAAGGGTAAATATAACAACATAAGAGTTTTAACAACTAACATGCACAGAGGTTAATTTTCTATAAGAGTTCATATTTGATAATGAGTAAATATACAAAGTTATAAAGTTCTATTTCACTTTTTTCACAATCTTGTGAAAAATCTATGCTGGAATTCAATTCTTTAAATATAGAGAGGAGATAGAATGGGTGTGGAATATTGCACATACTGACAGACACGATTATATATATATATGTTAATTCTGCAGAATTCCTGTTGTGTTATTTCTTTTCCAAACTTTGCTCTAAGGGAAGGTTTATGGGTCAAAGGAAGGGGAGTAATATATTTGGGTCAAAGGAAGGGGAGTAATATATTTTAAAATGAGTGTGATGTTACAACAAAAGGAATCAGTAAATTATTTTTAATAGGAAAATAAATTCCATGCTGGCTGAATTTCTAAGGCCATTAAATAATCATTTGATTTGGACCATGGCTACTTTGGGTTCACTTTTACTTAAGCAAAGATGATATGCTTCAAACCATAAAACATAAACCATGTACCCATAAAGTTTGACTTCTAAACATAGCAAATAGCTTTAGAATTTATTTTTTTTTTAGATTTTTTGCAAGGCAAATGGGGTTAAGTGGCTTGCCCAAGGCCCCACAGCTATGTAATTATTAAGTGTGTGAGACCGGATTTGAACCCAGGTACTCCTGACTCCAAGGCCGGTGCTTTATCCACTACGCCACCTAGCTGCCCCAGAAAAAAATTTCTAAAGAAAACTGACTATTCAGAAGTCAATAAATTTTAAGGATCAAGGCTACTGGTTATTTTTAAAATAAAAATCATTATAAAAACTCTCCAGCTCAATCTTAAATCTCCGACTACTAGATATCTCAAACACAACATTTTCAAAACTGAAACTTATTATCTTCCCCTAAAGTCAGTGTTCTCTTCCTAAATTTCCATATTACTATTAGGAGTGCCACCATCCATCTACTAAGAACACAGGCTCATAATCAAGGTGTAGTATCTGAGTCTTTACTCTCTCACCCTCTATAAACAATTGTTGCCAAATCTGTCATCTCTACCTTTCTAATATCTCTCACATGTCTTTTTTTAACCTGATACCACCTTAGTGGGTCAGGCCCTCATTGCCTCACACTGTGACTGCTCAAAAGAGTTGCTGGCTGGTTTTCCTGTCTCAAGTTACTTCTCACTTCAGGGCACACCCCATCCCCACCCCACCAACTTCATTCAATAAACTCTAGGAACTTTATGGCATCTAAGTGGTATACCACCTGGCAAGGTCAAATAGAAAAGCATCTTTAGTTTTTAAAATCCTTCTTAACCTGGCCCCTTCATACTTTTCCACTGTGATCAACTTTTTGTTTTTGCAAAGCAGTGGGGTTAAGTGACTTACCCAAGGTCACAGAGCTAGATAATTATAAAGTGTCTGAGGCCAGATTTTATTAAGTGTCTGAGGCCAGATTTGAACTTAGTTCCTCCTGATTCCTGGGTCAGTGTTCTATCTACTACTCCATCTAGCTGCCCCTCCTATCAACTCTTAACTCTCCCTTATCCCACATACATATCCAGTCGATAGCCCCGAACTATCAATTCTACAAATCCTTATCTGCTTCTTGCTACTTACATGGCCATCACCACCTAGGTTTGGGCTGGTCCTTATCATCTCTTGCTTAGCATTTGGCGAAGGCCTGCTAACCCAAGTTCCTCCATTATCTGATCCATTTTACTCAATAAATTCCAATGGCTCTCTAAAGCCTCTAAAATGAAAATAAATTCCACTTTGGCTTTAATGCCTTTAATGCCTTTACAATCTAATTCTAACCTACCTTTCCAACCTATCTTATGTTTTTTTTTTATCTTGAACTCCACTCAAATTTGGCATATTATTTCATGCCCCTAAGCTTTGCACTGGATGACACTTTCTAGATACTTTTAACTCACAGAATTCTTCTCTTATTTCAAGGTCTCAGTACAATAAATCTTTTTCTGAAAGGCAGTGGGGTTAGGTGACTTGCCCAAGGTCACACATCTAGGTAATTATTAAGTGTCTGGTGAGGGCTACAATGTTCCAGGCTTCTGTGCCTACCTAAATAAGTTGGATGCAGTTCTTGCTGGTGTGATAAGGAAGGTGGACCCCTCTTAATAAGGACTTTTTCCAATGATGGTCATAGGGGACATTAGATCCATAATAAAATATATTAAAAAAAATTTTCTCTCCATATAGCTTCTCATCTCTACAGTTTCCTGAATGCCTTCAAAATTTTTTAATGCTAGTATTTAAAGATTCCTCACCATATTAGTTACTGTTGACAATTTATAATTTAAGATATAATTTGACCATCACAAAATACATAGGATTTACTACTTCATTTAACTAGGCAGGGTAACATGTTTAACTGATGTAAATTACAACCAAAACTTTTAAAATTTATTTTAAATTGGACCATAAAGAACTAAAATCAACAACAAAACTTCTGTCTTTAAAATCATAGAAGTAAAAGGCTTCCAGAAATCTACCAAGTCTAATCCATAACAGAACCAGAAATATATCCTTTTCACTCACATTCTCTACAAATGGTCACTGAGCACCTTATCTGAAAATGCCCTAGAGTTTGATACTCACTTCCTAATGGCAGATCTTTGGATCACTGTTATTGAATATTTCATACCAAAATCCATTTCCATATCTTCTACCCCCCTAGCACTACTTTTGTCATCCAGAGTCAACAAGTTGAACCTTGCTCATATGGAAAAAGTACAGTGGTTCCAGACTGTAAACATTCTTGGAATAATAGAAAAAGAAGTTTAAACTTAATTATTTGATAGGCTACAGGGAGTCACTGAAAGGATTTGAACCAAGTGATGGCATGCCCAAAGAAGTTATGTCTTATAGCAATACTAGAGGATAATCTGAAGAAAGAGAAGGAAATGAGAGAGAGAGAGAGAGAGAGAGAGAGAGAGAGAGAGAGCGCGAGAGAGTGTGTGTGTGTGTGTGTATGTGTGTGTGTGTCCAGGTGAATGTAAATGAGAATGAGTGATGAGAATGGTAACAGAAAAGGAGGCTAATGTAAGAAATATTGTGGAAGAATCATCCAGACTTAGAATAAATGCATGAGAAGCAATGAAGATTAATGATATTGTTACTAATCACAATAGTGAAGTGAGAAGGAGGATCATAGAAACAGGAGTTAAAGCTATAATGATTCTTAGAGATCTTGAAATACAACCCTCTGGATTTACAGATAAAGAAGTCAAGGCTCAGAGAAGTTACAGAACTTGCCTAAGATCACATCAAGGAGTCAACAGAAATCCAAAATTGAAACCCAGAACTTAAAGAGGAAAATTTTTTTTTTGCAACTTTCTAGTCAGATGATTTAAGGAGACGAGGAGAGAAAACAAGCTACACAGGATCACTGGTTAAGAAATTATTTATGACTTTAAGAGTTATAGTTGAATGGATGTAAAAAACTAGTCAAAAAGAACGAAATGACACATTACCCAAGTGGAATAAAGATTAATTCATCAAATATTTTATGACTGAGGAGATCATGAGGAAGGGGGAGGAAAGGCAGACAGTGCAAAATAAAAAGGAGGGAAAATTAGTAATAATGCTGGGAAATAGATACTTTTTCAATAGTGACTGATAGTAATGCAGGACAATGTACAAATTCTGTCTGCAAGACTATGTGACATGAAACAACACCCCAAAGTAAGTTGAGGTGACAGGAAATGAATAGGGAGAATGCTACAGAAGAAAAAGTACTAGATTTATAAGTAGATCTGGATTTATATCTGTACTCTGCTACTTCCTACTTGTAAGACCATAGGCAATTTGCTTAACCTCTCTGTGCCTCAGTTTCTCCTCCTTAAAGTCAGTTGTACTAGATGATCTTGTCCTCTTCCAGCTCTAAATCCTATGACCTCTATGGAATGCAGTTATAATGTGGAGGAAAAAAGATGGGTCAGGAGGTAAGGATAATGATAAAAGATGGATTATCCATGGGATCAAAAATCAAAAGCTAGGAAATTTAACAGGATGAGTTAAAGGCCAAGCAATCTGGACAAAAGTGGAAAAGAGTAAGCTGGGACTGAGGATTCTTTTGTTCAACAGATCTAGTCTTAAAATAACAGATGCAAATTTGAGTATTTATAACATGGAAATTATTGCATATTTAGAGAACATAATGAATGGTGAATAAATACAAGGAAAAATTCTCTAAAGATTTTGCATATCAACCATTAGCAAGGATCATAAGAATTTATAATAGTTTTAAAAAATTACATGATTTAGAAATTATGGACTTGATTCTGTTGAAAAATTTTTTAAATGTATAGTATTCTCAAATCTCTTAAGTATTTTAAAAAACACCTCAACAATCGTTACATCATATTTGCTTTCCTTTAAGAATACAGTTTTTCTCCAGGAAGAGAAAAAGCTTCATTTTAATTAAATCTAGTTAATATGCAATAATTAGTTTAAGTTGATCAGTTAGATTCATTGTCTATCAAACCATTACTAACATAAGCACATGTTAATAATTAATATTTATTTCTTTGACAAAATTTAAATAGCAGTGGAATTTCAAATAACACTAATCAAAATACTGATCTTTATTACCTGGGATTGGGAGGGTGTCCAGGAGGGTATGATGACATTCCACTTGGCATACCTGGCATATAGGAAGCTAAACACAATTTAAACATGTCTTAATATCATAAATATTACACACAAACCAAAACAAACTCTGTATACAGAAAAACAAACCCAATAGAGAAAAATCATTCCTTTAATTAAGCTGTTAGTACTTACAAATTAAAACTAGTTCCGAGACGAAACTAAAGTCATAAAACGTTTAAAAAAGTGACTTCTAGTTTATTACAGATTACCATTACTAGTCTATGCAAGAGAGGAGATCTCAGTCACACAATTTTCCTCTAAAACCTTTAATCTAAAGGATTTAATGAACTTCTGAAGACTAAACAAACCTAAACTCAAAAACTGGATAGGCTGTACTGCCCTCCTCTGGTTCTTTGTTAGCTATTAAAAAAAGTGTCTGATTACAGCAGCGTAAAATTGAATAGCTTACAAAGTACCATATATTTCTAAACAATTATGGAATAGGCAAAACAGACAACTTTTTCATCACTAACATGATTCGTATAACATACCAATACAAAGAAATAGTACACAAAAATTTACTTCTATCTTGTCAACTAAACAAAGTCTACATATATATAAAGTTACAAACAAAGCAAATGGAAAAATATGTTTTTACAAGCTCTAAATATAAACCTTAGTAAAAAGTGGCACTGGCAAAATTCTGTAGAATTGATAAGCCTAAAAAAGTTCAGTCTCAGGAATAGCTTAGAACTTATGCTTTGGGAAGATCAATTTTCCTAATTTTTACAAAAATTCAGTTTGAACAGCCCTGGTGAGTTATCTTAAAATCTTTATCAAAATCTTCATGAATCTTCATGATTTCAAAGAGTTCGGGAAATATACACTACACAGGTGAATAGCAAATAAGTGCCTTACTAAATCTGTAAGGTCATTGTGGCAGTGATCATGTCTTACACATAATTATCTATGTTATTTTCTCAGCATTGATCATATGTGGATAATATCATTCAGGATTTTATCTTTAGGGAATAATAATACTGTCCTTTCTATTTTTATCTCTTTTTTTAATACATCTGGTTTTGAAAGAAAAATGCTGTTTTCATCATGTTTTTTTCTCCTGTACCTAATTTGGTACAGGGCCCAGTACTTATCTGAATTTTAACTTCTTATAAGCCATTTATTCTTCCTCAAAAAACATATAGTTTTACTAAGGCATTAGGTGGTGCTATTGGAAAATGTTTTTCCTTGTGTTTACTATCTTCCTCTATTTTTATCAACAAAAAGTCCCAGATAATCTTGACTTTAATTGGGTTCTCACACAAATTTTCTATTTTCTTTTCTCATCTACTTTTTAACATTTTGGTGAGGTGATATAGCTCAAAGTTTTCCATCAGCATCCTTTATAATAGTGAGGTAACAAGAAGAGGTCATTTTATAATAGGTGAGAAAAGATGAAAAAAAAATAACAAGAAATAGAGAGGATAATTTAGAGGTATAATGAACAGAAGGAAGCCATTAAGAGGGATAGGAAAAAATTTCTTGTAGATCTCAAGCTACCTTTGCAAAGGGAACAGGATGAGGATGTGATTCACCACAGGAGAAGGAATGATCAGATAGGCAGGAGATACTGACACATAAGCTATAATTATTTTAATGATGGTCTTTTATCCTTTTGTTCAAGATAAGTACTGTGATTAAGTTTCTTAAGAAAGGCTTCTTGATGAAAAATACCATCCACATTCAGAGGTAAAAACTATGAATTCTAAATGCAAACCAAAGCATACTATCTTCAATTTTTAAAATTTGTTTTATGTTTTTTCCTTTCTCATGCATTTTCTCCCTTTTGTTCTGACCTTTTTTAACAACGACTTAATATGCTTAACATAGCTATAAATGTATAATTATATCAGACTACTTGCTGTCAATGAAAAGGAGGAGAGAGGAAAAACATGGTACTCAAAATATTATCAAAAATACATACTGAAAACTGTCTTTGCATGTATTTGAAAATATAAATTTATTAAAATTAATGAAAAAAAAAAGGCTTCTTGCTGCCTTTATGGAAAATAAACTATCAATTTCTTTATTCCCTTCAAGGAAAATGTATTCATTGTCCTTTCATTTAATGGTAACATCTTTATGAAATGCAATTTTATTTTTATTTGCTTATTTATTTATGGCAATGGAACTTCACACAGCTAGGTAACTATTAAGTGTCTGAGGTCATATTTGAACTCAAGTGCTCCTGACTCCAGGGCTGGTGCTCTATCCACTACATTACCTAGCTGTACCTGCAATTTTATTTATAATGTTATAGATATGACATATGTTTCATAGTTTGGGGTATATACTAAATAGTTAAGACTTCACACATAATATTATGAAACCATTATTTTTAAACAATTTAAAAAATGATTCTCAGTCCTCTCCCTTCTTTGAAACCACTGTCTCTAAGGAAATCAGATAAGAGTTGCACAAAGCTGAGGCTTACTTTATATTCTTATTATGTTGCTATAGCCAAATGATTCATCACCTAAGGTTAGTGACTGAGAGCAGTAATACAGTATACATCATTCATTCATTCATTCATTTAGGTTTTTGCAAGGCAAATGGGGTTAAGTGGATTGCCCAAGGCCACACAGCTAGGTAATTAGTAAGTGTCTGAGACCGGATTTGAACCCAGGTACTCCTGACTCCAAGGCTGGTGCTTTATTCACTACACCGCCTAGCCGCCCCAGTATACATCATTTATTATCAAAACAGCATTTAATCAAATTTCACAGTAAATATACCTTGCTGTCTTCTCAAGAGTTTGGTTTCTACAGTCATTTGGTGAAATAGACACTATAATTTAAGAAAGATAAAGGTCTGCAACACCATTTTAGAGAAAATTATGTTTTATAATGATTATAGTTCAAATTTACAAAGCACCTTAGGATTTATAAATACAAATGTGTTTTTCATGGATTTTTTTATCATAAAATGTGAATGAAGCAAAGAAATGTTAACCTTATTCTATAGATAAGGAAACTGATTAAGGGCCTTATCCAAAGAGACACACACAGTGTCAAAGCCAAGAATTAAAGCTTAAGTCTGATGGAACTGAATCTGTCTTACTAATACAGCATACTGCTAAAGAAATTAAGAATTATTCCTAGGAATAAAAAATTATCTGATGATAGCTATGTAAATTTTCTTTTGACTTAAAATCTTTTAATTTATTTAAGTCAACAAAATAGGAAAAACTTTTACATTAGATGTCTTTAGTTACATATATCATGTTCCTATGCATTAAAAGGATCTTATTATTCTCTTATCTAAGAAATTAGAATAAAAAGGTACAGAGAATAAAAGAAAAAAGACCAGATCAACAAATTGGGCTCGTTAACAGAAAGAACAAAAATCCCAAATCCAAAAAGCCTAGAAAGCTAACAAATTAAAAATTCTTAATTAAATACATACACAATCCCAAAAACCAAAACCCACCAAACTAAAACCCAATCCAACAATTAAAAAAAACACTACTGAATTAGGAAATAAGAATAATGAGCCTAAATAAATAAATACCATGAATTCACAAACAATAAAAGAAATTTCAAAAAAAATTACTACAAATTATTTTTCCTATGAGGGAGTTCTTAGCCTTGTGGATGTAGTTCCCTCCCATATCCAAGAGGCACCATAGCACTCCAGCACTACCAGGCGAAAGTGCCAGTATGGAATTTTCTGGTGACAAATTGGCAAACACATGGTAGATCCAAATCTGTCAGTAGGACCTTCTCCTCTAAGGCATGCAAACCACTGTCCAGGCCCCTGAAACCCAAAGATTTTGGTTTCCCAGACATTTACTATATGACAATAAAACTAATAGGCTAAATCAAAGGGATGTTTACAAAAATATAAAATGTCCAGATTTAGAGGAAATAGAGCACTTAACTAAATCAATTAAAGAAAAAAGAAACTACTCCTAAAAACGCAGTACCAGAAAACTTTACAAGCAAATTTTACCAAATATTTAAAAACCACTTAATTCTAATACTACAAGAACATTTGGAAATAGAAACAAGTTCTATCAAATTCCTACAATACAAATAAAGTCCAATGAAAATTTAAATAGAGATAGAAATTTAATGAAAATATTATTAGGAAGAAGACTATAACAATTTATCGCTAAGATTATATAACATTTATATCAGGAATGCAGGGCTGGATTAATATTATAAAATTTATAAATATAGGATCACATTATTAACAAAGGCAAAAAAAATTAGTTGATTTTTCCAATAGGTGCAAAAAAAAAAAAAAGCTTTGGAGAAGATTCAAAAGCACAGCAATGAAGAGTGCTTTCTATATACCAAAAAGTATTATCTACGTAAAATCAAGTGCTGGCATTATCTGTAATGGGGATAGGCTAGAGGCCTTTAGAATAAGATCAAGAGTAAAGCAAAAATGCCATTATCAGTCAATAAACACCTATTAAGCATTCATTATTTTTTTAAATAAAAGATTTTATTTATTGAGTTTTACAATTTTCCCCCTACTCTTGCTTCCCTCCCCCCACTCCCTACAGAAGGCATTCTGTTTGTCTTTATATTGTTTCCATGGTATACATTGATCTAAGATGAATGTGATGAGAAAGAAATCATATCCAACTTTCAGTACAAAAATAAACTAAACTCATAAGCATTTTCTGTATATAACCAAAAAATCCAGCAAGAAGATATAGAAAGAGAAGTTCTATTAAAAAACTCCAGACAGTATAAAATTCTTGATAGCCTATCTACCAACAATCCATATGAATATAATTACAAAACACTCTTTACTTGACTATAGATCTAAATAATGAAAAATAATAACTGCTAATGGGTGGACCTAGCTATTTTAAGTGATAAAACTATCTAAATTACATAATAAGATAACTTTTTCTTAAATTAAAGGTAATAGTCTTTGGTTGAAACAAATTCCACAATTCTTTCTCCGGATACAGATGGCATTCTCCATCACAGATACCCCCCAAATTGTCCCTGATTGTTGCATTGATGGAATGAGCAAATCCACTGAGTTTGATCATCACCCCCACATTGCTGTTAGGGTGTACAGTGATTTTCTGGTTCTGCTCATCTCATTCAGCATCAGTTCATGCAAATCCCTCCAGGCTTCCCTGAATAGTGTTCCATGACATACATATACCAAAGTTTCTTAAGCCATTCCCCAACTGAAGGACATTCACTTAATTTCCAATTCTTTGCCACCACAAAGAGAGCAGTTATGCATGTTTTTGTACAAGTGATGATTTTACCCTTTTTCATAATTTCTTCAGGGTGCAGACCCAGTAGTGGTATTGCTGGATCAAAGGGTATGCACATTTTTGTTACCCTTTGGGTACAATTCTAAACTGCTCTCCAGAAAGGTTGGATCAGTTCACAACTCAACCAATAATGTATTAGTGTCCCCCATTTCCCATATCCCTTCCAACATTGATCATTATCCTTTCTGGTCATATTAGCCAGTCTGAGAGGTGTGAGGTGGCACCTCAGAGATGCTTTAATTTGCATTTCTCTAATAAATAGTGATTTAGAGCAATTTTTCATATGACTATGGATCACTGATTTTCTCATCTGTAAATTACCTTTGCATATCCTTTGACCATTTGTCAATTGGGGAATGGCTTGGTTTTTTTTTTTGGAAATTTGACTCAGTTCTCTGTATATTTAGAAATGAGTCCTTTGTCAGAAACATTAGTTATAAAGATTGTTTCCCAATTTACTACATTTCTTTTGATCTTGGTTACAGTGGTTCTGTCTGTGCAAAAGCTTTTTTAGTTTAATGTAATCAAAACTGTCCAGTTTGTTTTTTAATGATGTTCTCCATCACTTCCTTGGTCACAAACTGCTTCCCTTTCCATAGATCTGACAGGTCAACTATTCCTTGATTTCCTACTTTGCTTATAATATTGTTTTTATGTCTAAATCCTGTATCCATTTTGATCTTATCTTGGTATAGGGTGTGAGGTGTTGGTCTAATCTAAGTTTCTTCCATACTAACAATTTTCCCAGAAGTTTTTATTGAAGAGTTTTTTTTTTTTGTAAGGCAAATGGAGTTAAGTGCCTTGCCCAAGGCCACACAGCTAGGTAATTATTAAGTGTCTGAGACCAGATTTGAACCCAGGTACTCCTGACTCCGAGCTGGTGCTTTGTCCACTATGCCATGTAGCCACTCCTTCAAAGAGTTTTTACCAAAGAGAGTTTTTATCCCAATAGCTGAACTCTTTAGGTTTATCAAACAGCAGATTACTATAATCATTTCCTGCTATTTCATCTAGTCTATTCCACTGATCCACCACTCCATTTCTTAGCCAATACCAGACAGTTTTGATGAAGGATGATTTATAATATAATTTTAGATCTGGTAAGGCTAAGCCACCTTCTTTTGCCCTTTTTTCCCCCATGGAATCCCTGCTAATTCTTGTCTTTTTATTTCTCCATATGAATTCACTTACAATTTTTTCTAACTCATTAGAATTGTCATTTTTATTACATTAGCTTGACTTAAGCATTTATTATGAGCTAGAAATACAAATAGAAGTAAAATAATGTCCTTAAGAAGCATATAGTTTCACAGGTTAAAAAGGAAGCAATTAAAAAGAAGACACTACAATTAAGGATGGTCAAAAATTTTCTGTATAAGGTGGGATTTTAATGAGAATTTAAAGGAAGCCTGTAGCAGATTAGGAAGGAAAGTGATCCAGGCATGGGTTGTGTCAGCAGAAGGAAAAAGCCTGGTGTTGAGAAATAGAGAATCATGTTCATGGAATAGCCTGTGTTATTGGATCAAATAGTTTGTGATAGGAGGTAGGGTATGAGATGACCAGAAAGGGGGTTAATTATGAAGAACTTTTGACTGACTGAAGTGAATTTCCTTTCATTGTTTACTTTTCCTGTCTCCCCCCCAATCCTTTTCTCAAGACAGTTAATGTATTTTGTATGCCTTTCTATCTATAAACTGATATCATTATGTTTTGCCTAGTCAATGGTTAGGCTAGAGATAGGGAGAAAATTTTAAATGAAAATAAAATTTTTTAAAATAAAAAACTAAGGATTTTTTATTTGATTTTGAAGGAAACAGGGAACCAGTGAAATTTATTGGACTGCAGGAAAATGGCTTTGGAGGCTGGCCTGCCAATCCACCAGCTCTCTTAGTGTAGGGTCAGCATCAGAGGAGAAGAGGGGGTGTGTGTGACAAAGAGTGAGAGGTTGAGGACACCACCAAGGTTAGAGCTTGAGGGACTGGAAGGATGCCATCATCCTCAATAGAGTTAGGAGGCAAAGAGAGAGTTTAGGGGAATGATAATTAGTTCAATTTTGCCCATATTGAGTTTAAGATATCTACTGGATATAAGATATCTACTGGATGTCTTGAGACATCTGACAGAGGAGAGGTTGGTATAGGATTCAGACTTAAGGATTATCATGGCATAAAGATAGTAATTGAATTCAAAGGGGCTGAGATCTTAATTATTATCACCATTACTATTTAATACAGTGCTAGAAATAATCAAATGGGAAACAAAAGATCACTTCTTGTATAGTGATGATTCACTTAGAAAACTCCAAGAAATCACTGAAAAAACTAAAAACTGTGAGGGAAGTTTCAGTCAACTTTCAGTACAAAAATAAACTCAAACAACTCAAACATTTTCTGTCTATAACCAAAAAATCCAGCAAGGAAGATATAGAAAGAGTAATTCTATTTAAAAAAACGGGGGGGGGGGGGGCAGCTAGGTGGCACAGTGGATAAAGCACTGGCCCTGGAGTCAGGAGTACCTGGGGTCAAATCTGGTCTCAGACACTTAATAATTACCTAGCTGTGTGGCCCATTTGCCTTGCAAAAACCTAAAAAATATAAAATAAAAAAAACTCCAGACAGTATAAAATTCTTGATAGTCTATCTACCAATAATCCATATGAATGATTACAAAACACTCTTTACATGAATTTAGATCTAAATAATGAGAAATAATAACTGCTAATGGGTGGACCTAGCTATAAGTGATAAAACTACCTAAATTAATTTACTTATTTAGCACCAAATCAATCAAACTAAAGAACTATTTTACAGAAAATAGTAATAAAAATTTAACCTTGAGGAACATAAAAAATATAAAGGAAATCAAAAGAAAAAATGGAAAGAAAGGGGGGCTTAGCAGTACAAAATCTCAAACAAAGCAGTAACTGTTAATTAAAACCATTTGGTTAAGACACTAGAATACACCACATACACAATATACAGAAGTGGCACTATTCCCAAGAACTGCCAGGTGGCTTCTGGGAAACCAAAGTCTTTGGGTTTTAGGGGGAAGATGGTTGCAGTTCTGAGAGAAGTCCTACTGACAAGTTTGGATATATCATGTGGTTGCCACTGTCACCAGAAAATTCAATTCTGGCACTTCTGACTAGGACTGCTGAAGTGGTGTGGTGCCTCTGGGATATGGGAGGGAACCACATCCACAAGGCTAAGGACTCAACTCCCACAGCTCTAGACATCAAAGCCCTGTTTCCTATTAAATGAGGCCCTGGGGTGAAACAGTTCTGTAAAAGGCAGTGAGAAGGATGTCTTTGCTCCACATTTCCCTCACTGTATTAAATACAACATGCAAGCCCAGTCATCATTCATTTGATGTCATGGTCTACTATGAAGGGCAACAAACACACAATTATGAACACTGAATTCTAATAACTGATAAACCCCCAAATTGCAGCTTATTAGGGCAAGAACTCACTATTTGCCAAAAACTTCTGGGGAAAATACTAAATGCTGTAGTAAACTGAAGCTGAGCTACTCCAGAGTTCTCACTAAAATGGCAAATCAAAATATACTGCCTACTATTATTATTTTTTTTTTAAATTTTTCAAGGCAATGGGGTTAAGTGGCTTGCCCAAGGCCACACAGCTAGGTAATTATTAAGTGTCTGAGGCACTCAGTGTCTGTGCCACTCAGCCACCCTATACTGTCTATTATTTCAAGAAAAACTTTTAAAAGTAAGGTTGGACAGCCCTGCTTTATCTACCAAGAGAAGCACTAGGCATAAAGAATGATATTTAGAGAAGCCTGAAAGAAATTACCTGTTGAAGATAAAACCACTGTAACTAAGATCAAAAGAAATGTAGTAAATTGGGAAACAATCTTTACAACTAATGATTCTGACAAAGGACTCATTTCTAAAATATACAGAGAACTGAGTCATATTTTTAAAACAAAAAGCCATTCCCCAATTGGTCAAAGGATATGCAAAGGCAATTTACAGATGAGGAGATCAAAGCAATCCATAGCCATGTGAAAAAATGTTCTAAATTATTAATTATTAGAGAAATGCAAATTAAAATTTCTCTGAGGTTCCACCTCACACCTCTCAGATTGGCCAATATGACCAGAAAGGATAATGATCATTGTTGGAAAGGTTGTGGGAAATCTGGTGGAGCTGTGAACTCATCCAACCTTTCTGGAGAGCTATTTGGAACTATGCTCAAAGGGCAACAAAAATGTGCATACCCTTTGACCCAGCAAAGAGATGATGAAAAAGGGTAAAAAATATTTATAGCAGCCCTGTTTGCGGTGGCAAAGAATTGGAAATCAAGTAAATGTCCTTCAATTGGGGAATGGCTTAGCAAACTGTGGTATATGTAAGTCATGGAATACTATTGTCCCATTAGAAACCAGGAGGGATGGGATTTCAGAGAAGCCCTGGAGGGATTTGCATGAACTGATGCTGAGTGAGATGAGCAGAACCAGAAAAAGACACTGTACACCCTAACAGCAACATGGGAGTGATGTTCAAACTGGAAGGACTCGCTCATTCCATCAGTGAAACAATCAGGAACAATTTTGGGCTGTCTGCAAAGGAGAGTGCCATCTGTATCCAGATAAGGAGCTGTGGAGTTTGAACAAAGTTCAAGGACTATTCCCTTTAATTTAGGAAAAAAACATCTTGTTGTCTGATCTTGTTACCTCTTAGACTTCTTGTTTCTTCTTTAAGGATATGATTTCTCTCTCATCACACTCAATTTGGGTCAAGGTACAACATGGACACAAAGTAAAGACTGACAGATTGCTTTCCGGGGGGTGGGGTGGGGGAGTAAGATTGAGGGGAAAATTGTAAAACTCAAATAATATCTTTAATAAAAATAAATTTTTAAAAAATTACCTGTTGAATCTATTAATGAGGGAAGAGTTCATGACCAAACAATAGATAGAAAAATTCAGAGGCAGTAACATGGAACAATTTTGATTACAAAAAATTTAAAAATCTGTGCACAACTAAAACCAATATATCTAATTAGAAGAAAAGCAGGAAACCAAGGGAAATATTTAAGGCAAAATTTTCCAAATTCATATTTCATCTCTCTTTTTTAAGTTTTTGCAAGACAATGGGGTTAAGTGACTTGCCAAAGGTCACACAGCTAGGTAATTCTTAAGTGTCTGAGACTGGATTGGAACTCAGGTCCTCCTGACTCCACCTAGCTGCCCCCAAATTCATATTTCATTTCCAAGGCATCTAAGGGTACTGAATCAATAAGAATGATAAATGGTCAAAGAATATGAATATGAAGAGGTAATTTTCAGATTAAAAACTCCAAGCTATCAAGTCTTTAAAAATGCTCTAAGGGGCAGCTAGGTGTTGAAGTGGATAGAGCAATGGTCCTGGAGTCAGGAATGACCAGAGTTCAAATCCTGCCTCAAACAACAATTACCTAGATGTGTGACCTTGGGCAAACCACTTAAACCCATTTGCCTTGCAAAAACAAAAAACAAAAAAAAAAAAGAAAAAAGAAAAAAAGATCTAAATCATGAATTACAAAAATGTAAATTAAAAGTTCAAGGCCTCTTCTCAAACCTATTGGATTAGCTAACATGACAGAAAAGCAAAGTGATAAATGGGAAAACAGATGGATTAATAATGCATTGCACTGTTGCTGGAGCTATGAAATGGAATAATCATTCTGGAAGGCAATTTGGAACTCTGCCCCCAAAGCTATCAAACTGTGTATAACCTCTAACAAGAAATACTACTACTAGGTGTGTAGATCAAAGAGGTCAAAGAGAGTAAAAAGAACCCATGTGTAAAAATATTTATAGCAGCTGTTTGTGGTTGCAAAAAAACCTGGAAATTGGTGATGGTAATGGTGTGCATATGTGCATATGTGCTGAACAAATTATGGTATATGAATGTGATGGAATACTACTATGCTATATAAAAAGGATGAAGGCATTAACTTGAGAAAGACTCATATGATCTGATATAAAATGAAAAACTATAAAATATTAAGACTATATGTAATAACCTAAGACTTGAGAACTCTGATCAACAAAGTGACCAACCATAATTCCAGAAAATTCACGATACTCATTTTCTAGTTAAGATAATGAACTCCTGGTGCAAACTGGCACATGTGTATTTATTTGGAAAGAGCTATGTAGGAATTTTTTCCCTTCAATAGTAGAGACAATTCAAAATTTATTTCATTATTTATTTTAAAGATAATTTTTAACATTCATTTCTGTAAAGTTTTCTCAATTCCACCTTTCCCTCCTCCCAACCTAGGATAGCAAGTAATCTGATACAGGTTATACATATGCAATCATGTTATACATATTTCCGTATTAGTCACACAGTGAAAGAAGAATCAGAACAAAAGGAAAAAACCACAAGGAGAAAAAGCAAAAATAAATCTCAAAAGATGAAAATAATATGTTTAACTGCATTTGGATTCCATAATTTTTCCCCTCTGAATGTCATTTTCCAGTTGAAAATCTTTTAATTGTCTTTAATCACTGTATTTATTGATAAATCCAACATAATCAATCATCTCACAATGTTGTGATAAAGGTGTACAATGTTTTCCTGGTTCTGCTCACTTCACTCAACATCAGGTCAGATAAGTGTGCCCAGGTTTTTCTGAAATCTGCCTGACCATTTCTTAAAGAGCAATAATATTCCATTTATATTCATATACCACAACTTGCTCAATCATTCCCCAATTGATGAGCATCCCCCTCAAATTTCCACAAAGCTATTTTCTATGTATGTATATGTCCCCCTCCTCCTTTTTTTGATGTTATCTTTGGGATACAGACCTAGTAGTATTATTGCAGGATCAAAGGATATGCAGTTTTATTGCCGTTTAGGCATAATTTCAAATTGCTCTCCAGAATGGTTGGATCAGTTCATAATACTACCAACAGTGCATTAGTATAAAGACAATTTTATAACCTCTGCTTTTAAAATTTTTTGAATTTCAAATTTTCTCTCCTTCCCCCCTTGAGAAGCCAAGCAATCTGCTATAATTTTATGTAGTCATGTAAAACATTTTCATGTTAGTCATACTGTAAAAGAAAACAGAAAAAAAAGTTAAAAAATGTTTCTATCTGCAATTCGGATTCCATCAGTTCTTTCTATCAAGGGATAGCCTTTTCATGAAAAGACTTTTGGAATTATCTTAGAGCACTGTATTTCTGTGTATAATGTTCTGCTCCTGGTTCTGAATACTTCACTTTGCATCAGTTCATTACAGTCTTCTGGATAAAAGCATCCTTGTTATTTCTTATAGCACAATAGTATTTCATCACAACACAAACTAAACTTGTTCAGCCATTCTCCAACTAATAAACATCCTCTCAATTTCTAATTCTTTGCCACCATAAAAAGGGTATGGTAATTTTTGCACACTTATTGATTTTTTTTTTCTTTCTCTGATCTCTTTGGGATATAGACCTAAAAAATGGTATTGCAGGTTACTGGGTATGCAGTTTCAAAGCTCTTTGGGCATAGTTCCAAATTACTTTTCAGAACAGTTCAATTAGTTCACAACTCATGTGGGGATTTGTTTTATTTGATTATATTATTTTTTATGTTTTTGCAAGGGAAATGGGGTTAAGTGGCTTGCTCAAGGCCACACAGCTAGGTAATTATTAAGTGTCTGAGGCTTGATTTGAACTCAGGTGCTCCTGATCCTGACTCCAGGGCCAGTGCTCTATCTACTATGCCACCTAGCCATCCCATTATATATATTTATAAGAGTTTTGAATTTTTGCTTTTCCTGCTTTATCGATAAGGGAAGAGACAGAGGAGGGATGATTTCTGAAGTGAAAACAAAATAAAATTACATTTTAAAATGGGGGCAATGCAGATAACTTTTGTATTACTATAACTAATCTTTGAAATTCCTTAATTTTTAACATATATAAACAAGTCATTTTAAATTTGATTGAAAGTTATATTTATTCTTTAAATTTAATCTCTTCTTTTTGCTATATAGTTCTAAATTATATCCCTCCCTGCACTAAAGAAGGTCACATCTGGTCCTAATTTCTTTTTCTTAGGAAGTTCATTTATGGCGTGTTCAATTGCTTTTTTTAAAAAATAGCTTTATTTAGATATTCTATTTCCCCTTCAGTTAATCTAAGCAATTTATATTTCTAGTTTTTGTATTTTTCCATTTTACTTAAGATTGTTGATTTTATTGACCTAAAATTGGCCAAAATATCTCCTAATTAATACTTTGATTTCATCTTCAATAGTAGTATACTTACCCTTTGCATTTTTGATATTGGTGTTTTGGTTTTATTTTTGTTTAAAAAAAATCATATTAACCAGTGGTTTGTCTATTTATTGTTTTTTTTCCATAAAACTAACACCTAATTTTATTTTTTTAATTCAATGGTTTTCTTACTTTCAATTTTAATAATTGCACCTATTATTTTTTGGTTTTCTAATTTGGTGTTTAAATGGGCTTTATAATTTGTTCTTTTAATTGCGTATCATATTCATTGGTTGTTCTTTCTCTATTGAAGCTAAACACTTAGAAATATAAATCTTTCTGATAACTGTTGTTATCACATGGATTTTGGCATATCTTTATTAAATCTAATTTTTATTACATGATGATCTGGAAAGAATGCATTTTATATTTCTACTTTTCTGAATTTAACTCTATATAAAATTTTTTATGCCCTTATAAGATCAATCTTAGTAAAGATTATGTCTGCTGAGGAAAAGGTATTATTCCTTTCTATTCCCACTCAATTCCCTTCACATAGCTATCATATATATATATGTGTGTGTGTGTGTGTGTGTGTGTATATACACACATATATATTCTATTCATCTCCTTGACTTATTTATTTTTTCCTTATCAAATTCTGAGATGCGAAGAGTCCCCATTTTTTGACCTCTTAATTCATTGAGCTTTTCTCTTAAAAAGTTAAGTGCTTAGTATTTGGTACATAAACTATAGATTTAATATCGATCGATAATTTTAACTTTAACCTTATCTGAGATTATGATTATTATCCCTGTCTTTTTTTTTTGGCATCAGCTGAAGCATAATAAATTATACTCTAGCTTTTACTTTTACTCTATAACTCTCATTTTTATATCAGCTTTTTGGAAATATGGTCAGATTCTGATTTTTTATCTATTTTCCTATCAATTTCTATTTTATGGGTGAACTCATTATATTCACATTCAAAATTATAATTACTAGTTCTATATTTCTCTTCATCTTATTGTTCTCTCCCTCTTTTTATCCTCTCCCTTCTCAGATCTCTAATTTACTTCTGAATACTGCCTCTCTAATATGTATTCCTCCTAAGAATTTCTCCCTAATCCTATTTTTTTTTTAAAACAAGGCAATGGGATTAAGTGGCTTGCCCAGGGTCACACAGCTAGGTAATTATTAAGTTTCTGAGGCGGGATTTGAACCCAGGTACTCCTGACTCCAGGGCAGGTGCTCTATCTACTATGTCACCTAGCTGCCCCCCCATCCTATTTCTTAATCTGTATGTCCTTCTAATCCTTATTCTACCTCTTTGCCCTATTTTCCCCTTTTAGATGACCTTTTCTCTACATCAGTTCTTCATTCCCTCTTATTTAATAGTTCTTCCATTCATGCCCTATTTTTGAGATAATTGCTCCATTTTATCTCTCCCCTATCCAATTTGTTTTTTAAGGATTATCCCACCATACTCAACTCAATCCTGAACCTATGTTTTTTCAATTTACTGTAGCAATGATAATATTCTTAAAGAGTTATAGATAACATTTCCCCATGTAAGAGTTAAAAAGTTTGATCAATTTACAGTCTATACTTCTCCTGATTCTTCAATTTTTCATTCAGTTCTGATCCTTTCCTCATGGGTACTTTTAAATTTTTTAATTCATTAAATCTCTCTCTTTTTCTCTCTAAACCTGATACAGGATTGCACTCAGTTTTGCTAAATTATTCCTGATCACAAACTCAGCTCCTTTGTTCTTCAGAGTATCATGTTCCATGCCCTTCATTCTTTTAATGTGGAAGATGCTAAATCTTGTGGTGTAACTGACTTCAGCTCCATTAAAAATGTTTATTTTCATTTATTTAGCATTTTCTCTTTTACCTGGGAACTTTGAAATTTGACTATAATGTTCCTATGAGGGGTGGCTAGGTGATGCAGTAGATACAGCACTAGCCCTGGAGTCGGGAGGACCTGAGTTCAAATCTTACCTCAGTCACTTAATTACTTAGCCATGTGACCTTGGGCAAGTCACTTAACCCCACTGGCCTTGCAAAAACCTAAAAATTAAAAAAAAAAAAGAAATATAATGTTCCTATGAGTTTTCAGCTTGAGATCTCTTTCAGGTAGTGTGATCTGTGGATTTTTAAAATTTCTAGTTTGCCCTCTAGCCCTCTAGTTCTAAAACTTCAGGAAAATTTTTTCTTAATAATTTCTTGAATAATAGTGTCTAGACCTTGATCATAACTTTCAGGTAAATCCAAAAATTCCTATAGTACCTGTAAAGAGTTAATATTATGCTGCCACATCAGCAAGAGTTATAGCAAAAGCGATTCAAGGAGGGAGGGTCAACCAATCAGAATAAAGGCAGCATCCTCTTCAGATCCAGTTTTTCTCCTTAAGGGCTAGAAGCTCTAGTCAGTCTTATGTAGAATAAAAGCTAATTGAAAAAATCAGGTACGTATGTTTAGTGAACATCATACATAGTAACTGACATACCCCGCATATAATTAGAGACCCATTAACTATGGGTCACAATGGGGTAAACATATCAAGGGGGTAATATGAAGTTGTAACCTAGAAGAATGAACCAATTAGTCTTGGAAGAGAGGAGCTGGCTTTTGCTTCTTTATTAGGCACACACTCCTGATTTGGAGATGTGTCCTTTTCTTGCAAGAAAAGTAGATTCTCCATCCACTCTTGAGTTTTGTTTCATGATTGAGCCTGAGTTCCCAATGAGAGGGCTCAAGAGCTTTATTTCTTTTTTTTTATAAATTTTATTGTGCTATATAAGAAATTTATATATATATATATATATATATATATATATATATATATATATATATTTTTTTTTTTTTTTTTTAAAGATTTTTGCAAGGCAAATGGGGTTAAGTGGCTTGCCCAAGGCCACACAGCTAGGTAATTAGTGTCTGAGACCGGATTTGAACCCAGGTACTCCTGACTCCAAGGCCAGTGCTTTATCCACTACGCCACCTAGCAGCCCCAAGAGCTTTATTTCTAACATGACCTCTCCTGTATCTGTTTTCCAGGTACATTATTTTTCTAATGAATATTTCCCTTTCTTTCCTATTTTTTCATTCTTTTGATTTTGACTTATTTCTTCGTGTCTTATGAAGTGTTTGCATTTACATCCTCAGCATTTAACTAGGCCATTAGCATCACCCCCAGACTGTTGGCCCTGCTTCTTGACAAGTCCTATAATCATCAGAATAATTCATGTGAAGGGATGAGATACCTTCATCAATTGTTCAGCAACTGTCACACAGAGGACAAAAAGTTAAAGCAGTCAGTAGAACAAACAAGGCATCTTGAAGGAGATATAAGAGACAGCATGTACCAAGCTAGTCAGACCATCTGCCAACACTTGGGTCACTATCAACTGCATTCAATCATGTAGGGGAAAGCCCTTCCAACCACTGGTTCTACTTTCAGTCCAGACCCTGAGGTCATCATCCAGAGAGAGTCAATCTTGTATAGATGTAAGGACCACAGGACCAGTCACCTCAGCAAGTGAAGATTCAGAAACGTCTTGCCACCAAAAAACCTCATTATCAGAAGTGGATAAAGTTTTAGTAGTGTAAATAATGGAACTGCTAACTGGTACAACAGAGTCAGGAAAGTTCATCTTCCTTCGTTCAAATCTGGCTTTAGACATTTATTAGCTACTTTGCTTGAGTTTCTTCACCTGTAAAATGATCTGGAAAAAGTTCTGCAGTATCTTTGCCAAGAAAACCTCAAACAGGTTAATGTAAAGTCGGCAATGACTGAAAAAGGACTGAATAACAAGTGCAAATATGATTAAAGAAAATACATTACCATATGCTGCTTTGCTACTGTACCCTAATGAACAAGATCTTTCCATCGGGTTTGCAAGTGAAATCTCCCTTATGATCTGTCTCTACTAAAACAGCTAGTCTTACTTTTCTTTTTGTTATCACTAGCTTTGAACAAAATTATCAATATACTGGATATGCAAGAGATTGCAAATGAAGTCATCAAAGATATGTATGATGATTTAAAAAAAAAGACTGAGACTGAGCACATAGTAAAATGAAGTTGTAACTGATGTCATGTATGTGTTTCATTGTTGTCTTCATAACGTCAAGAGAAAAACCCTAATGATGAACTGACATTATGGACAAGAATATCTCAAGGAGGACAATTCTCATACGTTGGTGAGATCACTGCTTCACTGAAACACAGGAGTATTATTATAATTACTGACAACTTTGCTATAATTTTTCACCTTTTTTTCTGACTGGTTATGTAACTTCATCATTGTAGGAAATTTCCTCTACCAATGAAGAGGCAACAACTTAGAAAGTTGCCTAGGACACAGAGATAAAGTAACTTGTCTAGGACAACACAGCCAGTAATGGGCAAAGTAAGCAGAAATCTTAGGTCTTCCTGATTCTGAGTTATTTTTTTTGTGCTTAAATTATCCTGCCTTTCCCTTAGGTTTATTAGATCTACCTCTCTGAAGGTTTATTACATTAATTTATAATAATTTTATTTGAGTGGGCATACTTATCTCACTATAGATGAGGGAAGTAAGATCAGATAACTCTCCCAACTCATACAGCATCCTACTCACATTATGATTTCTAGGTTGTTTGGTAATATTTCAATGTCCTCTTTGATGGGGATTCATTCACCTTAGAAAGCCTAACTTCTTGGGGTAAGAAGCACTGCTCATTTAAAACTCAACCATTCTGCTTTCTACCAAAAACCAGATACCAATTTAAAGACAAAAGACCAAGATTTTTTCCTCCAATGAAAAGACTGATGATTAAGGGGGAAAATACTAATTCTATTTAATGAACTTCACTTTTATCCCCCAATACCCTGAGAGTGGTTTGTGGTTTTTGCTTTTTGAGTCAAGAAGAGGGCTTTGCTGCATTGCACAGGACACTTTCTTCCAAGTAAATCACATACTGCACCCAAGACTTCTTCATTCTACTCCTGAATGTGTTTAGTACTGTTGGCTTCTACTTTATGTGCTTCAGTTTTCAATTTATATGTGCTTCAGTTTTCAATGTACATAATTACCAATGTTTCTCATCTTCAATTTTGCTAATACTAGCAATAGGTTCTTCCATTTCAAAATCAGACCCATACTACCAATGTTATACTCAATTTTTTTCTTGCCAGTCCAAAGTCACATAGTTAGGTAATTATTAAGAGTCTGAAGATGGATTTGAACTCAGCTCCTCCTGAGTCCCAGGCTGGTGCTCTATTCACTGCATCATCTAGCTGTCCCATTAAGGTCTTTTAATCAGTTTACTATACTTATACATACATATATATACATATATACATATATATACACATATACATACATATATACACATATACATATATGTATATGTATATGTATACACACACACACACACTTTAATATGGAGACTAAGGATCTAAACCCAAGTGATACTTAAAACAAAAAGGCACCTTTAACACTTTACAGTGAGACTCAGAAATAGTTAGCCCATCATCCACTACTCAGCTGAAGCCACCTTCTCTCCTCCCTCCTTTAATCTGAAGACACATCATGCCACTCTTGTGCTATATTTATTAAGTCAACAGGATTTCTTGCAATGTGCCAGGTGTGGTGCTAATCACTGAGAATACAGAGAAAGCTGCAAGACAGCTCCTGCTCTCCAAGGGCTCAGTCTGGGTGAGAGAGCAAGGTTGGACAGACATAAAGTGCTTCCCAGAGGGAAGGTGCTGCTGAGGAGGGTTCTGGAAGGCTTCTCCAGGACACAGAATGCTAGCTAGGACTCCAAGGGAGCCAGAAAGTGGAGCTGGAGGAAGAAAGTGCCCTCCAGAGAAGGGGAATGGTAGGACAGATAAGAGAAATGTGAAGACAACAATGTCATGAACTACTTGATGCTGTGCAGAAGGGGTAAGATGTGGCTTTGTCAGAAGGGGCACGTCCTAGAGAAAGTTAAGTCTTAGGCTAGACAGTTGCCTTATACCCACTTTAATTATTTCTGCCACTCTAATGATCACTTTTGAGACCTTAAAAAATTTACCTTCTTTGAAAACAAAAGAAAAAATAAAACCTATTTCAAACACATTGATCAAACAAAACTAATTTCCACAATGATCATATCCAATAGAATACACACACTTACTTCTCTATCAGAAACTAGGCAACATATTTCATTATTAGTTGTCTGTTATCACATCTTGCCAATCAATGCTTGATCAAAAAATCATAAGTCTTTCAAAGTTGTTTACTTTTACAATCTTCTGACATATAATTTTTTCTGCATCAGTTAATGCAAGTCTTCTCAGGTTTCTTTCATCATTCCCCCAAAGCCTGCAGAGCTTGCTCTCTTTGCCATAAATATTTCCCTCTCCAGTCCCCTTCACTAAGTTGCCACAGTGAACTTAAAGTGAGGATTTACCCATGTTAACATACCCCCCATCACCACAAATAACTTCAGGGATCTCTTGATTACCTTCAGGGTCAAATATGAAATTCTCAGTTTGGTTTTTAAAGACTTTCATAGCCACTTCTCAAACAATAACCAAATTCCAGTGAATTCACCTCCCTGCAATTCCTCCAACAAAACACCCTATTCCTTGAATTTGGACATTTTTTACTCCCATGCACATCTTCATCTCTACCTCTTGACTTCCCTGAAGGGACCCATTTGCAAAGCCTTTTCTGTGAACTCCCAAAGAGCTGGGACAGTCTTTTGTCTTTGTCTATTTGTAATACTCAGCAAATAGGGGCTTAACCAATGATTTTTGACTAACAAACTTACATACCATTCTTGTTTAGTCATTCTCCAACTAATAGACACTTCCATTCTTTGCCACCTTAAAAGAAAACTATAAATATTTCCATACAGCCTTAAGTTAAACTTTGTTTTGCTTAGGTACAATTCTTCCTCCAATAAACAGCTTCTCTCCATAATGTAACACCCCAGTCCACTTACTCCTGGTCAGGCCCTGTTCCCAGACTCCTTAACTTCCTATGTTAATATAATTGGATCGGTATATTTGGTTGGATACAGTTCTAGTTTTGTTTGGAGCTTTCTATCTGTTTTGGGGAATAGCTTGGGAGTATAGCTCAATATGCCTCTTCCTGCTATCTTGGCTCATACTCCTGAACCTATCATCTAAAACAGCTCATTTACTTTTGAATAGTTCTAATTACTAGCAAATTTATCCTTACTTCAAAGCTCAAATCTTCATCTTTGCAAATTCTACCCAATGCACATAATTCTTTTAAGGCCAAGCAGAATAAGTGTAATAGCTCTCTTCCATAGGATAGCCATCCAAATGCTTAAAACACTTCTCTTCTACAGATGCAATTCAAGAGCCAACTACTACACAAAACCTAACCTGGTTCCCTCAACTATTAGTGCTTTTCCTTCTTTATCCTTTATTTATTCTGTATGTTGTTCTAATATATGCCTCCATATTTAAAAGTTTCTCCTATAATCATATAAGCTTCTTGATAGTAAAACTGTCTCATTACTATCTGTATTCCTACTGTATACTGTATACCTGTCATATACACTATCTAAAATAAGTCTGGTACATAGGAGGTACTTAATAAATACTTGTTGACTGGTAGAGTTGTTAAACGTCCCTAATTTCTTCTATGAGTCTTCATATGGCATACTGGTTACCCTTCCTTTGGATACTTTTGAACTCAGTAAAATGTAATCCCTAGTATTGAATATAATTTTCTAGATATAGTCTAACCAAGGTAAAAATACAAAAGTACCATCATCAGCATAGATCACAAGTCATTTTTTTTGCTGCTTTTTACACCACTGACTGATAAGATCTTTTAAGTCCACTAAAAAACTTAATTTATTTGCAGACAAAGGACCACTTAACCATGGCTTCCCCAGCTTATATTTTATTTTTTGGTTTTTGCAAGGCAATAGGGTTAAGTAACTTGTTCAAAGTAATCTGTTCAAGGCATCTAGGTAAGTATTAAGTGACTGAGGCTGGATTTGGGGTTCCCCTGACTCCAGGGCCGGTGCACTATCTATTGCACCACCTAGCTTGAATTTTTGACATTAATTTCAAAAAATTCAACTATGGAGTTTTATATTTATTCCCATTAAATTACATTTCATTAAAGCTAAACTAGATTCTGGTCTATTGAGGTTTTTATAAATCTTGAGTCTGTCATTCAATGCTTTATTAGCTCTTCCAATTTTGTGTTATCTGCAAACCTGTACAAATGTCTTCTTTATGTGTTTATTCAAATTATCTATAAAAAGAGTATTATAACATTCCACAATAGATTTCCTTTCAGGCAGACATCAGGTCCAGCCATTCAACTAATTATGAAACCATTTAACTATCGTATTATCTAGTACACTCCATCTTTTCCAAAAGAATAACATGAAAAGGAGAGCTAAATGACTTGCTAAAACAATAATTACAGCAACAGCTAATATTTACATTGCTACTAAATGTGGCAAACAACTTTTTATAAAATGCTAACTCATTTGATCTGGATAAAATATATATATATATATATATATATATATATATATGATTGAAAAATATAAGAACTTAAATCAATTCATGATCAATTTAACTGCAGAGGAACAAGGACATGAATATAAGAACTTAGTTCAAGGTTCATCCTCTTTAACCACTCATCTCCAGAACATTCTTGGTGAATATGGAATGACTGCATCAATAAATATTACAAATATAACCTTGGAGAACTCAGACATTTTTTTCCATTTCATCATGCTGCCTCCTTGATGTAAGACTAGGCTACCAAGCAGTCACTGAGCATAATTCCTTTTTATCAACTGCTGGATACATCTTTCCCTTGTCACTCTCCAGTGAAATTAAAATCTCTTATGTATATAACTTTATATGAAGTCTCATGAAGCATGTGAATATATAACAGAAGTCATTTGGGTTAACATATTAAGGATATCAAGAATATGCTACCAACAAACCACCATATACACAGTTTGGGATTAGGGGAACACTTCACATAACACACTAACAGAAATCAAAGAGATAAGCATTAAAAGAATTAAATTTGCTTTAAAAAGAAATACAAGGGAAAGGTTGATTCAAAGACATCAAAACTTTCAACCTTTTAAAAAAGTCATTTTGAGAGGTAATAAATTCATTCCCATCATGCTGCCACTGTCCAAACTATTCCCTTAATTAAATTAGGCCACTGGCACAACTATCTTGGCCAGATACTAAGAAGTGTAACAAATTGGGTCCATAACTGACCAGGAAAACAAGAGAAGACAAGATCACTTGGAAAACTGCACTGCTTTGGGGAAGCTGTTCCCTAATTATGGGGTGACGAAGACCCCTACTCAAATTGACTATTCAGAGGCTTCTCAAAGTTCAGAGCAGAGTGTCATTTTTATTAGAATCTTGCAAGAAGCAGGCAGTCCCTCCCCAGGCACAAAGGAGACACCCAGGGTTGGAGACCACCTAACAAGCGTTAGCAGCAAAGCTTTATAGGTAAAAACCACACACCCCCATTCCTGTTGACTTCTAAATGATTTGGTTTGAACCTTGCAATAGTGTGGGGGATTTTTGTGGTTGCAACCACTGCAGCCATGACACCTGCTCTCAGGAGCCAGTTTTTAGAAACTTAGGCTCCCTGACCTACTTTTGGGGATTGTTCTTTCAGAGTTGTTCTATGCTGAAAATCATGGGACATGCACCCTTGAGCATCTATCTCCTTGCAGATGAAACCAAAGGCAATAGAAATGTAGGATTTAGCATGTTATTAATGATGACAAATGTCAAAGGTAACCTAAAAGTTATTACCCAGGGTTCAGTAATTCAACAACAATGTGAAACCAGACAGTCCATGTGTTGATGCCTGTGTAAAAGGCCTAGATGAAGTCCGTGGGTACATTCAATCAATCCTCTATAAAGGATTTCTTTATGAATATAGACAAAAATTAGAGAACTATAAGGCACAGAAGGAGTTGTACTGGTGGACACTGCACCCACATTAATAAGAGCATAGCTCTATTAAAGAATTTTAGTATATTTCCCTTATATTAAGACAAAAATTTATCTCTAATCCCCATCAGAACTGGGGATTATAATCCCTCCCTCTTTCACCTCCACCTTTAAATCCCCTCTTCTCCAGGTAAATTCCTGATTCCTTTAACTCATCTAAACACAGAATGGCTTCTAGTTCTAATAACAAACTCATTACCATCCTTTGGACATACTCCACACCTGTCACTCCTAACAAGTGAGCTTCGTGTATATATGGGTCTTAGTCTAATCACTGGGGAGTACATTGAGATCATAACTTCCTTTGATTTGTACATTATGTATCTATTCATGAAACATAGAATGCTATCTTTTTAGATGTATCATATCACTGACTTAGAATTCCTTAATCACTAAAATTCTATTTTTTTCACATCATTTGAGACTAGTGATTTTTCTCCTTACTCCAGACTCACATAATTTTCTAAATTAAAATGTAATCCAAATTCATTTTTACTGAGGTTTTAAAATTAAACTGAAAATTTCATTTTAATAGATTCATTCCCTCAAACCTATCAAAGAACTTTTGAGAGTACTTAGAGAACAAAAGCACAAAAATAAATGTAAATACAAACACCTACTATTTTCAATGCTTTTTTTGATTTTTGCAAGACCATGGGGTTAAGCGATTTGCCCAAGGTCACACAACTAGGTAATTATTAAGTGACTGAGACTGGATTTGAACTCAGGTCCTCCTGACTCCAAGACAGGTACTCTACTCAACTGTGCCACCTAGCTGTTCCCAACTTAGCACAATGGAATTTTGAAGACAATGTATTTAAGGGAAAAGTAAAATGTTTATTTCTAAAAAGCCCCTTAAAATTTTAATTGATATATTAGATTAATTGACATAGATTAGATTATATTATACTAGATAAATTATATAAATTAATCTGGCAGAGTACTCATTTTTTTACTAAAACATTCTTACAATTATTTCAATCATTACAATTTTAGAGTTATTCTCATACAGGTCCTGTTTCCACTTAATTTTTTGTCACTATTGTAAAAATAAGTTTCTTTCTTTAAAAAAGTTTCAACTTTATAAGAATGTACATGATTTTTTGGAGTGAATGTTATATTCAGGACTTTGATGAATTCCATTCGTATTTTGGTTGAAGTGGTTGGATTTTTTTATTTTTCTAGATAGTTTTCTTTCTTTTCTCTCTCTCTCTCTCTGATATAACCTAAAAGCATTCCACTTTTATGGTTTATATGTTTACTATGTTGATATAGCTAATGTTGTAAAATTAGTTACTCTGGTCTCTAGTGATCCAGATGACAAGAGTATCCTGCAAACTCTTATTCTAGATATGTATAGACATTCTAGTTCTACTGCAGCTTCCTCCTTTTTAAAAGCCAATACACTAATGTTTAGATTTTTCACTCACAATCAGAAATCCAAATGCCAGTCTCTAGGTGAGAGTGGGGAATGAATCTGTACATAAAATGGGGCTTCAACACACTCACTTACTTTGCTTTAAAGTAAATGAAAGTTTAGAAAGACTGAAACACAACATTTCTGTTTTTATAATGGCAATAATACATTTAAAAAATTAGATCCAGGTTCAACTTACTATTTGGTGGTCCTGTTGCTTGGTATGGTGGATAAGATGCTGAAATAGTAGGACGTGAAAACACTGGAGGCTCCTCTCCAAACACCACAATCATTACTTGAATCAAACCCAGTAAGTCAGACTGTGGCTAAAGAGAAAACAAGTAAATGTTCTATTTAATACAAAAAAGCAGTATTTCATCAATGACAATAAAAAGAACTCATATTTATAAAGCTTTTTAAAGTTTAAGGAAGTGTATTCCTTAAGATACTCAGAGAAGGCAATTAAGACAAAAATGGTTAACGCCATGGGACATATGAAGGAACTAAAAATAAGTTGGATTTTACCCTTGGTCACAAAACTAAGAACTATCAAAACCAAGTTTATAATTCTTTTACCACACTACTTTTTTCCTGATAAATGCTAGTTTCATTTGCATGACCGCAGTTTCATAAATTCTATCCTTTTTAATATGCCACTTGGGTGTTCCAATAAAGAAGCAAAGCAAACATTCAAAAAAGTTCAACAGTGAAACAGTTCTTACCAGTCCATATAACAATCTTAATTCTCACCCTTCTAAATCTTTATTCAGGTTATCCAAAATTTTCAGAAATAATCTCTCTTCTTTGTTTTAACAAATCAAAGACTTTCCCTTTAAATAATAAACTCCATGTCAAATAACTTTAATTTACTAATACAATTTTGGACCCATCTCACCTTAACTTAATCCTCCACTCACTCTTGTAATTGCTTTATTTATCTGTACGTTTATGCTATTTCTTAACCTTAGGTTTCTTTAAGTTCTTTGAGGGAAGAAAATGAATTTATTAATAGTATCTCAAGTCAGACTTAATTTCACCTGGTTTCTCAAGTATATTCACATTTGACTTTTTTTTTAATAAAAAAATTTAAGGCAGTGGGGTTAAGAGTGACTTGCCCAAGGGTCACACAATTAGGCAATTATTAAAAGTGTCTGAGGTCAGATCTGCACTCAGTTAGGTCCTCCTGACTCCAGGGCTGATGCTGTCCACTGCGCCACCTACCTGCCCCTACTTGACTATTTTTTCTTTGTCAAAACTATTTTTTAACATTAATCTTTTAAAATTTTGAGTTCCAAATTCCCTCCCTTCCTCCCTTTCCCTGCACTGAGAAGACAAATTAGCAGTTATATTAAACATTTCCATATTAGTCCCACCTCCCCCCCTCAAATAAGAAAAACATAAAGTATGCTTTGATTTGCATTCAGATTCTAGCAATTCTTTCTCTGGAGGTGGATAGCATTTTTCATCATGAATCCTTTCGAAGTGTCTAAGATTGTTATATTTCAAAGAATAGCTAAATCATCCACAATATTGTTGTTACTACAATGTTCTCCCAATTCTGCTCAGTTCACGCAAGTTTTTCTACACTTTTCAGAAGTATCATATTTCTTAGAGCACAATATTTCATCACAGTCATATCTACACAGCCGTGTGGCCTTGGGCAAGCCACTTAACCTCATTGCCTTTCAAAAAAAAAACCCTAAAATTTTTTTTTATTTCCTAATTTAATCATTCCTAAATGGATAGTCATACCTTCAATTTCCTACATTTTCCTTTTTTGTCACATTAGTCAATCTGGTATTGACTGAGGTATCCTCAGAGTTGTTTGATTTGCCTAATGTTCCTGCCTGTATCTTTGAAAAATTTTCAACCAAGCTTTGAAGTTAATGAAGGTTTTATGCTCTGGGGAGAAATTTCTAGAGTGGTTTCAAACAGTAGAATTAGAAGGTGTGAGAATTAGGATTGTTATGTGGACTGGTAAGAACAATACTGTTACACTGTTGATTAAAGTATGTGATCAAAATTTAAATTAAGATTTTTATTTCCTGGAGCAGCTAGGTGTCAAAGCGGATAGAGTCCAGAAGTCAGAAGTACCTGAGTTCAAATCCTGCCTTAAGACACTTAATAAATACCTAGCTGTTTTGACCTTGGGGCAAGCCACTTAATTTCATTGCCTTTCAAAACAAACAACAAAAAAAAAATCTAAAAAAATTTTTTTATTTCCTAAACCTATGACTAAAAGCTCTTCTCAATGTTTATAATCAGTCATTATTATGCTTTTTTTCCTAAGAGTTATTCAAGTGTGATAGAAAATTGATCATGGTCTGTTCTGAAATATAAAGGTAAAACATTAAGATTTGTAATATGGTTTTTATGATAGAAGGAATCCATTCTGAACCAATACTTCAAAGCTTTGCACACCTCAATAAATATTCAGGTATGTATAAGTTCTATGTAACATATAAAAACCCAAAGCCAAAATTATATAGAACTGTTTTAAACATGTACAACTGGTCATTTATTTGATTTGTTCTGATTTCTCAACTTTCAAAGAGAAATAGCATACTATTAAATTGAACCAGTATTCCTAGAATTCCTAGAAAGAAAAAAAATCCATTTTTAAGATGAATACAGACTGTATAAAATATTTAGCTGCTTATCTAAGCAAGACAAAACAAATAGGAACTGCAACTACAACACATTATTCAGTTCTTTTTCCAGCTGGAATTAAGGCAGGCATAGAAGAAAAGAAAAAGCTACCATCTGTTCCAGAATCTCTCTTGAAAAAGTGAAAGACTTTTGTAATACTGACAGCCAAATACCTAAAGATGACTATAAAAAGGCTCCATAAAAGTTAATCTATGAAAAAACTAAAGCCTACCATAAGGAATACAAACAGGGAAGACCAGATTAACAGGCTTATTAGAAGAATGAACTAAAGGTCTTTACCATGCTTATTTTTCTAGTGATCTGTTAATAAAAATTCCTATGATGAAAAATAAACAAAAATCATTCTTCACAGAAAATGCAAACTTAAGTAAACTGGAGAACAACTGTTCATGGGTAGGCCAAGTTGATAATAAAAATGATTATATCTAAGGTATGTATTTATTGCCATCCCTTTTTATTTATTTAGTGTCATTCCTTTAATGTATCAAAGATTTACTTTATAGAATTGATGGAAAAAACCCATCCAGAGTAAAAAAAAAAAAACCAAAAAAAACCCAGCCTCACATCAAGGATCTCAAGGGATTAAGGGGTCCCAAAAGCCTATATCTAAAACTACATACAACATGTTGTACAGTATTAGATTTAAAAATAGACAGCTTTATCAGCAGAACAGATTTAGGTACACAACACACAGAAGCAAATGAACTTGGTGTCAGATCCTATCAACTAGGTTAAGAATTCACCACTTGACCCCCCCCCCAAACCCCCAAACCAAAAAATCTGGAAAAACTGGACAGCAGCCTGAAAAAAATGAAATTTGGACAATGCCTCACATCATATTGGCAAGATTCATATGGAAATGTGTCAAAGAGGTAAAAAGTCACATCATTTGATGAAGAAATTACCACCTTTTTAAGAGTTCATAGTTGTTTTTTTGCCCTTTGTTCTCAAAGAAGATCATGACATCAGGAAGGTGATGCCATGATAAGCAAGAGAAATGGGTTTATTAAGTGAGCAAGTCACCAGCCTCATTTTCTCCTCTGGAGCCATCCAGTGGCAAGATATGGATGGGGAAGACTGGAGAAGGCTCTGGATGTAGTGATAGATCTTGGCCTTTTTAAGTTTGACTGAGGCAACACCCACTGGTTAAGGCAGGTAAAGAAGAAATGAAGCAAAGAATGACCTCTTTTGCAAAGGTCACCAAAAAAATAAATAAAACAGGAGATCAATCTAGGAGGGTTTCTGGTCAAAATAGAGACAATTGCTATTTACATTCACTTTGAGTTAGAAAGGGCCCAAACAATGTCCAAATGGAATTGATCTGGCACCTATTGTTGGCTAATCAATGGTCACCCCGACAGACAGGATGATGGGGGGGGGGGGGGGGGAAGAAACGGACTTTGCAACAAGTATATACAGCAACAAGGTATAATATTACAAATATAAAGGTCTCATTTTCCAAGTCATAGAAAAAAACATTCTAATTTATGAGAACAAATTCAGGATATCTATAATTATGTTAAAAAATTTCAAATCACTAAAAATACAAAAAATACAAATTAAAACACTTGGAGGTAGCAGGTCTCAAATGAACAGGCACATGGATGCATATATGCCCAGTTATTCTTGAAAGTCATTTTAATGCAGATAATTATGAATATAGAAAAATTATAACCAGAAACAAATTCTTTTAATGCTGTTAAATCTGGGAATCTTAAGGGTATGGAAGGCTCTTTGCTCTACTGACTCCTACTGTTTCACTGTTTTATGTAAAATTATTCCCAAACCCCAGCCTTCAATCTTCTATACCTGCTTTTGGTCACAAGGGGAAGATTTCTCCTTTTTGCCCTCAGTGCCCAGATAAGGGAACAATACTATAAAAACTAAATCGGACCTCTGGCTCAAGCTGGTTCTCTCTCTCTCTCTGATTATCTTTATCTCCTTCTGTCTCAGTCTCTACCAAGCAACTGTAAACTGTACCTAGCCTTTTGTTAACCACCCTATTCTAAAGTGTTTGTTGATCTTTATGGAGGAAGAAAAGTTTTTTTAACCAGTTTGCTATATTTTATAATAAAATCCTGAGCAGTTTAAAACTTCCCAGACAAAAGGCAAATTCCTTAGTCTTTCCTTACCTGGCTACCTCAAATCCCAGTGGCAACAATTTGATCTAGTGATACCACTACCAGGTATATACCACAAAAAAGAGATCAAAGAGAAAATATATAGAGAACTAAATAGTTATAGCAGCCTTTCTTTCTAAGAAACTAAAATCTAAGAGGGTAATAACCAATTATGGAATGGCTAAGTTATGGTATATGAATGTAATATAATACTAATGTGCTATTAAAAAAAAGAAAACAGGAGGTTTCAAAATATCTTCAGAAGATTTTTAAGCACTGATGATGATCTGGGACTTCAGCAGCATTCATGGTATTAAGATCTTGTTTTAGCAAACACTAAGACATCAAAACTGTGATAGATTTTATATTTTGGGGCTAACAGATCACTATGAACAGCAATTAAAATACTGAAATTAAAAGATACCTGTTCCTTGGAAGGAAAGATATGGAAAATCTGGACAACATACTAAAAAGGGACATCTCTTTGCCAATAAGGGTCTATATAGTCAATGCTATGATTTTTTTTTAGAAGCACATGAACTATAAGGAAAGTCGAGTACTCTAGGTTTGATGATTTCAAATTGTGTACTAGAGAAGACTTGAGAGTCCCATGGAAAGCAAGGAGGTCGAATCAATACCTAAAAGAAATTAGTGCAGGCTATTCACTGGAAAGTCAAATATTGAAGCTACAATAATGAGAAGATGGGATTCATTGGAAAAGTCTAATGTTGGGAAAGAGTAGAGACAAGAGGAAAGGGCATGACGGGATGAAATGGAAAGACAGAACATCTTGGAAACAATGAACATGAATCTGGAAACACTTTGAGAGATAGTGGAGGATAGAAGTTTGCTATGGTCAATGGAGTCACAAAGATAAATGACTGAACAACAAGATAACAATTCTAAGCTCAGTCTAACATTAAGTTCTTTGTTTTTCATTTACTTGTTCTGTTCTGTCAATACTCTCAACCACAAAAAGTAACCTTTTGTTTTGGGTTAGATCTTGTCTTGGCCATCTATAGCCCATGCTATCAAGCTAATTTTACTCTCTGGATTCTACAGCTTTTGAAATAAAAAATACAGTGAGGATTATAGTTATATTTAAATCTGAACAAAATATAGTTCTAGACCAGTAGAATCCTCACTTTCTTAGTTTTTTCCTCCCACAGACCCTTTTAGAGATTTTACATATACTCCCCATGTTTCAAGTATAGTAAATGAAATGCTGGCCAAAGAAAGCTCCCTGCTTTGTAAGCCCTTGGTCTCCTTTCTCCTTACTCTAGAGGAACTGCAGCTCCTTTCTCCACCTTCAGCTCTCCATGTATTGGTTTTGCTCTCACAATCCAGGGGCTCTAGATAGTGATCACATCTGTACGAATATAGTTAGATGCACAACAATGTTACAAATTTGATTCTAAACTGAAACTTAGCATAACTTTCTAACTTTAGAGCCTAGGTGGTCAAAATGAGCTTAGTTAAAAAAAACCCTCTAAATTTCTACTGTTTCCCAATCCATTTCTACTTACAAGCTACCAGATTAATTTTCCTGCTTACATTACACCACTACAATGATTAAAAAATTTCAATGGTTTCTCACTACCCATAGCATCCAAGGCTCTTTTGCTTATCTGGTCCTCAACCTGTTTTATCATTCTTAGCCTCAATCATTCCCCTACACAACCTCTTGACCCTGACCAGGATTAAACTATACACTACAAACTAAAAAACTATAAACTAAACACATTGTCTGCATCTTCTTTCTGCCTTCATCCCTTGCAATTTCTGTCTAAAATGCCTTTTTATACTATCTGAAAACTACCCATCTTTAAGTCTGGAACAAATTAGACTTCCCTCTAGAAAGCACTTCCCTATTCACCAGAACCCATAGTGATTTCTCCCTACTCAATATAGAATATTCTTGGGAGGGGAGAAGATCTAGGAAATATGGAATACTCCTGAGTTGGAACAAAATATTTTCCTGTTCTAAATTGTTTTGCATATAACACTTGTTAAATTTATAAATGTGAAATTCAATATTACAAGGGAAATGTCCCCTAGTATCTTGAGTGGACCCCATAGTGATTATGAGAAATCATGGGAAAGAGTTGCTTGAGTTGAAAAAACACACCTGGCAAGAGGGCAGAGAGAAGACAGGCTCTAACGACCTGAATCTTCATCTCATCAGACTTGGCTTAAAGTTAACTTACACTCAGTTAAGTAACTTATCTTACCTTTCAAGTATTAAAAGGGGAAAAGGGGGGGACGATGAGGAGGGGCAGAAAAAAAAGGGAAACTAACAGAAGGGAAGAAGGGGGAAAGGGAAAGAAATGGGAGGGGGATTGATATAGGAGGGCAAGCACACTAAAGGTGGTATTCAGAAACAAAACAGTAAGGAATATGGATAAAGGGGAAAATGAGGAAAAATACAAACAGAGGGAAGATAGCATAGAGGACAATAAAGAGTTAATAATTATAACTTTGAATGTGAATGGATGAACTCTCCCTTAAAGCGAATAGCAGAGTAGATTAAAAACCAGAATCCTACATTATGCTCCTTATAGGGAACTCATTTGAAGCAGACAGATACATATAGAATAAAGGTAAAAGACTAGAACAAAATATATTTTACTTGAGTTGAAGTGCAAGAAGCAGTGGTAGCAATTCTTATCTCAGACAGTGTTAAAAGAGAGAAGGAAGGAAACTATATCCTCCTAAATGGTACCACAGACAATAAAGTAACTTCATTTCTATACATGCATGCATCCAATGGTATAGCATCTAAATTTATAGAGAAGTTGAAAGAGCTACAGGAAGACAGTAAAATTCTACTAGTGGGAGACCTCAACCTGAGGCTCTCAGATTTAGATAAATCTAATCATAAAATAAACATGAGGAAGCGAAGGATGTAAATAGATTGTTAGAAAATTTAGATATGATAAAAGTTATGGAGGAAACTGAATGGGGATAGAAAGGAATATACTTTTTCCTGCAGTACATGGCACACAAAAACTGACCACGTACCAGTGCATAAAAACCTAATGATCAATTGCAGAAGGGCAGAAATAGTGAATATATCTTTTTCAGATCATAATGCAATAAGAATCATATGCAATATTGGACCAGAGAGATACAGACCCAGAACTAATTGGAAACTAAATAATCTCATTTTAAAGAATGAGTGGGTCAAGCAACAAATTATAGAAAAAATTAATTATTTCATCCTAATAGCAATAATGAAAAAACATACCAAAACTTAAGGGATACACTCAAGGCGACTGTCAGGGGATATATTACATCTTTAAATGCTTACATGAAAAACTTAGAGAAAGAGGAAACCAATGAACTAAATATGCAACTAAAAAATTAGAGAAGGAACAAATTAAACCCCCCTAATTAAATACCAAATTAGAAATTCTAAAAATTAAAGGAAAAATTAAGAAAATTGAAAGAAAGAAAACTATTGAATTAATAAAATCAAGAGCTGGTTTTATGAAAAGACCAATAAAATTGATAAACCTCTGATCAATTTGATTAAAAAAAAGAAGAAAACCAAATTGCTAGTATCACAAATGAAAAAGGTGAACTCACCTCCAATGAAGAAATTAAAGTAATAATTTGGAATTATTTTGCCCAACTCTATGCCAATAAATTTGACAATCAAGGTGAAAAGGATGAACATTTACAAAAATTTAAGTTGCCCAGATTAAATGAAGAGGAAATTAACAACCTAAATAACTTTATCTCAGAAAAAGAAATTCAACAAGCCATTATTAAGCTCCTTAAGAAAAAATCTCCAGATGGATTCACAAGTGAATTCTTTCAAACATTTAAGGAACAATTGGTTTCAATGCTATATAAACTCTTTGGGAAAATAGGTGAAGACAGAACTCTACCTAACTCTTTCTATGACACTAATATGATGCTGATGCCTAAAGCAGGAAGAGTTAAAACAGAAAGAAAATTATAGACCTATCTCCCTGATGAATACAGATGCAAAAATCTTAAATAAAATCTTAGCAAAATGATTACAAGTTATCACTAGGATAATACACTATGACCAGGTAGGATTCATTCCAGGAATGCAGGATTGGTTCAATATTAGGAAAACTGTTAGTATAATTAATTATATCAATAACAAACCTACCAGAAATCATGATTATATCAATAGATGCTGAAAAAGCTTTTGACAGAATACAGCCCCATTCCTACTAAAAACACTAGAGAGTATAGGAATAAATGGATTGTTCCTTAGAATAATAAGCAGAATCTACCTGAAACCATCAACAAGTATTATATGCAATGGGGATAGGCTAGAGGCATTTCCAATAAGATCAGGGGTGAAACAAGGGTGCCCATTATCACCTATACTATTCAATATTGTATTAGAAATGTCAGCTTCAGCAATAAGAGAAGAAAAAGAAATTGAAGGAATTAGAATTGGGAAGGAAGAGACAAAACTCTCACTCTTTGCAGATGACATGATAGTACACCTAGAGAATTCCCCAAAAATCATCTAAAAAAACTACTACAAATAATTAGCAACTTTAGTAAAGTCGCAGGATATAAAATAAACCCTCACAAATCCTTAACATTTCTATATATGACTAGCAAGAAACACAGAAAGAGCTACAAAGAGAAATCCCATTCAAAGTAACTTCAGACAAAATAAAATACCTGGGAGTCTTACCTGCCAAGGCAAACTCAGAAACTTTTTGAAAACAATTACAAAACACTTCTCATACAAATAAAATCAGATTTAAATAACTGGGCAAATATCAACTGCTCACAGATAGGCTGAGCTAATATAATAAAAATAACAATTCTACCAAAACTAAACTACCTGTTTAATGCCCTACCAATCAAAATTCCAAAAAAATCACTTTAATGAGTTAGGAAGAATTGTAAGCAAATTATATGGAGAAATAAAAAGTCAAGAATTTCCAGGGATTCAATGACAAAAAGGGCAAAAGAAGGTGGCTTAGCCTTACCAGATCTAAAATTATATTATAAAGCATCCTTCCTCAAAACTGTCTGGTATTGGCTAAGAAATGGAGTCGTGGATCACTGGAATAGACTAGGTGCAATAGCAGGAAATGATTATAGTAATCTGCTGTTTGATAAACCTAAAGAGTCCAGCTATTGGGATAAAAACTCTCTCTTCGATAAAAACTGCTGGGAAAATTGGAAATTAGTATGGAAGAAACTTAGATTAGGCCAACACCTCATACCTTATACCAAGATAAGATCAAAATGGATACAGGATTTAGACATAAAAAAACATTATAAGCAAACTGTAAGATCAAGGAGTAGTTTACCTGTCAGATCTATGGAAAGGGAAGCAGTTTATGACCAAGGAAGAGATGGAGAACATCATTACAAAGTAATACAATATTAAATACAATATTAAAAAGCTTTTGAACAGACAAAACCACTGTAACCAAGATAAAAAGAAATGTAGTAAATTGGGAAACAATTTTTGCAACTAGTATTTCTGATAAAGGATGCATTTCTTTTTTTTATTTCTAAAATATACAGAGAACTGAGTCAAATTTTCAAAAAAATAAGCCATTCCCCAATTGACAAACGGTCAAAGGATATGCAAAGACAATTTACAGATGAGGAAATCAAAGTGATCCCATTGTTAAATGAAAAAACTGCTCTAAATCATTACTTTAAGAAATGCAAATTAAAGCATCTCTGAGGTACCCCTCGGATCTCTCAGACTGGCCAATATGACCTGACCAGAAAGGACAATGATCAATGTTGGAAGGGATGTGGGAAATCTGGGACACTAATACATTGTTAGTAGAGCTGTGAACTCATCCAACCTTTCTGGAGAGCATTTTGGAATTACACTCAAAGGCAACAAAAATGTGCATAGTATTTGATCCAGCAATACCACTATACTTCAGGTCTACACCTTGAAGAGATTATGAAAAAGGGTAAAACATCACTTGCACAAAAATATTCACAGCAGCCCTGTTTGTGGTGGTAAAGAATTGGAAATTAAGCAAATGTCCTTCAATTGGGAAATGGCTTAACAAACTGGTATATGTATGTCATGGAACACTATTGTTCTATTAGAAATCAGGAGGCATGGAAATTCAGGGAAGCCTGGAAGGATATGCATGAACTGATGCTGAGCAAGATGAGCAGAACCAGAAGTACACTGTACATCCTAACAGCAACATAGGGGTGCTGATCAACCTCAATGGACTTGCTCATTCCATCAGTGCAACAATCAGGGTCAACTCTGGGCTATCTGTGATGGAAAATACCATCTGTATCCAGAGAAAGAATTGTGGAATTTGAACAAAAACCAATTTATTACCTTCAATTTTTGGGAAAAAAAACTGTTAAAAACTGTTATCTTATGTAATTTTGCTATCTCTTATACTTTATTTTTCTTCTTTAAAGATATGATTTCTCTCTCATCACATTCAACTTAGATCAATGTATACCATGGAAACAATGTAAAGACTAAAAGACTGCCTTCTGTGGGGGTGAGGAGAGGGAAGCAAGATTAGGGGGGATAATATAAAACTCAAAACAAATATGTTGAGGAAATTAAAAAAAAAAACCACACCTAGTTTGAGGATGTCTCTGAAGGGAATTTCCATATCTCAGATGAAAGATCCATAAAGCTCCTATTTAAATTACAATACCAAGGTTTCAGAAAATAAAGTCTATATGTGTGTGTTATTACTGAAGTAGATTACAAATTTCTTAAAGTCAAGGACTGCCTTATACCTTTTTTATATATTCTGAAATATCCTGAACATAGCAGTTGCTCATTAAATATCTGTTGCTTACTCTAAAGGGAAAAAACCTAGAACCCCAATTAAAAATTAGAATCAGTATAAAGGTCATATACTTACATGCTTCCATTCATGTAAATAAGGAAGATAGATCTTTCCGTTTGCATCAACATGCTTCCCTGTTTTAATGGTCATTGAACTAGTAGGCTTAACAAAACAGATAGGGGGATTATATGGATATGTGTCCAGCAGCCACAGGCATATTGGGATATTGTATATGTTACCTAAAAGGGAAAAGTGAGACTTCAATTATTCTATTTTTAGATCTTTCAATTTACCCTAACAGATAAATAACTGCAATAAAATAGCACAAAGTCAAACTAAAACAAAGACACAAAAATAGTGCATTTTTTGAAATGATGGAGAATCTTTAAGGATCACATACCAATCTCTTCCTTTAAAAGAGGAAATTGAGGCTTAAAGACATCATAATAAATGATTTGGAAAAGGTAACAGACTTAAAAAGTAGTAAAGTTAAGCTGTAAATTCAAAAGAGTTCAAGCCAAGAGTACTTCCTACTATTGCAAATCTACCAATCAGTCTATTTCCTTGGTTTCAGAATCATATTTTAAAAGTTTCTCAAGTTTTTAGTCTACAGAACACTTCAATAGGATAAAAGGGAGATGATATATTTTTATACAATCTATTCTGTGTTATCTAACTCTTGTTATTTCAAAACTTAAAGACAGTAGAGGCTAGGAGACATAAAAGGAAAAATAATATGAAATGAATATGAAATGACAGGTCTAGTGCTGAAAGAGACCTCAGAAGCTATCCAGTCCAACCTCCTCCTTATAGATAAGGAATCCGAAGTCTAAAAAAAGGTTAAGTGGCTTCCTCAAATTATCACATAGCTAATGTGGAAAGTGCAATTTGAACCCAGCTCCTCTGACACCAAAACCAGTTCTTTCCACTGGGCCAAGTTTCTCCTAAAAACAAAGAGAAGCAGTTGACGAGATTGAGTCATCTGACTATTAAGTTTCTAAAGCCTCATCCACAGCCAGATGATGGGACCTCAAATTGTCAATTAAATATTGTTAACTGCTTAAAAAAAGGCATTTAACAGTATCTCAGTGTAGCTGACATTTCTAGCAGTACAATTATTTAGAATTAAAAATTAATGACTTTACTCATATCAGTAGTTTTAATGTAATGGCATTAATTTGTTGAACAGAAACCATACCATTCTAACAAGTAAATTCTACCAAGTACAGTTGTATGAATGCATAACTAAATGTCCTATCACTATTAAAGTCACTCAGAGGTTAAGGTCTATATAATTTATATTTATTTTTCAGACAAGAAATCACAATCCATTAACAAGTACAGGTAAGTTGTTATTAAATATACAAAATAAATTGGTGATGCTTCAATGTATATGCCAGTCAGTCAAGTCAAGCATTTATTAAGCATTACTTGGTGCCAAATACTGTGCTAAGCACTGTGGATAAAAGACAGGCAAAACATAGTCCCTGCTCTAAAGCTAACATTCTAATGAGAAAATATTCAAATAACTGTATCAATAGGCTATATGCAGGGTTAAATAGGAAGAAATCTTAGAAAGGGAGAAGGGTGCATCAGGAAAATCTGTAAAGTTGAGATTTAAGCTGAGTCCTGAAAGTAGCCAGGAAAACCAAGAAGCAGAGGGAAAGGAGCAGAACATTCTAGGTAGTTTTACTAGATCACAGAGTGCATGGAGGGAGTGAAGTCTAACAACAGAAGGGGAAAGATTGTAATGGTAATTAAGTGACAAAGAGAGGATTTTATACTTGATTTACAGCTATGAAGGAGTTACTAGAGTTTATTGAATGAGCTTAACATGTTCAGACAGATCAGGTTCTATGAAAATCAATTTGAGCAAACTGCCTTTTGGAATAAGTAATGCTCACCACTTCTGGTTACGCAGGCACAAAGCAGAGAGGATTCTCCCTAGATTTGAGGTTAGACTGATCCTTTTAATTTTTTTTTATTGTGATTTGTTTAGTAACTTCAACCTTAAAATGTAATTTCAAATAATGCTTGAAATTATCTATTAAAAAAACACTTTGGTAGCTAAGTAGAGGATGAACTGGAGTAAAAAAAGATGTCACCAACCAGGAAGTCCAGTTGAGAGGTGACAAGGACCTGTATTAGGGCAATGGTCATGTGAGTAGAACAAAAGGGATGTCTAAGAGAGATCCTGAGAAAGAAGAAACAAGAAGACTTCATCAACAGATGGGCTGTGGAGGTGGGGGAAGAGAGGATGATGACACCAAGGTTGCAAGTTGAGGTGATGTGACAAGGAGGGAGGTGTGTCCTTAACAGTAACAGGAGAGCTGGGCTGAGAAGAAGATAGAGGGGAATGAGTCTGGTTTGGAGAGGTTAACAAGAAGTCTATGAGATGCAGCTTCAGATGTCTAATTCCACAGAACAGGATACTCCTCCCATGTTAAGGTCATCATTTCGAATCAGTTCACTCCACTTTGTATCTGTTGCTCTTCAAATATACAGAAGTAGAAGACCCTCCCTTACTTTCTGGTTTCCTTTCTTTGTTGTCTCCCATAGTAGACTTGTAAGCTTCTCAAGGGAAATAATTGTCTTTCTTTTTATTAATTGTGCCCTTAGGGTTTATTTAATGCTTGAAACATACATGGTAGGTGCTAAATAAATGTTTGTGTTCCAAGACAATTCCAAAGGACCCATGATGAAAAATGCTGTCTACTTCCAGAAAGATAGCTGAGAAACTCTGAGTGTGAAATGTTTTAATTTTTTTCCACTTTAGTTTTCTTGCCTTTATTTTTCTTTCAACATGACGAATATGGAAATTTCTGCATGATTTCACATACATAACTGATATATTGTTTGCCTTCTCAATGACTAGAGGAGGGGCTAAAAGTAGGGAGAAATTTTGGAATGCAAAATTTCCAGATATGCCAAAAATTAAAATGTTAAAGTTCTACAAGAATGTGAAGGGACTCTTCTTTGTGCCTGCCTTTGTAGTCCTATCACTTAGCAGAGTGCCTGGCAAATAGCAAATGCTTAATAAATACTTGTTGAAAATTTTAAAAATAAAATCAATGTTAAATGGATTTGGAGATAAACTATCACTTAGTAGCAGTTTCCCTAACACAGGACACTGCGCACTGATAACTTATGGGGTTCTTGGTGACTAGGAGGTTCCTTCCACCTCTCACATTACAGAACTAGAAGACTCAGAGCTCCTTCTCCCCTTCCCCAATTTACCTAAAATCATATTACAAATCACTAAGGACTTGAGAAAGGTTAAGAAGGCAAGCAAATTGTGAGAGTCTCTTACCAAATGAAGATGAATCATTATTAGTTAATGGTAAAGCATCATTATATTTACATACATTTTTTTTTTAGGAAAACGGTCTTATGTGTAAGGCAATGTACATTCCTATTTTGAAAAAATGCTTTGTGATACTCACCTCTATAAGGCACAGGAATTGTTCCAGTAAGGCTCATTAGCTCCCTAGAATTGCCGTCATTAAAGACTAAAAGAAATTAAACAAGGTTTTAATCGTGTGCACTCTAGCAGGTGCTTCCAAATAATGTAGTTAAAACTGAAACTGTCTTTTAAAAATCTTCTTTCTTATGTATAATATACTATCCATAAAATATACCAAAAACCAACAAAGTATAATTTATTTGCTAAATCACACAATAAGGATCTACTTGTGAAAATACACATAAGCAAACTGCTTCTGTATTCTCTGAAAAAAATGGATGGAATGCATATGAACACTTGTCTATCGCTCACAGAAAATTAAGATGTGGTTCCCCAAATTGGTTACTTACATAACCATTATAAAATACTACCACACAGAACATAACATTGTAATATGTATGATCTAAGAACTAATTGTTACTATAAACTTTACATTCAAATACACAGTAATATTTAATTTTTAGAAAATGAATGTATGAGGTATCCAAAAATTGCAAATAAAATTGTTTATACTGCATAACCTAAGTCCTATTTTGATATCAATTCAATTACTTCACTGTGTTTCAATTAAGAATTAGTAAAAATTAGCAAAACTCTCTGTATACTAAGCCTAAGGTCAGAAAAAATTTAAAAGTTATTGTTTTCAAGGAAATTATTTTCTACTAGAAAGGAGAGGGAGATAAGATTCCTTGGAATGCTTTGAAATATATAACACAAAATAAATAGGATTAGAAGGGAATCATATTAAAATGAAGATTGTTCCCAACCACTGACCCCTTAAAATCTATCCACAAACCCCTAGGGCCTTCAAGTTAAAAATCCCTTCAATAAGGTAAAAAAGAACTAGATCAAGTACATTAGGAAAATCTGAAAGGGAAGAGAACAACTATATCTTACAGTAGGGAGATGGGGGGTGGGGTAGGAGTTCCTGAATTGAATATTAAAGGAAGAGAGGAATTTAAAAAGACAGAAATGAGGAAGTAGTATATCCCAGGCAGAGGACAGTTTAGAGTCTAGTAAGGATATAAGTTATTAGTTACAAAACAAAACACTATTTTCACGGTTAACTGAGGGATGAATATATACACATACCAAATATCAACTGTATAGAGTAGTTAAATAAAAGATAGTTTAGGAAGAAGGGCAACAGTAGCTGGGGAGAGACAGTGGGAAGGCTGTGTCAGGAAAAACCCTTATGCAGAATATGAAGCCTGTGGGAGGGGGGTAATTCCGATGACAACCAAGGCATATATCCTAGTATGGGGGAAGAAACCTATCCAAAAGCACAGAGAATGGAGATGGGGTATGAGTGAGAGTCAGAGGTCAATTTGACTAGAATGAAAAGTGCAGGAAGGTGGATAATAACTAGTGAGATAGTAAAGATAGTTTGGGACCAGGTTGGAAAATTTTAAGAACTGAACATCAGAGTTTGTATTTTATTTGAGATGCAGTAAGGAAATTACTAAAATCGACTGAGTAGGAAAATCATGTTTATATTTGAGCTTAAGGAAAATTACTTTGACAGAAGTACAACCAAGAGAATTGAGGGATATAGACCAATAAGGAGGCTATTGCAATAATCTAGTAAAGAGCAATGGGGATAGAAAGGGGAAAAAAAGGAAGAACATGCAAAAACTGTTATGAGCAAGATTAAAAGTAAGGTCACCTCAATGGAATGGGAAGATGGATAAATGGGTCAAGGATAATACATGGATAGACCAGAATAAACCTCCCACATCAAGTGGAATTTGAGTAGAGTGAAGAGAATGAAAAGAAACTAAGAACCAAGAGAAAACAAAGCTAAGAACAAATATAGTACTCCCAAAAGCTCCCGTAGGAGGAAAATTATGAACCGGACAAAGGATACTGAGAAATAGTCAAGTATCATCAGGATGGTCAAATTAAAGCCAAATGAAAATAGGTTAATTTAGGGCACTGGAAGACTTTTGGGGGTGACTCCAAATGCAAGCTTCATTTTGGAAAACACCAGGGGCAAAATATGTATACAACGTTAAATGAATTATAAAACAAAACTGACATATATTTATTCTATTTTCTAATTTTGTGAAAGATCTTACTATAAGGTCCCATCCAATAACGTTCTATGTCTATGAAAGTGAAGCAGTTCATTCTGTAAACTTGTCTATGTATTTATGAGTGAGAGAGATGGAAAAATAAGGTATAAAGTCATTGCAGGAAACATGTTATATTTAAGTATAAAAAAGACCAAGGAATGTTAAGAATAGGCAAAGTTGTCCCATCTCAACCAATGAACTTACTAAGAAGTCCCAAAGCACAAATCTAGAGCAGGCAAAAAGAGAAAGAGAGCTCTTAAAGAGAAAAATATAAAGGGACAGAGATTGGCAGCCCGAGCTAAAAAAGCCCTTACAAGCCATCTAGTCCAACTCTCCTCATTTTACAGATGAAAACTGAAGGCTTGGAGAGGTTAAATGATTTGCTTAAGTTGACAAAGAAACCAAGAATCATAATCTGGAATCAAACCTAGGTTTGCTACCTCCAAATTCAGCATTCTAGGCTACTTCTGTGTGTGTGTGTGTGTGTGTGTGTGCGCGCCCGCGCGCGTGCTGGTTTGGCAATAGCACTAGACTACATAGAGTTCCAGGAAACTCAAAAACTCCATGGCCTCAAACAATTATTGAGAGTCAAAGCAATGAGGTAAATTTTCTAATTATAAAATGAATTAGACTTGGACATTTCTTTTTTTTTTTAAAAGGGAAATTCTTCAATGAAATTAGATGTTTAGGAGTAACTGAAGAGTGTCTGCAAAATGCTTCACAAAATGAAGAATGAGACAATACTGTGGTTCTTTGGTTTATCTTTAAAGGGAAGTTTTTCTCCCTCCCCCGTAACATGATGTCAAAGGGAAATTTGAACTAGTTATAGCTATATAGAACTTAAGCTATATATATTTATATATTATTGCACTGATTAAATATATGCTTTCCAAATCCTATGTCAATTTAGATTCATTTACCTATAACAAGCCTTAAGTGTTCCAACTACCACATTAAATTAAATTGCTGCTTACTTGAATCTGGACAGAAAACTCACTTTAGTCTCTCAAATCTAATTGTTACAGGAGCATTATGACAATAGCATACTCCCTATGTATTGCTATTAAATACAAAGTTCTATACCAATGGTCCAGTTTCATACCAAGAGTACTCTTTAAAAAGTGTTAGCATTAGAATATATTGTTTTAGAAGGACAAAGCTGAGGTTTCAGGGTGGCAGACTATAAGAGTTGCTTGTACAACAAATGTTTTTTTTCCTAAGGGGTTAGATATTGAGAGAAAATTCATTCTGTATAAAACTTTGTATACCATATCACTTGTTCTAGGATAATGTTGAAGATCACCTAAATATAATCTGTCTGTCTACAACTTTGATAGAATTTTTAAATCAAATTTAAATGAAAAATATGGCCAAAAATAAATCTTTAGAATTATTGGATTATCTAGTTGTAATAATTCTAAGGCTTTATCAAGACTGTTTATACTGCCTCAAAGACTAGTAACTCAACTACACTAAGTGCATCAAACCATTTTTCTGAAGTTGATCTGTTTTTGATGTGAACTTGCATCACAATTCAAATAACATTAAAAGTGAATCACACCTCGCCATCAATACTATCTATAATTGGTATACCAATCCAGATACTACTAGATTGGATCAATATTAACTACCAATTCACAGTATAGACTTGGACATTTCTAAAAATAATTATGTTCCATGTGAAAACACTTCTAAAATTAAAAGATGAAATGATTAGCTTTTTTAAACCTTAGTTACAAGCCTATGAATGTAGAAGAACTGCCCATTTTGCCTTGCCATCCTTTACTTTCAGAAGGATAAAAGTTAAATTTTAGATAATAAACTTGACAAACATAAAGGAAACAGGAAATCATATAAACAAACAGTAATACTGCAGTACACTACAGATTTTTTAATTAAAAAACAAACAAGATCACTCACCATAAGAGTCCAATACAGGTTTGAGATCTTTGTACAGTGTAATAACATTGACAGTTTCCCGCACAGTTAGGTCTCGGTACTTGTACTAGAAGACAAAAAAAAAAAAAAAAAAAAAAAAAAAAGAGTTTAATGTGAAAGTGCAGCCCAAATATACCTTGGAGGTCTTCCCCAAGACACTGCTTTCTAACAAAAAAGTTGATAAAATTCAGTTCCTTAGAATTGTCTGCAAGGGTTTGAACCAAGAAAAAGAGCTCTGGATTTGGAATCAGAAAGTTAGGGGCTCAGCCTACTTTAATAAGTACTTGCCAACTTTGTAGTTACTGTGTTGAGAATAGGAAAAAAAATCAGAGAATAGGTATACAGAAAATTAATTTTTAAAATATATACACAGAGAGGAACAACTAGGGAAAGAGCACTAGCAGAATGGGGGTGGGGTGGGAAGAGTGAGGGGTGGAGGTAAGGGAGAAGTCCAAAAGAGTACTAAAGAAATTGAGATATTCACAAGGCAAAAGTGAAAAGGGAATATATTTCACATATGGGGATAAATTTGTGTAAATGTACAGAGAAGGGAGAAATTGTAAAATACAGAAACAGCAAGCAGATCAATTTATCTGAAAAGTCCAGAGGATTAAAGAGAATAATATGCAATTAATTTGGAAAAGTAGAGTGGAGGAAAAGCTAAGTGGCACAGTAAATAGAGCACTGGCCCTGGAGTCAAGAGGACCTGAGTTCAAATCTGGCCTCAGACACTTAATAATTACCTACATGTGTGGCCTTGGGCAAGCCACTTAACCCTACTGCCTTGCAAAAATTAAAACAAGGAAAAAAGAAAGGTAGAGTAGAGCCATACTGTGAATGGTTTTAAAAGACAGGAAATTATTTTTTCATCCTAGAGAGTTCTCAACTGTTTGAGTGTTCAGATTCCTATGGCAAGCTGGTAAAGACTCTAGACCCCTTTCTCAGAATGTTTTTAAATACACAAAATAAAATGCACAAGATTACAAAAGAAATTAATTATATATATGTAAGAGTGAAAAGTTTGAACGAGGTGGTAGTTTAGGGTGGACTAAGAGCTAGTCACAGAAGTGAAAAGAAATAGAAGTGACATGAGAAGCCTTAAAGAGATATAATCAACAATTAGCAATTGGCTGTGAGAGGTCACAGAGGAGTTCAACCAAACAAGTACCTAGCATGTGCCAGATCCTGTGTGAACCTGGGGAAAAGAAATAAAGGCAAAAAACAACCCCTTCTTTCAAAGACAGATAATACCCCAAATGGAGCTGGAAGGAGGGCAGGGGAAGAGGAAATCAAGTCTCTTTTAACTGGTGGTGCTGCCAGGCTCTCTGTGCTCTCCACCCTTGAATCAGGGGGACAAAGGCCTGGCTAGGCATGAATTCTAGCACTGCCAGCATCCTCGGGCAGGATGTTCAGGTCCAGAGGGCTGTGGCCAGATAAATGATGATCAGCAAGTCTTAAACCTGGATTATGTGGTGGTCACAACCTCCCTGGGTTCCAGTTTCTTCACCTATAAAATAAAAGTTGGACTACACCGGCAAGGACCCTTCAACTCTAAAATAGACCAGTCTATGACTTTACCAAGTTCTCAGCAAATAGACCTTTCCACCACCACCACCCCCCATTTCCTGGCAAGAACTATTCAATCCTAATCAAGCTAACAAGCTAATTTTCATAGGACTCTCCTAAGCTTTGCTCTTGCTCCTCTCCACTTACTATGGGAGGGTCTACTGCATAATATTTATGTAACAATTGGAATAGAATATAGATTATTTAAGATTAAAAATTTGGGTACCCTCTGCCAGTACTTTTTTTCCCTTCTGATTAAAAATCTGAATAAATTTTTTTCTGAATAAAATCCATGTTGCTTGAGGCAACTGTTTTTGAGCTAGAAGGTACTCAACTGAAGTCCCCTTGTTTGGGTTACAGGTCTCCAATAGTTGCTCTTCAAAGAGGACTTGAGAAGGTGATGTCATGGCATACTTCCAATTAAATTCCTAACTACCCTTCAATGCCCAACTCAAATCCTACCTCTTCCATGAAGTCTTCCCAGATGCCTCCACAGCCTCACACTTATCCATATAATTTATTTAACAACTAATCATGGGACATTATGATTGTTGTTAAATGGCTCATTTAAGTATTCATTAACTTTTCTTGTGTCTGGTCTAGTTTTGTCACACTGAGTGCCTTCTTTGTTTTTATCTATGACTCCTTGCATGTGTAATGTTTTGTTTTAAAATGTTTTTTGGTTGATTTGTATTCTTCCTTGAAGGCAAAATTTACCATGTATCTCAATAAAACAAGAAAAAAATGATAGAAGTACTTCAGAATCTTTGCCAAAACTTCAAATGAGCCACACAGAGCAGTAGACACAACTGAAACGACTAAAAAACAAAAGCTACTATGCTGTGTAACTGCTTCTGCTTGAGTTTGATAGCAATAGTATAGATAACATTTTAAAATATGGGTCCTTTTTTATTTTTACTCTGGAGTGAAAGGGATATGGGGGTAAAGAGGTAAGAGAAAGTAGATAAGAATTCTTTGTAAATTCACAACTTTAGCATGGAAGTCAATCAGATCTGGAGGAAGGCTAGGTTGGCAATAATTCTTTTAAGTGTCATGCCTTAAACCCAAATCACTGTGGATCTCCGGATTGGTTATAGTTTGGGCTCAGAATGATTGTGAATAGTTATTTTCTCCCAGATTTTTTTTTTTGACTATCTTAAAGAGGTCATTCTTTGACTCAGTTCTTATCTTGCTTTAATCACTGAATGGGTGTTGTCCCAGACAAACAGAAACCTGGGAAAGATTATATCTTGCCACTGGACCCAGATGGCTCTTGAGGACAGAGTGCAATGAGGCTGGTGACTTTGCACAGTCCTTCCTCACTTAAATCCTAATCACTTGGATGCCATGACATCACCTTCTCAAGTCCTCTTTGAAGAGCAACTATTGGAGACCTGTAACCCAAACAAGGGGACTTCAGTTGAGTACCTTCTAGCTCAAAAACAGTTGCCTCAAGAAACATATGGATTTTATTCAGAAAAAATTTATTCAGATTTTTATTCAGAAGGAAAAAAAAGTACTGGCAGAGGGTACCCAAATTTTTAATCTTAAATAATCTATATTCTATTCCAATTGTTACATAAATATTATGCAGTAGAAAAGTCCAGCCAATCTAATTCAAGCTTTTTCAACATTAAAAATAAAAATAATCCAATCATTTTCATCATATAAAATAGAACAGGCCCTGGAATATAAAGCTTAGGTAAAAATATGACACTGTTGAACCTTGGGAAATTCATTTACCTTTCCTGGGTCTGTTTTCTTATTTAGTGCAGCTCCATAAACTAGATGTTATCATCCTTAACTCATCTCTCACCCCCAACCCTCCCAATAATCCAAATCTGCTGCCAATAATCCAATCTGTTTTCTCTGCCTTTACAACCTATCTTTGTAACACCTGTTCTCCTCTAGCATTACCAGGACTCAGGTCCCCATCATCCCAAGCCTTAACACAAATCTGCTGGTCAGTGCCCCTCTGTCACTTTCTCTTGCCTCTGCAGTCTACCCCTGCACATTCAGCTGTCAAATGCTGTGATCTGACCATGAGTGGCCCTCTAATACATCCAGTAGTAAATATAAAATCCTTTGTCTTTTAAAGTTCTTTATTCCTTTCTAGCTTTCCAAATTAACCCACAAGCTCTTTGAGCTAAGGTTGTGACATTGATCTTGTTGTTTCTCAAACAAAATACTTCATCTACTGACAGTTTTTTCACAGGCTGTTTTCCCACAACTGGAAATCTCTTACTCTACATTTCAGCCTCCAGTTTTCTTGACTTCTCGCAAGTCTCAGTTCAAGCTCCCCTTTTCTGCAAGAAGTTTTCTCCAAATTTTCCTACTTCAGGCTTCCCTAAGATTAGCTCCAATTTATTCCATCTATAGTTTGTTGATACACCATCTTCTCTTTTAGACTATGTATTCTTTAAAAGCAGAGACTGTCTTTTAATCTTCTTTGTATCTCAGTGCCTGGCTTTTAATAATAAAATGCTTGGTGACCAGCCTTTTCCTCATCTGCACAGTAAGAGTGAATTAGTTGGCCTGGGTCTCTTTCAAGCTAAAATTCTGACTTCCTTTACTCACAATTTTGTAAAATTTTTTTAAGGCAGTTTGTTCCCTACTTTATTAAATGGCACTAGGTCATGTTTTGTCTCCCCCTTCCATAAACATATATGTACATATATATTATACATATGGAATCTAAACTCAAAACTGAGACTGTTTCATATCAAGTGAACAGAATCAACCCCCCCAAAATGTATTTATTCTAACAGAATTTAAATAATAATTCTGATTTATGTTGTATTTACATACAGACCTTAGATTAATAGCAAGACCAAAAGTATTAAAGAATAAAAAAGTCAGCAATTATCTTGGAGAAATTGTAGATTTTTCAAATATAAAACAGAATTTGTGGGAAAAAATGTTTTCTATTAAAACTACCTAAGATATACTGACAACTGAAACATCTTACAAATAAAAATAATATCATTACAGAATAAGGCATTCCAATGGCACAACATTCAAACCACATCTAGAGTTGAGAGATGGCACCCTGTATAGAGCAGCCAGAGTCAGCACCCATCTTCCTGCGTTCACATCTAGATAGATCACTTCACCCCGTTTTCTTCCAAGTCCTCTTTTATTAAGTGAACCGGGGAAGTAAATGGCCAAACCACTGCAGTATCTTTGCTGAAAAACCTCCAATGGGATCACGAAGAGTCCCTAGCTACCGACCAACAACAAGAATCTAACTTTTAGATAAGTTTTGTCTAGTCCCGAGGTTCAAATTCTAATGGATTCTCGACAGATTTATAAAATTTATAAAATTCCAAAAATTACATCCCCTGGGAAATGGTGGTGGTCTCCAAGGTTTTACAAAATGTAAATAAGTCACTTGATTTCATTTCCTAAACTACATATATATATATATATATATATATATATAGAGAGAGAGAGAGAGAGAGAGAAGTAATCACTTGATTTCATTTCCTACTATATATATGGAAGTAAAGAAATCACTTGATTTCATTTCCTAAACTACACACACACATATATATGTAATCACTTGATTTCATTTCCTAAACTACACACACACACATATATATGTAATCACTTGATTTCATTTCCTACTATATATGGAAGTAAAGAAATCACTTGATTTCATTTCCTAAACTATATATATATGTAAATAAATCACTTGATTTCATTTCCTAAACTATATATATATGTAAATAAATCACTTGATTTCACTTCCTACTATATATACAGAAGTAAATAAATCACTTGATTTCACTTCCTACTATACAGAAGTAAATAAATCACTTGATTTCATTTCCTACTATATATGTAAATGTCATTTGATTTCATTTCCCAAACACTACATATATGTAAGTAATCTCTCTCTCTCTCTCTCTATATATATATATGATAACCTCCTTGCTTAGTAACTTCACTTAGGTCAAATTTGGCTGAAGTTATCATTTAATTTTAAGAGCTTCTTCCCATTTAATCCTAAAATAGTTTGAAAGGTTTTTTTAATTGGTTCGTAAAAATGGCTGGTGGTTGTTGGGAAGAAAACACTATCCAGAATACAAGAAATCGCGTGTTTTTGAGGACCTGTGTACAATGCAGGGCTCCCCGCCCCCCTTCTGGGCTCTAGGTGACGCCGGATCCTCCCTGGGCTCCCCGTCAGCAGCTCCGGAGAGTAGTGAACAAAGTTGACCTGCGGAAGAAACCCCAAGCGCGGCTCCGGCCTGGGTCGGGGCGCCCCGGGGAGCCCCGGGCTGGAAGCGGCCGGGCGCGGGCGAGGAAGCCGGGCGTTCCTAAATGAAGGCTCGCGCCAGCGGGGCTCGACGCCGAGCAGGCGCTCCCGGCCGGGTTTCCCGCGGCGGCCGCGCTCCGCCCGGGGCTCCGAGCCGGGCGGCGGCGGGAGGGGGCCCGGGCCCGAGGCCCCGCGGCCGCCCGGGGAGGCCTGGGAAGGCGCGCGCGCGGCGGGAGCCGTTGTCCCGGGATTCGGGGGAGGCGGCCCGAGCGCTCACCTTGCTCAGCATTTTCTTCAGCTGGCTCTCCGGCACCGCCATGACGGCCACCTCGCTCCCCCGGGCCCGCGAACTCAGCCGCCGCCGCTCGGGCGCTGCGCCAGGCCGCCCCGCACAATCGACGCGCCCCGCCGCGGCTACCCCGCCCCTCCTCGCCCCCCTCCGGCTTCCTCCGTCTCCGCCTCCCCTCGGATCAACAGGAAGTGGGCCAAGGGGGCGGGCCCTTCCGCTTCTGTCGCGTCACTTCCGGCAGCTCCCGGGGCGAGAGGTTAGAGGTCGCAGGTCGCGGCGCGACGCCGTAAACCAGGTCCCCGGAGAAGCGGCTCTGGGGGGGAGGGAGGGAGCGGGCCGGGGCCTCAGTTTCCCCTTCTGCAAAATGAGGGAGCTGGGTTGAGTCAGGAAAGACTCCGAAGGGAGAGGTTCCTTCAACCACCTTTGAAGCTACAGCGGAGTTGGTTTTTTTGTTTTTTAGGGTTTTTTTGCAAGGCAAATGGAGTTAAGCGGCTTGCCCAAGGCCACACAGCTGCGTCATTATTATGTGTCTGAGGCTGGATTTGAACCCAGGTCCTCCTGACTCCAAGGCTGGTGCTTTATCCACTGCGCCACCTAGCCCCCCCCAGCAAACAGTATTCATAAGTGTTCACGCCCCTCTGAGGCCAGGCCAGTGGCTGAGCGCCCTGAAGGACCCAGGACGCTCGGGGGTATAAGCAAAGCCTAGTGGATCGGTTGCTCTTTGCTTAAAAATCTCCCAAGAGGAACGGCCCTGGAGTCAGGAGAACCTGAGTTCAAGTGCGTCCTCAGACACTTCATAATGACCTAGCTGTGTGGCCTTGGGCAAGCCACTTAACCCCATTGCCTTGTAAAAACATAAAAACTTAAAAAAAATCTCCCACCTGTTCCATTTCCTTGCTGCTGTTAAACATAACTTTCTTAGGCTAAAAACAAAGTTAGTTTTATAAATGAAGTTTTATTCTCTGGGGTCTTATCAAAACTCATGGTGGGATAGCATCCTTAAGAATGTCAACCTTGTGTGGGAAATCTGGGACACTATTACACTGTTGGTGGAGCTGTGAACTCATCCAACCTTTCTGGAGAGCTATTTGAAACTACGCCCAAAGGGCAACAAAAATGTGCATACCCTTTGACCCAGCAATACCACGGCTGGGTCTATACCCTGAAGAGATGATGGAAAAGGGTAAAAACATCACTTGTACAAAAATATTCATAGCAGCCCTGTTTGTGGTGGCAAAGAATTGGAAATCAAGTAAATGTCCTATTGGGGAATGGCTTAGCAAACTGGTATATGTATGTCATGGAACACTATTGCTCTATTAGAAACCAGGAGGAATGGGAATTCAGGGAAGCCTGGAGGGATTTGCATGAACTGATGCTGAGTGACAGGAGCAGAACCAGAAAAACATTGTACACCCTAACAGCAACATCAGCCTTGATGGACTAGCTCACTCCATCAGTGCAACAATCAGGAACAATTTGGGGCTGTCTGCAATGGAGAATACCACCTGGATCCAGAGAAAGAACTGTGGAGTTTGAACAAAGACCAAGGACTATTAACTTTAATTTAGGAAAAAAAAAAAAACAAGGGAAGGCTAGGTGGCATAGTAGATAAAGCACCGGCCTTGGAGTCAGGAGTACCTGGGTTCAAATCCGATCTCAGACACTTAATAATTACCTAGCTGTGTGGCCTTGGGCAAGCCACTTAACCCCTTTTGCCTTGCAAAAACCTAAAAAAACCAAACAGATGCTTATGGTCTGATCTTGTTATCTCTTAGACTTCTTGTCCCTTAAGGATATGATTTCTCTCTCATCACACTCAGTTTGTTTTTGGTTTTTTTTTTTTAGATTTTTTTTTTTGCAAGGCAAATGGGGTTAAAGTGGCTTGCCCAAGGCCACACAGCTAGGTAATTATTAAGTGTCTGAGACCGGATTTGAACCCAAGTACTCCTGACTCCAAGGCCGGTGCTTTATCCACCACACCTAGCCGCCCCTTACACCACCTAGCCGCCCCTCCCACTCATTTTGGATCAATGTACAACATGGAAACAAAGTAAAGACTGACAGACTGCCTTCTGTAGGGGGTGGGGGGGGAGGAAAAATTGTAGAACTCAAATAAAATCTTTAATAAAAGGAAAAAAAAATGTCAACCTTGATATAAAATTCGAGGGCATTTTATATAGAAAGGACAAAGAAGAATAAAAACTGAGTTAAGTAATCAAGGAGATCACAAAGATGACAGGGTTTTACAATGATCCTCCCAGAATACTGGCTTCAAATTCCTATCGACAAGAATCCCACTTGAGCTGGAGAGTAAATGTTTATAAATAACCATAGGATTATTCTCTCATCCAAGATGTCTCTTATCTTGGGATTTGTGGATCAGGTAAAGGAATTTATTGGTGCTATCACAGTTAGTACTGACACAGGTCAAGTTAACATTTGGGATGTAGGAGACAGGTCTTACATAGCAGACTTGACATTTTTTTTACGCACAATTTTATAACTAAATTCAAGGGTAAGAGACTATTTTTTGATCAGAAATATTAATTCCAAATTGAAGAATATCAGATTAGACATACTTATCAAATGATTTCAGTACTCTTATCATACTGGTTTGCTCTTCTTTGGAAGTTCTAGCTTATCAATATTCCTAAAATATTCCTAGAACTGAGGATGAAAGGGTGTGTCCATCTCCCATTTTCTCTCTCCCAGAGAAAGAACTGGAGCAGCCTTAATGTGGATTGAGGATACTTTTTTCTTTATTTTTCATAGGGTGCTTTTTTTGTCTTTTTTTTCCACAGCATGACTTTACAGGGAAATGTATTTTGCATGACATGTATAATCTTTCTCATACTAATGATATGTATAATCTTTCTTGAATCACTTATCTTCTCAATGGGGGGGGTGGAGGAAGGGAGAGAATTTAGAACTCAAAATTTGAAAAAAAATGTTAAAATTGTTTTTACATGTAATTTTAAAAATAAAAAGTGTTCTCAGAATCAAACACAATATTCCATATTTGTTCTTTTCCAGGCAGTATAATAGTTAATAGTTACCTCCAGACATTATGCCTTTTAATTAAGACTGTAGTGGGTGGGCACTTATATAAGGCAACTAGGTGGATAAAGTGTGGGGATCTGGGATCTGGAGGACTTGAGTTCAAATGAGATCTCAGATACTTAACTAGGCAAATCATTTTTAACCATATTTGCTTCAGTTTTCTCAACTGTAAAATGACCTGGAGAAGGAAATGGCAAACCACTCCAGTATTGTGACATCTATAAAAAGTTGTAGAGATGTAGTTTCTAGGGAATTAATTATTTTACTAATGATGCTAACAAATAATAAAAGGGCTCAGTGGCACTCTTGAATGAAAAAGCCCCTCATGGAAACCACTCAATAATTTTATATATATAATCATTCTTGCTCCCAAAACAACACCAGTCTGGGACAATCTAGACAAAGGACCCATCCCCTACTCAACCCTGAGTAGAACCATAATAGGCATCCCCACTTTCCCAGGATTCAGAGAAAGTTAATCCAATCTCTTTTTCCTTCAGATGCTGCTTTGATCTAATCTAGACAAAGAACCCATCCCCTACTCAACCCTGAGTAGAACCATAATAGGCATCCCCACTTTCCCAGGATTCAGAGAAAGTTAATCCAATCTCTTTTTCCTTCAGATGCTGCTTTGATCTAATCAAGAATGAGAAAAACTCTGGATCTCTCCAATAATTGGATATTTAATAATTATTTCTCTCATTAGATTTGCCAAGGAAGCCTCAAAAGGGTTGTAAACAACTCAACAACCAGCATTTAAAGCTTTTAATGTGACCTTATCTTTCTACTCTTAAACTCTTCCCCTTCCACATTCTATGATCTAGCCACATAGGTCCACTTGCTGTTTCTTGCACATAACACTCCCATCTCCTGTGCTTTGCATTGGTTGTTTCCCATTCCTGAAATGATGCCCTCCCTCCTAACCTCAGCTTTTTTTAGTTTCCCTATCTTCCTTCAAATCCCATATTCTATAGGAGATCTTTCCTGGTCCCCCAACTAGCTAATTCATTATTTTCAGAGATTATCACCAATTCACTCTCTATAGCTTTTATGAACCTGGTTATTTATATATCTGCCTCATTACATTGTGAGATCATTGAGGGCAAAGGCTTTAAAAAAAACGTTCTGTGTGTGATGAGGAAAAAATGTTTTGCTAACAAATAATTAAACTAATGAGTCAATCATCTTTGTGCCCTATTTCCCAAATGAGGCACTTGGTCATAATGAGTCCTGTGAAGAGCTCAGCCCTATATGTCACTTCCCACTTCCTCCTCCAGGAGTGTTCCAATAAGGAACTCAGTTCACTCCTTTGAAAGAAATAAATGTCCCTTATTTTGTAAATAAACTCTATGTCCCTCATAACTCTGGGGTCACTGTCTCGGGAAGTCTTCACTTTGCTCAACTAAAATTTCAACATATATGTGTGTATATGTGTATGCATGGCATCATGAAAATCAATTTTCTAGCTTGCTCCTTAAGGCGCCAAAATATTTTTAAACTAATGTTGAATATCTCATATATTAAGCATTTTCCTACCTTATTAAAAATGATTCTGGGGGCGGCTAGGTGGCACAGTGGATAAAGCACCGGCCCTGGAGTCAGGAGTACCTGGATTCAAATCCGGTCTCAGACACTTAATAATTACCTAGGTATGTGGCCTTGGGCAAGCCACTTGCCTTTCAAAAACCTAAAAAAACCAAACAAATAAAAAAATGATTCTGAACATAACTTTGTTTTGGTGCCTTGGACATCAATAACCAAATTCATATTGTCTTATTTCTCATTTTCCAGTTTTTCTGTAAACAACCATAGGCTGGTGTTCCCAGTGCTTTTGCTTCTACTCACCTCTCCATTCTCCATTTGCTTTCTTCCCTCCAAATTAAGGTTTGTCTCTTACTGTGGGTCAGAAAACCAAATAACTATCTATGGTTGTTGCATTGTGTTTGACCCATCCTTTGAGTGTCGGAGAGAGAAAATTCATATCAATAAAATCAAGGATTCATAGAACACCACTATAGGTGGTTTCAACATTAAATACTAAGCATTTCTTAAAAGCACTATTGAGGCTGCTGAGAGAACTCTCACCTTTTCTTTCAAGTAAGGTGCTGAAATAATGCTTCCTATAGGAAGTTAATACTTTTAATTCATTAATGTTGGCTGAGAACCAAATCCAGAACCGAAAAAATTTAGAAGTTTATTAGGTTGTCTAGCAAAGGGGAAAGCCAAAACAGTTAACTGCTTTTTTCCCCTTTCTTCCCTCTTCCACTCCCCATATACAACTCTAGGAGTAACACATCCTATAGGTTTAAAACAAATGAGCAATGAAACATTTGATTGATTGGCATATGGGACATAGACTAATTTTCATACAGATTAACTGAAATGTATTTCCCAGGAAAATGGAAGTTCTACACATCAATTTTGGGGGTCTCTTGATGTTTTCTGGGGTTAGGCTGACCTGGAATCCTAAATTAAGCATTAATCTAATCTGTTTTTAAGCAGTTTGTATGGTTTCTTGCCATAGAAGGCTAGATTCAAACAATGCAAAAATAATTTTTCTTTAATTCAGTAATTAATAATTCCCCCAAATTATCAAAGAATGTTTTGTATTATTTTATTCAGGAATAGTGGGAGAGTTCTGCTGCTCTCTTCATAGATTTTTCTTAGTCTAGGGCAGCTAGAAGCTGCAGTGAATAGACCACTGGTCTTGGAGTCAGGAGGATGGGAGTTCGAATCCAGCCTTAGACACTTGATACTCAATAGCAGTGTGACCTTGGGCAAGTCACTTAACTCTGATGGTCCAGAACCACCTCCAACTGTCCTTATTCATATCTGACCAATGGACCCATTCAGCTCTAGAGGAGAAAGTGAGGCTGGTGAATTAGCACAGCTCCCTCACTGAAATCCAGTTCATATCTTTGTCATGGCATCACCCCTCCTGATGTCACGGTCTTCTTTGAGAAAGAGCGACATAAACATCATCAATCAATCAATTTTTCTTAGTCCATAGTGTCCAAAGGTTTAAAAAAAAACACTGACATTTGATGGTTTTTTCAAATCTATTTAGTCATTGATTTTTACATTTTTAAAAAAAATGCACATTACTAATTCAATCAACCTCATATAGATTTCAACATTTATGAAATACTGAAATATATATAGTTCATTAAATATCAAGAAAAATGTGAGGTAAAAATTTACAATGGAAATTAAAACACATTTTGTGTTCATATACTTGTGGGGAACATTAAAATATTCTTTTCAGTTTCTATAGATATATTAATTAATCAACGTTCTCACCTGGCTGCACTGCTTTGGGTCTTCTTTGATATTGATATCATCATGCCCCCAAGTCAGGCACCTTTTTGTTTCCTTTGGTTTTGTCATCTTCCTTCATTAGATCATAACTTCTTGAGGGCATGAACTGCCTTTTTTTTTTTCACCCTACATACAAATAGGGATAAAACCCTTGTGCCTGGCCTAGAGAGGAGCATAATAAGTACCGATAGATTGATTCAGTTTAAAAATATTTTTGACCTTTTCCCTATTTTGAAAGCATATAGAGGCAGCTAGGTGGCACAGTGGATAGAGCAATGGCCTTGGAGTCAGGAGTACCTGAGTTCAAATCTGACCTCAGACACTTAATAATTACCTAGCTGTGTGGCCTTGGGCAAACCACTTGACCCCATTGCCTTGCAAAAAAAAAAAAACTAACTAAAAAATAAAGTTGTATAGAAGGCCAAGAACAAAAGTTTTTTAATAGAGAAAAGGATTCAGGGTGGAAAGTAGAGCTTGAATACTCTTTTCAGTTTTCATAACACCATTCTCTCCTTTCTTCTTCTTTTCCTAAGGAACCTCAGTCTCCTTTCCTACATTGTCTTCCCCTCCAATCTTGGGTATCATATAAGACTATCTTTGATATTTTCTCTTTACTATTTCATTTGAGGATCTCATCAAAACTCACAGAATCAATTATGCTTTCTATGCTTATATTACTCAAATTTACTTATCCTGCCCTAACCTAATGACCTACATATCTCAAACAGGATGTCCCATAGACCTCTTCAATTTAGTATGTCCAAAATGGAACTCAATCTTTCTCCCCATATTCTCTCCTCCTCCTAATGTCACTGTTAATGTTGAGGGTCTCAACATTATCTCAATCATCCAGATTAACAAGCAGATACCCTTGATGCCTCACTCTCACTCCTCCTCCCCATCCCACCCCCAACCATCCTGTTGCCAAGGCCTCCTAATTTTGCCTCTGCAACATTTTTGACAAACAACTCCTTCCCACCTCTGACTTCCCCTGACCCTGTCAACAGTTTTGCTTAAGTTCTTCTCACTTAAGGCTGGATAACTGAACTAGCCTGCTATCTGGTCTTCCTGCTTTGAATCTCTCCCATCTCCAGGCCAGCCTCCACTATGCAAGCAAACTTCTCTTCCAGTACAAGTCTGACCTTCTCCCTTTCCAGTCTTCTTACAGCTTCTTGTCTAGACACCCCATTTCCAAATTCAGGAAATTTTTACTGGCTGTCCCCTTCATATCTGGAATTCTCTTCCTCCTCATCTCCAGTTTGTAGCTCTGTCTTCATGTCCAAGCTATAATCTCCCCTTCTACAAGAAAACTTTCCTGATTTCCCCTTAATGCTAGTGCCTTCTCACTGAGATTATTTGTGATTTATAGATTGTTTGTACATAGCTGTTTGCAGTTTCATACATTAGATTGCAAACTGAGGTTTTGGGTTTTTTTTTGCATTTCTTTATATCACAGGACCTAGTACATATTTGGCACTTAATCATTGCTTCTTAACTGACTAATGAACAGAGAACTTTTCTGTCTTGTTAAAATCCATTTTTTGGGCTTCTCTATCCCTGAAGCAACTGCCTTGCAATTCATGTAAGGGGATATGATCCCTCTTTTTTTTTTTCCTTAGGTTTTTTCCAAGGCAAATGGGGTTAAGTGGCTTGCCCAAGGCCACACAGCTAGGTAATTATTGTCTGAGACCGGATCTGAACCCAGGTACTGCTGAATCCAAGGCCGGTGCTTTATCCACTATGCCACCTAGCCGCCCCATGATCCCACTTTCTAACTCAAAAATGATTACTCTATTGATTCAAGGAAAAGGAAGAGTCTTCATGTATTCACTTAATCATATAATATTCTCATTTATATAACACTTTCTTCAATTCAACAAGCATTTCTCAAATTCTTACTATGTGCAGGGATTGGGCTAGGTTCTAGAAAAACAAAGACAAAAATAAAACAATTTTTGCTCTTGAAGAGTTTACATTCTATTGGAAGAAAACAACATATTGTTAATCAAATAACTGGTACGAGTACCAGAAAGAATTTTCCTTAAAATATTAATAATCTCAATTTTATATTAGTCTAGTGAAGGAAAGAATTGAATAGTTATTAAATGACTTTATTTGTTGAAGTAGAATGTTAACTCCAAACTGTATTTTCTAAGATAAAAAATATTATTGTTAAATAAAATTGTTTCTGGCAGGTCTGAAATACAAAATATAATATTGATATTTTTTCAAGAGATAACCCACAATGACAATAAAGCTCCACACAGAATAACATCATGCTGGTTCATTCCTATAAATGTTACATCAAACTGCTGTGGAGTAGAGACATATCCAAGGGCATGAGGACAGGGAGGGGTCAGGAAGGGCCAGGGAAGGCTGGATATTTCTCTTTCTCTCTCTCTCTCTCTCTCACTCAATTTTTGTATTCTTAAGTGAAAGATTTTATTTATTTAAAAATTTTACAATTTACCCCCTAATTTGCATTTCTTTATATCACTTGCTTTCCTCCCCCCACCCCCCCAAAGAAAGCAGTCTGTTAGTCTTTACATTGCTACATCGTTTCCATGCTATACATTGATCTAAACTGAATGTGTTGAGAGAGAAATCATATCCTTAAGAAGAAAAACAAATAAAATATAAGAGATATCAAGAGTACATAATAAGAAAACCTTTTTTTTTTTAAATTAAAGGTCTTTGGTCTTTGTTCGAACTCCACAATTCTTTCTCTGGATACAGATGGTATTCTCCATTGCAGATATCCCAAAATTGTGCCTGATTGTTGTACTGATGTGATGAGCAAGTCCAATAAGGTTTATCATTGCCCCCATGTTGCTGTTAGGGTGTACAATGTTTTTCTGGTTCTTCTCATCTTGCTCAGCATCAGTTCATGCAGATCCTTCCAGGCTTCCCTGAATTCCCATCCCTCCTGGTTTCTAATAGAATAATAGTGTTCCATCACATACATATACCACAGTTTGTTAAGCATTCCCCAATTAAAGGACATTCACTTATGGATATTTCTCTCTTTAAGTTACAGACTGAAGCTAAATAAAATTACTTCTGGCAGACAACACTAAAACAGTTATTTCTTTTCCTTGAGATATACAAACAACAATCATTTCATTATTCTAAAGTGAATGCCAAATGTTTTCCCATTTTGGGTAGTTAATTCAGTTAAAGAAAGACTGAAGTGCTATGCACAGAGCAGTGGTTGCTTATTAAATGTTGGAAGAATTATTTTACCAATACCATCTTCAATACTTAGCAAAACAGATTATGAAAAGTTGCATTATAATCCTTGAATCAATTGGGAATGCAAATCTAATAATTGTAAAGTTATACAAGATCTTTTACAAGACATACTTAGATTTTTAAACCGCACTTTTAAACTAAAAAATTACTCAGCATTTTAAAAATATTCCCCAAGTGTTAATTTTGCATGTGTTATGATATATGTTTAAAAATGAAACTCATTGCAAGCAGAGTTTCCAAATATTTTGCATTGCTCCCGAGATTTTAGCATAGCTTTCCCGAGAGTAACAATGGGCCCCAGTGTTTAATTTTTCTTTTTAACTTGTACTCAAATAGCTGTGTTGGTCAAAAAAGCTGCTATGATGGCACATCCATTCCTCTATAAAAATTAAGTAAGGTGCTGAAGGCCTGAGGAGTCACATGGATAGACAGAAATTCAAAACTACCTCCCTTTGCCACCTCTTTTATAAAACTGCATCCTTTAGCAAACCCAATACTAAAAATTCTTTTTAAAGTTTCAGTTGGTTTTGAAGACGACGGATTGTAGATGCACTGCCCTGCAGTTTCTCAGTCACCAGATCTTCTTTTGCTGTGGCTTTGATGACTTCAAACACACCTTTGTCTCCAAGGATGCAAGGCAAGCTTAAAAATACTTCATTGTTTATGTTAAAATACCCCTGAAATGGAGAAGTAAAGATTATATAGTGGATATCTATCACTGACAAAGAAAAGAAGCTAAGATCTTAACTATGAGCTAGTATATCTTGTTCCTTTCAAAGTTAATGATTAAAAAATTATTAAAAAAAAAAAATTAAAAATGTATAAAAAGTTAATTATTTTAGATGAATTTTCCTTTTTTAGTCTTTATTTTTTCTAAACCTAAGATCTTGTTATCAGAAACAAGCAAAAAATTATTGATGGTACTCACAAAGTGTTTAAGCCTCAATAGTCATTGCTTCTGATTCACAGAATCCTGGAGGTGGATGGGACTTTAGGAATCATTGGATTGCAATCCATGTCTGATGGATGAATCTACTCTGTGACACTCCCAATAAGGGGTCATCCATCTAATACTTCCAGAGAAAGAGAATTTACTATCATATGAAAAAATTCACTTCATTTTTTGGACAGCTTTTGATATTAGGAAGTTATTCCACATATATTGAGCACGGATTTGCCATGCTACAATTAATAGAATCATGTATTCAGAGCTGGAAAAAGACCCTAGAGGTCATAAGAATCCAACTCCCTCACTTGAGAAATGAAGAAACTGAGTTTGGAAAGATTTAAGTGACTTGACCATGATCACAAAGCCAGGAAGAGTCAAAAATGAGAAGTGAAGTCAGTTGTTCCCGAGTCCAGTACCACACCATGCCACCACTGGTCCTAATTCTTCTTTCTGATGCCATGAATAATAAATCTAATCATTCTTTTTCACTATATTCATGATTTTAGATGCCTTTAGATACATGAAAATGGCTATCATGTGCTGTCCCTTTCAAGTCTTCTCTTTCTCAGATTGCATACAATTCCTACTTCTTTCAACCATTCCTCTTATGACATGATTTTGAGTTCCTTTCACCAATCTAAGCATCCTTCCAAGAGCAATTGTCTGATGTCCTCTCTAAAATATAGCACCCAGAATTAAACAGTATTCTAAAGGTAATCTGACTAGTAATGAATAAAGAAGGATTATCACCTTCTTTGTTCTAGACATTAAAAATCTATTACTATAAGCTAAGATTCCATCAACCACACCACAATGTTAACTCATTTTAAGCTTGCAAGTCATCTAAAAGTCATTGCTCTTTTCTATTCTTTTCTTTTTTTTGGCAAGACAAATGATGCTAAGTGGCTTGCCTAATGCCACACAGCTAGGTAATTATTAAGTGTCTGAGGCCAGATTTGAACTCAGGTACTCCTGACTTCAGGGCCAGTGCTCTATCCACTGCACCACCAGCCACCCTGTCATTGCTCTTTTCATGTAAAGTGCTTTTAAAGAACATTTCCCCACAGCATATTTATGTAATTTTAAAAATCTAAATATAGAACTTTGCAAGTTATCCCTTGGATTATTTCCTCTTGATAAAATTCAGCATGATTCCAGCCTGTAGAAATATCTATAGAGAACATCATCTAGCACATTAGCTACCTTTCCAACTGTGACAGTCTTAAATTCAGATAAGGCAGAGAATGAAGTAAATAAAACTATGATTTTTAAAAAATCTAATAATTTGAAATTTTCAGGTGTCTAATATAAAAGAAATAGACTGAAAACAAAAACTACCCAGACAATATTTTATCTAATGACAATGGATTTTTATGAAAATAAAAATATCAAATTATACCAATATCAAAATCAAAAACAATGATACAAATAGAATAAAGCTTACCTTTGCTAAAACTGATACAGAATGAACTTTCCTCTTATTGTTGATGATACTATCCACCAGGTCAGATACAGACAGACCAACAGACCAGGATCTTTGACCTTTTACTTTTAATATTTCCATGGCCCTAAGGTAGAAGTGAAAAAAAGGTCAGAAAAGGTACTTTTAAACCATTTTCAAATAACTCTACATATCATATACAGTATAAGAGGTTTTATGGCACATGAGTTTTCTTTGTGTTTTTTTTTTGTTTATTTGTTTGTTTTTAGGTTTTTGCAAGGCAGATGGGGTTAAGTGGCTTGCCCAAGGCCACACAGCTAGGTAATTATTAAGTGTCTGAGGCCAGATTTGAACTCAGGTACTCCTGACTCCAGGGCCGGTGCTCTATCCACTGCACCACCTAGCCACCCCTGCACATGACTTCTTTAGGAACTATTTAATACAGTACCTAGAATATGATAATAATTTAAGATTTTCTTTAAAGACAGTTGCTTAAAAATTAAAAATTACTTTCAGCAACAGATTTTTCCATTTATTTTAAAAATTAAAACAAGAGAATACATTAACTTGAAAATAAATCATTATGCAGACATATTACTTTCTTCAGTTACAAGTGGAACAGAAATTTCCCTGCTGTTGCTTAGATACTCTATTGGCTCTGTGATTTCATCAATTTGGATGTTCTCTCCAATGAAAGAGATTGCTACCCATCCATCTCTGTTCATCCTGTGAAATTCTTGTTCAGGGTTTCCCATAAGTGCATCAGAGGGAGTCCTTAATTCTATAAATATTTGATGATAGAATTAAAGTTACAGATTTAGGGCAGTCATTTCAAATGGCATTGAGGAGGCTTACAAAACAATTTTCTGATTACTAATTTTGTTTTCTAGGTATTTTGGCACTAGGAAAAGAATAGCAGACATGAGCATTACAGTTATTGAAAAAGTCCAACCACATTGTAAATTAGTAAAGTAACATTCTGATTTAGAACTATAGAAGGCATATGAAGAAAGATGCTATATGCATTCAGAGAAAGAACTGATAAAGTATGTATAGAATAATTTTATAAACATATATACATGTATATATATATATATATTAAATATCTAAAGTACACATTGATAATGAGGGTGACATGCACATTGCAAGAGCTAGCTCACTATTTGGGAGGCTCTGAAAGAAAGCGTGGGAGAAAATAGGTATTAGATTGACTACCGACTTGAAGGTCTACAGAGCTGTGGTGCTGACCTCATTGCTATACGCCTGTGAAACCTGGACCATCTACCAGTGCCATGTCAGGAAACCGAATTTCTTCTATTTAAATTGTCTTTGGAAAATTCTGAAGATCACCTGGCAGGAGAACATACCAGACACTGAGGCCTTTTCTCGAGCTAAACTACCTAGCATTCCAACATTACTGCAGAGAGTGCAACTATGAAGGTCTGGACACATTGGTAGGATGACAGACGAACATTTGTCAAAAAGACTATTTTATGGAGAACTCACACAGGGCAAGTGCTTGTGGTTGGCAGGGGAATGGGGGATCATAAAAAGTGATTTAGGACAATCTCAAGGTTTCTCTGAAAAACGTTGGAATTGATTGTGCAGCATGGAACACACTGGCACAGGACTGCCCAGCATGGCAAGCCCTCAACAGAGGGTGCTGTCCTCTATAAGCAAGAGAGAATGGAAGCAGCTCAAAGGAAGCACAAGATACATAAGTTTAGAGAATGCACTCAAGTATTCACATGACCAATTTGTGCCCAATCTATGTTGGAGCATTCCAAGTTCACATTGGTCTGATCAGCCACAGTCGGACACACTATGGTTTGTCTCTAACATAGTAAAGTCATTTTGGTATCTTTGATAATGAAGGACAAGAGCAAACATTCATATATCTATTTGTGTCTAAGGGTAGCAATCTTTAGAGTAGGGGAACAGGGGAAGAAAGAAAAAAGGGGGAGGGAAAAGAAATCTACATGATAACTTCATTATATATTTAAAAGGAATAGTAAATTATGCATAGATTTGCAATTTCATGTGCAATCATCTTTTTTATCATACTGTCTTATAGAAATGTTTGTTTTATTCCATAATCAAAAAAGTTAATTAATTTATAAAAATACAACCAAAAAGAATAAAAAGAAGTCAGCCTCCCATGAGTTTGGTTCCTGTGAAGAGAGCCTAATCTACCCTGGGAAGATTAATAAAACTGAGTTCCCAAGCCTCTAGAATTGAAGACAGGGGCTATTAACATAAGCTGACCTCCCTAGGATGCAGGCAGTTAGAAAGCACCAACCTGATCAGATAGGAAAGTCATTCTCTCTAACACCATTAAAAAAATTCCAGGGGCAGCTAGGTGGCACAGTGGAATGAGCGCTGGCCCTGGAGTTGGGCCTGCGTTCAAATCTGACCTCAGACATTTAATAATTACCTAGCTGTGTGACCTGGGCAAGTCACTTAAATCCCGCCCCCCCACACACAAACTAAACAAATTCCATGAGAAAAAGCTTAATATTTATAGTCATTTAGAAACAAGTAAAAAAGGGGTGGCTAGATGGTACAGTGAATAGAGTACCAACCCTGGAGTCAGGAGTACCTGAGTTCAAATCTGGTCTCAGACATTTAATAATTACCTAGCTATGTGGCCTTGGGCAAGCCACTTAACCCCATTGCCTTGCAAAAACTAAAAAAAAGCAAAAACATAAAAAAACCAGAAATAAGTTAAAAGAAAAAAATTATTATTTGTATATTATAAAACCTCTACTTATTTCACTCTATTTCCCTTTAAATATTACCTGTATGTTTAAGACAGAATTTATAAAGTATGAATGAAAGACATAAAAGAATTTTAAGATTCTCAAATTGCAGATATGTCCATACCAACTAATTTTACTTGCAATGGTCAAACAGGTATATAAGTCATTATTATAGGTACAGATTATGAAGTCTACATTTAAAAATTCTGATAAATGCAAAACTGAGTGACAACATGGCCTCTCATGATAAGAAAACTAGTCTTGAAGTTAAAAAGACCTGACTATTTAAGTTCTGCCTCTGAAGCATAGTGAGTTTGTGATTTTGGCAGGGTATGTTCTCAGACAGTACCAAAGCCTGAGGGAAAAAATTTGCCCCTCTCCCCAAATGCAAATCTGCAATGAAATGGACTCTTATTTTTAGTAGGTAAATATTAATAATTATAAATTAAAATTATAAATTAAATAATAGAATATTAAATAATAGAATAGAATATTATATAATTACATAAAATAATATAAATAATATAAAAATAAAAATTATAAATAAAATTATAAGAACTTCTAAAGATAAGATACATTTGTTTCAATGAAAAATTAGTTAGCTAGATTATTGACAGAGATTAAGATTGTCCAAAAGAGGCCACTGGGCAGTCATTTTTCTGATAGTATTATTTAAGATTCATTTTGTTACCTGTTAAATAGCTGCACTTGGAAGTTTGGAGCTACTGCTTCTTCTTCACTACTCCACATAGGCACTGGGAATTAAATATATATATATATATATATATATTTTTTTTTAACATTTATCAGGTCAGCTTTTTTCAATGGATTAAGAAACAATAAGAAAGACACTCTTTTGCTAAAGAAGTGCCCATGAACTTAGTAAAAATATTTTTTCCCCTATCTTGGTACTATCATTTTCATTTGAAGCTTTCATATATATTATTGATTACTTTAAAATGAGAAAGACATTTTACCCTAAACTGTTATATTCAAATTGTCAATCTCCCTCACAAACTTCTAATCAGTTGCCAAATTTTACTGTTTTTATCTACTTTAATAGCTATCATATCTGATCCTTTTTCTCTACTTATATAATCACCACTTTAGTTCAGTACTTCCTCCTTTCTGCTTAGATTATTGTAAGGGCCTCCTACCTGGTCTTCTTGCTTTAAGAAATCTCCTATGCAAAAGGAAATTTCACTAATTGCAGATCTGATCATATCAGTCCCCCAATCAATTAAATCCAGTAGCCCCCTCTTGCTTCAACATCAAAAGTAAAGTTCCCTGTTCAACTTTTTTTTTTTAACATCTACTCATTCTATATTTAATTTATTCCCAGGTGGATCAGCCATAACAAACACAGAAGAGGGACAGTCCTGATAATTTGCAATAATATATGCATATGTAGTAATATTTTCTATTTATTAATGAGAAGGAAAGAAATAACATAAAAATGCACTTCCATTTCTAGTGCATCTGAGACAATGGACTTACCTGCAAAGACACAATTAGAAACCAGATGTGTAAGTATAATGATGATTTAAAAGGAAACAGATGAGAATTTAGAAGTCATTTAGGCCTGATGTTCAATAGGTCTTCTAAGGAATGGTTAACAGAATAAGCCCTGAAGAAATGTAAATGCAACTTGCTGGGACAGATCAGCCTCTGGACACATCTGGTAGGTCACTGAATTAATCCAGATCTGTAAGCCATGATAGTCTTCACATTATCACATCCTGGGACTTTGTCTGCCACCATTTTCTTTTTTTTAAAAAAAATATTTTATTTGTTTTCCAACTATATACAATAATAGTTTCTTCCTATCATTTGTAAGGTTTTGAATTTAACAATTTCCCCTGCCTCAACAGAAGGCAGTCTGATAATCTTTACATTGTTTCTATATGCTATACATTGATCAAAATTGAATGTGTTCAGAGAAAAAACATGTCCTTGAGGAAAAAAATTAAATATTAGAGATAGAAAAATTATGTAGCATATAAGACAACTTTTTTTTAAAATTGAAGGTTGTAGCCTTTGGTCTTTAACTCCATAGTTCTCTAGAAACAGATGGTATTCTCCATCGCAGATACCCTAACATTATTCCTGATTATTACACTGATGAAATAAGCAAGTTCCATTAAGGCTGATGTTAGGGTGTACACTGTTCTTCTGGTTCTGTTCATTTTACTCAACATCAGTTCATGCAAGTCTTTCCAGGCTTCTCTGAAATCCCTTTCCTCCTGGTTTCTAATAGAACAATAGTGTTCCATAACATACATATACCATAACTTGTTCAGCCATTCCCCAATGTCTCCATCATTTTCACTCAAGCCATCTCTGTGTATGTCTTGGCATAAATGGAGAGTTTCCCATCAAGACACTGGATGGAGGTCATAGTTACAAAGAATTGGCCACTACTGAGTATGGCCCTGCATTGGCCACTACAAAAAATTCTAGTCCCTATGAATTTCCATTTTAAAAGAAGTAAATCCTCAATGTGTTTTCCACAGGGAGTTGTACAACTGACTGATCCTAATGGAACATCACTCTGGATCATGAAATCTTTGCTGATTCAATAAAACTTGATTATCGCTGAACTAATTATGTCAAGCTGACAATGAAAAGTTCTTACAGGTCTTTGGAGCATGCTTCCAGGGCAGATCCAGCAAAATAATTTCTATGATAGTCTTAGAAAGATGTAAGATTAAATGTGGGAGTTGAGAGGCATTGCTGCCATGCCAGAGCCTATATATTCCCCGTTTAATTTCAAAAATTCTTCAAAACCTGCTTCCAACTCTCATTCCAGCATCATTTGCTATGATCCAGCCAAACTAGCATTCTCTATGGCCAGTACCAAAAACACTTCATCTTTCATTGTCATGCCTTTGCATCAGCCATTCCACATGTCTGGAATGAACTAACTCCCTCCTCACCTCTGACTTGGAATTGCTTTCTTCCTTCCTAAGCACCATCTTTTATGTGAAGCATTTTTGAATCTCTGAATCTCTTCACAAATTTGCCAGTCATCCTTGCACAAGGGTCATGCAAATAGATCTCTGTATATATGCTGCCAAAATGAGCATGGATCCCTGAATCTCTAATAGCTCTACCTCCAAAACTACTTTGTATTGAACAATTTGACTTGGTCATTTGTGTTTATTCTGCATATATTTACACACACACACATATACAAACACGTTTTACAGGTAACTGCATAGCATGGTGGACAGAAAACGTCTAATTATGAATTCTGCCTAGGGCTTATTATCTGTGTTACTCTGGGCAAGTCATTTGTCTTCTGTTGACCTGTTTTCTTTTCTGTAAAATGGACATCATAATAGGAACTAAAAGCACTAGATAAATTTTAGATATTATTATTATTTTTCCTCTGTCAGAATGTAAGTTTCCTTTGAACTGGGATTGTTTTCTTTATTTGTAATCTCACTGCCTCACACAGTGCCTTGCAAATAGTAGGTGCTTAATAAATGCTTCCTTTACAAACATCATCTTTAAAAAAAATTAATGTTTTATTTCCAATTACATGTATAAACAATTTTTAGCATTTGTTTTTCAATATATTTGATTTCCTAATTCTTCCTTTCCCTCCACTTCCCACCTCCATGGCTGAGAAGGCAAGTAATTTGATATGTCAAACATCATCTTCTTCATAAGCCTTTCCTAATCTCCCTAATTACTGGTACCCTCCCTCCCAAATTATTTTTTAACTGCTTTGAATACATTTTTATTAATTAACCTTTTATTTATGCTATATCTATTTTCATCTGTACTTCTTTCCTCCATTAGAATGTAAGTCATTGCTTCATCATAAGTAAGAATTTTTCATTTATTATTTTTATATTTTGAGTGCTTTAGCAAAGTGCCTGGAAAATAATAGGTGCTTAATAGATCCCAGATAGACTGATTTGTTTTTCAAGGGTATTTCTTGAATTGACCTTCTCAATATAATTAACAGGAACAAAGACAAAACTAAGAACAATTTGTATTGTGCTGGGGAAATATAATCACTTCCATATTACTATAGAATCTGATGAGTTTTTCTAAAATTTTTTTCTGAAACTTCCAAATCCAGATATGATTTAATCAATCAATCAATAAACATTGTTTAACTACCTATAATATGCTAAGTTCTAGGGCTATAAAGAGGCAAAAGATAAGTCTTTGCCTGTGAGGAGTTTACAATCTCATGGAGAGACAACATGCAAACAAATATATTAAAGCAAGCTAAAGACAGAATAAATAGAAAATAATTAAAAGACAGAAGGCACTAGAATTAGAATTGTTAGAAAAGGATTTCTATAAAAGATGCAAAATGATGTGGTTTTATTTGGGACTTTAAGGAAGCCAAAGTAATTTGATATAGGTCAAACATCATCTTCTTCATAAGCCTTTCCTAATCTCCCTAATTACTGGTACCCTCCCTCCCAAATTATTTTTTAACTGCTTTGAATACATTTTTATTAATTAACCTTTTATTTATGCTATATCTATTTTCATCTTTATAGGCAAAGTTGAGGAGACAGGACATTCCAGAAATGGGGGCAGCCCAGAATTAGAGAGGAGAGTTATTGATACTGATGTCAAAAATGAAGAAAATAAAAAATAAACATTTTTAAAATGCACAGAAGAGAAGGAAAAGAAGTTCAAAAGGAGATCTTGTTGTTTATCCTTTAGTGGTTTTTTTTTTAGGTTTTTTGCCAGGCAAATGGGGTTAAGTGGCTTGCCCAAGGCCACACAGCTAGGTAATTATCCTTTGTTTTTGAAGGGTACCAATTACTTAACAGAGCGATGCCTTGCCTTTCTCATGAACTGGATTTAAGTGAGGGAGAATTGCCCAAAGTCCTCAGTCTCACTTTCTCTTCCTGAGTCATAAAAGTCCAGTGGCAGGACAAAAGTCAAGATGACTGGCAATGGCCCAGAATAGTGGATGATCTTGGTGTCTTCTATGCCTGACTAAGCTCTCCTCAGCACCTGCTTCAGCTGCCTTTGTGGCCACTGGAACATATTGTTTTCATCCAACCATTCTACTGGGGAAAGTCTTCACATGCTTGGGCTTGTCATTCCCTTAACTAACTGACAAGTTTGAAACTTGTTGGTTACCCTCCACCTGGCTTAGTCCATCTGCCAAATTGGTTTACCAGAGTGTGGCCTATGCACATGCTACAGCCTCTTGTTGCCACAGGTAAGAGGTAGGTGAATTAGGTGGACACAAAAGGGGGATGAACAGCCATGAAAAGAGCTTGGGAGGTGCAAGTTCTCCTGAATACCCCAGATGTAAGATGGTTTTAAAATTAACACGCTGACTTTAAAACATTTAATACAAGTTGCATGTGATAGAGAGTTGAGGTTTTATATACAATATTTCCTGTTGTTTGTATGTGGAAATGTTTATGTCTGTTGATCTTTGTCATGTTCAGAATAACTTTAAATCTCAATAAAAATAGAAAAAATATTGTAACTATAGACTTTTGTCCTGTCTTAGCTTGAGTTAATTCAGGTCCCAGAAGGAGACATCCTTCCCATTCTTTTCAAGATTTCTATCACTGGCCTTTCTTTTTGGATGCCTGAAAAACAACTGCAGCCACCTAGTTTCCTCACATGCTCAGATAAAAACATCAGCTAAATATATAAAGCTGGGAACTCTAAGCCTAACATTCTAAGGCTGTCACCAGCAGAGGGGGTGCATAACCAGCTTTCAAGTGGAGGACTAGGTTGTAAGTAGCTCCTACAAACCTAGAAGTCAATCCTTTCAGATATGGATATAAGGAACAGATTACAACTCAGATTCTATTATTCCATCAACGTTTTATTCTAATTATCCTTTCAGTATTTTGACTGACATATAACATTGTTAAAATTGAGCTCATAGTCCATGAAAACCTTTTCCAATTAAGGTCTATACTTGTCAGTTGGCTACAATAGGGATTTTGTTCAGGTATTAGACTAGATGGCCTCTGGGATTCTGAGATTCATGCTAACTTTATGAATAAGGAAACTGAAATTCATTAGAAATTAAGGGACTTGCCCAGAGTCACCCAAGCTATTCATTCAAATATAGGTTTCTGATTCAACATCTAGAGTACTTTTTCCTAAATCACTATCTGAAATGTTGATAATAAATTTTCCTCAATTTTTTTTCCCTCCCAAATCTACAAGAAAAACATTTTATTCCAACAGAACTAACATCTCTCTCTCTACCTTTCCCTTATTATCTGGGAACAAATCAAAATTAAAAAATATAATATGTTAAATTAATATTCATTCACTTAATCATTTAATATATTAATTACTTTATATTTATGCTATATATATTATATATTTATATTTTTTTTTTCTGTACTTGTTTTCCCCATTAGAAGTTAAGTCACTGCTTCAACATGAATAAGGATTTTTTTCATTCTTTGTTTTATATTTCCAATGCTTAGCAAAGTGCCTGGAAAATATTAAGTACTTAATAAATACCTGATTAACTGGCTGACTGGTTTGTTTTTCAAGGGTATTTCTTGGAATGCCCCTCTCAACATAATGTTAACAGGAAAAAAAGACAAAACTATGAGCAATTTATGTGCCCTGGGGGAATGTAGTCACTTCCATATTACTGTAGAATCAGCAGAGCTTTTCTGAAACTTTTCACACACTTAGATGTGAGTTAAACAATCAATAAATATTATTTTTGATAACTGATTTAAATAAAATTTAAAAACACCGAGCACTTCCCATGTCATAATAGCACTATGCTATGTCTTAAAAAAATAGAGAAATTATAAGTCCCCAGAAAAATTCCTGCCCCAACTAGATTAAAATGTAATTAGGAATTGTTAATAAAATAAGTATTCAACAGAACACAAATAATGTTAATTGATAATTTCTAAGTAAAAATGTGTTTTAAGTTTGACATCACTGCTGCAGAAGCCACGAAAGGACAAGATATATATTCTTTATCCTCAAGGACCTTAGGATTTATGGGAAACCAAAATATTCCCTAACAGCATGTTGAAAAAGATAACTTCAAACTACAATAAAAGTAGTTCTAATGTCAGGAGGTTGTACAGGGATCAGGTGTCAAATGATTTTATAACAGATAATTAATTATAAATAAAATGAATCAAGAGAAGAAAAAGATCACCACAATCTGAAAGTCAGCTTAGTATCAGAGTCCTTCCAAACCTGGCTGGGATCAATCTTTCTAATGCTGATGTTCATTATTCTCCATCATGTACTTTCTGGTCCAGGAGAACTGGTTGCTGTTTCTCACACACAGCATACCGCATTATGGAATGATAGATTTCTGGACCTCAGCATCAGCCATCCCTCTTGCCTGTGAAGCATTCTGCCCATCTCTAGTTCAATGAATCTTTTGCTTCTTTCACAGCACTCCCTACACAAAGCCTTTCATGAGTCCTCAACAGTTAGTGCTCTCCCTCCCCTAAACCACCCTGTATTATAGATAATACAAATATGTGAGTTTGTGTGTGTGTGAATGGATTTATGTATATTTTTAAATTATTTGTTGTCTCTCCAATAGAATATAAGTCCCTTAAAAGCAAGGACTACTTATTTTTATATTTACCCCCAGAGAAATGCTTGCTGATGAATTGTTCAAGGATGTGTTCAATCTGCAAAGGCAAAAAAGAACGTTCTAGACTGAATCACAGAATGAGTAAAGTTGTGCCATAAGCATACAAGTTTGGCCCAAGCAAACTAGAAGAGAAGCAGGAGATGACATAAATCAGACTAGGTTGAGGCCAGACTATGAAAGAACTTAAATGAAAAGCTTGAATGAAAGACCATAGACTTTAACCTTAGGCAACTAAAGGTTTTGGAATAGAAGAGTTACATGATGAAAGTGGGTCTTTTGGAAGAGTATTTGGTCCAAAGGATGCAGGATAGATTAAATGAAGAACAATTTGGATGCTGTGAGTCCAGTTAGAAGTCAGTGTTTAAATCTAAAACTCAGTCTGTTTACTACTTTGTACTAACTTAGTTTGTTTAGTAGCTACCTTTGCATTGTTCTTCATTAAGTCAAGGAAGCAATAGTATGACCTTGGTGGTCCAAGAGGCCATTAGAAATTTTGTATGTTAAAAACTACTTTGTCTCTCTGATATGATTATCTTTATAAAAGTTTTCAGAAACTCTAAACTTGGTTCAGGATTAATTTTCTTCCACCAAAATCTATGTTTTAGCATAATTAAAAAAGTAGATTTTTTCCTCTCTAAGTTCTGTGTTTATTCAGAAGCAGTAACCTACCATATGAACTCAAAAAGGCAATATTTCTACCATAACAATCATGATCCTCAGCACTGAACTTACTTTGTGACTTGTGTCAATTTAAATTCCAATTTAGTTAAGAAGGAACTGAGCTGCCAAGGAACTCACCTTGATAACTCACTGTTCTTTGTCTTATATTGCTCTGTCTGTCCTCTCCAAGATTATAAGCTCTTTGAAGGTAAGGAATGGGGCAGCAGATAGAGCACCAGCCCTGGAGTCATGAGGATCTGAGTTCAGAACTGGCTTCAGACACTTAATAATTACCTAGCTGTGTGACCTTGGGCAAGTCGCTTAACCCCATTGCCTTGCAAAAACCAAAAGAAAAGGTATCTTCTTTGTACCTTTCATTATGCCCAGAACAGGATTATTGAGGAGGAAATGAGCAAAACCTCTATGCTATGAGTTTGAGGGGAAACATCTTCACTTTTCCAATAATTAAAAGGAACCTCTTAGAGGTAAAAGAAATGGAACCTGCAGGATTGAACTGGGAGGTCTCCATTCCCTTAAAGAACACATCCCACTTAAACATTCTGATATTAACTACAAGAAAATATCTATACTGGAAAATACCTAATCTTGAGGGACACCCAAGTTTAAGACATTCTTCCCCCCAAATTACCTAATATCTTGTACCTAGTACTCAACTTCTCAATAAAGAAAAAGTGGTTGAGCAGCCTCACTGTTCTGAAGACTTTTTAAGTCACCTGGCAAGTATGTATCAGCTGATGCTAATTAAATTTTTATCTTCTATCTTTGCTTCTTGATTTAATGACCTTCAGTCAAAAGGAACTTTCACTATTTTTTAAGTCAGGTCTAATTCTTTGTGACCCTCTTTGGGGTTCTCTTGGCAAAGATAACAGAATGTTTGCCATTTCCTTCTCCATTTCATTTTATAGGAAATAGGCAAATAGTCTCAAGTGCCTTATCCAGGGTAGTTACAAATCTCAAACAATTTTTTTCTGTGTTTATTGATCAATTTACAAATTGATCTGATAGGGTTAACTGTGATATTGTAAATATATTGGGCTTTGTGTAAAGAGACCCCAGTTGGAGAACCGACATAAGCATGTTTTGCAAACTGGCCCAGTATAGGAAAACTGTACTTAGATAAAGCACATCCTTGCTCTTTATCTGAACAGTTGGTGAACGCTTCTTGAATTCTTCCACCAAATGGATATGACTACCTGGTTGAGGTCCAAAATTTTAGTATAAAAGCTCTCCCTACTACTTGATCCACTGGCTTTAGTGACGTTAAAAGATCTGACTGACATGGAACACTATTGTTCTATTAGAAACCAGGAGGGATTGGAATTCAGGGAAGCCTGGAAGGATTTGCATGAACTGAAACTGAGTAAGATGAGCAGAACCAGAAAAACACTGTATACCCTAACAGCAACATGTGGGTGATGATCCACCTTGATGGACTTGCTCATTCCATCAGTGCAACAACCAGGGACAATTTGGGGCTATCTGTGATGGAGATTACCATCTGTATCCAGAGAAAGAACTGTGGAGTTTGAACAAAGACCAAAAACTATCACCTTCAAATTAGAAAAAAAAACCCAACCACGTTATCTTATGTAATTCTGCTATCTCATACTTTATTTTTCTTCCTTAAGGATATGATTTCTCTCTCATCACATTCAACTGAGATCAATGTATGAATGAAAAGACTAACAGAATGTCTTCTGTGGGGGATGGGAAGCAAGAATGGAGGAAAAAATTGTAAAACAAAATAAATAAAATAATAAAAAAAAAGATCTGACTGAAAGAGATTCCTGATTGTGTGAGTTCCTTCACAATTGTCTCTGAACTTGGGTCTCCTAGAACTTTTCTGGGTCTGCCCTAATAGAAGTAATTTTTCTCCTTAAGTATCCTTTGACATATAAACCTCCTCAATTAGTTTAGTGTAAGCTCCACCACAAGCAGAAGTTTAAAACATATAATTTTTTACTTTTCCTTTTTTTCCCTTCTCTATTACAATTGGAAACCATATAAGACCTAGGAGAACTTTGACTGTTGTCCAGTGGCCATTAAAAGGCTGAATTTGTGCTCTGAGTATATAATAAAACTTCATTTTAAAATGTCTCTATGTGTTGATAAATATGATTGGCAGCAGCATAACAATCCATGAATCTTTAGCTCCTTCTATAACACTACGTACATAGAAAGTACTCAGGACATACTTGCTTGTGACAGATCTTGATTAGTGCTATCACATAACTTTTCATCAAGTCACTCTAGACTTAATACCTAGGGGAGGAGGATGGTAGTTTAGGAAAGCATCAGGAGGAAGAATGTCACTGAAATTATTCCAGGAGGACAGAAGGGAGTCAAGTGACAGAAGATGACTGGAAGGTAAGATAGATAATAAAGGTTTTTTTTTAGGTTTTTTTTTTTTTGCAAGGCAAATAGGGTTAAGTGGCTTGCCCAAGGCCGCACAATTAGGTAATTATTAGTTGTCTGAGACTGGATTTGAACCCAGGTACTCCTGACTCCAGGGCCAGTGCTTTATCCACTGTGCCACCTAGCTGCCGCAATAAGAAAGTTCTTACATGGGGAAGAACATGAGAAAAGTCATGTATTTCATGTATTTGAGTTAACTACAGGTATGGGAAATTAGCACCAAGGTAGTCTTGGGCACTCCACAAAAAAAAAAATGTTATTATCATATCTAATAAAATTGTTTGGGCCTACCCTTGAACCAAATGAAAATATGTGTATGTATGTGTGTGTGTGTGTGTGTGTGTGTGTGTGTGTGTGTGTGTTCTTGTAGAACAGTTCTTGTAGAAACTCCTGTTTTGTTTCTGGTAGTAAAGCTATTAGACACAAGCTATGAAATCTAGAAAGGTACAACATAAAGGAACCCCAAAAGACCACTTGTTCCAATTAAAAAAAATATATCTGGATTACTTTACCTTTGTCTTCCCCTTGCTCACCAACAATCCACACTTTCTTTCCTGAGTTAGGTGCTCTCAAAACATTTGTAAGAATATATTGGAATCTCTTTGAATCCAAATTGCATCCAATTCCCATTACTCGATTTTCAGGAAAGGCGCTCAATTTCCATGCTGCATATGTCATTATTTCAACTAAGCATTGGATACAAGCAGAAAAAGCATGGCATCACTTCCAGTAGGCCCTCACTTTACAAGCTCAAGAAGAAAATCAACATTCATTATGTTTCATGAAATAAATTACTCTGGAGCCTCAGTCTTCTTGGCATCCATGACCAGGGTCAATTTGGGACTTCAGAAATCAATTTAACCATAGACTTTTCATACATTGCATTTTGCTCTATAGAAGGAATTCTTAGCCTTGCGTCTACCCAGAAACAGATTTCAGTGAGTCTGTGAATTTGTGTGGGGAAGAAAAAAAAATTACATAATTATTTTCACTAACTAAAATTTAGTTTTTCTTTTAATGAATGTAGGAAACAAATATTGTTCTGAGAAAAGGTTCATAGGTTTTCCAAGACTGCCAAATGTATCCATGACATAAAAAAAGTTTAAGAACCCTGCTTTGGAGGGAATATTATTTGTTCGGGTTTTTTTGTGAGGCAATTGGGAGTAAGTGACTTGCCCAGGGTCACACAGCTAATAAGTACAAACATGAGGTAGCATTTGAACTCAGAACCTCCTGACTCCAGGGCTGGTGTTCTCTCCATTCATCGTACCACCTAGCTGCCCTTACAGGAAATATTGTTACAAGAAAGTTTCAATGTAATATTCTTTTTTTTTTTTTAGGTTTTTGTGAGGCAAATGGGGTTAAGTAGCTTGCCCAAGGCCACACAGCTAGGTAATTATTAAGTGTCTGAGACCAGATTTGAACCCAGGTACTCCTGACTCCAGGGCCAGTGCTTTTTCCACTATGCCACCTAGCCACCCCATCAATGTAATATTCTTTACACATATGTATGACATATGTGTATGTAGTTTTAGATTTCAAAACTGCTTTCAATTATTCTCTTACCATATACGATATTAAAAGAACAGCCTGAGCTAGCCTCAGAGTCCAAAAGGCTTGGACTGAGGGTCTATCTCAGTCTCAAGGAGGTAATTGGCCTATGAAATCAACCTCTTGGAGTGCCTACCAACTCTCTAAGTCTTATAAATTGCAAAGATGGAAAGGGGAATTTCTCCATCCAAATGTTCACTATGCCAATGAAATCGCAAATATTAAAAAAAAGTCTCAAGTTAATAGTTTCCTAAAAATGCCTAAAAGGACAAGTTAATAACAAGGAGTGGAATACTCCCTTCAAAGACTAACATTCCTCCAGAGTATAATGATTTCTTCTTTTTTGTTTTCAAGGCAATGGGGTCAAGTGACTTGCCCAAGATCACACAGCTAAGTAATTATTAAGTATCTGAAGCTGGATATGAACTCAGACCCTCCTGACTCCAGGACTGCTCTTTCCATTGTGCCACCTAGTTGCCCTAATGACTTCTTCTTAACCATCAAATTGTTTTTCTCACTGGTCCAAAATTGGCATTTTAAAAGGTGATTCATTACTATGTAGTATTATAATGCCACTGAGTTTTGTTTGAAGAGGGGGGAAATCATTTTGAACCTATGATTTCATGAACTTAGGGAAACTCTTAAAAGGAAATTCTATCACCTAAAGCAACTGTTCCCTTATTTATAGTCTTAAAGTTACCTAAGAAGTCAAGTAACTTCCCCAGGGTCATCTTGCTGTTTTCTATGAGACAGGACTTGAACCCACATCAGCCTGACATCATGCTGGCTCTCTATTTATTATATCACAGGGCTTCTCAATAGAGTGTTAAAAAAGTCCCCCCTCCACCCCTACCTTTTTGTTTATTACAATAAGAATAACAGTAGTGAAGGTTGTGTATACTGAGGATGTCCCCAAAGTCTTGGTGCAGATGTTTGCCTGAAGCTCTGGGAGCCAAGAAATGATAAAGTGTTGACTTTGTGGCACTCTGCTAGAATAAAACCAAAATGGAATACTTTGTTTCTATAGGGAAGCCAACATGAGGTAGCTTCAATGGGATCTGAAAGGCTCTCCTTAGACTACAATCTCTAGAGCTGGACCAAGTGGCCTCTAAGGCCCCTTCTAAGCCTAGATCTATGATCATAGGAGACTACTTCTTATTTAGTGAACAGGAAACAAAGTCTCAAAAAGGATTATTAAAAAAAAAATTCTGGGGTGGCTAGGTGGCGTAGTGCAAAGAGCATCGGCCCTGGAGTCAGGAGTACCTGAGTTCAAATCTGGTCTCAGACACTTAATAATTATCTAGCTGTGTGGCCTTGGGCAAGCCACTTAACCTCACTGCCTTGCAAAAACCTTAAAAAAAAGAACAAAGAAAAATAATCAAAAGACACTTTACAAATCATGTTAAAAATGCTCAATTGAATTATATTTTAGTGGAATTCTGAGTATTTTCTTGCTGACAGGTTGAGGTGACAATTCTGAATATCCAGAAACCTGACTGAATCTTATTCTGAGGAATCAAACAAAGGACAGTCGATAGGAGCACAGAGTGATCATGTGTTATGAGACTTGAAGATGCCTGAATACATTTCAACTCTTATTGGAGTAACAATCATGTTTTAGCATCTGTGGTCTGCCCCAGGCTATAGCCATGTGAAACCCTTTGGCAAAAGATGCAGCAGTACTGAAGGTTCACTAAGGGGGTACTGCCCAATGTTTGAGGGGCTTCTGACTTTTTGACACCTGAATTAAATAGTTCTGAGAGAAAGAAGATGGGAAGATGACTACTGCTATATTTCTTAAAATAAATTAAAAAAAAGCAGATGTCCATTTTACCTGGTTGAGAAGCAACAAGTATGACACTTTGTGGGCTGTGGTGTCCTAGAGCTGGGACGAGCTCCCTGTATGTGTCCACATTGTTCTGTATGACATCAAGGTAGGTCTGAGAAGCGCCTAAGGAGTTAACTGTGAGGATCACCACTCTGGAATTCTGAGAGGCAGACAAGTCTGATGAATAAAGAAAATATTCGGAAAGCAAGGTTCAATTTTTAACATTTTTGTCAATTCTAAAATAACAAATAAGTCCTGTTTTTGCAATATAGGCCCTTTTTGTAGATGTTTTAAGAATAGAGTACTGATACTTTTTCGGACTTATGGCCAAGATTGCAGAGAGAAGACAGGCACAGTTCTAAAGTCTCCTGATCTTTTCCCATCTATCATATGAAACAAACCTCTTGAAAGAAATCTCACCCACAAAAACCAGAAAGAAAAGCCAGGAGAAAGCACATCTACCTCAGGATTTGTCTCCCCCAGCAGCACTTGGCCGAATTCCGGGGGTGAGTCTGGGCTCATAGGGAGGATAAACCAGATTAACAGCAGAATTGGAACCTGGAGTCTGAGGGCCCCGAGAGCTGGACCTGCTGGATCAGCGGTGGGGCTGGACGGCAGGGGCTTGAGTCAACTAGGGAGCAGAGGTGCTGGTGTTGGTGCTGGCCCCCGGGAGCTTGTGGACAGGGTTGGGGGGAGAGTCCCAGTGCAGGAGAGCTGCACACATCATCCCTGGGCTCCTCTGGTCTGAGGAACAGAGTCCACACCTCCATTACAGCTCAGACCTCTTCCCGAACAAACAATTGCAGACTGCTTCTGCCTCAGGCCCAGGTGTGTGAGCAGAAGAACCAGCCCAGCTGAGGAATGACCTCAGGCCAGGGTAAAGCCCACCATGGATTGAAGGCAAAAGAATTCAATAGCTCCAACTCCTCCCTTCAAGCAAAGGGAGGTCTCTCAACCAAGGTCACAGACACTCCAGAGAAAGCAACCAGCACCTCCTACTGGCAAGCCAGAGAAACTGCACTCAGTGAGTAAAGCCTTTAGTGATCCCAAGCCCAGGTGAACCAGCCGCTCCCCAACTCAGGTCTCAGCAAAATGAAGGGTCAGCGGAAAGGTGGATCCATAGAAAAATTCTTGTTAGGGAAAGACCCTAACTCAAAAAGACCTAGAACCTCTGAGGAGAATACGATCTGGTCTTCAGCACAGAAAGAATAGAGGACTGATAAAGATAAAGAAGAGCTCTGTTTCCACTAATTTCAGCAGGAAAAAGAAAAATTTTGCATCATTTGGCAAAATGAATCTAGCAAAAATTAAAATAAAAAGGATTTCCTGATGCTGCTTTAAAAATGGTAAAATTTTACATAGGACAATAGGATCTTTCTAAAAAAAATTGTCAGTTGAACTGAAAATATGAAGAAATTGTTTTTCTCCAATGTATAATCTTTTCTCACTTTTCTTTTTTAGAAAAACTGAGTAGAACAAAAACTAAGACCTTGACCCGGAAATAGATTCTGATAAGAGAACTTGAGACTAGACAAGATCATTGCCTCATTAAAAGACTGACTCCAAAAACCTCCTAAGGACAGTATCCTCTCATTCATTCAGGGTTAAGCTGTAGAGCAACATTTAAATCTAGTCCAAAAGCAAGAATTAATACCCAATTCAGTGACAGAAATCACGCTAAACAAAGGATATACAAAGAAAGGCAAAAACAGTGCCTTTGTTCAAGGAGTTCCCAATGTAATGAGTAGGGCTAAGGAGGGGGAGTGGGGGGGGGGGGGAGGAAAAAACATTCAACTTGCACAAAAAAAACCAGGGTAATCTGAGAGGAAAGGTAGTAGTATTGAGGAGATCAGTAATTCTATTGCAGTTGACCTTAGCTGAGTCCAGAAAGAATCCAAGGAAGCCAGGAAGAAGAGAGGAGGAAAAGTGTCCCAACTGTAGCGCCCAGCCAGAGAAAATGCCCAGGGTCCAAGGATGGAGAGTTTTGTTCATGGAACAGCAAGGAAAGCAATGTTAAAGGATCTTAGGAGGACATAGAGGGAAGTAAGGTATAAGAAGACAATAGGAAGGGACCAAGGGATAAAGATCTTCAAATGTCAAACAGGATTTTATGTTTGATCCTAGAAATAACAGAGAACCTCTACAATTTATTAAATGAAGGGCATGAGTGTATGAGTCAGACCAGCCCTTGAGGAAAAACACTTTGGTAGTTGAGTTCTGGAAAACAGCTTAGAATGGGTAGAAATCTGAGGCAGGGAGATAATCCAGAAGCAGGGATCTTCTGTTTGAAAAGAATATAGATAGATGGATGGATGGATGGATGGATAGAAGATATATTTATAGCAATTCCTTTTTTGTAATTTTGGCCTTGGAACACAAATTGACTCTATTACTACAGTCAGAGAGATGGAAAGTACAAAAATATACTACTACTTGAAAATCTCCATTTTATGAAGTCAATTTTCAAAGGAAATGCAAGCTAGTAACAAGATTAAAAAAAAGTCACGTTACTAAAATTTGGAGAAATTTAAATTAAAGTAACTCTCAGGCTAGACTTCATACCTATTATACCTATGGCACAGACGACTAAAAAGCAAAATGACAAATACTGAAGGGGCCGCAAGAAAATAGATATGTTAATGCACTGCTGATGGAACTATAAATTAGTTTAATTATTAAAACAATTTTGAACTACACCCAAAAAGTCACTAAACTGGACATATACCCTTTTACATAACAATACTACTAATGGGCCTATGTCCCAAAGAGAGAAAGAACAAAAGGACACGTATGTAAAACAATATTTGTAGCAGCTATTTGTTGTAGTGTCAAAGAACGGGAAGTTAAGGGGGGAAAGGGGAAATTCCATCAGTTGAGGAATGTCTAAACAAATCATGGAATGTGAATATAATGGAATGCTATTATGCTATTAGAGATAGCAAAAAGATGGTTTTTAGAGAAACCTGAGAAAACTTACTCTTATGAACTTTATTAGAGTAAAATGAGTAGGATCAGACTAATGATCAAGAATGCTACCTACCTCCTGACAAATGTCAAATGAGACATACATTTTTGGTTGTATAAATTTGGGAATTTGTTTTGTTTGACTATGCTGTAAATTTATTACAGATGCTTTGATTTTTCTTTTTTTTCCTTCAATGTAGAAGAGTAAGGACAGAGAGAAAATAAATGCTTACTAATTCAAAAAATAAAAATAATTTTAAGAAGAAAATCTTATTACACAACGTATGGCATTTAAATAGATTTAGATATAGAATAGATATATCAGGAAAAATTAAGTTTTGTTGGAAGAAGGGTGTTATAAATCTATGATTTCATTAACATAGGGGACTTCCAGTGAAGAAATTCCCTAGATAAGCATCTGTTCTGTAATTTCTAGTCTTAGAGTTGCCTGGCAAACCCCAGAGATTAAATGATTTGCTAGGGGTCATGTAGCCAGTATATGTCAAAAGCAGGATCTGAACCCAGGAATTCTCCAGTGTTGGCTTTTCATTTCCCACACCATAGGGACTGCTCATGTTGAGTGGTTCTTATGGATAACTGATAAGGTCAGAACATCACTGAATACCCAGAAACCATCCTCTGTGACTATGTTGGTAATCTAGCACTTAATTTCACCTTTATTTTTTCATTGAGTTTTCCTTTTTTATCCTTTTGCTCAAATTGTTTTCACCACAAATAATGCTCTTTCCCTTGCTCTCTGTCTCATTAATCCTCCTATTCTATAAAACCCAGTTCAACTATCACCTCCACAGAACCTACCAACCCCAGCAGTACTAGTTTGGCCCTCCTTTAACATACCTACTGGTAACCCTACTTATAGGTGCTAATCATGAACCACCTTGTGATAGCTCTTCTAATATTCTCTTGAAATGTCATTTAATTCTTATTTTAGTTTTTCACTTATGTCTTGTCTCCTTAACTAAATTATAATCTTCATCCTGGATGCCACGGATGCATGTACATGGTTTTATACACAGAAGAATACTCAGAAAGCTCTGATTTTAATTTGATTTCTCCCTTTCCCTTCCAGCATTCCCTTTGAGATTTTGATATCTGGTTGAATAGGAAATAAAACTATAAGGTTCAAGTAACCAAAGAAGGGCATATAAAAAGTCAGGGCAGAAGCATCAGGGGTAATAAGAGCAGCAAGTTTTAGAAGAGGGCAGTTGGTAATCAGGAGGCTAAAGCAGCTGTGTTGAGACAAGGGGATGAGTTAGTCATTATGAGGAAAGACTTGAGCAAAACACTCTAGTGATCAAGGCTGTGTTGAAAGAGCAAGAGCTGAAAATCTAAGGGAAAGGGATATGGCATAAGGAAACATCATCCTTCTAGGCTCCCAGGTTCCTAAGTCATGACACTCTGTCTGTCTGTCCCTCTCTACTGTAATGTAAAAAATAAACATGAATTCTGAGAAGCATGTAAAGATAGGAAATGATGCCAGATGAAGTAAGCAAAGTCAGAAAAACAATATATTAAAGATTTCATGGGAGAAAAATAGTAACCACAATCAGATAACTAGCTTTTGATAGACTGACAAAGTGGAAATCCCTCCAACCACTTAGTGGCCTAATATTAGAAAGAATTCCAATCCCTATGCAACCACATGGTAATAGCAGATGGTCTCATTCACTGTTGTAACAGCTGTCCTTGGATAAAAGACTTTTAAGTTTTGTCTAAAAAGGACAGCTTCTACAATTATAAAAGTGTTTGGTTTCTTTCCCATGTCTCCTGGTCTTGAACAGGAATGTTTTCTTTCTCTTATAATAGATCCTGCTAAGTACATTACAAATATTCCCCCCTTTTTTTTGCTTAGTTGAATCTTTTTTTTCCCCCTCTACTTCTCTCCCTCTTAGGAAATTTAAGGACTGTTAAGTCGTCCCCTGAACTTGTCTTTTTAAGTTACCATATTTCTCAGAAACACTGGACCAGAGCTTGGAAGAGGCCCTGAATGTATTAAGGATAAAGTTCCCCTCTCCCCCATCCCTCAGCTGACATAATTTGTTGCTTGCAGCTCAAGCAAGATTTCCTTTGTGACCTTAGGAGGGAAGACAGGCACCAGCCAGGCTTGGCTAGGCTGGAAAAATGCCTGTGCAGCTGGGGTCCTTTGCAGATAAGCAGACCCTCCTATTTTCATGGTCTAGCAATTCCCAAGTGAAAAGAATGCAGCTTTTGCTACTGCCTGCTCCTCCCCTGTGAGTTTTGTCTTTTTGCCACCTTTACTACACCCTTCCCTTCCCATATCACATCCCTTCCTGGTATCTCCCCTTTATGAAAATCCAAACTTCTGAATGGATGGTGAACTCTTGGGGTTCCACATGCATGTTCATTTCTCCTATAATAAACCTGGTTTTCACATAAGTTTCACCACGATGTGATCGCCTGTTGATAGAAATGATTTACTTATTTATCTCTCTGAGTTGCACAGAATGCTGATGTTTAAAAAAGGACCTAAATGAGCAAAAATATTTATAGCAGCCCTTTTTTTTGGTGGAAAAATATTGAAAATGGAGGGGAAGAGATGAATAAGCTGTAGTATATGAATGGAATATGGAATTTATGCAATAAGAACTGATGAACAGGCAAATTTCTAAAAAGTCTGGAAAAACTTGAATAAACTGATGCAAACTAAAATGAGCAGAACTAGAAAAGCAATGCACACACTATCAGAAACATTGTGGATGATCAACTATGAATGGCTCTTCTCAGCAACACAGTGATTCAAAACAAGTACAAAGGACTCACAAAGGAAAATGCTTTCCAAATCCAGGTGAAGAACTGATAGGCTCTAAATGCAGATCAAAGCATATTTTTTTTTTTAGGTTTTTGCAAGGCAAATGGGGTTAAGTGGCTTGCCCAAGGCCACACAGCTAGGTAATTATTAACTGTCTGAGACCGGATTTGAACCCAGGTACTCCTGACTTCAGGGCCAGTGCTTTATCCACTTCGCCACTTAGCTGCCCCAAAGCATATTTTTTCAATTACTTTATTCTTACTCCTGGGTTTTTTTCCTTTTGATCTGTTTATTTTTCCACAACTGAGACTAATATGGAAATATGTTTTACAGGATAGCACATGTATTAACTCTATATCAAAATGTCAACTAGTACTGATGAGGGAATCAAAGCAATCCATAGTCATATGAAAAATTGATCTAAATCACTAATTATTAGAGAAATGCACATTAAAACATCTCTGAGATACCACCTCACACTTCTCAGACTGGCCAATATGACCAGAAAGGACAGTGATCAATGTTGGAAGGGATGTAGGAAATCTGGGACACTAAATACATTGTTGATGGAGCTGTGAACTCATCCAACCTTTCTGGAGAGAAATTTGGAATTATGCCCAAAGGGTAACAAAAATGAGCATACCCTTTGATCCAGCAATACCACTACTAGGGCTATACCCTGAAGAGATGATGAAAAAGAGTAAAAACATCACTTGTACAAAAATATTCATAGTAGCCCTGTTTGTGGTGGCAAAGAAATGGAAACTGAGGGGATGCCTATCAATCAGGGAATGGCTTAGCAAACTGTGGTATATGTATGTGATGGAACACTGTTGTTCTATTAGAAACCAGGAGGGATGGGAATTCAGGGAAGCCTGAAAGGATTTGTATGAACTGATGCTGAGCAAGATGAGCAGAACCAGAAAAACATCGTACACCCTAAAAGCAACATGGGGGTGATGGACTTGCTCATTCCATCAGTGCAACAATCAGGCACAATTTTGGGATATCTGTAATGGAGAATACCATCTGTATCCAGGAAAAAAAACTGTGGAGTTTGAACAAAGACCAAAGACTTTCTGTGTACCTTTAATTTTTTAAAAAATTGTCTTATTATATAATTCTGTTATATCTCATACTTTATGTTTCTTCCTTAAGGATATGATTTCTCTCTCATCACATTCAACTTAGATCAATGCATCCTATGGGAATGATGTAAAAACTAACAAACTGCCTTCTGTGAGGGGTTGGGGGAGGGAAGCAAGATTGGAAGAAAAATTGTAAAACTCAAAATAAATAAAACCTTTCTAAAATTAAAAAAAAACCCAAAATGTCAACTAGTTTCAGAAAGAAGGGAAGGGAAGGAAAGAGGGAGAAAAATTTGGAATTCAAAATCTTGTAAAAATGAATGCTAAATTTGTTTATCAAATATTTAATTGGGGAAAAATACTATATAATGTATAAAAATGCTAAAAAACCCCACTATATAATGTGAAAAAATGCTAAAAAAAATACTGCTGATTAACTGTATAGTCTAAGCAGGCTTAACTGTTATAAAAACCAGATCTGTATGAATCTACAGAATTCCTGGAAATCTGTATTTGCTGTTAGTGACAGCAAATTCCTTAACATGTCAATAAATCTCTTTTCTTTCACACTGATCTCCAATCATCAGACTGGAATTTCACTCTCAGTGGTATGCTTCTCCCAAGAGGTGGAGAGAATTCCCCAACAACTACAATAAAATAAATGGAAAGAACCACTACAAAAAAATAAAAAACAAAAAAAAATTATAAAGAGCAAGCCTGGTCCCCTCCACATGAAAAACATATTCATACAATAATTTGCAAACCTGGTAGGTCCACAGTTGTGGTAAAAAAAACTAAAGTCAAAATTTAAGGATACATTTATTGGTTAAATTTTTTCTTTTCTTTCTCTATTTTAAAATAAAATCTTATTTATAAGTGAAGGCTCTCAGAAGGGAGAAGAAGAGGGCTAAAGAGGCAAATTTAGGAAATAAAAGCACAATATATCAATTAAAATTTATTTCAAAAAAGATCCTTAGCAAAAGTTTCTATGCCCTGCTTTCAAACTCCCATAAGAATGTCCTAACTACAAGTGTAACTAATTCTGTTAATTTAATAATGCAAGTGTAAAAAAGTTTTGTAAAAATGAAAAAGTAAGTAAATGAGCCAGTAGTATTTATATTTACTAGTTCTCTTTTTTTGGTTAATAAAATTAGGTTTTTTAAAAGCCTTTAGCAGAGGGGCAGCTAGGTGGCGTAGTGGATAAAGCACCAGGAGTGCCTGGGTTCAAATCCGGTCTCAGACACTTAATAATTACCTAGCTGTGTGGTCTTGGGCAAGCCACTTAACCCCGTTTGCCTTGCAAAAGTCTAAAAAAAAAAAGCCTTTAGCAGATACCTTGAGAATCTAATGCCCTTCAAACTGTGTTGTTTCCAGCATGGACTTGCTTCCTTGTATACCTAATCTAGCCCTCCATTTTTTTTTAATACCATTTTAACTTTCTTATGAAGCAGATTTGGCACTGAAATGTTTACAGTTTAGATGCGAACTATCTGAACCATTCATTTTTTTTTCACTTAAGTGACTGTTATAAAAATCTTTATAAATTTTTACATTTTTCAACTACAGTCTTCATTTCATTTTAATTCTTATATGTCTTCAGAATAATGCCTACTGCATTTTCCCCCATTACTTTCTCAGTTATATGTAATTTGTAATAAAATCCAACTATGTTGTAGTTAAACATAAAAATAGAAATTCTCATAATCAAAGGATAAAATTTAAAAAATTTTAAAAATCCACTGAATAAAAAGCTCCTTTTGAAAATAAAAAAAATCATTATCTAAATTGATTTTAACAACAAAAAAAGGAAAAGACTGCCAGTACCAAAAATGATTAAGAATTCACAATAAATGTGAATAAACAAAATTTTTAAACATTATTTTGCTCACTTGTATCAATGAAACCAACCTAAATTAGCTGTAAAATGTCAAGAATAATAAAAAAAGAAATAGTTAATTTAAATAATTCAGTTTCATAATAAGAAATGGAAAAAAGCATAAATGAGTTGGTTTACAAAGGAAAAAACCCTGGGTCAAGATGGACTTGTGAAGTATATGATATACCCAAAGAATAATTAATTCAAATTTTACATAAATTGTTTGAAAAACTACAAAAAAAGGGTCTTAACCAAATTCCCTCTGACACAAATATGGTCTTGATACCTAAACCAAGGGAAATCAAAACAGAAAAAGAAAACTATAGACCACCTTCCTAAATGAATTCTGATGCAGAAATTTTAAATAAAATATTAGCAGAGACTATAGAAACATATTAAAATAATACAATATGAGGGGCAGCTAGGTAGTGCAGTGGATAGAGCACTGGCCCTGGAGTCAGGGGTACCTGAGTTTAAATCCAGCCTCTGATACTTAATAATTACCTAGCCATGTGGCCTTGGGCAAGCAACTTAACCCCATTTGCCTTGAAAAAACCCCCAAAATAAAAAAAATAATAATACAATATTAATGGGTTAAATTTATACTAAGAATATAGGCATGGGTCAACAAGAGGGAGGGTATAAACACAATTGTTCATATTAATAATAAAAATCATAAATATCATGATTTTATCAAGATACAGAAATTTTTTGACATATAACATCTCTTCCTATAGAAAACAGTAAAATATAATAATAAATAAAGTAAATAATTAATACATTTTAAAATAATACTAAATAAATAAAAATAAATAAAATTTCCTTAATCTGACTTGTAGTATCCATGTAAAAATCAAGATATTTATATGTAATGGAGATAATTAAAAGTCTTTTAATAAAGTTTGAATTTAAGAAAAGATACTATAGTCTAGTGCTAGAAATGCTAGCTATGGCATTAGGATAATGAAAAAAATTGAGAGAATATGTATCAGCCAAGAGGAAACAAAATGATTACTTTTTTACATATGATAGAATGGCTTAATTATGGAATGAATGCTAGAAATTCAGCTAAAAAGGAACTGAAAAATAATTTTTCCAAGTAGCAGGTTATAAAATATATCAACACAAATCAACAGTATTTCTGTATACTGAGAGCAAAAAACAACAGGAAAAGAAAGAGAAATTCTATTAAAAATAACTAAAACATGTTATTAAAATTTTAGGAGTCTACAACTAAAACATACACAGAGGAATTATAGAAATAAAGACAGATCTAAATTATTTGAAAAATATTAATTTCTCACAGTCAATATAATAAAAATGATAGTAGCACTGTATTAATTCATTATTCAGTGTTACACCAAACAAACTTCCAAGGCATTATTTCCTAGAACTAGAAAAAATATAATGAAATTCATTTAGAAGAATAAAGGATCAAGAATCTTGGGGAAAATAATGGGGAAAAAAGTGTTACAGTAAGGAAGGGGATTTAGCAGTATCAGACTTCCAATTATATTTAAAATATTACTCATCAAAAGACAATATTGGCTAAGAAACTTGAAGGCAATCAGATTAGCTAAATAAACAAACACAGCAGTATTGGGTTTGATAAATCCCAAAACCCCAGCTATGGGGGGGGGGGAGGCTCAATCATTTGACAAAAATGTGGGGAAAACTGGAAAGCAGTCTGACAAAAAGTAGACATCACATCATAAATTAAGATAAGCCCCAAATGGATATATGACTTAGACATTAAGAGAGACATCATAAACAAAACATCATAAACAAATTGGAAGAAAAAGTATAAACAACTTTTCAGATCTATGGATAGAGGGCTAATTTATAGTCAAACAAGGGAAAGCGAGGACAACAGAAGATTAAAAAAAAGATAATTTTTATTACATAAAATTAAGAAGTTTTTATAAAAAACAACACCATAAGGTGTGGCTAAAATTAGAAAAGAAGCCAGTAACTGGGAAAAATCTTTGTAGCAAGTTTCTCTTACAAGGGTAACATTTTAGGGGCAGCTAGGGGGCACAGTGAATAGAGTACCAGTCCTGGAGTCCAAAGGACCTGAGTTCAAATCTGCCCTCAGACACTTAATTGCTTAGTTGTGTGATCTTGGGCAAGTCATTTAACCCCATTGCCTTAAATAAACAAAATTTAAAAAAAACAAGGGTAGCATTTCCAAGATATATAAGGAACAGATTCAAATTTATAAGAATAAACGAATGATAGATATGAAGTTTTCAAAAGATGAAATTCAAACTATCAAAAGCCACATGAAAAAATGTTCTTCATCATTAATAATTAGAGAAATAAAAACTATAGCAATTTGGAAATTGTCCCTCATATCCACCAAAATGGCAATGTTGCCAAAAAATGAAAATAATGAATTTAGAGGGGCTACAGGAAAACAGGCACATTAGTTCATCATCCCTTTAGCTGCTAAAGTGATTTTCCTAAATGACATGTATGATCATGTCACCTCCTCCTTCTCCCAACTCAATAATTTCCAGCGACACCTTCAGGATCAAACATAAAATCCTGTTTAAAGTTCAAATCCCAGGGTGGAGCCAAGATGGTGGTGCTGAAGGCAGGAATTCCTTGAAACTCATTCCCCAAAAAACTCCAAAAGCTGTCAAATTATGACTCTAGCCAAAATTTATTGGGGCAGAACCCACAGAAAGACTGATTGATACAATTTTCCAGTCCAAGACAATTTATAAATTCCACAGGGAAGGTCTGTTCCACTGGGACTGGGGGCTGTAAAAAGCCACAGCACAGCCACAGCCACAGCATGGCACAACTGGGTCAGGTGCATGGGTCAGTAGCAGAGGGGGTGGTTTCTAGACCTCTTAGACCAGAGATCAACTGGGACAGATGGAAGGGGTGGTGAGAGAACTCTGCCACATCAGAGTGAGTGCATTCTACTCTGGCCTCAGAGCAGCCCTGCAGTGAGAACTTGGGAGTAGGAGTCAGCAGAGCCACCCAGCATGTCCAGAGCTCCCAGCCCATAGATGGTGGGAGGGATCGGGGCTTGGGGGGGGGGGAACTGCAGAGGTCTCTCTGCTCTCCCTGGGGCAGGACTCAGATGTTTACCCACACTCAGATCCAGGTTGCAGTCTAGGCACCCATACTACCATAGCCAAGGGGGGACCCTCCTCACAGCTCCAGGGCAGAGGGGAGAGCCTGTGATCAACCATATAACAAAGCACAGACAAGAGAGCAGTCAGAGCCTCTCATAAGACCTTGGAGGAATTAAAGACCCAGTGGGGTGTCCCAAACCCCCACCCTCAAAAGCCTTGGAAGTGTGGTAAATTACTCATAGGATGAGCAAATGAGCAAACAACAGAAAAATAGAATCTGATTAGAAAATTACTTTGGTTCCATGGGAGATTCATTAGATGACATCAAAGCTTTTGTATCTAAAACCTTCAAGAGAAATAGAAAATGGGCTCTGACTATGGATAAGCTCAAAAAAGACTTTGAAAAGCAATTAAGGGAGGTAGAGGGAAAAATTGGGAGCAAAATGAAAGTGATGCAGATAAATCATGAAAAGCAAGTCAGCAGCTTGGTGAAAGAAATACAAAAAAATACTGAAGAAAATAACATATTAAAAACTAGTTTAGGCCAAATGAAAAAGCAGCCTAAAAGGCAAATGAGGAGAAGAATGCCTTAAAAAGCAGAATTGGCCAGCTGGAAAAGGAAATAAAAAAGCTCTCTGAAGAAAATAATTCCTTCAAATGCAGAATGGAACTAAAGGAAGCTGATAAGTTTGTGAGAACTCAGGAAGAAATAAAACTCTTCCAAAAAAAAAGAATTAGAAGAAAATGTGAAATATTTCACTGGAAAAATAACTGACCTTGAAAACAGATCCAGATGAGATAACTTAAAAATTATTGGGCTACCTGAAAGTCATGACCAGGAAAACAGCCTAGACTTCATTTTTCAAGAAATAATACATCAAAATTACCCTGAGACCCTAGAAGCAGAGGGTAAAATAGAAATTGAGGGAATTCACTGGATCACCTCCCAAGAGATCCCAAAGGAAAAACTTTCAGGAATGTTATAGACAAATTCCAAAGATCTCAAGTCAAAGACAAAATACTAAAAGCTGCCAGAAACAAACAATTCAACTACCAAGGTTCCATAGTCAGGATTACACAGCATATGGCAGCATCTACATTAAGGGCTTGTAGGGATTGGAATATGATATTCTGGAAGGCAAAAGATCTTGGTTCATAACCAAGAATCAACTACCCAGCAAAACTGAATATCCTTCTTTAGGGAAAAAGATGGACTTTCACCCAAACAGGGGGCTTTCAAACTTTAAAAGCATGTAGAATAGAATGAAAATTTTCAATTTCAGTAAAGTTCAAATCTCTTCTTAACCTATTCCCCACCTCCACAAAGCACCTTTCCTGATCCCCCGCCTCCCAGGTCTTTTTCAATTCAATGCCACCTATGTCCTTGATGTGCCTTGAATAAGACACTCCATTTCTCATCTTTAAGAAGTTTGTTTGTCTGACATTCCTGAAATTCTCTCTCTCCTCATATCTCAACCTCATAGCTTTGCTGGCTTCCTTCAAGTTCCAGTTAAAATCCCACTAGCCTGTGGACTATCTTTTCTTTGTCTTGTATTTGGCCTGGTGGTCCTTATATGTTTACCAGTTAGTTGTCTCCCCATCAGACTGGGAGCTCCTGGAGGTCAGGGCAGTCTTTTGCCTTTCTTTGTATCCCCAACACTCAGCAGAGGGTCTGACACATAGTATGATCCTGATAAACACTTACTAATTGAATAAGACACTATTGGTAGGACTATGAATTGGTACAAATCATTCTGGAAATCTGAAATTCTGCCCAAAACATCACTAAGCTGTGTAGGCCTTTTCATCCTAGCAATACCACTGCTAAGCCTACACTCCTAAAAAAATCAAATTGGGTGGGGGCAGCTAGGTGGCATAGTGCTTTGAGCACTGACTCTGGAGTCAGGAGGACTTGAGTTCAAATCCAGTCTTGGACACTTAATATTTGTCTAGCTAGTGACCTTGTGCAAGTCACTCAACCCCATTGCCTTAAATTAAAAAAAAAGAAGAAAAAAAAGAAAGCAAATAAGGAAGCAAAGGTCCTGCATGTACAAAAATATTTACAGCACTTCTTTCTTTGGTATCAAAGAACTAGAAACTAAGGGGTGTCCATCACCTGGGCACTGGCTAAACAAAGTGCCATCTTCGAGCATCATGGATGGCAAGTAGCCTTTAGAAGTTCCAAAAGAACCAGTGTCAGGAACCTGCAAAGATCTGCATGAATGGATACTAGGTGAAGTGAGCAGAACTAGAAAAACAATTTAGATAAAAAGAACTTAATGTAATATTAAAAGCTCTCCTCAGGCAAGTTATCTCCCCTAAATACATGAAAATCATATATAAATATAATAGAGATTAATGCAAAGATTGCTGTTCAATGACAATGTGATAAACATGTGAGATGTTCAAACTGGTAGAGAGATGTTTGCCACTGTCAACATGAAATATGAAATAGGGTTAATGCAACATTAAATGTTTGAATGTTTTCATAATGTCTGAGCTCTGCAGTTCTATAATTCTCCTTATTATGTATATAAAGGTATGACTTTACTTAATAAATTTTAGAACTACAAGTGTTATACTTTTCACAATGAAGAATGTATACGAAGCAATGCTGCTTGTTACAGAAAACATACATGCATTGATATGTTTATTTATAACTACAGTGTAAGGTCTTTTTAGAATTTGTATATTGGAAAGATATTGTCTCTTAAAGATAAGCAGGGAGTGGAGAAGAGGGAGTTCCAAAAAAACGTACATTTATAAGGTGTTTGAATTCTCATGTGGGAGAATAATCTAAAGCCACTCAACCTGGTATTTCTTCTGAACTCCCTGGGAATTCTGTCTACTTCATGTATTCTACATGTAATCTACAAGTGTTTACCAGACTAAAAACAGCCCCCACATTCTCCACTTTCTTTCCCTAGTAATCTCATACTTAAGTTTTTACCTGGGCCCATGCCAAATCATAGCACCTGGCATCATAGATAGGTAGCTTTGTGTCCCCCTCATTATCTAGCTTTGGGTAAATCAGGGAATATACCAGTCCCTTACTCTCATACCCCTCTCTCAATTACTGGGCCTGAACATCTCAAAGAATAGCTTTCAAAGCAGAGAAAACAGATATCACCTTGTTCCCCACCAATCACTACCCTGGAACCTCTGAAAAGGAGGAAACTTGCATCTCCAACATGTCAGAAATGGGATTTTTTCTGTTCAAAACAAGGGAAAGCTGGGAAATCATCTTTAGAACTGCCACCTCACTACAATCAGGGGTTTTCCAGATCACTGAAGAAAAGGTTCTCCAAAATCTCCTTTTTGTTTATTGTCCTATTACGTTGGAACACTACAAAGTTTCCTTGGTGAAATCCATGGGAATGAAAAAAACTGTTCTAAAGCAAAAAAGACAGGAGTACCTTTTGCCTACATTCTGATAAGCAGTCAAACGTGTATTCAAGTGAATTATTGTATAACTAATTGAACAGTAGGCTGGATGAACAATGATGGACTATGAACTGGACCAAGAAATGAATAGAAAGAATCATGATAGACTATATTTAAGAAATTGTGCCATAATTTCAATGATCCTAACTGTTGTTACAAAAATTCATTTAACACCAATATTCTCCTCCTAATGTTATGTGGCTACAAATTATGGAACATCATTATCTCAGAAAAGAGACTTAGGAAAACACAATAATTACTTCAAGTCATAAGAGACAAAGTATTCACTCGAGTGCATCAACTAAATGGTTCACTAGTGATTTGAAAGAATGTTATAAATAACTCAGGACATCTCCTAGGGCCTTGGGAAAATTCTGGCTCTCCATAGCTCTCCCAAAGGGGAATCCACAAAGGCCTACCAAAAGATCACTAAGGTCAGTCACTATTCTCTCTGGAGACTTTCAAATGTAAGATATGAAAATAAGTCACATATCATAATGAACTTTTACAAAGTATATAACAACCAAACCAAATCTGCTCTAGATGAAATAAAAGGAAAGCCATAAAAATTGTGCATCATCTCCATGTTTATGATTTTTTACCTGAGGTGTGACTTCTTTTTGGTAGTCTGTAATACTACTTCTGGAGTTGGTGATATTTCCTATTAAGCAGTATCAAGAAAACTGCGCATAACCAAGTCAACCTACAAATGGCATATTTCCAAATTTTATGTTAATAAATATTGTGAAGCAACAGTTAATGTGAAAGACATGTTTACTTCACACAGGTAATCTTGGACCTACCCATAAGAAACATTCCTCAGGTTTCTAGAAGGAGGTTTCTTCAAAGATCAGTTCAGGACAGCTGATTTGACCTCGACTCCTCTCTTCCTCTCAAACCACCAGTTGGCTTGGGGAAGTCAGCCACTCAGTCAACAAATTTTTATGAAATAATAATCTCTATGTTCTAAGCATTGTGTTAAATTAATTAACAAATTAAAAGATATCTTGTCTCCCTGGAGAGAAAAGAAGGAAAGGCCAACCCCCCCCCCCAAATTGTTCCCTTTCCATAGCTGCTTCTCTCTATATTTTTCCAGGATTTTGGCAGATTTCACTACCCCGTCCAAGCCCATTTCCCAAGTGCTCCATGCCAAGGCCCATCTCAATGTCTACTCCATCTCCTAGAGATCTGAAGCAGGTGCTAAATCCTTTCAGAGCCAGGCCAGTTTCTAGGCTTTCTACCCTTACTTCTGCCACTCCACATACTCAAACTCTGGCGGGCCCTCATGATGGGAATTCTCTTCCTCTTCACTTCAGTCAAGCTTTTCAGTTTACTTTAAGTGTCAACTAAAATAACATGTTCTACAAGAAGTCTTTCCAGATCCTGTGCCTGTCCTCTAAGATCACCACCAGGCTAGCCTGTTCATATATTGTTCTGAATGTTGCTTCCCCCATTAGATTATGAGCTCCTTGAGAGCATTTGTCTTGGTCATTATTTATATCCCCAATTTAACACAGGGTCTGGCACAGCAATGAATATATGCTTGTTGAATTGACTTGAGTAATCCATGAGGCTATGAATCACTGAGTCTTACCCCTCACACATAGAGGAATGTTCTGAGGAAAGCAGGGAGACCTGGATACTCCTCCTTTACTGGTTAGCAATCTACTATAACCTGCTCAGCATTTTAAGGCATTGTTGGTAGAGACAAAAAAGTCCATTCTCAAAAGCAATTTGGATTTTTTCATAGAGTACCTACAATATTTATACCTCTAAACTCATAAACTCAAATTCCATTTGTTAGAATATATCCCAAGAAGTCAAAAACAAAAGTCACCATATAGACCAAAATATTTATAGCAGCACTGTTTGGAGTGGCAAAAATCTGAAACAAATTAAATGCCCATCATCTAAGGAAGTGCTAGAGAAACTGTGGTACTTACATATGGGACCGACAAGATGAATGTTGTAAAATTATGACTGACTCTTAACTCAAAAGAAGAGGCATGAGAAGACACTTCTGCCATTCAACCAAACCATTCATCATTCAATTGGTTACTAAATGCTTATTCACTATATTAGCTTTTTTATAGTCTCTCTGATTCCAGTCTAATTTAATCTATCTTTTCCACAGCTGTCAAAATGATTTTCTTGATGTGTCTATCACTGGACTGCTTCTCAAAACCTTTCTAGTTTGATTACCCCAGCATAACCTTTAAGAATCCAGAACCTCTATATGGTATTGAAAAATTAGAGAGAAGTATACTTCAACAGAATAAAGAGCAATTATTTCGGTTTTGGTTATTCTTTTTCACCACTGCAGATTAAAACCCTTTCACACCTCAATATATAGTCTTGTACCTAGTAGTTAATCTTAATGAACTGCCATAGGCACACACTCACACACACACACACCTCACAGAGGACCAATAACCTTGAAAACACTCTCAGAAATTAGTCAGTAACACATTACCCTTTCTTGAAGAGCTTTTCTGTCTTGGGAAGGGTAACCAGGGCTTGTGTCGTCTTTAAAAATTCACACTCCCCGATTAATGTACTGTTGGTAGAGTTATGATCCAATCATTCTGGAGAGCAATTTGGAACTATTCCCAAAGGGCAATAAAACTGTACCTACTCTTTGATCCAACAATATCCCAAAGAGATCACAAAAAAGAGAAAAAGATACATGTGTACAAGAATACTCATAGCAGTTCTTTTTGTGGTGGCAAAGAACTAGAAATTGAGGAAATACTCATCAATTGAGGAATGGCTGAAGAAGTTGTGATATATGTATATAATAGAATATTATTGTTTTATAAGAAATAATTAGCAGGCAAATTTCAGAAAAGTCTGGAAAGACTTACATGAACTGATGCTGAGTGAAGAGAGCAGAACCAGGAGAACATTGTATACAGTAATAGCAACATTGTGTGATGATCAACTATGACAGAGTTAGCTCTTCTCAGCAATACAGCAAAGACAATTCTAAAAGACTTGTGATGGAAAATGCCATCCAGATCCAGAGAAAGAACTATGGAGTCTGAATGCAGATCAAAGCATATGATTTTCACTTTTTAAAATATTGCTTTTTTCTCTTTTTTTTGTGGTTTTTTACCTTTTTTTCCTATTTTTTCTTTCAAAGCATAGCTAATATGGAAATTTGGGTTAACATTATTGTACACATATAATCTAAATAAGATTACTTGCTATTTTAGACTGGGGGGAGGGAAGGTTGGAAGGGAGAAAACTTTACACAAATGAAAGTATTTCTATATATATGGGAAAACTAAATACATAAGTAAATAAATTTTGAGAAGAAATAAAAAAATTCAAGCTCCCTGCCATAGGGAGGCCATAAAATCAAACTTTACATAGCTTAAGTATAATGTCATAAAAATTGTGTGGGTCTCCTTTAAATCAGAACCAGGGATTTTCAGTTCACAAACAAATTCTATCAGTGGGAGTAGTTTAAGAGATGTAGGGAAACAATTAAAGGCTAAACATTAAAGTTAAATTAACAAAATGAATAAAGTAGAGATTAACATGGATTTTACAGAGTGATTAAAAACAAGAGTGGTCTCAAGAAAAAGCCAAGGTATTAACTATCTGCATAAACTAGATTCAAAGTTTTTTGAGGTCATCAATACCAATAACACCTAGCTCAATGCACTGACACCTTGGAGGTACTTCATAAATGTTTGTCAAATGAATAGTGAAGAAATGGATTAAAAATTCCTTATGAAAGAACATATAAGAAAATGAAGGAGAGGAACAAAGCTAAAGCCTAACTGACATCATAACTCCATATCATTGATGTTTTCCAATTCTCCCACTACCAGACCATAAGCAAGGATTGTGCCACTTCCTAACCTGCAGTTCTGATAAGAAATTTACTTTCCAAACCAAGCAACACCCTAAAAAAAAAAACCCACACCTTTCCCTGACACCTACTATACTTGTGTTTTACTTCCTCCATTAGCTGGAATTGGGTAAAAAAAAAGGACTCAAATTACATAGATTACTAATTCATTATTTACTAAAAGCTTACTATGTACAAAGAACTTTACTATGTTGGGGACTACATTTTAGGGGCCAAAGTTTTTTTTTTAATTGACCTCTAGAAATATTTTTTCTTTTTAATGAAATTAACAAAGGGGCATCTAGGTGGCATAGTGGATAGAGCACCTGCCCTGGAGTCAGAAGGACCTGAGTTCAAATCCAGCCCCGGACATTTAATAATTGCCTAGCTGTGTGGCCTTGGGCAAGTCACTTAACCCCATTTCCTTAAATTAAAAAAAAAGAAATTAACACTGGCTAAAATGTAAATAGGTTTTTTTTTTGGCTCCTAGGAAACTGAATGTTTCCACCTAACTTACTTCCATCATCCAGTAAACACAACAAAAGCAGCACCAAAGTGTAGCTTGAACACAGCTGCTATAGCCTGAAGTATTAATAGGTGCTCATGACCCAGTTGTATCTGAACCAGAGATAAATGCTGTCAATTAGATACACATAAACCCCAAGAAGATTCATCTAGAGGGTCAAAGTCACTTACAAAGAGGCAGGACTCAGTATCAAAAAAAAATCAATATGCTGAGAATAAGAACTAGGCTCTAATTCCAGTTCTGTCATTAACTGCTAGGAGACTTGGGGCAAGTCACATAATATCTCCCAGACTAAATAAGCAATGTCTAAAATGTTTACCTTCTCCTTGAAAATTCTACAAATTGAACAGCAATGGACATAGAGCAAGTTTTTCTCAAAGGGAAAAGCTGTATACCTTTGCTGATTTCCACATTTTGCAGATCAAAAATGTCCATGTCCATTGTTCCTCCTTTTGTTCCTTCTGAGAATTCTAAAAGGACCACTTTGTCTGAAATACCCTGTGTTTAAAAAAAAAAATCACATGAAGAATGAAATAGGAAAATGATAGGGAAAAAGAACTACTATATTTGTACTGCTTATCTCAGATTTTATCAACCTTTTGAAATCAAAATTTCCATTTTGAAAATTTTTTTAAAAAAAGACTGTTGAATGAAAGAATGAGAGGTAGGTTCCTACCAAGCTCAAGAGGTAGGACAGATGGGCAGTCAGAATTATTAGCTTTCTTCAAGGCTCACAAGTAACATCAGTGTAATCTTTTCTGCTTTCAATTACTTTGTACTGCCTTATCTATGTATATGTAATCTTGCCCTCTACCTCTACAAAGAACGAGGCTGGATATGAACTCAGGTCATCCTGATTCCAGAGCTGATGCTCAATCTACTGTGCTACCTAGCTGCCCTATCTGGGTGACCTTGACCAAGTCACTTAACCATGATTGCTTCATCCTAATTGTCCACTGGTTCTAGATGGTTCTGGATGAGAAAGTGAGGCTGGTGTCTAGGCACAAATAGTTGCCTCAACTCAACTACCTTACTTGGATCAAAGAGACTTCTTTAACAAATGTGAAAGTATTGGATCACCTCCTCTTCTCTTGGTCCTAGAACAGGGAATGCTTTCTCATTCCCATAACATACCCTATCAGCTGCAGGACTATGACACCCCCAGAGTCCTCTCATTTTGCCCTAGGTAAATTCCTCCCCTCTCTCTACTGGACCCTAATATTGAGATGAGACATTTAAGTTGCCCTCAGGTGCTGCTCTTGGGCAATGCACTCCAAACAAACCTAGAGAGGCAGACAAACCACGTCTGGACTAGAGGAACAAATCTGCTTCTTTTGGCTGTTCAGGTTAGTTGAGCACCAATCAGTGGATTCAGCTCCAAGTACTCAGACTGAGAAATTCCCTTTACTTTAATATTGGACAAATAGCTTAATGCACATTTTAAGCTGTTCTATATAGAATATGGTTTTAACCTGTCTGAACACAATTTTACAAAGAGAAAAAATAGTGAAAGGGACATGACTTCTATGATAAATACAACTTATCTGTATACTATATTTCAAGTCAGGGTTAACAGTGTCAAGGAATTTTAATTAAGGAAACAGCTGAGACAACGCACAAAGGGAGGCCTATGTACAACCAAAAAGAAAAAGGAGCCATATCCAAAAACAAAGCCAGCATTTTCTAAAATGCTAATTTCAGAAAGGGCTAAAATAAATTAAAACTAAGGGAGAAGGATGATATTAGATTGGCAAGCTCAATAAAAGTCAAATGATTCACAAAAGACACAAAAGAATCTATTTGACTAAATCAGTTGCAGTTTTTCTTTTGATTATAATGAGGACATTGTTAAAAGCATATTTAATGACTATCTGCTAACTGTGCAACATTGCTGATGAAAGCTTTCAGCTGTTTTTAATCAACTTACTAAATCTATTTTAAGGGAAAAAGAGGCTAATTTGTAAGACAAATTGAAACTTTTTTTTTCATACCAAATATATGAATCTAAACAAAAATATACCAGAAACTGTTAACATAGTCAAGAATGACATCAGTAACCATTATGATAAAATTTTTGTACCTTTGCTAAAATTGCTAACACACAAGCAATTCCCAGCTCTCCACCTCCAACCACAGTAACTTTGTTGACACTTTTGTTTTCTTGATTTTTTGAATTTATATCTGAAATACCTAAGAAAAGAGATGAATTTATTAGCAGAATTCTAAAATGATACATTTTTTGATATATTTCTTTTTAATTTCTTTTATCATTCTGAATTAACAAACATGAATCTCCAAATATAGAATAGAAGAGAAAATAAGTATTACTTATTGAAATTGAAAATTTCTATTATGAACAGGCTTGCTTTTCTTTTTAAATACAAAATAAATTCAATTTGTTATTTTTAAAGCTGTCCTTATCTGATTCTTTCTGATCTTCCTTCTGTGCATTAAAAAAAAATCTTAATAGGGGCAGCTAGGTAGATAGAGCACCACCCTGGAGTCAGGAGGATCTGAGTTCAAATCTTGCCTCAGACACCTGTGTGATATTGGGCAAGTCACTTAATCCCATTACTTTACAAAAAACAAAAAAACAAAAAAAATTTGTCAGCTCATCCAAAGGAAAAGTGTCAATATACCAGTGGTATAGTTATATAATGGTGGCTTATAAAACTTTAAAAATGTGTGATAGTTTTTTGATACAAGTACTGCTATGCTTCCAAGTACAAAAGACCACTTTTTCTAGTAAGTAGTAGTAACTAGTAATAGTAAGTCTTCACCCATTCCTGGTTTCAAAGTATTTTTTTCAAAAAAAGCAAACTATTTGACCATTATAGCTAGAGAAAAATGTGGCACTTTCATTGTCTGCAATGGAAGAGAAATATTAAAAAAAAAAAAGCAAAAATTTTAAAAACAAAAACTAATCATGATAAGAAATGTTTATGTGCAATTATATATATGAACATTATCTGATATTACTTATACAGACATGACACACAATGACATTTAATTAAAAATATGAAGGAAAGAAAAAGAATGATAGTAATGGTTTTAAAGTTCCAACAGCATTCTGATCTCTAACAAGAATACAAACCTTGAGTTATCTTTGAAATATAGGCTAGCAATTCTACCTGCTGAGCTTCATCAGCAGAAGATAAGGAATACAGAGGAAGCTCCTCTTGAAACTTGATAATCATTTCATTGATTAACCCAGTGATGACTGATTTAGGCTAGGAAACAAACATAAGGAGAATGGTTACCATCTTAAGACCTAATTGTGATAAGAATGTATTATCAAAGTCAGTAACAGCCTATCATAGGGAAACACAGACTAGAAATTTAAAATCAACATGAATTTTTATATTTAAATAAGTAGAAGTCTCAAATAACTTAGAGAACCATGTCAGAGCTCAGAGAAGTTCTTGGACTTTCAAATATTTAAATTTAGGATGGGAAGGGTCCAGAAATTAATGAAACTGCTCTGTAATTCAATACCAATGAGGAAGATTTTTTTAACATTAAAATGGCAACTTATATATGACAATATGGGGATCTTTCCTACCTAAAACTAGCACACTACTAATTATAAATTTTGAAACTTTGCCCAAATATTTACTCACACACTAAGTTAGGTAAAAAGTAATACATTAAAAAGCAAATCATGGTTGAAAGAATCTTCCATCTAGTAAGTTTATGTCACAAAAATTTAACCTAATTATTCTTAGTGAGTCTGATAAATTTTATTGTCAGCAGAATCTATAGCATGTTTAATATTAATTTATCCTTTCTGTAAAATGTCATAATAGTAAGTCTTCACCCATTCCCGGTTTCAAAGTATTTTTTTCAAAAAAAGCAAACTATTTGACCATTATAGCTAGAGAAAAATGTGGCACTTTCATTGTCTGCAATGGAAGAGAAATATTTAAAAAAAAGCAAAAATTTTAAAAACAAAAACTAAGTGATCTTACATGACTCCAGTTTTGTAGATAGGGCAGATAAATTCTTCCCTGAGCATCCACGTGTTTTCCCACTGAGATTCCCATATTTGGAGTTGGCTTCAAGAAGCAAATGGGGGGTGTAAAAGGGTGAGAATCCAAAATCCACAAACGAATTGGTATATTATATGTATTACCTATTTAAGAAAAATAAAATTGATGACAAATTCATCTTTAAAAAATAACAAAATACAAATTGGAGCTGATATACTGTAGATGCCAGGACTAACTTGCTAGAAAAAATTCATTCCTGTCAATCAAGTCCCAAAGTAGAAATCTACAAATTCAAACAGAAGGATATAAGAAATCTGCTTTTGAGAAAAGGATTGGGAAAGGTCTAATGGGGAAGATGGTAGCTAAGCTGCATCTTGAAGGGAGGGATTTCAAAGGGCAGACATGGGGGAGAAGTTAATCATATTTGTAAAGTGGAATGTATAACTTAGGAGAAGTTATATTAGATTTAGAAAATGAAATTTAAAATTTACTTCCATCATAAAATTGTAGATAAGTTTCTATAGTGAAAATATTCCCCAAAGGACTTTAGTAAACACTTCTAAAAATAAATAAATTGAAATGGAGGCAAGCTTTATGACATTTGGGTATACCAGCTTAGACTTAGAGAACTTTAGATTTAGTCCTCTCTCATACTAGAGGTAAGTCTAAAACCCAAATTTTAAATGAGGACAATGAGAGCCAGGAAAGCTGACTCACTCAAGGTCACAGCAAGTCAGTAACTACAGGGTTAGAACTAGATTCCAGGTCACTTGATTCAGTCAATAATTCTTACATTAGTGATGTTCTCACCTGCAATTGATTTTCCTGTGCAAGACTTTTTTTTTTTAGATTTTTCAAGGCAATGGGGTTAAGTGGCTTGCGCAAGGCCACACGGCTAGGTAATTATTAAGTGTCTGAAGTCGGATTTGAACCCAGGTACTCCTGACTCCAAGGCCTGTACTCTATCCACTGCGCCACCTAGCCACCCAAGACTTTTTTAATTGAGTAAACCTCCATTACTTTTTCTCTTTTCATTCTAAAATAAAGACTATAGGAGTGGTTTGGTTTGGTAGTCAGTCTAATACCTCTTCTCTCCCATGCTTTCTTTCAGAGCCTCCCAAAAACTGAGCGAGCTAGCTCTGGCCACGTGTGCATCAACCTCACCATCCATGAGTACATCCTTGGAAAGTACACTGTCAAGGTAAGTGAACTTATCCACAGCATTCAAAATGTCTCCATTTGCTGTAACTGTTTGTTCTCACATGGAGTGTGGTGCTGGCTGGTAAGAAACTGTTTTCTTGGTGCTAATTGTCAGGCCAAAATTAGCACAAGCAGCAAAGAATTGATCTATATTTTTTATCTCAGTCTCAGAGTTGCACTGAATGAACAAAAAGTCATAATTCAACTCTCCTTTGCCTTTAGTCTAGGTTTATGGTGTTGTCACTCCACAAAATAATTTGCCATCCATCAGTGTAGTAGCTGACTTTGTTTTTGTCCATGCTGAAGGATCTGACAATATCACTGAGAACATCATGTTAAAAAGCACAGGAACAAGCACACGGGCCCAATTCACTCTGTTAATGACTGGGAGAGCCTGAGAGCATGGTCCATTATCCAGAACCCATGTAAGCATGCCATCATGGAACTGGCTTCAACACTGATGAATTTCTCCCAGCAAAAAAATGTCATGATCTTTCAAGGGTGCTTATGATGGACAGCATCAAAAGCCTTGGTCTGACCAATGAATGTTGTGTAAAGACCTCTGTTCTGCTGCTGGCATTGTGGGGCCACAAGCACGATGTCAACATTCCTTGGACCTTTCTGAAACCACTGGCTCTCTGGTGGATAACCATCTTCCAGGTGAAGGAACAGCCGATTTAGGAGGACTCAACAAGAATCTTGGTAGCAATGACCAAAAGAAAGATACCTTTCCATCCCTCATGATTGTCACAGGACAATCATGGCAAGCTAGGTGGTAAAGTGGATTGAGTACCAGTCCTGGCGTCAGGAGGTTCTGAGTTGGAATCAGACACTTAATACTTCCTTAACTATGTGACCTTGGGCAAGTCACTTAAACCTGACTGCCTCACATCCAGGGCCATCTCCAGTCATCCTGATTTATATCTGGCCACTGAACCCAGATGACTCTGGAAGACAAAGTGAGGCTGGTGACTTACAGCCTCTCCTCACATCTAATTCACGTGATTGTCATGGCAGCACCTCCCTGATGTCAGGGTCTCCTGAGAATGAAGGACAAACATCACTATCATCAACACAGGACAATCTATCTCCTTTTTCTTTACCAAGATGGACAATGGAGACATCCTTGAACTTCTGAGAAATAATCTCCTCTTGCCATATAACCTGGAAAATTTGGATTAGCATCTGTATGAATAGTGGACCTTCTGACCTGAAAGCTGAACTGGAATAGAATCGGCATTTTGCCACATGAGAGAAATCTAATGGCATTCACAACCTTTTCTTCAATTGGAAGTTCAGCTAGAGAGGGACTGACTTCAATCTGAGTCAGTGGCTTCAGCATTGGCTGATGATGATCTGTTGAGAACACTATAGAAGCTTTCAACTAATTCTCCAGGATTATGTCTTTATCACTAAACAATGTGAATCCATCCTCACTGAATATTGAGATGTACCATAAGTGTTTAGTCCAAAAACAGACTTTGGGGCAATTTAAAAGCACTATGGATTGTTACTATCAGCATAAAATAATTTTTATCAGTTTTCTTACTAAGTCAAGAATTCTGCATATTTCTATGCTTCACACTTCACTTTTGATGGAGTCAAACTCTGCCTTTTTAGAGATAGAAGAACTAATCCTAGAGTTTATAGAGTTCTCATTTTTCATTTATCAGCTTCTGAATTTCTCTATCATTTTTGTCAAATCAATTCTGCTGTTTATAAGTGCTTTGACCCAGATGAATAAATGCAGCAGTGTACACCAAATCTTTAAAAGTTGCCAACTCCTATTCTGTTCCACTCTTGCTAACCTGGCATTAGCTCAGTTTTCCTTCCAAGTTAGCAATAAATTGTTCATGCAGAGAGAAGAGTTCAAATCTATTGACGATAAGTCTTCTGAGAGTCATTTTGCTTTGGGGCCACTCTTTTTATTTAAATGTGAATGTTTAGCTTGGAGAAAATGTCTATGAATGATCCAGGGCTCTGTGCCACACACCACCTCACGCATACTGTCTGTCTCTGTTCTTTACAATGACATAGTCTATTGAATGCCAATGTTCATTGAAAAGGTACAACCATGAAGTTTTACTTCATTTAGGTAAGAGAAGACAATGTTGATTCTGAGAAGATCATAAGACATACAAGTCTTTAACAGTAAGTTGCTATTGTTGCTGCTGTTTCCAACTCCATTCTTCCCAAAGACTCTCTGTCAAGTCTGATACTTTGGGCCTACACTGGCAATAAAGTCACCCAGAATTAGAAGTTTATCATCTTTTAGCACATTGATGATGAAAATCTCCAGATCTTTATCACTTGTTTTTATTTCAGCAGGGTTTGTCATGGTGGGAATATATATTGATGACAGTAGCATGGCACTTTTTTATAAGTGGCAATGGCGTTGTTATTTACTTCTTTTGGGAGGCATACAAGTTTGTTGACTTTATTAGCTTTGATTGTGAAACCTATACTAGTCTTGCTGACACTCCCCATCACTGTGGCCACTCCAGAAAATAAAAGTATGTATGCATGTATGTATACATATGTATATATATATATATATATATATATATATATTAGAACAAATGTTAGAAAAGCATGGAAAGATTTGCATGATTCTTAGAAGAAATGAAAGTTATCTACAGTCATATGAAAAATTGCTCTAAATCATTATTGATGAGAGAAAATGCAAATTAAAACAACTCTGAGGTACCATCTCATTCCTCTCAGATTGGCCAATCTGACTAGAAAGAAAAATTCTGGAGGGGATGTGGGAAAACTGGGACACTAATGCATTGGTGGAGTTGTGAACTGATCCAAGCTTTCTGGTGAGCATTTTGGAACTGTGCATACCCTTCAATCCAGCAATACCACTACTAGGTGTGTATTCTGAAGAAATCATGAAAAACAGTAAAAATCTTACATTCATATCAGGTCTTTTTATAGTGGCAAAGAATTGGAAATTGAGGGGATTCTCAACAATTGGGGAATGACTGAACAAATGGTGGTATATGTATATGATGGAACACATCATATTCTATAAGAAATCATGAGGGGCAGAACTTCAGAAAAGGCTAGAAAAGACTTGTATGAAATTATGCTGATTGAAATAAGCAGAACCAGAAGAACATTATATATACTAATAACAACATGGGTGATGATCAACCTTGATGAACTTGTTCATTCCAGTGTACAATAAATCAAAGGCAATTTTAAAAGATATGTGATGGAAAATACCATCCATATTGAGAGAAGGAACTATAGAATTTAAATGAAGATCAAAGCTTATTATCTTCAATTTTTAAAAGTTGTCTTAAGCATTGTCATTTTTTCCTTTCTTTTCTTTCTTCCATTAGGATCTGATTCTTCTCTCACAACAGAAATCTATATTTATCATGGCTATAAATGTAGAGCCTATATCAGATTAGGGGAGGGAAAAAAATGTAAAACTCAAAACTTTGCAAAAAAAAGATTGGTAAAAACTACCATTGTATGTAGTTGGAAAAATAAATAAAATATTTTTTTTTAAAAAAAACTTGTGTGAACTGATGCTGCTATAAGTGAGCAGAACCAAAAAAAATATGGTACACATTAACAACATTGTGAGATGGTCAACTATGATGGATGATAGCTCAGGATGCAGTGGATGACCTTGGTGTTCTCAATGTCTAACCAAGCACTATATACACCACAGTGCCAGTTTCAATCATTTTCATAACTACTGGAACAAATCATTCTCCCTCCATTCCACCAAGGGGAGGTCTTCACATGCATGGGTAGACAATTTAAACCTGGTATAGCTCTCCTATCCAGAAGATTTACACAGGTTTACAATTTCTTAGAATCACCATAGATGGGAACTGAGTGAATAGGGTGGACATCATAGGATAAACACTGCCTTGAAAAAGACTCAGCATACCTCACAGCAGAGGTTCTACCACATTGTCTATAATGTATATAGTTGGATCAAGTTATTAATCAATCAATCTCATAGATGGGTACATTTCTCAAGTTAAAAAGTTCAAATGAATATTAATATAAAATTTAAAATCCTCTATTTTGAATTTATAGAACTTTAAACAAAATTCAATTAAATTCAGCAAACTATGATTTATAAGAATTTACTAAGAACATGATAGTGTACAGAGTACTAGGGGAGGGATAGAAATTAGATTTGTGATTTTACTGGTATAGAAAACTCCTAGGTGAGAAACAGTCTTCTATTCATATAAGTCTGCACCTTCTCTCTGACTTTATAAAGTCTAAAGACAGATGTCTAGACTAGCAATGAGAAGGTTGTATATGTCAAGAGGGTGAATTTAAACCCAAGTCTTCTTAGTTCTCTATCCATTAGAATTTTATAATGTATCAGGGGAATGAGCCATGTACCCAAATAAATACAAGTCAGTCACAGGATATGTCCAGTGACTTGAGAGAGTGTTGATCACCTTCATTCTCCCTCTGGCTATCATTTCCTTTATAGTTTTCTTTTCCTCTCATTTCTCTCTCCTGATTATCCTCTACTCAGTATCTCTTCCTAGACCTTTATCCAGGATGTATTCGCTAGCTAAATACATAGAGATTTAGCAGCAACAGATGGGTAACTAGGTGAGAAATGAACATTTATCAGTGTAGGAACGCCCTCTACCCATTATAGATACATGCCTGTTATGAAACTTGTCTGAAAAAAATTAGAGGGGAGCTAATCTATTATTAAAGGACTTGCCCAATATTACACAGGCAGAATATGGCAGAGGAGGAAGTGAACCTGGGCCTTTCTGATGCTAAACCTGGCTCTACCCACTTTATCACATGATGGGTCCTTATTAGATCTAAAGCTATGATCTTGTCACTTGGGCATGACTGGCTTAAAGAGAACAAAAAGGCAACCATGTTACATATCAGCACCCTGGGACAAAACTCTGTTCTTTAATGCCCTAGTTTCAGTTCTACAGCCTCAACAAATTGGACTTGATAATTTCTTCAAAGTTTCAATAAATTCCTGATCTGGTTCATACAGATATGCCCTCCCAGGTGATAATTACAACTAATTCATGCAGCTTATTGCATGTTATTTTTGTTCAAGTCTTTACACAGATCCCACAAGGAATATCTACCCCTCAATGAAGAACTTCCTTCTAGGTCTTTTCCTGAACACTAGTGTGATACTTATGCTTGCACAATATCTCTTTCCTATAAAACCAATTCCTCTCCAATCAAATGTATCAGTTTTTAGGGTTAAGACTGTTCCATTAGGGTTAAAGATCACATTGTATCTGTAAGTCAAAGTTGATAATATGGTACAGTCAATCTATACCTATCATAACATCTTTCAACTGCTTTTTGAGTCACCTGCAATTTTGATTCTTCTGAAAATGTTTCATGTTGCATTTATCATTTCTTCCAGAAGAGTTTCAAATTGTCAGTCACGGATCTAATTTCACATTTAGGGTGCAAACTTAGGTAAGTACAAATTGGTCACTAGGTTAGAAGTGAACATTTTTAAACAGTCTGAAAACTAATTTCTAGATCCTTTCCCAATTTCTTTTCCACCATTCCACTACCATGATTGCAGAAGTAAGTGGAGGCCACATAAGACTTGGGCCACTGAAGATCTTATATTTTTCATCAGTTTCCACAGCTCGGAACTCATCTCCTATTGGCTAATCACCTGAAATGTATCCGGTGAGTTCATTTCTGATTTCCCTCTTCTTGGGAAGGGTGCTGCTAGCAATCAGTGATAACACCAGGTGTATTACAACCTCCAAACCCTTATCTGATGGTACCATACCACTTGCAAGAGGGAAATATTTTTTCTTTTCCTTTTTTTAAATTAAAGATATTATTTGAGTTTTACAATTTTTTCCCCCCAATCTTACTTCGCTCCCCCCACCCCCCATGGAAAGTAATCTGTCAGTCTTTACTTTGTTTCCATGTTATATACATTGATCCAAATTGAGTGTGATGAGAGAGAAATCATATCCTTAAGGAAGAGACAAAAAGTCTAAGAGATAACAAGATCAGAAATAAGATGTCTGGTTTTTTTTTTTCTAAATTAAAGGGAATAGTCCTTGAACTTTGTTCAAACTCCACGACTCTTTATCTGGATACAGATGTCACTCTTCATTGCAGACAGCCCAAAATTGTCCCCAATTATTGCACTGATGGAATGAGCTAATCCTTCAAGGTTGAACATCACCCCCAGGAAATATTTGTTTCAAGAGTTATCATCCTACTATGAAAATGCCTGCCAGCTCTGTCCATTTATAAGGTCAATATTGACTGAGAGGAGGAGCAAATGGCCTTTCATTTTCCTACTCTATCCAGAAACCTCACATTGTCTATTGGTTTCCCAAAATGCCTTGCTAAGGTCTGTCTTCCCTTCTCCCTAATTCCATAATTTCTCTTATTCCTTTACTGCTATTGATCTCAGCTGGGTATTAAGAAGGCAAATTAAATAAATTAATCCACATCAAACAGATATTATTTAGGCTAAGGGAAGCTAGGTGGTACAGTGAATAGATTGTAAGGCCTGGAATCAGAAAGATACAAATCCAGTTTCCAGCACGTACGAGCTGCATGACCTTGGGCAAGTCACTTAGCCCTGTTTTGCTTCATTCCTTCTCTATAAAATGAGCTGGAGAAGGAAATAGCAAACAACTAAGTATCTTTGCCAAGAAAACCCCAAATGGAGTCACAAAGAGTCATTCACGACTGAACAACAACAACAACTTTTAGGCAAAGGGTATTTAATTTTTTATGTGTCACAGACCTAGTGAAGTCTATGGAACCCTTCTCAGAAGAGTGCTTTTAAATGCATAAAATAAGACTGATGTCTCAAAAAGAAGGATGCCATTTTGGGGTACCAGTGATTAGCTAGAGTTTGAATAGTGAAAGAATTTCACAACTCATGACTCAGAGTGATAAGGGACAGATAAATTTCACATTGCAAGTACAAAATTATTGCACGTGGACTTCATTCCTAATGGATAAGCAGCTAATAGGGTAAGGGGTACAAGGGATGCCTAATGTTCTGGGAAAGGTGTAGAGGTAAGCACAGGCATAGTAAAAAGGATTATGTCAGTGTATTCGTGGGTAAAAAAGGCTCATTTTGGGAAACAAAGAACTAACAGTTTGTTGTCATGTTGAGCTTCTGCCTTTGCTCCCCTATCCTGGTGGAATCCTCCCACCAGCACCTGAGATTCAGGATATACAGGTGGCTGCTATCAAGTCAAGGTCTAGTATAAGGGAGGACTTTTCTTAGGACTATGCCTCAGAGAAGATAGCAAGGAATATTACAAACACTTTTTTCTCACAATAACAAAGCCAGCATGATTCATGTAGTAGTCTACTACAGAAAGGCACAGAATTTTACTATATGCTATTTTTGTTGAGGGTTTACATTTCACCAGGACTACAAATAAATCATACTGTAACACAGTGATAGAAATATTTTTAGAAAACTTTACACTAAAGAGATGATGAAAAAGGGTAAAAACATCACTTGTACAAAAATATTCATAGCAGCCCTGTTTGTGGTGGCAAAGGAGTGGAAATCAAGTAAATGTCCTTCAATTAGGGAATGGCTTAGCAAACTGTGGTATATGTATGTCATGGAACACTATTGTTCTATTAGAAACCAGGAGGGATGGGAATTCAGGGAAACCTGGATTTGCATGAACTGATGCTGAGTGAGATGAGCAGAACCAGAAATATACTGTACACTCTAACTGCAACATGGGTGTGATGGACTTGCTCATTTTCAACAGTGCAACAATCAGGGGAAATCTGGGGCTGTCTTCGATGGAGAATACCATCTGTATCCAGAAGAAGAATTGTGGAGTTTGAACAAAGACAAAGGACTATTACCCTAAATTTAGAAAAATAAACTGATATCTTATTGTCTGATCTTGTTAGCTCTTATACTTTGTCTCTTCTTTAAGGATATGATTTCTGTCTCATCATACTCAATTTGGATCAATGTATACCATGGAAACAATGTAAAGACTTGAAAATTGCCTTCTGTGGGAGGGGGGGAGGGAAGTAAGATTAGGGGAAAAATTGTAAAACTCAAAATAAATAAAATCTTTAAAAAAAAGAAAAGAAAACTTTACACTAATATCTGTTGGTAGAACTGTGATCTGGCCCAACCATTTTGGAGAGCAATCTGGAATTATAAAACTGTATATAATCTTTGACCTAGCAATACCACTCTTAAGTCTGCTTCCTAAGGTGATCAGGGAAAAAGGAAAAGAACATTTTTATTCCATAATATTTAAAGTAGCTCGTTTGTAGTGGCAAAGAACTGGGAAATGGCTAAATAAGTTGTGATACATAATTGTGATGGAATACCACAGTGCTGTAAGAAATTATGAGGTTGATTTTAGGAAAATATAAAAAGACTTGCATGAAATATACAGAGTGAAATAAGCAAAAACAAAATAAAATTGTATATAATAATAGTAATAGTTTGAAGAGTTACTGTAAATGACTAAGCTTTTGTAACTAATATGAACATTCAAGTCAACTTATAAAGGACTTAAGTAAGAAAATGCTATCTACGTCTAGAGAAAAAATTGATATGTGGAAATATGTATTGTATGGATTCCACATATATGTATCTATATAGTAAATAATTGGTTTTCTCTAATGCAGTATTGGAAGGGAATAAAAAATTAACAATCAACTTCACAGCCTCTGACCTTGATACTCTCCATAATTCTATAAAATCATTGTAATCACTAATATAATTTTTTACATATACATCTGTATTTAACATATTTACAGATTAGTCATTTTCTCTATGAGGAATTAGGACAAAGAGTAAAGAAAGAAAACCATGAGATAAGAAGGAAAAACATCAGAGAAATTTTTAAAAAGAAAACATAGTGTTCATTCAGATTCTGTAGGGTTTTTGTTTTGTTTTGTTTTTCTTCCTGTGGTAGCATTATCAATAACAGGTCTCCCAGAGTTGTCCTAGCTCTCTGAACTGCTGAGAGCAGGTGCATCCATCAGGGTTGATTATCCCACAATGCTATTATTAATGTGTACAATGTTCTTTTGATTCTTCTCCCTTTCACTCAGCATCAGTTCCTGTAATTTGTTTCATGCTTCTCTAGAGTCCAACCATTCATGGTTTCTTATAGAACAATAATTCTCCATAACATTCACAAGCCCTAACTTGTTCAGTCATTCCCCAACTGATGGGTATCCCCTCAATTTTCAATTCTTTGCTACTACAAAGAGGGCTACCATGAATATTTTGGAATTTGTGGGACTTTTCCCATTTTGTATGCTTTCTTCTGAATATAGGCCTAGTATTGTTATTGATCAGTTTTATTGTTCTTTGGGCATAATTCCACATTGCTGTCTAGAATGGTTAGACTTCATTAATATAATGCTAAGCCCTGACGGGCCATCTTTTGCACATACCTTTTCAATCTATTCAATAAACACAGAAAAGGAGAGGGAAGGGAAAGGATTTCTTACAAGTTCAGAGAAATGAATGGCACCTGAGTAAAAAGAATTGGATGATCACTGCTGCAAAACTAGAGAAAATAAATCTATTCCTCTAAGTAGGTAAAGTTCAGGCTTATACATAGATGAAGGAGAAAATATGAAGAACTCACTCATATTCTTTTTGGTTTCTATGAGATCTTAGACACACAAACACATTCTAACTTTTGTGGCACCTTGAAAATATATATTATTTAAAATTAGTACCAAAGAAGCTGACCTTACTGCAAAAATAGGTTGATTGATTTCAGAAAATCCTCATTTACTAAGCTATACAGAACGGAGGAAGAGAATTAAATAGTTTAGACTTGGATCTTAAGCTGTCTTTTCCAGACCATAAAAAGGCTCTTATTTGAGTTCCTATTCTACTACTTACTAGCTCTGTGACTTAGGGCAAGTTGTATCTCTGAGTCTAAATTTCTTCATCTGATTTCCTAGCAAGGTTTCCATGAGGATTAAATCAGATAATAGAATTGCAAGTGCTTTGTAAATCTGAAAGTATTACACCCACCTGTGTAAGTTTGTATGACAATAAGAATATTTGGATACTTAAAGAACATCCCATTTTAGAGGTTGTGACTCTTACCCTGATAGTTCACAGGAATAGTGCCAGTAAAATTCAACAGATCTTTCTGAGAGCTGTCTTTGAAAACTAAAAAAGAAAACATGAAATTAAAAGCAGAAAATAAGCAGAAGATAATTAATATAGATATATGTTTAATATAATTTTACATGTATAATCTATATTAGATGGTTTTCTGTCAAGGGGAAGGGGGAGGGAAGGAATGAAAGGAGAAAAATGTGAAACACAAAACCTTATAAAAAAAAAGATCATGGGGGCAGCTAGATGGCACAGCGGATAGAGCACTGGCCCTGGAGTCAGGAGCACCTGAGTTCAAATTCAACCTCAGACATTTAATAACTGCCTAGTTGTGTGACCTTGAGCAAGTCACTCTTAACCCCATTACCTTAAATAAATAAAATCTTTAAAAAATAATTGTTGAACACTATTTTAGCATGTAGTTGGAAAAATAAACTTAAAAATTATCAATAAATAAAGACAAAAAGAAAATAGGTACAAATTATCTAAAGATTATGAACTGTGGAGTCTGAACAAAGACCAAGGACTATTACCTTATATTTAGGGAAAAAAATTGATATCTTATTGTCTGATCTTGCTATCTCTTATACTTTATGTTTCTTCCTTAAGGATATGATTTCTCTCTCATCACACTCAATTTGGATCAGCGTATACCATGGAAACAATGTAAAGACTGACAAATTACCTTCTGTGGGGGGTGGGGGGAGGGAAGTAAGATTAGGGGAAAAATTGTAAAACTCAAAATAAATGAAATCTTTAATAATAATTGAAAATAAATTTTTTTTTAAAAAAAGACTGTGGTTTAGGAGTCAATAAAAATGTGGATAAGTTGCTATTATTCATCTAAACAGAATTATCCAAATTGTAGGTGGAAAATTAGTTCAATGGGTGAGAATTTCATACTGTCAGCCATATTCTACCACATTGTGGTGGGAGAACTTTAAACAGGTTTGTATTATCACAAGTATTCATCCTAGTGTTGCTATCAAAAGTCAGCACTTTCAGTCTTCTGGTCTCTCCAAGGGCCTCATACCATAAACAAATAATTCACTCCACAACTGTGACAAATACTTGAGAGTCACAGATTATTTAAACTGATGACCCTCAAAACCAATCTTATTGTCTCTCTATTCAATGGTAATTCAGGTTTCTTTTTTTAGCTTTTTCAATGAGTTTTGGGGGTTGAAGTTTATTATTTTAAAAGCTTAAATCTACTGGTTCTTGCTGGTGCACATAATTGACTTTCACTTACAGTCAATAATATTAAAGCTTTCTTATAACAATTTTATCTCAACGTCTATCATTAAACTGTCTTAACTGAAGTACTTTTGTTATTTTAATAATTAAACCATCTTCTTGGGGTCAGTTATGGGTCCATTTCAATGAAGTCGGCTCTAAGGAAAATAAGACTTTTACAAGGTTTCCCTTAGCCCAGAATTGCATTCATTATTAAGAAGCAGGGCATGGTGAGTTTCTCTGAATTCTTCTCTTGTAGATATCCTATTTTTCTTACATGTATATAAATTATTTTCTTATATGGAAACAAAGTATTTGAATATCTTCCCTTATTTAACTGTGTAAATATTATACAATACTCTGAGGTTCTATAGAAAAACAGTAAGACAGATGAAATTATGAGAAATTATAAATTTTTTAGGTGTCACTGTGAATAATTTAAGCAATAAAAAGAATCTATATCTGATTGAGAAATAAATTGCTAGGGTTGCTTAAGTCTTAATTAGTGGGAAGCCTTGATAATCGGTAGATGACAGAAAAATCTGGAATGAATGTTAAGAGGAAGTTGAGATGACACATATTACTGCAATGAAATGCCATATAAACAAAAATAAAAATGACTTGCTTGAATAAACGGCTAAGTTAAATATATAAATGAAAATATATGCTGTTATTTATAAATGTTATTTCAGGGACAAAAATAGAATTTTAAGGAGTAAATAATAAGTGGGAAATTTTTCAGTAAACATTTTAATCAAGCAGTTTGATGTTCCACAATTGTAAAGAAATTTTAAGATTTATTATCATTTTAGTCAAGAAGTATTTATTAAACATTGTACACATGGTAGACACTGTACCATGTGCTGAGGAAACAAAGTCAGAGGTAGTCCTCGATCTCAAAGAGCTCACATTTTAATGTTAGAGATAATATGCAAAAATAAGGTCTATTCAAGATATATACCGGGTAAATTAGAAGTAATTTCACAAGGAAGACATTCACATTAAGGGGGGTTAGGAAGGACTTTTTGAAGAAGGTTGGATTATACCTAACACCTGAGTGAAACCAGGAGGGAAAAATGAGAAGGTAGAACATTACAGGCATGAATGGCAGACAGGGAAAATTGTTCAGAGTTCTGAAATGGAGTTGAGACTATCAAGGAGCCCATATCACTGGATTGTAGAGGATAAGGAATTAAAGTGTCATGAAGCTTAAAAAGTAGTAAAGGATCAGAGTATGAAAGTCTTGAAAAATCCAATGGAGGATTTTATATTTGATCTTGGTGGTAAGATAAAGGTGGTTGATGAGTCAGATCTACATTTTCAGAAGATCACTTTGACAACTGAGTGGAGAAGGGACTTGAGTGGACAAATGCACCAGAAGACTACTGTAATAGTTCAAGATAAGGCGATGAGGACCCCCGCCAGGGTGATAGGTGTCAAGAGAGAAAGGGTATATTCAACAGATGTTTTGAGGAGATGAAGATGAGAAAGAGTAGCAAATTGAGGATGACACTTAGATTATGAGTCAGGGTGCTGAGAAGATGTCAGGGCATTATTATTATTATTATATTAAGACAGAAATTAAAGTCTGGAACACGATGGCTAATGTTAATCTCTTAAAATCTAACATTTTTTTTGTGGAGAAATGAATTAAATTTTGAAGTAAATCAATAAAGCATCACTCTGAAAGGATTTTTATTCCAGGAAATTCTTTTGTGGAATAAACAGCAATCTTGGCTCCCAGGGTTCCATCCAAGAACAATATACTTTAATTAATGCCATATGTAGAAGAGTCACAAACAAGTGAAAAATAAACATGCATATGAAAACTAGGCAGTATTTCTGACAACATCTTCATGCAAGACTTTGAATCAATTATTTTTTTGGTATCCCCACAAACAAATAAATAAATTTACATTTTTCTATAAATTTAAATAATTCAATTCAGCAAACACTTATTAATACAAGAAGAAAAATCTTCATTCTTGTCCTTAATAAATTTACACTCCAATAAAGTAATAAGATATAAATAATGAAAGATAAGACTAATCAAAGCTAAGGAATCTAATCAAAGTGCCATATGAAATATCTATCTATCTCTATCTATCTATCTATCTATCTATCTATCTATATATAGAGAAAGAGAGAGGGACAGACAGACAGACAGAGACAGAGAGAGAGATTAACAGAGATTACTTCCAGGGGAAATGGAAAGGACTTCATGGAACAGGTGACACCTAAGTTTTAGCAGGAGGCCTGGAAATGGCAGAGGGCATACATTCCCAAGCAAATGGCACAGTGCATTACTGAAATGCCAGACTGTTGGATCAAAAGGAAAAGACTAGCTAAACAGGGAGGGCTGAAGAGACAATAGGAGAAACAGCACAGAGAACAAATTGGGGAGAGAAGGGCAATAAGTAGGATGGAAAGATAGGAGACTGGTGATCAGAACATTTATTCACAAACCCATTCTTTTTTTCCCCAAAAGTATGATTAACTTTATTTTTTAAACAAAGTTTAAAATAAACAATATTAAAATACTAACATTTATAAAATATATATACAAATAAGTGGTGGTGTTTTCCTCACACAATGCACTGAAACATTCTAAGGGGAAAAAAACTAACCTAGTTTGGTCTCTTCAAAAGAAGAAAAAATTTCACAGGGTCAAATAGCAGAAATAATCTAGTGTAACTTTGTTTTTTTGGACCAAGTTCCTGAGTGCTTCACTTTGAGTTCTTCCATTATTTTTCCAGTAATAGTTTTCTAGAAGCCACTGTATATACATCTTCTGCTTTAGCAGTTTACTTTAAATTATGTCTTCTTCCCATATTGTCCTACTTTTCTGAACATAACTTTAGTCTCTACAACTTTAAAAAACTTAAATGGGAATTTTGTTGATATTTCATAAAGCTATTTTTCATATAAAAATTTTCCCTACTTTATAAAATCATTGTGATAATATACAAAGGTTTTGAATAAAACAAACTGTATATTAAACAAAGCTGTGATTAAGGTGTACACAGCTAAATCTGGAGTTCAGAAAAGCCAACATTTTTCTTATTTTATCTTCTATAGTTTTACCCAAAGATTATATTGCTCTTCCTGAAATTCACAAAAGTTCATGTATTTTTGGAGAGAATGCTAAGGAAGCTGTAATGAAAATTTCATCATCTCATTATAACTTAAACCTTTGTAAACAGTCAAGAATTTTTTTCAAGAATTAACTGAATAGCACCAATCAAATTTGTTCTTGAACTTCCAGAGTACAATTTAAAGTAGCACTCATCCAGTCCAAAATATCTCAAACAGTAACATTCCTAATTTATCAGAATGAACTTTGTTGCACAAGTCCCAAAAATGTAGCTGTGGTATATCTGACTACATAGTTTCTGAATCTGTATTCACCCTGGGAATGAAATACTAATGTTTGCAAACTAGTTCAGCTGTTTCTTTGACAGCTAAGATTTAAACTGTGGTTATCCCAATTCTAAATGGGTAGGCCTGTAACTTGTTCATGGCAGTGTAATTCTGAATTGATTAGGTCTATTACTAAAGTTGTGTTTTAGGTTTTTTAGCATTCTAAAAGGAATATAATATTCTACTGCCAAGTAAGAACAAATCCACTCAGCATGTTGTCAGTTGACTTGGTCTTTAGTGTTTTCTTGGGGATTTATCTGTGCTCTTCGGTGGTGTCATGATGCCTCCATTGCACACTGGTGACAACTGTCCCACTTTTGTGAATGCTGACACATGATTGACTTCCTCCAGCATAGCCAAGTAATTTGTGTGTGTCTATCTTCTACAGAAATCTTCTTAAAAACCTTCAGTTTTGCCGGAGGACCACTCCTCACAACTCTGGCAAAAGGTACCCTTCACATTCTGAAATGTTGTCCCAGTCTAAACCTGAAGCTATCTTAACAACTTCAATGTCAGTAAAATGGCATAAAGCAGCTGCAGTCAATATTCTGTACTAGAATTCTAATGAATCAATGGAGAGAAAACACAGATCCAGGAGCTGGGCTATCTGAACGAACTTTTCTTAGAAATACTGAGGTAGAAGTACTTTAGGAACATCTTTTAGAGCACTGACTTGGAGAAAGACATTCAGCCAGGCACTGTTACTGGAGAGCTCCCATTTTAAAGGCTCTAGTATATCATCTTCACTGAAAACAACTTCAGTGACATAAGCAAATTCTTGTAATTTAGGAGCACGGATTTCCTCAACTTTTTTTTTTTTTTTTTGCAAGGCAAATGGGGTTAAGTGGCTTGCCCAAGGCCTCACAGCTAGGTAATTATTAAGTGTCCGAGGCCACATTTGAACCCAGGTACTCCTGACTCCTGGGCTGGTGCTCTATCCACTACGCCACCTAGTTGCCCCAGATTTCCTCAACTTTTGAAGCAATGAATAATGAGGTAATACCAATGAGCTAAAGCATATTTTTGTTTATATTCTTTTGTGTCAACATAAATCTATCAAAAAAATCTTGTGCAAGATAAAATGTTTCCTTGTGAAGTGTATATACTTCACATATCTCTAAAAATCAATCCAGAAGAACTGACCTCATCTGTGGTTCCAAGTTAGAATTTAGCATTTCAAAATGTTTATCATGAACATATTTGGTCTTCTTTTTTAACATATTAAACCAAACACCCTTAGAACATTCCCAATTTAGGTCAGGCAGAGGTGAAGGATTTATGAAGAGGTTTATAAATCTATAATTACTAAATCTGGAGAAGTCACTGGTGACAGTTTCTTTTCTGGTGTTTCAATAATAATGCAAGGCATGATACCCCTAGATGACCAACAATTCCTAATTTCATGTTGTTTGTCTCTTGGGCACAGTTTCCTCTTTTCTTTTCTTACATCCTGAGCTGCTTTCCTTCCTTTGGCTTGAAGAAATTGAGTTTCCTGTGGAGAATCTGTTTGGCTAGTCTGGGGCTTGCTGCTTGGCTTACAGATGGCTATTCCGTCTTGACATTTTTCCCCTTAGGTTCTTCAAAGCTTCTGCTCAACTGTTAGCCCAGATGCAGATCTGCTCCCCAGCCTGGCTGCAGATCTGCTCCCACAATCCCATTCTTAATCACAAAATGTGATACAAAATGTCTACAATGTTAGTAGTAAGCAAGAATAGCAAGTATTGTGTTAACTTGTTTTCTTAGAAACCATAGAACACAAAGTTAAAATTGATCAGATAGTAAAGAAGGAAATTTATATTAACTTCAAAAGTCTCTAAAATTATCATTCAGAAATGTATAAAAAAATATGATTCTTACCATAAGTGTCCATGGAGAATCTGAAATTTGGATAGAATATATTTACTTTTGTTAATTCTTCTACTGTCAGATCCCTGAATTTGTACTGAAAAGAAGGAAAAATTATAATCTCAAATCAGAAAGAAATCATAACCAAGACAATTATTCTCAATCCAAATTTACTAATCCTTCAGAGGCTAAATATTTGGCTAGCTGCATGCTCCATAGATGCTTATAGGGTGTATATAAAGTAGGGGTGTGTTGGGAGCCAGGGTTTCTAAGCTGCTTGACACAGTCATGGCAAGAAGACTCAAGGCAGCCACACGGCCTGATGGAACACCATTTCCTTCTTCAATATATATATAGGGATTCCATGTATACCAATATTTGTAGGACTAATATTGATTGTAAAACTTACTCATCCAAATAGTGGAATGACTATAAAGGAAGGATGCCAGAGAAATTCCTTGAATAAAACAGATTGTAAACTCTGTCCAAATTTAACAGGACTGTCTCCCTCCAAGGCATACAAAAGGTTCCAATATCATGAAATCTTTGGAAAATACAGCACTGGGAATTCCAGGGATACGTCAGAATATATACAGGAAAAACAGATACAAGATGGGTTAGGTAGAATTCCTGGGAAATCAATAGTTTTGCCCCCCTTATCATACACAGGAATATATGATAAAGATGGTGTAAGAATAGTTAGTATAGGTGACTGATATGTGAACTTTAACAGCCTTAGTTTATTGGGAAAGAATAAAAAAGTTACAGAAACCGTGGTTTCTATCAACAAGGGCTGAAAGAAAATTGGTTATTGAAGGAGTCAGTGGATGGGTGGACAAACATAACTACCTTCACTATAGGTTGTCAAGGGAGAGTATTGAAAAACATTATATACGTGGCAAAAAACATAAAAGCATTCCATTAAACAAATTATATCAGAGATTGTTATCAGGAAAGTTCTGCTTAATTAATAACTTTACTATGCAGCAACAAACTAGGCAACAGACAGGTTGAGGTCATCACGGTCTGAGCAGGGACAAGAAATTACATGATTGATAATCAAACTTATAACCACTACATGATTGATAATGAAACTTGTAACCACATGAACTACATGATTAAACTTGTAACCACATGAACTATATGATAATGAAAATTGTAAACTTTTGTAACCAAGGAAATAATCTTGGCTTGCTTGCTTGATGCTTATATGATTCTGAGACTATAAAAATAAATCTGAGCAGCAGACAGTCAACTTGCTTGGGCCTTCAAACCCTTGAGTTGACTCAATTCCTTTGCCGACTCTATCCCTCCTGTCAGGTTCCAAGGACCCCGTGGAGGTTGGGGAAAAAATGAATTCAGATTTGGCCATGTTGAATCCTATGATATTTATTTGCCTATGTACTGGGTAGCTTCTGAGGTAATTTTTAGAGGTAGTAACCACTCTCTATCACAAATATATTTTCTTTTTTTTTTATTCTATCTTCCTCCTCCTTTCCTTTTTTTTTCCACTTTCTTTTTCAAGTGTTATGACTCATTTTTCTCACCTGTAAAAAAATATCACTGACTTGAACCAGGAAAACACTATACACCCTAACAGCAACATGGGGGTGATGATCAACCTTGATGGACTTGCTCATTCCATCAGTGCAACAATCAGGGACAATTTGGGGCTGTCTGCGATGGAGAATACCATCTATATCCAGAAAAAGAATTGTGGAGTTTGAACAAAGACCAAGGACTATTAACTTTAATTTAGAAAAAAACCCTGATATCTTATTTGTCTGATCTTGCTATCTCTTATACTTTATGTTTCTTCCTTAAGGATATGATTTCTCTCTCATCACATTCAATTGGGATTAATTTATACCATGGAAACAATGTAACGATGGCAAATTGCCTTCTGTAGGGGGTGTGAGGGGGAGGAGGGAAGTAAGATTAGGGGAAAAAAATTGTAAAACTCAAAATAAATAAAATCTTTTTAAAAAAATCCCTGACTTACCTACTTTGCAAAGTGACCATAAGGATGAAATAAGGTGATGCATACGAAAGGATAAACTGTGAAATGTTATGTAGGCCTAAGAGATTATTATTCCAATGTAGTAAGGACCAATACAGATAAAACAATAAGTAGAATGGAAAACAAACTTAGATGAAATGAAAAAATAACTAAAAGTATAAAGTTTTTTTTTTCATTCACAATATTCTAATACCTGTTCAATGAAATTCATGGCAACTCAAAACAGATTAATTTAACAATCTACACAGAAAAACAAAATGGATGAAAATGCCTATTGTCAAGGCTTTAAAAAGCAACTTAAGTAATACACAATGGTATATTTATCTTGGATAGGCACTACAGATGGCTAATGAGCTACTTCAACATCTGAACAGGAGGAAAATAATGTTCTGAAATGCTTCTGGAACTTGCAGTATTTTTTTTTCTTTTTCAAAAGTTTATTTTGAGTTTTGAATTTTACAATTTTTCCACTAATCTTACTTCCCTCCTCCAACCCCCACAGAAGGCAGTTTGTCAGTATTTACATTGTTTCCTTGGTATACACTGATCTAAGTTGAATGTGATGAGAGAGAAATCATATCCTTAAGGAAGAAATATAAAGTATAAGAGATAACAAGATCAGACAATAAGGTATCAGTTTATTTTTCTAAATTTAGGGTAATAATCCTTGGTCTTTGTTCAAACTCCACAATTCTTTCTCTGGGTACAGATGGTATTCTCTATTGCAGATAGCCCCAAATTGTCCCTGATTGTTGTACTGATGAGATGAGCAAGTCCATCAAGGTTAATCATTTGCCTCCATGTTGCTGTTAGGGTGTACAGTGGAAATTGCAGTATTTTTAATAATTCCCAAATACTGTTTAGTAGCAAATATTTTTTATAATCCCAATATTCTTCTGGTAAAAATTTTTGCTACAAATCATTAAACACTACAATCTCCAAAAACTCAAAAGTGAGGCAAAAGAAATATTGATTATAGTTGTAAGTGGGGCTCTAGAACATTACCAATAATGACTTGGTACAAGAAAAGTGGCCAAAAAATATATCCTGCAAGAAATGTACTGCAAAAATAGTTTGACCAGTCATTTACTATGAGCCAAGGGTAACAGACATATAGACTGAGTGCTACACCAGTATCAAAATAATGTTAAAAACCTAGGGGATGGATAGTTAGATGGCACAGTGGATGGAGTACTGGCCCTGGAGTCAGTTAGACCCTAGTTCAAATCTTGCCTCAGACACTTAATAATTACCTAGCTGTGTGACCTTGGGAAAGTCACTTAACCCCATTGCCTTAAAAAAAAGCAAAAAAAAACTTAGGGGAGAGTTTCTAACATGTTGGATACTGTGGGTACACAGGCTATTCTAACTGCCATGACACAAATCATTCCCAAGTAAACTGCCACCTGGACAGTCTCAGGAGCTGGCTTGCTGCCCTGAGAGATAAGGTGAGCCGGAGTCCTTGGGAGCCAGAGTCCTTGGGAGCTGGACATTCTGCCCCACTGACCAAGGACACTAGACACAGCTGTGTCTTATCATCTCCTCCCTAACCTACCCCCCTATCCTGTAATGCAAGCTGCTGCACGTACACACTGCTTGTACCCAACTCCCTCCCCAATTACCTCATTATTCTTTGTTCTACCCCGGAAGACCTAACAGTATATATGTAATAGCTAAGCAGTAATAAAATTGAGCTGGAGGCATAAGGCAGTAGTGGCTTGACTCCTTATTCTCAGCTCCCCTCCTGGAAGGAGGTCGACACTGTGGGCCCTAAGGAAGCAAGCCACAACAGGATACTATCTAAAGGATTCATGAGAAGAATTATATAGGTTAAAAAGACACATATGGGTTGAAATATGCTGCAGCAAATAACCAAAACCACGAAATTACAAACCTATAAAGATTAACAACACTAAAAAAAGATTGGACAAATTTTATTAATAGGTATTATATATATGTTGGTCAATTATGGAAATTTTCTTAGAGGAGATGGATTTGGGTTTACATCAAAATCATTATCAAGTGCATAGATAAGAGTGTTTGTATTTCTGCCATAGTCAAGAAACTAGTTACCTGAGCTCCAAGTACTAGGAAACCAGATCGTTTTCCTTCTATAAGAAAAGGTTAAAGGGCTCGAGGAATGCCTGTTGCTCAGGTTATCTAGGAAAGTGTCCTTAATAACAGATTCACTGTGAAAATACTCAAATGAATGTGAAAATATAGACATAGCACCTCTTGCACTTGATTCAGAAAGCAGGAGGATGACAAGTATGAATAGGAGAGAGGAGCTGCTAATCTTCCAGTGAATAATGATTTGGATCTGTAGAAAGGAGAGGGATTATATAATAAGGGTCAGAAGAAGAACTAAGAAGCAGTGGTACATGACTCCTTGCTAATAAGCACTAAGGAAGCTATCTGTTGAGCTGATAAGAATAGAAAGGCATCCTGTCTTCCTGAACTTTAGGACATGATTAACAATCTTCCAAAACTTGTCAAACCAGATGACAATGGCAAAGACACAAGTTAAACTGCCAGAGCAATCTTGAAAGCACAGCTAAAGAGGATAAAATTTTAGTCAAAAAATGAAAGATCAAAGGGGTGAAGTGCTTTTACCTCTGGGGCAACAGAAAAAAGGCAGATTTGGAAAGTGAGCAGCTAGCTAAGGAGATAGTATCCAAAAATAGGATCTGAATTTCTGAACCAAGGCTATATAAGCATGACATGATCTGGCCAGAGAAGTAAAATATGCCTTAAAAAAAGACCTGGATCCCAGTAACAAATTTCCTTGCTACTATTTTCACCCCAAGGCCTTCTGGGCCTGAGTCAGTTGGAGTTCAATTTTCTATGAGGCAAGACTTCTGCAGTACTCTGGCACCTTGGTCCCCTTGCCTCTGGGCCTTTTCCTTCTCTCTAGAAGCTAACCCTCACCCAGTCCTGGTTTAGCCTACTTCTAGACTAGATTCACCCGGGGCCACATTTCCAAAAACTGCTGCCTGCTGTGAGGCAGGCCTCCTAGAATATGTAGAAAGGAGAGGGCAAGTCATGACCTGGACCTTACAAGAACTTATTTCCTACCACAGATACTCTGCTTGGTCTCATTTCTCAATGGGTGTTATGCTGCCATCCCTTTACACCCTTCACATACCAGTGATTCTGAGCCCCTAGCTGCCACATACAAACTCTGTTCCCCCACCTCCACCGTCCCATTCCTTATCCCCCTTAACCCTACCACCCCCCCAAGTCCTATTCCAGATCTGCCTGCTCCTTCCCACTGAGTATTCTAGAATGCCTGTTCCATAATTAACTTGCTTCCATTTTAAACCATTTTCACTCTTCCCATCTTCTAGGAATCCCTGAGACAGAGCTCCCTTTACAATATCAATTTTATTTCCAACCATAACAAAACCAGGGAGTTAGAATACTTGTTTCTCACTGATACTACCAGACTCTCCCTCTACAGCTATCAATCTCAGCAACTTTTCCTTTGAGGCTCATGCTATCCAAATTTAGCACCCAACCCAGAATCTTCTGGTGGCTCATTATTTATCTACTGGCATAGGATTCCCCTCTGTTCTTCAATGAATACAGTGTTTGGCTTAGCATTTCTACTACAACTTATCTCAGGCTATGAGACTTCAAGGTACATATTACTGTTCTGTGATCCCCTCTACCCCTCAGTTCTTTTCCAGGTCATCACCTTTATATCTACTACCCTCCTGTCCCTTCCAGGTTTATTTCCTTGGCAAATCAGTCCCACTGTACACTATCTTTTACACTCAAATCCCTTGCTACTCCATCCTATCACAATTATGCCTTGACAAATCCAACCTCAGATTACTACTCCCATCTGCCTTCTTTTCTTTTACTCATCTGTTGTTAAATGAAGCTGGAGGAAATATCACAAACTATGCTGATTCCACTACAAATCTATACTATGTAATCTTAACTGTTTGTGGTTGAGTCATTTTTCAGTCTTATCTGACTATTCCTTACCCCTTCTTGGCAAAGATACTATAATAGTTTGCCATTTCCTTCTCCAGATTATTTTACAGATGAGAACTGTAGTAAACAGGGTTAAGTGATTTGCCCAAGGTAGCACAGCTAGTAGGTGACTGAAACTGGATTTGAACTCATGAAGCATCTTCCTGATTCCAAACCTAGTCCTGCCTACTTTCCATCTTTTACATCTCATATTTGATTGCCTCCCACTCACAGCAGCCATTCAAAGCCTTTTCTTTTATACCTCAAAAGCCTCCCATGATGTCCCTTAAGCCAATCTTCTCCATTCACCCAGCTTTACATTTCACTGGAAAAATCAAGACCAATCACCTAAGAGTTAGTTCCTTCATCTCCCATCCTCCTCTTCTCACAAAATTCAAGACATCAAACTTCCACTCTCTTGTCTTCCCATCCCTGCATAAAATTAAGAGGCGGCCTTTCTTCTACAGAGGCAAAACTCTCTACATGCATTCTTTTTTTTCTTCTTCAAGACAATGGGGCTAAGTGACTTGCCAAAGACCACACAGCTAGGTAATTATTAAGTGTCTGAAGCAAGATTTGAACTCAGATACTCCTGACTCCAGGGCAGGTACTCTATCCACTGCGCCACCTAGCTGCCCCTCTATATACGTTCTTGATCCCATTTCTCAAGTAATTTCCCTAAATATTATGCACACTCTCTCTAATCTTTAATCTATCTATTGGCTCCTGCTCTGCCTTTTAAAAACATGGTCGTGTTCCCATGACCTCCTTGATGTTGTGAAACTCCTTGAGAAAGTCATCTACACTCAGGGCTACTACTTGTCTCTCTCTTTAAAAAAAAAAGGTATTCTGGGAGGTTTTTTTAAATTATTTTTTTTTAATTAACAAGAATTATTTTCTTTCCTTCCCACCTCTACTTTGTCTAACTGTTCATTCTCAGTCTTCTTTGTTGGAACTCCACCCAGGTCTTATATCCTAGTTGTGGATGGACCTCAGGCCTTTATCCTGAAATAAAATAATAAACTATCTCTTTTCTATACTATTTCAGTTGATTTCATCTATTTCCTAAGATTCAACCATCAGATGATTCTCTGATCTACTGACCTACTCCAAACCTCTAACTCCAGTGTTTCAACTCCAGTTGCATTTGGATGTCCCATAGGCATCTTCAACTCAACATGTCCAATACTGAACACCTTAAACCTTAATGTGGCCTCAGACTGATTTAACTTATTTAGCTTCTGTGTTATACTGGTCACTCATTAAATACTGCAATCCTCTAAAACCCTGATAGTTTTACATTTCTGATGAAGATGATTTTTTGAACCATGCTAGGATTTTTCCCTAACAATCATTTCATTGTCCTCTGGAAGGCCCACACCCTTTAGTGAGTTCCTTTTTGGGGAAGGGCTTCCATTCCACAAAGGGATCAGAGTCAGCCTTCATTCCCTTTCAGGACTGATTCCTAACTTCTGTATTTTAAAACCATGCCCCCTTCCACAGATATCTTAATTTTCCCCTTCCCTGCTGTTTGTTCAATTCCCTTCAGTGTGCTATTCCCTGTTCCCCCCTCCCCCCCCAGTAGACTGTAACCTCCTACAGGGCAGGAACTGGCTTCCTCATTGATGGTATTTCTAACTACAGACCTCAGCACTGTGCCAGCTTCATACTAAGGACATAACATATTCTGGTTTCTTCCCTTCCTTCTCTCTTCCTAACTTTCCTATTAATGTTAAGAACATTACCTTCTCAGTCACCCATGTTCACAATATCCTCTTGGATTTTTCACTATCACTTCCATATCCAGCTGATTGCCACTCCTGTTAATTTTACCTTCATGATATTTCATACATGCATATATATGTATGTGTGTAAAATCATACATAAATATGTGTGTAAAACTTTATATATGTTGTATAACATGTATATTATATATATGCATATATAACATGCATATTATGTATAAATATGTATATATAAAATTATATTGTGTAAAATTATGCAATATATGTATATATTAAATATAATACATATGATAGGTGTATGACATGTATATTATATATAAATTGCCTAGTTATATATAAATATTTGTATATATGTCTATACAAATATGTGTATGAAATTATATATGCATATATTATATATAATATGTATGTTATCTATGTATATTATATACAAATGTATAATTATATATGTATATATAAATATGTGTATAAAATTACATATATGTATATTATATATAAATGTATAATTATATAAATATGTATATATAAATATAAATGTGTAAAATTGTATATATTATATATAATATGTAAGTTACCTATAGATGTATATTATGTATAAAATGTATAATTATATATAAATGTTTGTTTATATATAAATATAAATATGCATGTAAATTGTATATATTATATATAATATGTATATTATATGTAAAATGCACAATTATATGTGTATAAATGTGTGTAAACTTATATATGTACATTGTATATACTATGTATGTTATCTGTGTCTATGATATGTATTATATAAAATGTATAATTATATGTGTGTATAATAAATGTGAGTAAACTCAAGTTATCTATGTATATTATATAAAATGTATAATTATAATGTGTATATGTAAATGTGTGTAAACTTATATATTTCTATATGTTATCTATGTATATACATGTATGTTACATATGAAACGTACAATTATATATGTGTATATAAATGTGTGTAAATTTATGTGTATGTTATCTATGTATATATAATATGTATGTTATATATAAAATATATAATCATACATGTATATATGTGTGTAAACATATATTGTATATGTGTTATGTATGTAAATATTGTATACGTTACCTATGTATATATAAAATGTACAATTATATATGTCTATATGTGTATAAACATATATATTGTATATAAAATGTATGTTATCTATGTATATATATTATATAACTATATAATTAAACATGTATATATAAATGTGTGTAAACATATATATTGAACATAACATGTTATCTATGTATATATGATGTATATTATATATAAAGTGTATAATTGTACATGTGTATAAACATATATGTATTGCATATAAATTGTATGTTATCTATATATATGTGTATGTTATATAAAATGTATAATTATACATGTGTATGTGTATAAACTTATATGTATATTGTATATAAATGTATGTTATCTGTATATATAACATGTATATTACATATAAAATGTATAATTCTATATAAACGTGTGCATATATAAAATGATACATAACTCTGGCCCTCAGGGCTCCCGGCTTTAACGCTCGAGGATTCCCGGACTACTCCTTTATTCTTAAAGGTCCCTGGGGGGAGGGGACGGAGCAGGGACGGCGCAGGGAGAGAGAGGAGCATCCAAAACCCCCTTTAGAAGGTGGACTGCGGGCTGGGGGGAACCCGGGAGCCTCAGTCCGGCCCTCCACAAACTGCCGCCAGGAGACCAGCCCCGTCCCGCCCCCGCCCCGCCCCGCTCCCTCCCCTCCCCACAAGGCCCCGCCCCCTCAGGCCCCGCCCCTCCCCTCCCCCCAGGCCCCGCCCCGCTCAGGCCCCGGCCCCCGGGCCGCCTGGGCCCCGCCCCTCAGGCCCCTCCCCTCCCCCAGGCCCCGCCCCGCTCAGGCCCGGCCCCCGGGCCGCCTGGGCCCCGCCCCCTTAGGCCCCTCCCCGTCAGGCCCCGCCCCTCCCCTCCCCCCAGGCCCCGCCCCGCTCAGGCCCCGGCCCCTGGGCCGCCCCGGGCCGTGCTCCCCGGACCTCCGCAGGGCGCCCGGCCCCCGGCCCCCGGCCCCCGGGCCCCGGCCCCCGGCCCCCGGCCGCCTGGGCCCCGCACCTTGCTCAGCAGCCGCCGCAGACTCTCGCTGTGGAACTCCATGGCGCGCCGGCTCTCCGCCTCGGCGCCACCTCCCCGGCGTCTTCCGGGTCCGCCCCGAGACGGCGGCCGGCGCGGGCCGAAGCCGCGGCCCCGCCCCCCAGGGAGGCCCGGGGGCCCCGAAGGGCTCGACGCCCCGCGGCCACAGCCCTGGGCACGCTGCAGGACGCCCCGCGGCCACAGCCCTGGGCACGCTGCAGGACGCCCCGCGGCCACAGCCCTGGGCACGCTGCAGGACGCCCCGCGGCCACAGCCCTGGGCACGCTGCAGGACGCCCCGCGGCCACAGCCCTGGGCACGCTGCAGGACGCCCCGCGGCCACAGCCCTGGGCACGCTGCAGGACGCCCCGCGGCCACAGCCCTGGGCACGCTGCAGGACGCCCCGCGGCCACAGCCCTGGGCACGCTGCAGGACGCCCCGCGGCCACAGCCCTGGGCACGCTGCAGGACGCCCCGCGGCCACAGCCCTGGGCACGCTGCAGGACGCCCCGCGGCCACAGCCCTGGGCACGCTGCAGGACGCCCCGCGGCCACAGCCCTGGGCACGTTGCAGGACGGCCCGCGGCCACAGCCCTGGGCACGTTGCAGGACGCTCTGCCGCCACAGCGCAGTTGTCCGTTTGGGCGTCCCATGGCGTCGCCCCTGACCCTTCTCTTGGCAAAGCCACGGGTTCCGCGGCATCGCCCAGTGCCAGAGGCCCATGCGGGAGGATGAGCCTTCTTGACTCCGGGGTAGGCCCACCGCCCAGTTTACATTTTTAACATTTGATTTATTTACTTCAACTACCTGCAAAAATCGCTTTCCACATTCCTTTCTTGGTCAGATGTGGGGTTCCCCCTTTTCTCCCCTTCCCTCCCCTCTCCCCGGCAGGTGAGGGCTTTTTGAGAGCTGAGACAGACAATTGCCCAGTTTACGTTCTAGTGTAACCCGAGTCACCTGCACGCTGATGATGCCCACGTCCACCCTTCCAGCCAGGGGTGCCAGCAGCACATGAACTGGATTGGGGGGCCGTGCCAACTCTCCAGCCTCTCTCTCTCCTCTGGAGCCATTGGGGTCCAGCGGCCAGATACAAGCACGACTGGGGATGACCCTGGGCTAAGTGACTTGTCTAGGACCCGGCTGCCCCGCAGACACCCTCTTTGGGGGAACACATTTGAACAAGGTGGTCCTAAGTGTTTAATGCAACCACAGCTGGTCTCTACAGAAGACCACAATCCTGAAGTAGAGGCTGATGAACCAGGAGAATATGTATGCAACCAGGCACATAAAAGTGTGGAAAACCTCACAGATTTGGGGGTTTGATTGAAAATACAATATTTTTTTTAAATTTAATTAACAGTAATGGAAAACTTAAAGGATACCATAATTCCCAGATAGATATAACTTGTTTAGAAAGGAAGACCTGAGGGGAAATCTCAATAGAAAAGTCTCTGAATCCAGAGTATCTAGGATTAAGGGCTAAATCAATGATTTATCTTTTATTCCCTGGCTTGAAGATTTAACCATCCCAGCGATGTAATCACTTTTGACATGATCATCCCCAGTCATGCTTCCGAACAACTTCCCAGTTCACATTCCCATAAGCAGTTGTAATGCAGCATATAAACTCTTCCACACCCCCCCAGCACCTTTCAGGACCAGAACCACACTTTAATATATATTTTTTATTTAGTTTTTTCAGCAACATGCAACAATAGTTTTCACCATTCTTTTTTTTTTTGCAAAGTTTTGAGTTTTACATTTTTCTTCCTACCTCCCTTCCCTCTCTTCTCCCATTGATAGAAAGCAATCTGATATAGGTTCTACCTGTGTAATTATGCTTGTCATAGATTCATATTAATCTTGTTAACAGTCACTTCTTTTATTTTTTTATTTTATTATTATTATTATTTAGGATTTTGCAAGGCAAATGGAGTTAAGTGGCTTGCCCAAGGCCACACAGCTAGGTAATTACTAAGTGTCTGAGTCTGGATTTGAACCCAGGTACTCCTGACTCTAGGGCCAGTGCTTTATCCACTGTGCCACCTAGCCGCCCCAACAGTCACTTCTAAAGAAAAGGATGTAGCAATCTACTCCCCTCTGGCTTCGCTCTCCATCCTAGCCATTTTCTAAATCAAATTATCACTTCATTATATGTAATTCCTATCCATTTGAATACAATTTTAATGCCCTCCTTGAGTATAAGAATTGTTTGTTTTTGTCAACATATCAACAGTGCTTGGAATATTGAACATGATAAATAATTTTTTTCATTCATTTATTTATCAAAAAAGTGAAATGATGTCCAATTAACAACTGGATTTAGAAAACAACATCAAGGTGGAGATATAGTTTGGGAAGTCATCTTAATAGGAGAGCTGAAACCTAATGATTAAGGACTAAATTCCACTGAGTGATATAAGTAGAAAAAGTGAATGTCAAAAATAGAGCATTTTAGGGAGCTTGTATGGGGGGTAGAGATGGGGGAGAAGGAAGAAAACAAAGGAACCAGGAAATGGGAGATTAAATAAAAAGAACAGGGAATGCAGTGTTATAGAAGCCAATAAGATATAAATTCCTTGAGGGTGAGGACTGCATAATTATTTCTTTATATTATCAGAATTTAGTGTTGTACCTTACACAATATAAAAGCTTTTTAATAAATGATTATTGAATGAAGTTATGAGGGAATGTCCAGGGGAGAGAGAATTTTGATTGACAAGTGAGAGATGATATAGAAAATGAAAAAGGGATTCAACTTGGAGGTCCTTGTTAACTTTTGATAGAATTGCTAATCAAGCATGAATGATTAGGAAGAAAAGGACTTAGACCACTCTTTTGAAAAGATTGTGAGTAAAAGGAAATGATTTTGTTTTGAGACAAAACTAATCCAAGATTAGTTTTATGTGGAAGGGCCTACTTCCACTCCCCCCCCACCCCACTCCCCCAGAGTTAGTCTGGTGGAGGGGGGCTGGTCCAGAATGAAACAAGGGATAGCTTATATTAGTTCAAAAATCATAGTATCCTAAAACTGGAGCTGAAAGGGACACTAGAGGCTAGGTAAGTGTTTCAGGCCTGGAGTCAGGAAGACCCAAATTCAACTCCAACCTGACACTAATTGTATGACCCTTGAAACATCACTCAACCAATCTCTACTGCCTTGATTCCTCCAATTGAAAATGAGCCTAATAATAGCACTTTTAGGTTGTCCTTTGTAGCAAATGAGATATTTGTAGTGTCAGAATAGAAATCTAAGGTAATGATAGACTGAAATAACAAAGTTCTGAGCACAGTCAATTTATTAGCAAAACTAGCAATTGCCAATAAATGGGATCCAAGACTCCTCAGCAGCCAAGGACACTCATTGAGGACACATAGAATATATTTATAGTTAGTATTGAGTCCCATAGCTTGTTTACATAATCTTGGGTAATTTAGGTGTTGCTTCTTTCTGATTGGCTGGTTGATCAGAGCATCTTGTTTACATAATCTTGGACCACATAGGTGTTGTTTCTCTCTGATTGGCTGAACAGAACAGCTTGTTTACATAATCTTGGGTAACATAGGTGTTGATTCTCTCTGCTTGGCTGATTGATCAGAACAGCTTGGTTTTTTTTTTTTATGTTTTTGCAAGGCAAATGGGATTAAGTGGCTTGCCCAAGGCCACACAACTAGGTAATTATTAAGTGTCTGAGACTGGATTTGAACCTAGGTACTCCTGACTCCAGGGCCGGTGCTTTATCCACTACACCCCCTAGCCACCCCTAAGAACAGCTTGTTTACATAATCTTGGACAACAGTGGTATTGCATCTTTCTGATTGATTGATCTGAATAGAGGAAATTGAGGTTTGAAAAGAGAAGTTAAACAGAGAAGTTGAGGTTGGAACAAGAGATTCTGTGGCTGGAACATTCCACTTTACCCAGAATGTTCTGCCCACCAGCTCCCTGTCTTAACCTTGTGGTGAGCACATATTACCAGAAAGCACATGATTTACAAGAAACAGTCAAATGGAGAATAATAGTTGATTTGGTGGTTCACAAGATGGGATCTAATTTTAATTATAGTTTTTTAGCAGGTTCTCTGTAAGGGCTTCTTCCTCTTCCCTTCCCACTCCCTTATTTAGTCCAACCTAATAAAGTCCAGAGATTTGTTTAAGTGGTAAATCCCATAAGAACTCAGGATCTCAAGACTCCAAAACATACATTACCCCCCCCCCCAAAGGGATAGGTGGATTGCCCAAGGTCACACAGCTAAGTGACAGAGCTGATTTGAACTCAGGGCCTTATGACTTCATCCACACCACCTCTCCCCATGATAGGGAAGTTTGTCCAAGATCACTCATAACTACATGCCAAACTGATCCAAACTCAGGTCCCCCATTCATATCTTCTTGCCCTAAAGCAAGTCATGCAGGTTATTTGAACTCAAGGCCTCATAATTGCACCTAAACCTCTTGGGGGGCGGGAATTGGAGTTTAACGCCACATATAGGTCTGAGATAAAGCTGATTCAAACTCGGGACCCTACAAATTCCAGCACTCCCCTTGCCCCCCAGTATATAGGGGATAAGATTGGCATGGGGGGTTGCTCCATCCTCAGCTGCCAGTTTCTCTGGTGGGGAGGGAAGGGGGAATGAGGTCATGGAGCCCCACTCTGTGACCTTTGACATCACAATGCCCTCAGCAAGTGTTTGCACATGTGAGCCAGAGGGGCTTTTGGAACCTTTCAGGGACTAGAACTGGCATGTGAGTCCTCCAACAACTGAGGATTTGATGAGGGCAGTTCAGGAACGAGGCCTTGGTGAATAATCTCTGCCTGCACCCCAGTGTTTGGAGTACATAAAGCTCCAGCAAAGAACTTTTATAGTATGATTGTGATTGGCTGGATATTTTTTGTTGGACTCGCATGTTTTCTGGGCACATTTCCTAAAGTAATGGTAAGTGGTTATTTGGCCAGTCCCTGCAGGTCCTGTGTGGGGGAGGGGGTATTTGTCTATTTTGTGAAGAAGCAAAAATTCATCTTTCTTGAATCTGTTGCCTCCCCAGGCAATTTTTAAATTTTTTTGGGGGGAGGGTGGATGTGAGTCAATGAATGTCCTTGCTTTCCTAAACTGACCTTTGAGAGAGGTGAGTCAACCCCATCATGAAGATCTGATTGGGGGAGGAGTTTGGGCTAAGCAGGGTCTTTCTGATCCATTCCCACCCTCCTGCCCCCAATCATTCACCATAGAAGGCAGCCCCCCCCCCCACCTCTGGGTAGAACAGATCTTGTCTCTTGATTCCCCTTTGTCACAGAATCCAACACTAAAATGGAGAGAGAGACAGACTATTCATGAGAGGACTGGTCAACTAAGGAGTATAGATTTTGATGAAGACATGTGAGTATTGACTAAGGCCTTTCCACCTTCTCCAGCCTACCCCACTATGCTTCCCTATCCCCTACATAGCCAGGCAAAGACATTGTCTGGAAAAGTTCATTTCCTGGTGGGGAACACCACCTTCCCTACCCTGCAAGGAATCTCACAATGATTGTAGTTTTCTGGATGGTTCTCATTGCAGGAACAGTATGGAAAGGATATAAGTATTTCCCAGGAGTGGTAAGTGCAAAGTGATTTTTTCTCCAAAGAATCTGATGAACAACAAACAAACTGATATATCAGTTTGGTGGGGGAACCATGTAGGTGCTGGCCTCAAGTCTTAAATGAGAAAGTCTGAATCCAGTCTTCTTATTTCCCAAACATTTGGGAAATTTGTTGCCTGTGGGCCCCATAGAAACTTATGAGACCAAGAATTAATATCCTCTTTTGAAAGATGCAGAAAGATATTCTGGTAAGGATGACTTGTCTAAAGTCATGCAGCAAGTTAGGTGCTAGCAATTGCTGCTAGAAAATAGTATCTGGATGGCTAGTCTGGGAGACACTTTCCATTATATCATGGTCTGTTTGGCATTCTCCATACCTTTGGACTCCATCTTTTCTACTCCCATTAGCCCAAAGTTCTCCCTGTATTTCTTCCCATCTCACCCTAAAGTCTTCACAATGGTTACTCCAGGCTGGTTCCCAATACCAGAGGAAAGTTCTTGCTTTCTGGGTTTTATGATTCACTGGATTCCATAGCTCACTCTTCTTTTGTTTTAAAGAGAGATTTTATTCATTCATTCATTCATTTAGAGTTTTAGAATTTTTCCCCTATTCTTGCTTCCCTCCTCTTCCCATTCTCCTCCCTCCCACTGCCTTCTGCAGTTTGTTGGTCTTTATATTGTTTCCATGCTATATACATTGATCTAAGTTGAATGTGATGAGAGAGAAATCATATCCTTAAGGAAGAAAAATGGAGTATAAGCATGGCTCACTCTTGTCAAGCAGGATGGCATTCTTCAAAGGGCAGGTGATTTTGAACTCCTTGCCCAAAGATCTCATCTCCCTAGAATTTAATTATAGTAGCTCAGAAAGTGATGGGAGGGTAGAATAACCTTTGAGAAATCAGATCTATTGAAGGGAAAGAGAATGACAGAAATCAGATCTGCATGAGGGAAGAATAAATTATGGGTATATTGTTTCATCAATTTGCAACTAGAGAGTAGTTCTCTGCTCCCACCGCCACCCACCCACCCAGGGCTGTTACTTTGCATGATGAGACTGGAAGATTTTACTTTTTTGGCGAAGCCAAAAGTAGTAGGTAGAATTACCTTACAGGCCTCCAATTTACCTAGTTTCTTCCACTGGATATTTTGAGGGTGCCTATTTTTGGCTTATTTAAATCACATATAAAAATGTTAAATATCTAATTTCATACAGATAGTTAAATTTTGCCAAGTTAGTGGTTTGAAAAGTACTGCTTTGGCTATATCTGGAACATGCAGACCCCTCTCTAGCCACATTGTGAGTAATCATAGCCGAAGGTCATTTGCCCAGGAAGCAGCCTATTCTGAGTCCAAACACCAGTCTTATTATGCCTGGACCCCTGGGTGGGATCCTGAAGTCACAGTCTCTGTACCTCATGTTAGATGTCACAATTGGTGGTCAGTCATGCCTTGGTGATACCCAGTGGACCTTTTCAGTTCAGGTGAGACCACAGGCCTGCTTGGTGAGGGATTGAAGTTACCATGTTTGGCTTCCTATCCTTTCCTCTGTGATGAGGACTTCTCAGCTTCAGGGACCCTTGGGAATCACACATCTGACCTTCCACAAGACACTCATTGTTACTGCACTTACCACCTCCCCTACCCTGCAAGGAATTCCACAATGATTGTGGTTTTCTGGATGATTCTCATTGCAGGAACAATGTGGAAGGGGTATAAGTATCCCCCAGGAGGGGTAAGTGCACATTTCTCTTTATTATTCATCCCCCATTCTGAAATGTTAGTGGCTTCAAAAGTCAAGGCTACTGAATGACCCAAATGTGTACCTTCACCCAGACCTGAGGAGCATACTTCCTGAATTATATTTTTGTCCTTGACCATAAAGTCGCTTAAGTGACCCTGTGATCCTAAGGCTAAAAACATTGCCCAAGGGTCCATATCTAATTCAAGCCCACCTCACCACTTAAGTTTCATATTCCCTTGGGACTGATCTCATCCTGAAAGTCCACCCTTCCAATCTTTTTCTAAGGAATTGAGTTGTTCCTCCCTTCTCAGCAGACCACTTCTAGGGACTGGAGTGGAACACTAGACTGGCGAAGGGAGAAACAGATATGGTGCCCTTTCCCTTTGGAAAGAATTAAGCCTAAAATGGAGGCTCATGTGATTAACTTCAACCCACTGCCTTAGATAGTACCCCCAAACCAGTTCTGATCTCACAATTTCTCATTTCCAGACCCAGTTAGAACCAGGTAAAGAAGATCCTGGTGAACCAATGCAACTATAAAGCTAAACCTGGACAACTAATATAAGTTCCTGTTGGTTTCGCATAAAGCCAATTGCAAGTGATTTTGTCATATTTTATGTAAAAGTTACCGTACTTTTAAGATGAATGAGGACTTGGTATTCTATTAGCTTGCAACTGGTAGTGGCCAGTGGTGGGTGAGGGTGGGATGGAATATTGGTGGGTGGCAAAGTCCCTACACTGATTTCTCTTTCCTCAGGAAACAAAATAGTTCTGTGGGCAGCAGAGGTTTCACAGCCTCTGTTTGCTCCTCCACAGAAACATCCGATAGAGGGTGGTAGACACAGGAATCATAATCTGGTTTTCTTCCAGCTTAGATGGAAGGTTAGATGACTAATTGAGAAAATGTGTCTTAGGTTTTGAATGATGGTAATTTCTACCAAGACTGTTAGGACCATGACATGTGCTTCCCAGAAGAACTTGGTGTGCCATTTAAACCCATAGCAAAAACACTTTTTCCTCTAGGGTTGGGGATGTTCAACAATCCTAGATATATGCAGAGATTGAGGCATAATCAAAGTGTGAAAGAAAATGGAATAAATACAGGACCAAATTTTTCAAGGTTCTGCTGGAACTTTTCATAAAATAGTAATAAGTGAGCCCAGGAGCAAAGCTATATGGTTGCTCATTTGGGGGGGGTACTTTTTTTAGCAGGGATTTAAAAAAAATCCATAGACTAGCCTATAAAGAATGTAAAGCTCAAAATATGTAAGCAACCAGACCTGGACAATCAGTGACCCATTTGTTACCCAAATGTGGTTTTCTAGTGATTTTTAGGGATCGAGACAATAAGGACACTCATGGAAATCATGTATCCGTTTTAGGGCTAGTTGTTTGGAGGATCTGTTGTTGCTCAGATCTGACCTGTTAATGTATCTTGAGCTAAAGCTGAGAAGAGATAAACTCCTCTACTAGTAATACAAGGTCCTTGAGACAAAGTGTGGAGTCAAGAGTAGAACTGAAGACTGACATGGAATAGGACAAGGAGAGCAAGAATTACAGGCCAATTCTGTCCTGAACTCTTTGAAAACACACAAATTGGACTATATTTGACTTTTTCTAAAATTATACCATGTGAAAGAAAATAAAAGTAAAAGCTAATATCTTATATGGTACTACTAAGATTTGCAAAGAGCTTTATGCATTAACTCATTGTTCTTCACAAGTGATTTCCTCAGGATAGCACAGCTAAGACATTATTCAAACTCATGTCAGTCTGACTCCCAAGTGTGTCATAGGCATCATAAATAGAAAGGTAGTGTGTGGGCTAGAGACCCCTATACAATACTACAAATCAGATTATATTATAATCAAGTTCCTAGTTGTATGGGCTCGTTGCTAATTTTGATCAAATATCATTGCTAAGTGGGGACTCAAAAAACTGTCAGTTTTGAAATGTTTTATCAAAATGTGACTAATACTTGATACATTTACAAACCTAACTTGCACCTACTACTCCCCCCCCCCCCCTCCATTTCTTTTTAATAATGAAAAACAGAGAGGGAGAAGTATTGGAACACAAAGTAATGGGGCAAAATTCCAAACATTCAAGGAATGTTCTCTGGGCAATTTCCTCTACAAAATGAAGATGATTGGACTTAGGTGACTGCTTAGGTCTGTTTTCAAGTTCATCTATGTATAACTCTAAAATTCAATTTTTAAAAGACTTCAGGCAACTCATGACCACATAAGATACCTAGATTTCTCATATTTTAAGGATGAGCGATTTTACTCCTATCCATTATTAATGCCTCCTCCCATTCCTTTACTGAGTTCAAATTTAGGCTCTCCCCCTATCTTGGACATCACTGCCCCCCCACCCTACTGCTATCCTAGCTCTTCCCCTTTTCCTCAGATACACCTTCCAGTTTTGATCAAGAAGACATGTTATCTGGTTGCCAGGAATCAGCAGCAGTAGATCAGTGAGACAAGCCTAAGAGCAGGGCTGAGTGAAAGAGGGAAGAAATATGAGGGCAGGAAACAAGTTACACTTTTTATTTCTCACCCAGAATACATTAGACCTGGCATCCCTGGGGCTTCTACCTGGGTAAAAATGCCTGGAATTAAGAGATAATTCTATGGAAATACCAAGTTTAGGTAAAGAAAAGCAAACCAGTGAAAATATAAATAAAACTTTTAATACCTATAATTTCTTTTATACATCAATTGAAAAACTTTTACCTATATTCTCTGCATGTGCAAAAGTATTCTCGCACTTCAACGGCACCAGAAAGACAGCTATGTAAAAGGAGTTGTTTTTTTTTACACTTGATTTGTCACATTGTGTTAAAGACACAATGACATCAAGGAAAATCTAGGGCTACCCTCAATTACACAAACATATTGCATCATGTCCACTCACCAAATGTTAAGTCTGATACATTCAAACATCAAAAATAAAACAACCAGTCTCTCTCTTCGTATATTTATTCACTTTCCAAGTGTGTTTGGTCTCCTACTAAACTTCAGAAATGTTCTGCAGCCACTTTAAAATTACAAAATGCAAAACAGAATAAAAATAATTTTTCTCAGAGAAAATCTTCAGATTTACATAAAAAATTGACAGCTTCTCAGACAGGTAATCTAACATACTCCTTCAACTATCACTTCTTCACAGAGTACAGTCTTTTTTTATCTAAGGCTGCCTGTGATATGCAGTACCCTGGCCTCCAAGTGGACATTACATTACATTTACAGTACACAGACAAAGACAATTTCTGGAAGTAGCTTTAAATAGAAAGTGCCCTTACTTTGAAACTTGGCAACAGTATAGACAGTAATTGTGCAATCAAAGCCACACTGGGGGTTTATGAAAACTTCTTTCACATTATTAATTTCAGAAATGCTGCACCCATTATGGTTTTAGTACTTACTACATTCACAAATTAACCTTACCTAATAAAAAGGCACATCTTCAAATATTGAATAAAAAAACTCCAAATCAAAAAAATTAGATTATACATTAAAATAAAATACTTGATGCATGATCCTTTATGAATAACAGCCTATTCTGGTTTCTTAGCTTCTCAAGGTACATGAGTTTTTTGCAAAGTTTGGCAGGCTGACAAAATGAATTTTCTAGTGAGAAGCAGACAGGACTTAGAAACAAAGTCAAGATGAGTACAAACCCCAAGGCCTCCATGAACTACAGGAATTGGTAGCTAAAGCACCCTATTGTAATGCTGGTGTTGAGAGAGACTAGACTGAACTCTGCCTCTCAAGCTGACCATGTTACAATGAGAGCTATGTGCATTCCAATATACAAGGAAAAATGGCTAAGTTGAACCAAATCCAGGAGCCTACATGATGGGGCTTCTACTATTGTAAAAACTGCACAAGACACTGGAGTAAAAGTTTATAATCAAAAAACAAAATTAAAAGCCAATAACAATTTTTCAGGTTAAAGTATTGCAGTATACTATTCCTGAACCTCAATACTTGGAAAATAAACAATAACCTACTGTTAAAGAAGAAAAAATGTACAAAACATCTCAGTTTAACAGGAAAAGGCGCAAGATGTTTTTTGAACCAGCTACACTGGTCTTCTCTGTGGCTACTGCATGGAAGAGAGTGAGATGGAGCCACTGCCATCAGGTGTCTCACAAATGCTCTAAATTTGGACAGATGAATGGATGTTTTTCTAGTGACAAAGAAAATGCATAGTTTTCACCAAGTCCAAATGAAACACAATCTTTCCAAGTTTCAAACTTTTAATTATTCAGCTCAGGCACTGGTTTGCCCTGACTTTAAAACTTTACCACCACCAAATAAATGTCAATGTATTCATAGTTCAGAAGGAACTCACTTTGAGCCAGTTTGAGTCAAACTAATTTGTAAACAGAATCATCTGACCCCCATTAAGTGATGCTAATATAGAACCACAATCTATATTTATTGGATAGGAGAGAAACTCGCACAGGTTCTTTATTCTCTTTGCTTAGTGGGAAGACCAAAAGGAAGATATAGGGAATCAAAGGATGTACAGAGAAAGTTCTGTTCAAAAGAAATGAAAATAATGATGAAGAACCCTTATGAGTCTCTCCCCCCCCCCCCACCTCCTATCCTCCCCACTTTGACAATTTAGGTCAATGATGAATGTGTTCCAGAGCAGCTGCACCACCAGTCTTCTATTTTCAGTTAACAGGTTAAGGTCCAGGCTTTCCCCCTCTATATTTCATAGCACAATTCTCTAACTGACTTCTTGAATCTTTTGAGTTATTCTTTGGAGGCTAAGTCTTCTTGCTGGAAATATATAAAGAGGTGGCTCAAAGCACACAATATATGAGGGATGGAGGGTGAGATGGACAGAAATGGGTGAAATCATCTCTCCACTTTATAAAGCAATGCCAGGGGACAGACTTGTGGGCTTTCCTCTTAGTGCATAGCTTGAAATAAAGGTGCAAAGCTGGCAAAAGAGGTGACATTTTCAATATAAAACTGATTTTTTTGTTTTCTGCCATTAAATGATTAGTACTAAGTACTAAGTGGAATTTAATACTGAGAGGCACTAAAAGTGCACCTTGGAGTTAACTGAGGGGGACAACCAAGTTGTACTGAGCTATTTTAGATATAATGCTCCCAAAATCTAACATTGGAATAGAGGAACTTTATATTTTTCAATATAAAAGTGGATTTTTAAAAATAAAATTAGTCTACACAGTGACCTTTTTCTACTTTACCTTGGTTAGAACCAGGGTAATCATAAGAAAACTGTAAAGAAAACTGGGTAAAGAATATATCAAGAGGCATAGCTTATAGAACTCCAATATTACACACACATTTGTGATTGAAAATGCTTAGTATCCAATATCCTTGGACAGTAGAGAGTCCAAGATAATTTATTACATTTTAAATTCAAATTCATAGGACTAGCAGCCATTCTGAAATTATGAATCCTATTTTATATTGTCAAATTATTTTAAGACCCCAGGATTCTCAAATACATAAGCCAGGGCAGAGTCCTTTATTGCTGGCAACATTTGTGGAAAAGACTGACATTACAGGTTACTATTAAGAGAAGCTATGACATGATCTTACTGGTTCAGGGATGTCCTGCCCATATAGCTGGGCAGTAACTATGGAAACAGAACAATAATTCTCACTTGATTTTTAAATGTCAAATAAATAACAGGTGACTAGCTAACAACTGGTGAGTGGACCGTCCTACATCAGTATGCATAGCTCATCAGTATCATTGCTGGCATCTTTGAACAGCTAATTTCATATAAACATTCAAATGAATATTACATCTCATCTGCATTACAGATTTAACCCTGGCAAGTATTAAAAATAAATACTTTTCTGTTCAAACCACAGCCTTATTTTCCAGTGCTTCCTTTACATATCTCCTTCTCTTGTCCCCAAATAAAAACCAAAGGGAAAAGGGTTTTTTTTCCAGTCTGTAGAGTTCTCAATAAAGTGTTTTCTCCCAATGGTTAAAAACCTGCAACTAACGCAGTTTCATTTTCTTGACTTTCCGGCGCTTGAGTTCCTCCTCTTCACGTCTCATTTCTTCAAGGTCTTCTTGCATACCAAGTCTCAAGCTGTAAAAGAATAGAAATACTCTTTATTAAGCCCTGCAAGACAAAAATTCTGCTTCTTCAAAAGGATAGAATAAGTACCAAATCAACCTAGGGATGTTAAATGGAAGCTCATACATATCAAACCACCTAAGGAATGCAGAAAACCAGTTTGTTATTGGGCACATGATGAAGAAAAGGTATAAATATAATTGAAAATATAAAGAGCTTATTACTTTTGAGCGACTATATATAGGATAGTTTTAAATTAATAAGGACCAATTTTTATTAAAGATGCTCCCTTATATACTCCATATATATACCCCAAATTCACCCCTACTTTACATATACCCTATAATGGGTGGAAATACAGACTAGAGTCAATTGTGAAAGTCAGTTGTTAAACAGCGGAGTTTGTATTCGATCCTGAAGCAATCTAGAGCCAATGAAGCCTGAGAAGTGGAATACCATGGTGAGTACCCTGCCTCAATATCATTTTGACAGCTGTAAGAAGATGAATTGGAGAGGGTAAAGGATGGAGGCTACTGGATGTCCAAGCAAGAAGTAATGAAAGAATTGAGTTGATTTTGGTATGAGCAGAAAGAAGGGGATGAAATTAAGAGATCTTATATAGAACTAATGTCTTAGCAACTAATCAGATAAAGGGTGAGTATCAAGGTCAATTCCTAAATTATGAATCTGGATAACTGCAAAAATGGTAGTGGGTCAGGGTCTCCACTGCTGGGCATATACCCCAAAGAAGTCAATGATAGAAAGGTTCAATACACTAAAATACTTAAAGCAGCACTTTTTGTGATAGCAAAGAACCACAAAGTAGGTGCCCATTCATTGAAGAATGGCCAAACAAATTGAGGTACATGAAAGTAACTATTACTATTCTCTTATCGAGAATCCTGTGAAGACTTATATGAACTCTAATGCAAAATGAAGTAAACAGAATCAATAAAGCAATATACACAAAAATAACATCTACTGTTGCAATCGAAATGAAACTGAAGCACAATACTCTGAACACCATTTGCTGGTAAGGCTAGCAGTTTTAAAAGGGGTCTTTTAACTTTGCAAAGACCTGGAGTGAGGGTTGATAGACTGTTTTCATAGACAAAAGAAGCATCCCCAAATTAGAAGGCAGAATCATAGTTGGGGAAAACAATGATTGGTTACTAAGTCAGAAACATCATAGGCATGGGAATTGTATGACTGGCTGGAAATTAGGAATGTGGGCGAACAACCTCTGTTCCCATTATTGTCACTAGGCAACTGCTAGTTGACTAGTTGACTCATTCCACCTGCAGTGATTGAAGCCACCTACATCTAACAAGAATGGCATATAGATAACATTTCCTTTAATTATGCAATTATAACTAGTGGTAGAGAATCTAGAAGAGCTCAACTTAAACTGAATTCAAGAAGAAAACTAGTCATTATAGTAAAACTGAACTTTTAAACTTCTGAATGTAGAAAAAGGAACGTGACTTTAGGCAAATAAAATGACAACGGTGATACAGAATAGAATCAACAACAAAATGAAATCAAAATCAATTCGATTTTTTGAAATCAAAAAAACTGCTATGAAGTTATGACCAAACTTGGGATGATGTATATAAAGTCAAACTGATGTATTTTTACAAAGCTTTATCTTTTGAGTTCATTAAAATATATGGTTCTCTTGGAAGACAGTAAGAATAATATAATAATATAGTGGGGGAAAAAGGTATCGAAAATTTATTTAAAAAGAAAAATGGTGATGCCTTGATAGAAATGAGGAAGTTTAGAAGAATAAATGTGGAAGGAAATATGCCAATTTCTGTTCCAAACAAACAGGCTCTTCACAACATTCTGCCTTGTATTGTTAGTTATGAGTCAAAGTTTGTCTCTGACTGGATTATAAGTTCCCTGAGAGCACAAACACTATATGCTTCTTTTCTATCCCTATCCTCATAAGCTCATGTAAAGACAGAGTAGCTCAATTAATATTACCAGCAATGATCTCTTGACTTAGTATGAATATCAAGCTAGATATACTGCAACAAACAAAGGATTTTCAAAGATTATTGGCAAAATTGTGATGTCTGATACATACCTTTTGGCTTCCTCTTTCTGTTGCTCTCTCCAACTGCTTTCCATGTAACGTAAGGCATAATCACTTTCATCTTTGTATCTAAAAATCAGAAATTAATCATTATAAAAGAATCAACTAACAAGATTGCACTATCTCATTTTAAAAAAACTAAATGATATATTGGAGCAGCTAAGTGGCATGGGGATAGAGCACCAGCTCTGGACTCAGGAGGACCTGAGTTCAAATTTGGCCTCAGACACTTAATAATTACCTAGCTGTGTGACCCTGGTCAAGTCACTTAAACCTCAATGCCTTGCAAAAACCAAAATAAAAAGTTGATTAGGTATAAACACATTTAATTTGGTACTTAATTTGGTTTCTCTCAGGTGAATAAGGAAAAAAAATCAGCTATAGCCAACTGGTCCAACATACTGATATGATTTATTTATTTATTCATTCATTCTTCAAATGTTAAGACATTTAGCTTGATTAATGTCTGCTATTAAATTCTATTTTTCCAATCAACAAATATAACACTGCTGGTCTTCACCATACTTACTTATTACGGTCATAGCCAAAGATTTCTCGAATATGTTTTGATATTTCTTCTTGAGGTTCTCCTTCATCATCAATGAAGTCGTCCATTTCTGAGTCATACTCCTCTTCCTCATCTTCCTCATGATAACGTTTCCGGGCCATAGGGGGAAATGGAGATCTCTGAGTACCTAGGCATAAAAAAACCATTATACTTCTAAGGAGATGGCAATTATTTTATAATAAAATACAAAGACAGAATTTTACATATTTGTTTAATAATAGAGCCATATCAAATTTCCTTTAAAAGAAGATACCTCTCTCTTGAGTTATCAGTAAAATGACAGGTGCCTTGGAGAGATTTACTCTTCCAAGTTAGTCTCAGTGTAAATAACTATTATTCAGTAATCAAGTTATGTACTGGGTTGTAAGAAAGTCAGCAGGGATAAAAAAAAAGTCTACAATTTCCTTTTCCTTTCAACTGTAATATGTTACCATTTCATCTTGCTTTCCAGCAGGAAAATATGTATTTTTTTTCTGTTCCCCTAATGTACTCAAAGAATTCTTGTCTTTGGCACCTTTATCCCTCCAGTAGAGCCAAACGATTAAGCTTGGTGACTCCCCTCACTCAAATTCACGTGCATGTCATGGCATCACCTCCCTGAGGCCATGGTCTTCTTTGAGAAAGGACAAATATTACAATCACACAACCAACTGCTTAATGTTGGCACTCCAGAAGGAACACCACCCCAGAATAAGAACCCTCCCCCGCAGTGGGCTTTGGGAGGAGCCCAGGAGAGGTATTTCTTGGGGATTGTGAAGCTTAAAGTGTAGCAGCCAAAGTTTCTACCAGAGGAGTGACCTCCCAAGCCATTTTAGAGGCATGAGCTAAAATTTCATATTGTAATCCAATAGGTTTGAAGCAGTTCTTATGAATGAGCAAGATGATGCCCCCATGTTTCACAATCACAAAACACTGAAAGAGACTGCACAACAGATTTCTTAGCTGTAGATGAAGATATTCCCCCATGGTGGGCAACATGCTCTTAGGGGCTTATGTCTTACCTTGTGAGTATATTGCAGGTCTGAAGCCAGGTGGAGGGGACCTCAATCCATTCACCATTCCATTGCTGGGTCGGCTGCTGATATTCTTGGAAGAGATAGTTTCTGAAACAACTGTGCACCTGGGCTTCATAGCGGGGCCTGAGGCACTAACTGTCCGCCCAGAGCCACCTGAGCTCATAGGTCTTCCAGAACTGCCCGAGCCACTCACAGGTCTTCCAGGACCACCGGAGCCACTCACAGGTCTCCCAGAGCCACTTATGGGTCTCCCAGGGCCACCTGAGCTGCTTGCAGGTCTCCCAGGGCCACCTGAACCACTTATGGGTCTCCCAGGGCCGCCTGAGCCACTTATGGGTCTCCCAGGGGTGCCTGAGCCACTTACGGGTCTCCCAGGGGCACCTGAGCTAGGTCGCCCAGGGCCACTTGAACTGCTGACAGATCGCCCAAGTTGGGTCATTGTCCTCCCTGTAGGGCCTGAACTACTGGCTAGCCGGCCAGAGCTTCCTAAATTGCTTGTAGGATGCTCACGACCACCTGAGACACTAATAGGTCGTCCTGTGGGGCCTGAGCTACTGATCAAACGTTTGGATCCATTGGCTTGCTGTTCAGGCCCTGAGCTGGAGCTGCCACCATGCCTCTTAGGGCTTGGGCTTTGGATTGCCCGAGAAGTCCCTATGCCTGGCCGCCCCGATGTTGAGCTAGAACTGCTCCCTGGCCGCCCTGAGGTTGAGTTAGAACTGTTCCCTGGCCGCCCTGAGGTTGAGCTAGAACTATTTCCTGGCCGTCCTGAGGTTGAGCTAGAACTGTTCCCTGGCCTCCCTGAGGTTGAGCTAGAACTGTTCCCTGGCTGCTTGGCACCTGGATTTCTTGTCTTGTCATGTGAAGTAGAGACAGCCCCAGACTTGGAATGGCTAGGATAGGAAGAAGGAGATTTGAGGGACCTGTGCTCATTGGATTTTTGAGTCCCACGAATCATAGTCTTTGAGATCCCTGTGCCCATAGTATGAGAGTTGGAACGGGACTTCTCTGCCCCATTAAGTAAGAGATTGTGACTTTCACTAGTCGAGTGCTGGACACCATCCCCAGACCCTGCTTTGGTCCTTTCTCCTGGCTGGGACTTGGTGGATGGCAGTCTCATAGATTTCTCACTGGATGCAAGAGGTCTAGATTTTTTCTCAGCACCTATTTGGGGAAGGTGGCTTCCCCTGGAAGAGGAATGTTTGTCCCCAGGACCTTTGTGTCTTGCACTAACACACTCTTTGGGAGAAGGAACTTTTTTAGACATAGTTGAAGGAGCTGGTCTTTTTTCTCCCCCAAGCAACTTTTTTTCTTTTCCTCTATCTATGTTTTTGTGTTTTCGCTCTAAGAATTCTTTTTCCCTCAGTTCTTCTGCAGTTCTAGGCCGTTCCTCTATTTTCTTTACTACCTTAATCTCCACAGGTTCATGCTGCTTTTTCTCAGCCAGCCTGAGTAAGTCTGTGAAGTTCATAGGTGGAGGGGCACTTTTAAGGGGGGCCTTTGGTTTAGTTACAGACTTCAGAGGGGGTTCCTGCTCCTCATACTCCTCTGACTCCTCATGTTCAGACTCTGTCTGATAATATTCCAAAGATTCTGCTTCTTCCTCATTAAAGCATTCTTGGTCGGCTCCATGACCCGTGGGTTCCTCGACTAACTGCTTCCTTTTTGTCTTCTCTTCAATAGGAATCCCGTCATAACCATAGAAGTTGTCCTTTGTTCGCTTCGCCATGGCTCTTGCTTTTTTGTCATGTTTAAGTTCAATGCGTTTTTTCACCAGCTCCTCCTTTTTCCTCTTTTCCTCTAAGGCTAAAAAAATGATATATATATATAGGATTATATTAACAGAACAGTAAGGTAATAACTAGAGAAACACAAGATTCAAGCTATAACTGCAGACATCTAGGAATCAATTAAGGAAGTTATTCTAACAAGTATGTGGTTCATTCACATAATGAATAAGTTACACAGGACTTTCTATATGACTAAGGACATAAAAGACTTAGTTACTCAATAAAAATAAATAGTTTAGCAAGCTGATTTAACAAATTAGCTCAGTCTCCAAGAACCTTCAAGTTAATCCCTTGTCTTCTGAAAGAATCATTACTATGTCTTAGACCTCAGTTACTAAGATCTAGCTTTTCTATGACATCCTTGCCTTTATATTATTATAAATCATAATATTTTACATTGCAAATAGCATCAAACAGATTGCTACAAAGCTCTGAGCACTATCAGTTTATTAATAACACATTCACTGAGTCAAAGACTACCTCAGCAAGCCCAAAGGGAGGCTTTTTTAAAAGCAAAGGACAAAGAAAAGAGGAGGGGAAAGCAATAGGATTGGTTAAAGGACTGACAGCATCTGGTGGAGGGGATAATAAGATTAGTTAAAATCCTGGAATGTGGGCAGGTAGCCCCTCCTTCCATTTAGACAGTTGACTGATATTGTCACCTGGATCTTGCAGGAATTACTAATGATTATTTCTTTTAGTTGTACAAAAATTGCTAAAGATGAGACATTTCCTGGAATGGCACCAGAGATAACAGATGAACCAGTATTGTTAATATAAAGATAAGTTTCCTTGAGATGAAATGATTTACAGGTCTTTTGGGGATAATTCCCTGTGAATTAACGTGTTTTGGAGAGCACTGAACTTTTAAACTGTTGAGATTTTTTGTCATTTAAAAGTGTTTGAGGGGTGGCTAGGTGGTGCAGTGGGTACAGTGGGTAAGAACACTGGTCCTGGAGTCAGGAGTATCTGAGTTCAAATCTGACCCCAGACACTTAATAATTACCTAGCTGTGTGGCCTTGGGCAAGCCACTTAACCCCATTGCCTTGCAAAAAAAACCAAAACAAACTAAAAAAAAGTGTTTGATAGGAAAACAGAACTTTTGCATTTAACTGAAAGACTAAACTTTTGCACTCTTAAGTTTGATCACTTAAGAGATAGGGTAAAGGGCTTAGGTTGTTATACAAAATAGGGTTAAAGAATAGAATAAGTTATATAAGTATCAATTGTAAGAACTAAATGCAGAGTTAATTTGATTCTTTTTTAGTTGTATATTTTTAAGAACACAAAATTATATCATGACTTTCATTAGTCTCAAAAGAAGGCTGTTCTCAGCAAAAAAAGTGCTTTAAGCTGAAATATAAGAGTGAGTCATGGTCAACTTTGGGCAGTCTCTCTGACTTCAAGAAATTTATAATTTAATAAGAGATATAGAACAAACATTAAAATCCTTCATACCATAAAGAAGAATGACAAGAACAAATAAGTACAATATCAAAGTACAAAGGAATTGTGGAGAGCTGAGGGCAAAATGGAAATACCTTTTTTTTTCTTAGTTCTTCTTCCTTCCGTTTAAGGAAAGCTTGCACTGCTGCTGACTGGACACCTTTCACTTTGGGATCTTTTTTAGGAGGACCTACTGCCAAACTGTATCTTTTCTGAAAAGGAAAAAAAAAAGGGTTAAAATGGCATGATATACCTCTGAACCATTCCTTGGCCCATTTATTCTTTTTTTTTTAAATAGTCCATTTATTCTTAACATAATTGAAATGGGTAGATTCAGTGACACATTTGGATAGAATGAAGGTGGGGGGAGGGAACCAAGATGGCACCATGAAGGTAGGAATTCCCAGAAGCTTTCCCAAGGATCACTCCAAATGCCTTAAAATTCTAGAGTGGTGGAACCCACAGAAAGATTGAGTAAAACAATTTTCTGACCCAAGAGAACTTGGAAGATCTGAGGGAAGGGCCTGGTCCTCTGGGGTTGGGAAAGGGCTCAGCACAGCCTGGGCCACACCACACTAGAGTGAACCAGCTCTAGCTTTCCAGTAACAGCCCACCTGGTGCCTGGGTCTATGGCAGCTGGAGTGGTTTCCAGACCCCTCAGCCCAGGGATCGCCAAGGACATCTGGAAGGTCAGAGGAAAAACTCTGCCACAGAGTGAGTGCAGAGCCCAGGCCAACCAAGTCTCAGTGTAGTCCCACCCCAGGAACCAGAAGCAGGTCTGGGGAACCACCTAGCAGCTGCTTCCAGAGCACTCAGACCAGGGGTTGGGAGATTCAGAAGTCTATCTATCCCTGAGGCAGGACTCTGCTGCTCTGCCCTAGTTCATCAGATCCAGGTCACAATCTGAGACCCCATACTGCCATAGTGGAGCAGGGATACCTCCTCACAGCTCCAGGGCGAAGGGGAGTTGCTAGTGGTCCACTACAGACCAGAGCACAGGCCAGGAGAGCAGTCAGAGCCTCTCAAGACCTTGGAGGAATTTAAAGTCCTTGAGGAGTAGGGGGAGTATCCCAAAAACACTCAAAAGCTTGGTTAGTATGTTAAAATCAGGGCATAGACTGGGGAAATAAGCAAATTGAAGAGAAAGAACCTGACCATGGAGGATTAAAATACATATTCAAAAGATGACAAAGTCAAAGCTTCTGTATCCAAAGCCTCCAAAAAAAATTGGAATTGGTCTCAGGCTGTGGCAGAGCCTCCAAAAAGACTTTGAAAATCAAAGAAAGGAGGTAGAGGGAAAAATTGGGAAGAGAGATGAGAGTAATGCAGGAAAATCATGAAAACCAAGTCAGCAGCTTGGTGAAGGTGATACAAATACCAAAGAAAGAATCTTAAAAACAAGTTTAGGTAAAAATGAAAAAAGCAGTCCAAAAGGTCAATGAGAAGAATGCCTTAAAGAGTAGAATTGGCCAAGTGGAAAAGGAGATAAAAAAGCTCTCTAAAGAAAATAATTCCTTCAAATGTAGAATGAAGCTAAGGCAAGCTGATGACTTTGTGAGAAATTAAGAAATAAAACAAAACCAAAAGTATGAAAAATTAGAAGAAAATATGAAATATCTCATTAGAAAAACTGACCTGGAAAGCAGATCCAGGAGAGATAATTTAGAAATTATTGGGCTACCTGAAAGCCATAACCAGGAAAAGAGCCTAGAGGGTAAAATCCACTGATAACTTCCAGAGAGATCACAAAAAAGATAATTCCCAGGAATATTATAGCCAAAGAGAAAGTCTATTATACATTATATTATATTAATTATATTATATTAATTATATTATATGTCAATTATAAGTCAAAGACAAAATATTAAAAGCAGCCAGAAAGAAACAATTCAAATATTGTGAAACTACACAGTCAGGATTACACAGGATTTAGCTTGTAGGACTTGGAATACAATATTCTGAAAGGTAAAAGCTTGGATTACAGCTGAGAATCAACTACCAAGCAAAACTGAACATCCTCTTTTAGGGGAAAAGATGGACATTCGATGAAATTGAGGTCTTTCAAATTTTCCTGTTGAAATGACCAGAGCAGAACAGAAAGAGCAAATTATGAGGGATTTAATGATCTTGGACAGCTTGTATTCCTCCTGCATGAGAAGATGATACTGATAACTCATACTAACCATTTCATGTATTAGGGTAGTTAGAAGGAGCATATATATAATTAAGGCACAGGATGGGGCTGAATATGAGTCAATGGGCGGGAAAAAGGGAAAGGAGAGGTACAATGGGTGAGATATTTCAGGTGAAAGAGTCAAGAAAAAGCTTTTGCAATGGAGTGGAAGGGGGAAGGTGAAGAGGGAAGTGAGCCTTCATTCTCATCAGAAGTGGTTCAGAGAGGAATTCCATAACATACATATTCAATAGGGTATAAAAATCTATCTTTCTGGTGAAGAAAGGGATGGGAGGAGGATAGGGGAAGGTAAAGCAGGGGTCTAGGATGATAGAAAAGAGGGAAGATCGTGGGAGAGGGTAGTCAGATACAATAAACTTTTGAGGAGGGACAGGGTAAAGAGAGAATAGAATAAATGGGAGTGGGGAGGAATAAATGGAGGGAAATACAGTTAGCAATAGCAACAGTGCAAAACATCTCTGATGGACCTATGATAAAGAATGTGATCCATCCCAGAGACAGAGCTGATGATATATGAATACAGATGAAGTATGCTTTTATCTCTCTTTTTCTTGAGGTTTCTCTAACTTTATGGGGGGGGAATTATGCTTACTTTTAAAATACTATTGTAGCGTAAAAATAAACTAAATGTACAGAAAAAAAGAATGAAGGTAGAACTTCATATTTGAATCATTCAGTAGCAGCAATGATTCAAACCAGGGAAATCTGAACAATTTAGTGTTTGCTGTTTATTTTATTTGACTCATTCCTATTTTCTGACAAATTTCCCCTGATGATGCTATGACTACCCAGAGACACTGCCCCTCTGCCTGCCCCTTTCATTAGGATATACAGGTAAACTTTTCTAAGCATCTAAGGTTTCCTTGCAAGATTCACTTCAATTCTACCTCCAATATTTTGTCTTAGTCTTCAAAGCATGCTTTGATGTATTTGAGATTTTAAAATCTTATTTTTTAAAAACACAAATTAAACAATTCTCTCCCCACTTTAAAGGACCCAACTTTAGATATCTGAGGGTCTTAGATAGCAACAGAAGACAAACAGTTCACTAAACCAGAGGATCTGAACCTAGAATATACATCTGGGGGTATGAGAAACTTATCAATGGAGAGTGCTATGAGTATTTAGCAAATGACTATATTATCCTATCAAATTTAATTACTCTCTTTATGTGAACATGCATGGAAAATTCTAGAATTTATTTCCTTTCATATTGCAAAGGTAGGAGGGTGTTATGGTACAGTTTATCGAAAAGCAAAAGTGGTGTGGCTACTGCAAAAATGCTTGGGAATCCCTACACTAGGCCTTTGTGGGGAAGTTCTGTCCAGCAGGTATTATGTAATGGTTCTCAGCCTCTAGAAGTTCTCAATATTATTAACATTTCATCTTTCAAAAATGATTAAGTTGCAAAGTAAGTATTTTCCTGTTCCCCTGCTCCAATCCTAGAAAACTGTTAACTGAAAAATAATAGCCAGTCTAAGTTGGATAGACATATTCAAATTTGTCCTTGGCTTAACATAAGAAAGAAAAATGAAGAAAAAAAATTGGACCTGATAAACATTCCTAACTGTACAACAAGCATCTTTCTTTGGGTTTCTATAATGAGTGCCTTCCCTCCATAAACTGAGCTCTCTACTGTTCTGATAAAAAATTATATTTCAATTCAAAAAATATTTCTAAAACATCTATGTGCAGGGTTTGTGCTGAAGTTAAATATTAATTCAGAGTCAACTGCCTGACTCTTAGCTGGGTTTATATTTTACTTCCAAATGGCTACTATCCTTCCTGCTGAATGCCTCACCAGCTTAGCACAGATGGCATTTCTTTGGGTTTTGATTCTTATGCAATATAATCATGAAATGACTAAAACTAAGATGATGTTTATTTAAATTACTAAACTGAAAACAAAATGTGGCACTCTTATTGCAGACCTATGTCAAATAGCAAACGAATCATTATTCAGGCCTATTTGTGAATTGACTCCAGGGTTAATCCACATTTCATTCATGAACTATCAGATGAGAGAGTCTATTCCAAGTCCAATGATCTTGGTAAAATAAAAAATATGATAGCAATTTAAATTAACAATTAATCTGGAGGCAAAAGTGCCCAACAGTCTTGGAGAGGAAATCTAAGGACCCATATAGATGCATGTGGTAAAGAGAACAGAATATTTTGAAAAAGCTTAAAAGTGCCTGGTAAGTTTACTCATGAAACCAGCACCAATCTAACCAGTATATCCTGTGCAGCAACAATGCTACCAGCATTAGAGGAATCCACCAAAAGAACTCTTAACTAAAGTATCATATGTCCATCCTTGATCTTCTTGTACTTCAGGTTTTCTGAATTCACAGCAAAATGCTGTAGTGGGTGGTTTAGTAAAGTACTAATCAATTAACCAGTATTTATTTAGCCTAGCACTGTACTGGGACAGCCAGGTGATCTGCAAAGGACTTTGAACCAAGAGGACCTGAGTTCAAATCCAGTCACAGGCACTTACTGTGAGACTGGGAAAGTCACTTAACCCTGTTTGCTTCATTTTCCTCTGTAAATTAAGTTTGGAGAAGGAAATGGCAAAAAAGTATCTTTGCCAAGAAAAACTCAATGGGGTCATAGCCCTAAATGGAGGTCAGAGAGTTGGACGAGACTGAAAGGACAGAACGGCCTTGTATCAGTTAATGTGGAATGTAACTATAAAATACAGTCTCAGCTCACAAAGAACTTGAGGCTATTTTAGGAGAAGGATGAAGGTGAAGATTCTGAAGTGAAATTTGATAGAGTCATTCATTAAGAGTGGCTGTTTCCAAAGAGAGGAGTGAGGCTTGATCCAATCCTTCAATTCTTCCTGAAAGCCAATTGTTAATGGGAGTGTTATCACACCTATACCACTCTTCAATATTTCCTAACTCTTAATCCTCCCAGTCTTGGCCTAGAAGTGGGCCCTCAAGAAGTCAGAATCTACTTGACTCAGACAAAATGACAAACTTCCCTGCCTTGTTCCTATTCTCTCATTCCCCTACACTCCACCATGATGGTACTCAGTCTAGCAGAGCAATGAGGCCTCCCCAAAAGGGACATTCTCATTTTTGGTGGAAAAGAGAGCTCAGACTATAATTATGCAATCTGTAAGACACTTCCAAACACATCCTCCTCTTTAACCCTGAGGGTATCATCATCTCTCCAAGTTTTACAGATTCTCAGCCTTCCTAAACACTTTCATCAACTGAAAATGCTCTCTTCAAAGTAAACAAAGATATCTTACTTCTAGACCAAGATGGTTGCATCTTGACCTCTCTGAAGCATCTGTCCCTGTGGACAACCTTCTCTGTCTGGATCCTTACTATGTCAACACAAATTGTAATAACTTTTCAGACACTTTAAGTTTCCATCAAGATTCCTTGTCTATTTAACCTTATTTAATTTTCTTCTTATATAGTCATTATGTACTCCAAATAAATGAAACATACTAAATGTTATGGGCCAAGCACTAGATTAAGCTCTAGGGATACAAAAGTCAAGACAGTTACAGTCCTAGTTACAGTCCTAGAAGAGCTTTCATTCTAATGGGGGCAAACAAGCACACAAAATGAGATGCAGGTCAGAGAAAGGGGCACTTTGGCAATGAAAATTGCAAGGGGTGGTGGGTGGGACCACAGTAGTAGACTGGTAGTTCTTCCAAGAATATAATATTTTGGTAATGGTCTTAAAAAACCCTCCAAAAAACCCTAGACTCCATCACAGCCACTATTGTCCTAAATGTCTTTTTTTCCCAGCCAAACTCCTTGAAAAAGTCATTACACCTGCCCTTCAATTCCTCTCCACCACAATTTTCTTAATCCTCTACAAGCTATTGTCTTCTCTCATCCAGAGATGCCAATGAACTTCAGCTCTCATCATTTTTGACTTCACTGCAACATGAGTGTGGCTCATTTTTTCTTTCCTCTTCAGGATTTCATCACTCAGCTCTCTCCAAGTCTGAAATGCTGAGTCATCAGTATCCCTCCCACTCTTAACTGTGAGTGCCCTTCTAACACTGGTCCTCTCCTTTTGTTCACTTTAAACTATCTTCCTCGATGACCTCAGCAACTTCCATGAGGCCAATTATCTCATGCAAATGACTCCCAGTTCTGGGGGGGAGGGGTGTGTGTGTGTGTGTGTGTGTGTGTGTGTGTGTGTGTGAGAGAGAGAGAGAGAGAGAGAGAGAGAGAGAGAGACAGATTTTTCAGGTTTCCACCACCTCTCTTCTACTTTGGTTTTTCTGCTTCTAATTTCTTTTTTTTTTTTTGGCTACCAAACTGATTTTCCTAAGTTCAGGTCTCAGTCACACTCAACCCATCAATCCCAAAAGTTCTCTACTGCCTCCAGAATCAAATATAACCCTTTTGTTTGAAAAAATATTTTATATGTATGAAGACTCCACAAGAAAGTATCAATCTCCATTTCATACTTTTATTTTATAAAAATAATTCTATATGTCAACCTCCAAAATAAAGAAGTCCCTATCTATGCTCCCTTTTGTGCACTTTTTAAAAAGTTACAATGACTCTCATTACTTTTTGAGGGGGGCACCATTTATTGTTAACCCCACCCCTTACCCCCAATTAGGTGAAAGGAAAAAAATGATCACAGTCAAGCAAAATGAATTCAGAACAGTTATGTCCAAAAAATGTTTGCTCCTATTACCTTTTTGTCTGGGGAAGGTAACCATGTCTCATCATTTAACCTGAGACATGGCTGGTCATTGCTTTGATCAGAATTCTAAAGCCTTCAAAGGTTGCTTTTCTTTTATAATTGCTTTCTTTGTTTAAACTTCTCTTCTGGTTTGCTCACTTCATTGTGTCAGGTCATATCATTCAGGATTCTCTGAAATTAAGTTTCTTTTGTCATTTCTTCCTGTATAATATTCTTATATATTTATATGCCACCATGGTTTTAGTTCATTTTCCAATTGTCTAAGGAGATCAAAGCCCCCCCCCCAATTTAGATAGGTTTTTTTCCTTTTCTACCCCTTTTACTATACCCCATTCAAGGACCAGAAAGTTACTTTCATTTGTGACTATTCAGTTCACTCCCTCCCTCAAACTATCTTTTCCCTGTTTTTTCCTGGCTTTTTTTCCCCTTTGAAATTTAAATCTCTAGCTAGGCTTTTTCCAGTCCCTTTCCAAGTCTAACAGCAATGGGTGATTTAGCCACACCAGTTTTTTTTTTTAGGTTTTGCAAGGCAATGGGGTTAAATGACTTGCCCAATGTCACACAGCTAGGTAATTAATAAGTGTCTGAGGTCACATTTGAACTCAGGACCTCCAGGGCCAGTGCTCTATTCACTGCACCACCTAGCTGCCCTTTAATTGATCTTTTATTTTTAGGTTTTTTCAAGGCAATGGGGTTAAATGGCTTGCCCAAGGCCACACAGCTAGGTAATTATTGTCTGAAGCAAGATTTGAACTCAGGTCCTCCTGACTCCAGGGCCCATGCTTTATCCACCAATTGAGTTTTGATGTTCCACCCAAGAAAGAAACTCCACTGTACCCATGTCTTGGCACTCAGCTGAAGTCCCCCACACCCAGAATGCATACTCTAAAACACTCTTATGACTGGGGTATAGCTGTCAGCAGAGAAAAGAAATGGTAGCAACAATGTAGAATCTCTAGCAAGCTTACAGGTGTGTGTGTGTGTGTGTGTGTGTGTGTGTAGTTTTTCCTTGAAATCTTGTTTCTAGAAGCTCTCGTTCTCTCCCTTCCCTTCCCCTCCCCCCTACCATGGTTCTAGTTCTGACCTCTGGGACCATGCAAAAGAAATCTAATTAGACTCTTTTCCACAGAATCTAAACCACCCTTTTATAATTATTTTTAGTGGGTTAGGGGGAAGAGGTTGGGAAGACCAGCAAAGCATAAAACAGAAATTGGGAAAATTCATAAGATTATTTCAGATTTAAGTCTTTTTTTCCTGAATATAGTTTTACTGGTTACATCATCTTAGAATTAAGTGCTATTTTCTTAGTTTTCCACTGGGAAATAATTGAGGGTGCCTAATTTTTTTAGGCATGATGCAACCCTGCCTTTGTTTTAAGTAAGAATATTTTAGAAGAGTTTTCTCTCTCTTTAAAATGGAAAAAAAAGCAGAGCTATTTCCTCTTGGAAAGCTTTGTTTTGTTTCTGAAGCCAACCATGACAGGAACCACTCCCCTCAAAACCAGCACAAGAGAGAGAAGGTCTGAGTAGTCTGCACAGGTGTTTGAGGCAGCTGGTCAACCCAGGCTCTTAAATTAATTTCTTGATTTTCATGTACCAGATCAGTACCTTTTAGTTATCTCTGAAGTCAGGCACTCCCTCCCAGAGCAGACACTGAGAATCAGGACTCAAAAGGCTCTGTGTGAGAGGTTTTGTTTAGTACCAAAAAAAAAATTGTAGATGAAATTCCTTGGGTTCTTGGCACATTTTAAGTGCTATATAAAATGTTAGCTATCATTATTATCAAATCAGAATTTTAAAGCTCAAAGAGACTTTGGAGAACATCTAGCTCAACTTACTGATTTGACAGATGAGACAACTATAGCCCAGGGAAGTTAAATAATGCTTAAGTCACATAGTGATATTGTAGTTAAGTCTCCTCTTAGTCCAGGACTCTCTTATACCTTATTTCTTCCTTAAGGATATGATTTCTCTCTCATCACATTCAATTTAAATTAATGTATACCATGGTAACCATTATGAAGACTAACAAACTGCCTTCTATGGGGGGGTGTAGAGGAAGATTAGGGGAAAAACTGTAAAACTCAAAAAAAATCGGATCAACGGAATCTCCAGTATTAAAGTCAACAGTTTTGGGTGGGGATACAGAGTCTGTTTTGATATAAAACACGGCTTAGAGAAATACAATTTCCACTCTCTGAACCTTTGTATTGGCTAAAAAAAGGAATGGAAGGCTTTCTGGACTAGATACCGATGTGTCTAGGAAGTTCATACAAGCTGAAAGTAATCCCATTTCCCAAGATTTCAGATGTTTATGATATACAGCCTTGACAAGCAGAATTAATGACTCATGCTTTAAGAAAATGGTTAAAAATCATAGCACTTTAGAAAAAAACAAATTTGTTTAAAAATCTGGTAGGTAAAGCTTGGGGAGAAATGTAGATGTTTAAAAATCTGGACATTATACAATTCTCTCAAGAGAAATTCTGGAGGACCTCAAATTTTTAAAAAAAGTTGATGAAGAAAAGCTGCAAATTACAAAAAACTATTTTAGAGACACAGGGTATTTGCTTTGAATCAGTACAGATATTTGCTTTCTATTTCTGACTATCCAAACCACAGGTATCACCAAGAGCTTTACTACTCTGCAGCTGGACTGGGAGCACTATCAGGAGAACACAGAAATGCTCCATTTATAGGAGAAAAGGTGACATCCATGTTTTATTTACTGATTGAGCTTTAAATGGATCTATGCCCATTGTATGCATTCAGTGAATCCTGAAGGAATAAGAAACCCCAGCTAGCTTTACAAAGTTTCTTTCTACAAGAACTCACAACAGCTAGTTTTAAAATGTAACCCCGACCCTGATACATTGCAACGGATGATTTTTTTCTTTCTTTTGATCTCAATGAAGTGTCTTGGGCTGTCATTATTCTCTCCTCCTCTTCTGGTTTCTCTAAGCTCTACTGTTCCTCTTCATCTTCCCAACCTCCTTCAATAGGGACCTTATCCTTGAGTCTGCCTTCAACTCATTCTCTCTCTAATAAAAGATTTTATTTATTTTGAGTTTTACCTCTCCCAACCCCCCCCACTGAAAGTAATTTGTCAGTCTTTACATTGTTTCCATGTTGTACATTGATCCAAATGGACTGTGAAGTGTCTCTCCTTTTTTTTTAGGTTTTGCTAGGCAGTGGGGGTTAAGTGGCTTGCCTAAGGCCACACAGTTAGGTAATTATTAAGTGTCTGGAAGAATAAGAAACTCCAGCTAGCTTTACAAAGTTTCTTTCTATAAGAACTCACAAACTGCTAGTTTTAAAATGTAACCTCGACTCTGAAACATTGCAATGGATGATTTTTTTTCTTTCTTTTGATCTCAATGAAGTATCTTGTGCTGTCATTATTCTCTCCTCCTCTTCTGGTTTCTCTAAGCTCTACTGTTCCTCTTCCATCTTCCCAACCTCCTTCAATAGGGACCTTATCCTTGGGTCTGCCTTCAACTCATTCTCTCTCTAATAAAAGATTTTATTTATTTTGAGTTTTACCTCCCCCAACCCCCCACTGAAAGTAATTTGTCAGTCTTTACATTGTTTCCATGTTGTACATTGATCCAAATCGACTGTGAAGTGTCTCTCTCTCCTTTTTTTTTTTAGGTTTTGCTAGGCAGTGGGGCTTAAGTGGCTTGCCCAAGGCCACACAGGTAATTATTAAGTGTCTGGAAGGAATAAGAAACCTCAGCTAGCTTTACAAAGTTTCTTTCTATAAGAACTCACAAACTGCTAGTTTTAAAATGTAACCTCGACCCTGAAACATTGCAACGGATGATTTTTTTCCTTTCTTTTGATCTCAATGAAGTATCTTGGGCTGTCATTATTCTCTCCTCTTCTGGTTTCTCTAAGCTCTACTGTTCCTCTTCATCTTCCCAACCCCCTTCAATAGGGACTTTATCCTTGGGTCTGCCTTCAACTCAATCTCGCTCTAATAAAAGATTTTATTTATTTTGAGTTTTACAAGTCTTCTCCTACTCTTACTTCCCCCCCCACAGAAAGCAGTTTGTCAGTCTACATTGTTTCCATGTTGCACACTGACCCGAATTGAGTGTGATGTGTCTCTCACTCTCTCTCTGTCTCTCTCGCTCGCACTCTCTCTCGCAGGAAACCAAGGGAAACATTTAAGGGAAAATTTTCCAAATTCATATTTCATCTCTTTATTTTTTTAAGTTGTTGCAAAGCAGCGGGGGTTAAGTGTCTTGCCCAGGTCCACACAGCTGGGTCACTGATTAAGTGCCTGAGGCCGGGTTTGAACTCGGGGACTCACCTCCTCATTTTCTCTTTTTACAAAGCTGACTTTCATGGTTTCATGGTTTCTACTCTTACAAGTTCTTTAGGCAGCCGGTGCCTGGACGAAAGAAGACTCCGATCCCCGCTTGTCGCCCGGGAAGGCGTCACTTAACCTGCCTCGGTTTCCTGTGCTGTAAAGTAAGTGCTAAGTCTCTGCGGAAAGCGCTGTGCGCACCGTCCGGGACACGGCCAGGGGCTGCCCACCTCGGGGCAGAGCCCCCCAGCAGGTGTCCCGGCCCGGCTCCGCTCGGTTCTCTTCGGCAGAAGTGACAGCCGGGGGGGGGGGGGCGCGCTCGCCTTCTCATTGGCTGCCACGGCGCAGGGGGCGGGACGCCCAAAGTGAGTCGGAGCCCGGGCCGGCCCGCGGCCGGAGGGGCCGAGGCGGCCGGTGCGGCCCGGACCGGCTTCCGGGAGCCGAGCGCCACCTCCGCCCGCGGCTCCGAGTCGGGGACAACTCGGGCGGCGGCCCCCCCCCTGCCCCCCGCGGCCGTTGGCGGCGGGGGGAGCGCGCGGCAGCCCCCCCAGTCCCCGGCCCCCCTCCCCCGCGCACCCCGGGGCGCCCCGCTCACCGGGATGATGTTGAGTCCCTGCTGCTCCGACGCCACCATCAGGATGTCCCGGAAGTCCATGGCGAGGAGCCTGGCGGCCGGGCCGGGCCGGGGGCGCACCGAGGCTCGCGGGCGCGGCCGGGCGCCCGGGCGGCTACAGCTGCCCCCTGCGCTCCCAACCCCGCGCCCTCCACCCCACGTCTACTTCCGGCGGCTTCCAAATTTGGAAGACCCCCCTCGGCCCGCACTCCGCCCTCCCCCGCGCCGGGGCAACCTATAATCTTTCGGTTGCGTCACCCCGTTCCGCGCGTCACTCGGGAAAGCTTCCGCACGCTACGCCGGATACGCGTGAAACCGGGGTCAGGTGACTTCCGGCCTCTGGAGGGGCGGGATCAGGCCCGCCCCGGACCAATGACGAGCTCCGGCCGCGGTGATTGAGCGGAGCTGCGGCGGGCGGAGCCGGCCGGTCGGGGCCCTCCGCTGGAGCTGAACTGAAGTGCGTCCTGAGGCGGCCGGCTTATAGGAGGCGGCGGCTTCACACCTCGGGCTCCGGCGCCGCCCCGCGGCTTCACACCTGCCGCCTCGCGCTCCCTCCCTCCCCGGGGTCCCAAGGTAGGAGCACCGAGCCCCTTCCGCGGTCCCGCGAGAGCCGCCGACGCCTGGGGGAGGGGAGGGCGAGGGGCTCGAGAAGCGGCCCCCGAGGGTGGGAGACAAGTCTTGCAAATAGCGGGGTGGCCCGTCCACAGCTCCAGCCCCAGTCAGCTCCCTCCTCAACTGCTGAAGCATCTTTTGTTTTTAAGATTTATCTATTTTATTATTATTGTTCACAAATCCAACTCTTCGTTTTATTTATTAGATCCACGGTTTTCTTACTTTCTCCTTTTTAAAAAGATTTTATTTGAGGTTTACAAGTTTCCCCCCAAAAGTTACCTCCCTCCCCCCCAGAAAGCAATTTGTCAGTCTTTACTTTGTCTCCATGTTGTACATTGATCCAAATTGAGTGTTCATCTTTCATAAAAAAAAAAAAACAGTTCAGCAAAACCAACCACCTCCGTTGAGTCTCCCCGAAATGCAAGGATCTGGGGAAACTGAGTTTTCGTATGTTTTATAATTAGACGCCAATGTTTCCTTTTTCTTTTTTCTTCCCTGTAGTAAGGAAGGCTGAATTCTGGGCACCTCCTCATTCCTAAGAATTGGACAATCAAGGGGCGCAGTGGATAGGGCACCAGCCCTGGAGTCAGGAGGACCTGAGTTCAAATGTGGCCTCAGACACTTAATAATTACCTAGCTGTGTGGCTTTGGGCCCCACTGTCCTGCAAAAAAAAAACAATTGGATAATCAAGACTTCTCTTGTATTTGCTAGATCCACTAGATCACACTTCAGCACTCCGAATGGAGAGCAGTATTCCCCCCCCCCCCATTACATACAATGGTAGATTTTTACCAGTCATTTTTTAGTAAAGTTTTGAGTTTTACATTTTTCTTCCTTCCTCCCTCCTTGATAGAAAGCAATCTCAGACAGGCTCTACGTTTATAGTCATGCTAAACAAAAGATCCATATTGATCATATTGTGAGAAAAGAATCAAGTCTAAAGGAAAGAGAATATAAGAGAACTTATAAAAATTGAAAATCATCCTTTTTTATTTATTTTGAGTTTTACAATGAAAATAATCATCTTTGTCTCTTCATACACCATAGTTCCTTCTCTGGATATGGATGATATTTTCCATCATACATCTCTTTAAATTGTCTTTGATTATTGTACTGGTGAAATGAACAAGTCCATCATCAGATTTTTTTTATATTTTGTTTTCCAATTAAATATAATAGTTTCTACCAATCATTTTTGGGGGGCAAGGTTTTGAATTTTACAATTCCCCCCCCAACAGAAGGCAATCTGATAGTCTTTACATTTGTTTCCATGATATGTATTATATCAAAATTGAATGTGTTGAAAGAACATATCCTTTTTTTTTCTTTTTTTGCAGGGCAATGGGGTAAAGTGGCTTGCCCAAGGCCACACAGCTAGGTAATTATTAAGTATCTGAGGACGGATTTGAACTCAGGTACTCCTGACTCCGGGACCAGTCTCTATCCACTGCCCCACCTAGTTGTTCTAAAAGAACATATCCTTAAGGAAGAAAGAAAATTTTAGACATAGCAAAATTATGTAATACATAAGATGACTCTTTTAAAAAGTGAAAATGATAACCTGTGATCTTCTTTTAAATTCCACAGTTCTCTGGATCCAGATGGTATTCTCCATCACAGATCCCCCAAAATTGTCCCTGATTATTGAGTGAGAAAGTCCATCGAGGTTTCGTCACCTCCTGTTGTGTGTACAATGTTCAGGTTCTGCTCATTTTATGCTGCATCAGTTCATGCAACTCTCTCCAGACTTTTCTGAAATCCCTTTTCTCATGATTTCTTATAAAACAGTAGTGTTCCATCACATACGTATGCTACAATTTGTTCAATCATTCGCCAATTAATGGGCATTATCTCAATTTCCAATTCTTTGTGAGTGGAGAACAATATTAAGGGGTTCTGAAAGAAAAATGCCAGATCCTGGTCCCAGCTTACAGGTGCAATCCTTATGGACATCCAGAACTGTCATGTCTTTATGAGGGCATTTTAAGGGAACATAGAGGGTAGGGTGGCTAGGTGGCACAGTGGATAGAGCACCAGACATGGAGTACCTGAGTTCAAATCTGGCCCAGATACTTAATAATTACCTAGCTGTGTGGCCTTGGGCAAGCCCTTAACCCCATTACCTTGCAAAAAAAAATGTATAAAAGATTGAAGATTGAATACAAAGACAAAATCCCCATCATCTAGGTCCTGACATTAGGAATAAGGCATTGGACACCAAGCACCATTTTTATGAACTTGCTTGTGATTTCTGAGAAGTTTGGGAAGAGATTGTTATCTATTTGAAGGAGCATCCAGAAGAAATCAGTATGGTGATTGAAATGAACACTATTCCATTCAAGTCTCTATATGTTTTTATATACAGACCTTATGAGCCCGGGCAGATCAACTCTTCACTGCACCTTGGATAATTCTCTTTAAGATTATTAATTGGAGGGGAGGCTAGGTGGTACAGTGGATAGAGCACCAGCCCTGGAGTCAGGAGGACCTGAGTTCAAATCCAGCCTCAGACACTTAATACTTACCTAGCTGTGTGGCCTTGGGCAAGTCACTTAACCCCATTTCCTTGCAAAAAATGTAAAAAAAAGATTATTGGAGGGAAGGTCTTAATTTGTGTTGGTAGAGGTTTCTTAACAGGAGCTCTGTAAACTGTTGAACTCATAGACCTACTTAAAAAAATAAATAAACTCTAGAGCTGTTTTACCTAGAGAAAAGAGAATTTGGTTGGTGGGGAAGGGAAGAAAGATGGATCTTATGGTAGAAGTGCTGTCACTTGGAAGGTGAAATTAAACTTGTTCTGCTTAACCCAAGAAAGTAAAACCAAAAGCAATGAGTAGAAGCTGGAGAGAGGAACATTAGGTTAATAGAGGAAAAGCTTCCAAATAATTAGAGCTATCTAGAAGTGGTAGAGTAAGAGGAAGAGAAGGCTTCAATATTGAAACTGTATCCTGTTCTGGTCTCCCTAATTAACCACCTCCAACCAGATAGTATGGTAAGGATTTTAGTAATTAGCATAAGGTAACACTTGTAGAAAGTAAGATTGTAAAGGAGAATGTAGCAGTCATTTGAAAACTCTCCTAAATTAAAGGAGCCTAGAAGCCACAATGGCCATAAATTTAAGCCACATCCAGAGATTACTAAATTAGGGGAAGCCAGAGAAGCTCTAAACATAAGACTCCTTGGGGTGACTAAACTGCCCTGTCTCTAAGTCGCAGTTAACCTCCAGACATGGACTAGCAATATGTTATGTGAATGAGGGATCCCTAAGGAGATGTGGCATGGATAAGTTTGTCCTCACTACTAAAATCCTCTCTCCCTTCTCTTCTGCTTCCTGCCTGCACTGCCCTTTCCCCTTCCATACACTGTCTGCCTTTGTACTCTGTGTCTTATTAAAGTCTAATTGATATCTTGCTGTCGGTGTGCTCTTTTTCCTGGCTTGTTTGCCAGTGAAGATCCTGGGGTGGTTCCTTTCCCTTAGCTTATTAACCAAAAGCATCTGGCCTGAGAATTACTCTATTCCACAACCTCACCTTGAAGTGGACAAGCAGAAAGCATATCCATTGGGAGAAAGCAAAGATGATGAACCCCCTCATTGTTGGATTGAAATAAATAATAAAGTACAGGCTGGACCAGGTGAATTCCTTTGACATTCTTTGATTTCACTCAGAAGACCAGAAGAGCTTTCTACCTCAAGGAACTTTGGATAAATTACCTAATTTCTGTGAGTGTCACCTCCCAAATCTCTAAAATTCAATTCAGTGGGGGCAGCTAGATGGTGAAGTAGATGAGTACCAGCCCTTTAGCCAGGAGGACCTGAGTTCAAATGCAGCCTCAGATATGTAATAATTACCTGTGTGACCTTGGGCAAGTCGCTTAACATTGCCTTGCCTTGCCAAAACCAAAAAAGACAAAAATTCAGTTCATTCATCAAGCACAATAACATACTTATGTTCCTACTCCTCAGGGTTGGTGTATCAGCTGAGCTCTGTATAAAATGCCTTGTAATTCTAAAGCAAGATGTAAACGTGAGCTGCTTGTTTTTACAAAATAGACAAGATGAAATGATTAGGAATCTGTCTCTTGAAAAACAAAAACTAAAAGGATCTGTCTCTTGGTTTTCAATATCAGATGAAACTAAACCATTTCAATCAAATGAAAATCTTTCCTGTGTCCAGGAATGACTTCTCATTTGCTTCACATAAAACAAGACATTTATATGTTCTTCTCTCAGTCCATCATGTACTGTGAATCCATTTCCTCACTGGAAACCAATGCCTGCTGAGCATCTATGTTGGGAGGAAGGGTTACAATAATAGGGAATGGGTCAGATGGTGATGAGGACAAGTTTTCTCTTTGGAGAATTAGAATTTTATTTCTTGATGGGTGAAAAATTACCCTGGGTCACCCTCCATGGTGCCTCTCTCCCACCTTCCCCCCATACCCTTTAGAATAGGGCCTTTCCTAGGTTGACCAATCATGGTCACATGAAGAAAGGAAAATTGCTAGTTTGTTTTTTTTTTAGCCTCTAGCCTTGTTGGATACTATAATTGACATCCACCACCAGTCTCCTCACCCCCTTCCTTTCCATGTATACTTGTAGAATTGGAATGATTGAATTGAGAAGGGTCTAGCCACAGGTTTGAAATTACAGAAAAAAAATTGATGTTTGCAAATTTGAGGTCTACTTGATTCCCATTTACTCATGGTAAATTTCTGAAGCCTTCACCTCTCCCCTTTGCTTTACTTCCTGGGTGATATTTCTCTTAGTGTCTGGAATGAATCTCCTTGCCAGATTTTTCTGCCACTGTACAAAATGTCTGAATATAGGAGACCCTGGAGAGGAGTAAAAGGAGAGCATGGATGAGGAGAAGCAGTCTGGATGTGGGGGGGTCTGGTAGGGAATAAATCAGAAGGGAGGTCCTGGTGTCAGGAGTATAGTGACAGGGAGGATATATTATTTAAGTGCACTTAGATATGTTTGTGTAGGCATATATCTTTATATGCTGATGAGGCAGGAGTGGGAGGGGTGAGTTGGGTGGGGTCATAGAAAAATCTGAATAACAACCTGGATGTCTGGAATGGATATGGGGATTCTAGGAAAGAAGAAAAAAGAATGGGTTATTTGGGAGGAGAAACTTGACAGTCTGGGATAGATTTAGAAAATTAGGAATAGATAAAGGTTCAGAATGAGGGACATAAATGAATCTGTGGGAAGGAGATGGGGCTATCCACTCAGGCCTGTTGGGTGACAGTTTTAAGCCCCCTTTTTCTCTGGGACTAATCATGAAGTAAAATCCATACTTTTTGCTAAGAAGATCTAATAATTCAAAAACCTAGGATTCACTGAGGGGATGGATTGGCCAGTCTCAGAAAAATTATCTGTCCTCTCTTCCCATCTTATCTATCTCCTGATTTCTGGATGAGTGCTAGCCCTAGTCTTAGGGGTTGGGGGGGGGGGAAGAGATCTTGGGTTACCTTTGAACCTGAACACCTATAAACTCATCACCTACTCTGAAATTGTCACCGTTATTGCAAGTTGATCAGTTTGACAGACTTCTGAGTCATTTCTATTCTTAGAATTGGGAAGGGAAACTTTGACCAGCCTTATCTGTGAGGCTACTACTCCTCATCCCATCTTTTTGATCCCAGTGTGCCTTTCAGCCCCTTGTCTCTCCTTTCTAGCAGGGTCCTGAGGTTTCTCCTTTCCTGTATGCTCTCCTCCTGGTCTGAGGCCTTTCCCAGACCCAATTGGTTCAAATTCAGGGTTCTCTTGGGTCTGTAAAAGTGGATTGTGTTTTCTCACCAATCACTACTTCTAATGCCTTATCATCATCTTCTCTGCCTTCCTATTTCTACCCAGTTTCCTGGGCTGTTCTGTTTATCCTCAGACAAATTTTCAGATGATATAAAACTGAGAGGCATAATCATTAAGAAACTGGGTGTCAAAATGAGGATCCAAAAATATCTCAAAAGGCTAAAATTATAGGCCAAATCTAATAAAAATTTTTTATTTTGGTGTCGTAGTGTGATTTCATTGATATGAGCAACTTCTTAAAACTGATTATAAATTCCCCTCATCTAAGAATATTGCCCAAGGAAAGTTTAAATGACTTAACTTGGTTGTGGTCATATCATATGTGACTGGGACAGAATTTGAACATGGTTCTTCCTTATTCTGAGTCTAACACTATTCACTTAGCTATACTGACTTTCAAGATGAAATGTTAGTAGAAATAAATATAAAATCCTTCTCTTAGGTTTAAAAAAATCAACTGGATTCATATCAACATCATAGGATAGGGATAATGAGTTGGGCAAAAAATATCTCAGATTTGTACATGTGTAACCTATATTAGATTACTTGCTGCCATGGGGAGGGTGGTAGAAAAATGTGGAACTCAGAAGCTTGCAAAGAGATGAATGTTGAAAACTATTTTTGCATGTACTTGGAAAAAGTATAATATAAGAAAAGAAAAAATATCTGGGGTTTATTGGAGAATTGCAAGAGCCTAAGTGAGCCAACAGATGTATTGATGGCAGCTAAAAAATATTGAGTTAGTTCATAGACTGCATTAACATCAGCATAATGTCTAGAGTGGAGGAGATGATGGTCCCTCTGGTTTGATTCTGATCCTAGGCCAAGTACTGTGTTCAGTTCTGGGTGCCACATTTTTAATGAGGACTTGGCAAATTGGAACATCACCCTAAGAAGGTGAGATGATGTGAAACTACAACATTACCAAGGTCAGTTTAAGGAACTAGCAATGTTTAATTCTGAAAGAGAAGGCCTATGGTGCAGGTGATTGGTTCTTCCAAATATTTGAAAAGCTATGTTGAAGAGCATTACCCAAGAGATCAGAATTTAAATCTATAAATCGAAGGTCCAGGGAAATAGATTTTGGCTTGAAATAAGGCAAATAATTAGAGCTATCTAATACAGTAGAGCATGGAGAGGCAGAGCTGAGATGATAGAGATAGGAAGCAATGCAAATCTCTCCACATACTCCCTAACAGGTCTAGAAAATGTATCAGACTGAATCCCAATAGAGAGATCTAGAAAAAGTCACAATGAGGCCTTTGTCCAACCTATGGAGACAGACAAGAAGGTCTGTGGATACTGGAGACAGGGTCTCAGTAACATGCATCACACAAGAAGGGGAGACCACACTAGGGCAAGGAGCCATCTCAGGCCACCCCAAGGCATTGGCAGCTTTGTTGCCCACTACCCAGCCTTGGGTCACAGATCCAGGGTGGAGTGAGGAGGACAACCTGTGATGGCAGTGATTGTCCTGGTAGTCAGGCCCTGGGTGATGAGGGAATTCAGAACCTGTTAGTAGCAGTATTAGTTCAGCACTCAGGGACAAAGCAGGTTCTCCCAACAACTAGGCCAGCCTGCTGGGAAATACCAGGGCAGGAATCCTAGACTAAAGGGGAAGCCTCAATTCCACTGCTCTGAGCCAACATAGCTTTCCAAGTTGGCTGAGAGGAGCAGAGTCCAGTGGAAGCCTATTCCTTCTCAGTCCCAAACCCAGAGCCAGGGGAGGGGGTAGGGGAGGTAAAGCAGGCCAACTATGTCTGGAGCTGTCCACTTTGGGAACACTGAAAGATCACCTGTCATTCTGTCTCTGAGATTTTAGAAGAACACAACACTCAATATCTCAAGAAAGCAGCAATAGGACCAGCCCAGCCTTAAAATCCTATACAAAAGTTAGGAAGTAGGTTAAAGGAATCGGCAAACAAAAAACTCAACTGTCATGAGCTATTGTGATAGGGATGCTTAAGACAGATAAATGGGAATGACTCTGAACATCTAGAAACATCATCTCTGAGAAACACCCAGAAACTCTACTAAAATTCCTAGAAGATATAAAGCAAAAGTTTTTAAAGAGATAAAAAATATTGGTACAAGTGGAATTAGAGTGCTTGAGGGAAAAATTGGAAAAGAAATGAGAGCTATGGAAGAAAGGATTGAAAAGGGAATTAACTATTTGAGACAAACTTCACAATACATCTTATAAAGCAACAAACTCCCTGAAAATTCAGATAGGACAAACAAAAGCCAATGTCTTCATGAGGCAATAAGAAATAATACAGTGAAAATCATAAGGCTGAAAAAAAATCCCAGAAGAATAAGCTATCTCTCACCAAAAACAACTGATCTGAAAAATTGATCAAGGAGAAAAAATTTAGGAATCAGTGTGACCAAATAAGGCCTAGACTTCTGTTTCAAAAAAATCTTAAAACTGTCTAAATTTTTTAGATCTTGAGGGCAAAGTGGAAATAGAAAGAGTTCACTATCTTCCTGAAAGAAACCCCAAAATGAAAACTCCATGCACTGATATCATAGCCAAATGATATTGGCTTCCAGATTGAAAAAGTTTCAGTTAACATCTAGAAAGAAAGAATTCAAGAATTCTGAGGAGCCACAGTCAAGATCACATATAATTACACATAATAGCTACTATTATAAAGGAATAGAGAACTTGGAATATGATATTTTAGAAGGCAAAGGATATGGACTTCAAGCCAAGAATAAATTATCCAGTGAAATAAAGTTTACTGCAGCAGGAAAATGGACTTTTAATGAAGTAGAAGATCTCATGCAGTCTTTTCTTTTTTTTGTGGAACAGTGGGGTTAAGTGACTTGCCTAAGGTCACACAGCTAGTAAGTATCAAGTCTCTGAGTCTGGATCTGAACTCAGGTCCTCCTGTCTCCAAGGCTGGTGCCTATCCACTATTCTGAGCAGTCTTGATGAAGAGACTAGAGCTGAGGAGAAACATAAAAAGGTATCCTGAATGAACAATGATAAAGGACTGACCAAGGAATATGGTTATGTGGAATATGGGGAATTGACATATGGGCCCCTCTGATCCTTGTTATCATCAGATTCACAGAGAAAGTCCAATTAGATAAGGCCTGAGGATGCTTTGGTTAGGTCTTGATGATCTAAAGAGAAACAATGAGAGAGGAAGAGGAAAATGCTTTAGGGTGAGAAAAGTAATTTTTAAAATTTATGTTGATAATCAGTTTTATATTTAAACCCAAAGATCCTCTTTTTTTAATTAAAAGCCAAACAGGTAGTTATTAGTATGATTTTTAATTTCTCATTCAAATTCCAGTCCTTGTGAAGGAAAAGGATGATGAGACATTTTCCCTCAAGCTTGGACTGGACTCCTCCCAACTGGGAGAGCTTATTTCTCATTAAAGAAAATTTAATCTGGTCCATTGTTCAATTTTGGTAGGACTGGGGGGAGAATAGATTCTTTTGCATAGATTGATGGAGGCAAAATGATCAAGGAAAGTGCAGACTTGGATCAGTCAAGTCCTTCAGTGTCTCACTAGAAAAAGCCCACCTCTCATAATTTTAATACATATTCTCTTATTGTTAACTAGCCAGTTGATTTTCACCCTCAGGGACACCCCTATTTCTAAAGGTTTTAAAAATTCAGTAGCCTGGGGAGGGGAGACTTTGGTTGTCAAAAAATGCATTTACTAGCCTAATTCATAAATTGATTTACCAAGAAACTATGTCTTTCAGACTTTTCATATGTCTCAGTTGAAAGGGAAAAGGAAATTTTCATATATTAAAGGTACACAAGTATACATCTATGCAAATGAAGGGGGAGAAGGGGAAATGGTGGACATTTGAACCTCATATGAATTGATCAAAAGAATACCTTCACACAGTGTTTGATTATGAATTCATTTTCACTTAATAAAATAGGAAAGGGGAGAAGAGGGGAGTATATATTAAGAGGGAGGATAGATGAAGAGAGGAATTAATCCCAAATAGAACAAATTCTAAGTTTTTATAAACATACTTGTGGCTCTTTTTGAAATGGCAAGGATTGGGAATCTGAGACAGGTGCCCCCAAATCGGAACATCAATGAACAAGTTACTGTAATCAGCATAGTGACCAAACAGGGTTCCAGAAGACTATTGATGAAACATGCAAGCCACACAGAGAAGACTGAAAATGCAGAATGAGAGAACATTATCATGGACATTATGGAGACTATGGAGACCCATAAACACATACCGATATGCACAAAAACATACACATACATATAAATGCTATACATTCTGGCACATCTATATAGGATGAGAACATGGGTACTCTGGCTTGATATACATGTATGAACCGCTAGGTGGCGCAGTGAACAAGCCTGGAGCTTGAATTAGGGAAGACTCCTTCAAGTTCATATCTGACCTTGGACACTTAGGAGCTGTGTGACCCTGGATAAGTCACTTAACTCCACTTGCCTCAGTTTTCTCATCTGTCAAGCTGGAAAAGGAAGAAGCAAGCTGCTATAGTATCCTTGCCAAGAACACCCTAAAATGGGGTCAGGAAGAGAAGGGAATGACTGAAATGACTAAACAACAAATACCTGCTTGTAATTGGGATTTTGGTTTTCTTCCTTTCTCAGTGGGGGGTGGGGAGGGTGGGAGGAAAAGAGGAGGAAAGAAAGAAGTTCATTTAAAATAAGTTAAATTTAATTAAAAATAATAATAGAGCACGAGTTTAGGAATCTGGACATGAATTTAGCTGTGGCATTGTAGCACAGTGAGGAAAAATCATTGGGTTTAGGGATTTGGGAGGCTTCCACTCTCTGCTGGTTTATACTACCAACTCAAGATGATCTTGGTCAAGCTACTGCCCTACTCTGGCCCCAGGTTTATGTGTGTTTGTGTGTGTATGTGTGTGTGTGTGTGTGTGTGTGTGTGTTTAAACTATCAAATGAGGATAGCATCTGCTTCCTTTCCCTCCCATTGTTATTTGGCTCAGATGACAATCATAATAGCTAGCATTTAAACAATGCTGCAAGATTTATAAAATGCTTGAAAATAATAGCTCATTTTATCCTCACCACAATCTTGGGAGGTAGCTGTTATTCTTCTTACCCTTTTACAGATGAGTAGACTGAGGCAGCCAGAGATTAAAAGTCACTTGCCCAGTATCACACTGGCTGGCGTCAGAGGGCAGATTTGAACTTAGGTCTTCCAGGTCCAGCACTATCTACTGTGCCACTTCACTGTGAGCTCATGGATCTAATTGTACTTTGTCACTGCAGTACTTGAACATTTCAAAAGTTCTGTGTGACCTTAACAGCAACATGGGGGCAATGATCAACCTTGATGGACTAGCTCATTCCATCAGTGCAGCAATCAGGGACGATTTGGGGTTATCTGTGATGGAGAATACCATCTGTATCCAGAGAAACAACTGTGGAGTTTGAACAAAGACCAAGGACCTTAAATTTAGGAAAAAAACCCTGATATTTTATTGTCTGACCTTGCTATCTCTTATAATTTATGTATCTGCCTTAGGATATGATTTCTCTCTCATCACATTCAGTTTGGATCAATATATACCATGGGACTAATGTAAAGACTGACAAATTGCCTTCTGTGGGGGGGGAGGGAAGTAAGATAAAGAGAAAAATTAAACTCAAAATCTTTAATTAAAAAAAGTTCTGTGTGGATTCTGTTTCTACCAGTTATTATAATAATTCCTCTACCATAGTAGATGATCTTTGTTGTCAGACACACCGTGACAGGTGACATGACAAATACAAACTATCTCCTGTCATCCCACCCTAACTACCTTGTGTTTACTTTCTGTTCGATTTACTTTTTGGGGTGAGTTTATTTTACCTTTATTCTGAATAAACATATATGTATGTGTTGTCTCATGGTAGAATGTAGGCTCCTTGAGAGCAGGGATTGTTGTTTTTAATTCTATCTACTGCACTTAGCACCGGACATTGAAGAAATGCTTTGTTGTGCTGGAACCCAAAGAAGCGAGATGGAGACCAAGCTATGAATTTTGGGGAGTACATTTTGTTACCAATGACTATATGGGGATACCTTCTGAGAGCACATAGCACTGAGTGTCCAGAGACCAAAGTTTTTTATAGTATTTTGAGGGGGGGGGTGTATTGTGAGCAAGCAGGATACAGAAGCAGAGATAGAAGTTAGATAGATTTCCTTGTCAGACTCTGACATGGCCTAGTATGGCCTAGTATAGCTCTTGCTTTATGTCTTAACATGTTTCTCCAGATCCAGGGAGTCACAGATTCATAAGCTTCCCACAGGTTCAAGGTCAGTGGCATTTACTATCTTATGGTTCCAGCTGCCTCTGGGGGAAGGGGAGGCAGTCTTGAGAGAAAGCAGGAATTTTACAGATACAACAGAATGATTAGGTTAACAAAAGCGTTTTGTGTATCTCAGACAAATTTATGGTATATCTCATGATCCCAGAGTCAAGCATTTGGGTCCTGTCAGATTATTCTCAGACCCTAGGCAAGTTTATATTTCTGAGGAGTTTCTCAGGGCCCAGAAAGGTGCCAAGGACCTCTTTTATACAGGGATTACACAAATATTAATACTGTACTTCAGTTGTTTGATTGATTAATTAACTGATTAATTATTCAAAGCCTGGAGATAGGTACTCTCAGAGCTTAGAGTCCCCTTACAGGAATCCTGGTCAATTCCCTCGCTGCCCCAAGGAGGACATTAATGGAAATTATAGTCATAAAACCTTGAGGGACTGTTTTTTTTATTTTATTATGCTACATATAAAAACATCTATAAAACAATAACAAAATACATATTTACCAAGAGGCAGATCAACTCTGCTCAAATCCAGGGAAAGCCTTCTGGTGTTGTGGATTTACAAGGGAGCTTGAGACCTGTCCAAATTAAAACCTTCCCTATTATTTCTATCAGGACTTTTACTTTAAGATGAAGAGTTTAGAAAGTGAAAAAAATGCTTGTTTTTGTAAAATTTGGGAAAGATTTTCAAACTTTTAATCAAAGGTTTAGTGTTTTGTCCCTTTTTGGGAGACTCAGATTGGGAAGAAGGGGAGAAGTAGGGTTAGTTAAGATGAGATGCTTACCTGATAACTTGGAAAGGTCTTTGTTCTTTGAGATGTAGGAGGAGGGTGTGTCCTTTGAGGCCATGGTCAAATGTACAGGGGAATCAGTTGTGTGATTTTGAGCTGTCTTTTGCTATCATTTTTATATAATTTTCTTTTTCTGCAAGGTAATCAGTGTTAAACCCAGCTGGAAAGTACTAAGTATCTGAGGTCACATTTGAACTCAACTCTACCAGACTCCAAGACCAGTGCTCCATCCACTGAACAATTATTTTCAAGTGATTGTGTATGTCTTTATGTTATGGTACTCCATGATTATTTCAATCCTTTGCTTGAACTGCACACCACCACTCTTTCCTCTAGAGGACCTTGCTTCCCTGCTACTTCACTGACAAAATAAAGTCCATCTCTTGTGACCTGCCTTTACTCAGTTTTCTCAGACTTAATACATTGTGCTTCCTTTGCTGTTCAGTTGTGCCCAATTCTTTGTCACCCATGGGGTATAGAACACCAGTACTGTCCATGGGGGTTTTCTTGACAGTGATACTGGAGTAGTTTGCCATTTCTTTCTCCAGTGGAGTAAGGCAAACAGAGCTTAAGTGACTTTGAAAAAAAAAAACTTAAATGACTTGCCAGGTTCATACATCTAGTAAGTGTCTGAGGATGGATTTGAATTCAGGTCTTCCTGACTCCAGGCCCAGGGTTCTATCCACTGAGGCATCTAGTGTCCACCTTATAGTACAGACTATTAAATTGAACATTATATACACATATATGTGGGTGTATGTATTTTGTGTGTATGGGTATTTCTCTCTCACACCTACTTTGGGGTGGTAAGAGTTGAATGGATGGAGTTCCCAAAGAGAGAGAGAGACTGTGGAAATTTGCTAGGATTTGCTCTGGCTTTTCCTAAGAGACTCAGTCACAATCTTAGATTGGTAGAGAATATATTTTGGCCATCCCCATTGCCCAAGTGCTTATGAAGCACAACTTGAAGTTTTCCCGGATAGCTCCTCTATGGTCACAGGGATAAACACTGAGGGGGCAGTAGGTGAGGCAGGCCTGAGCCTCACCTTTATCACCAAGGGTTAATCACATGCTCCTGGCACAAACATCTGGAGCATTGCTTCCTATGCTTTGCCAGGTGCCTCTTCTCTCCTTTGCAATCAAAGGTGAGACTCAGTTCTTTCTCACCTGCTGCCCCCTTACTGCTTGTCCTTGAATCAAATACCTGCTCTATCCAGATGCTACAGTGACATCTACAATGGGAGATAAAGAGTTAAGAATCTCTTTTTTTGAGAATGTAGATATTCCTGGGAGTTCACACATTAAGCTAATTCTCATAAGATGTTAGCCTTCCTGGAATCTTTAGTGTTGGTTTTCATTAGCTTTCCTGACTTTAAGCTCAGCAGGTGTGAACTGGCAGCCAAAAAGCCTCTGGGACTTTAAGATAAATTAAGAGAATTGTAGTGTTCAGACCAGAGGGAGCTGAATTTTTTTGACCATAGAAAGTCTCAAAGATTGGAATCTTAAACAGATAATAGAGGATTGAGATCCATTGATGTACAAAAGAATACATCAATTCAATTACAGATCTTTAAAGTATAGAAATATGCAAAATGACTATCCTTTGTCCTCATCAGACACACATGGAGTACTCTGGCAAAGATCACTATGAGCTGGAATAATTATGGAAGGGGGGCTACCAGGATGGTGAGAGGCTGAAGGAATCAGGGATGTTTAACCCAGAGAAGAGAGAACTTAGGAGACATGTAATCATTATATTGGGGATGTTGAAGAGGGTTTTTGTGCTTTGCAATAGAATTTCAATGAATCAGATCTCTTGCAATCATTAAATCTAAGATTCTATCAGATCTCTTCTCTCTTAAAAAAATGGGGAAAAGGATTGAAAGGAGAGGAATTGTTTGAAGGAGCTGACACAGATGTCCACTGCCACTTCCTACATTGTAGAGGTCCTGAAAGTTCATAATGCACATATCCTACAACCTCATCTCAGGTTCCCAAGTCATTCTCTAGTGCTCTGGAAGATGTTAGCTGGATTTCTAGGAGAAATCGATAAACGTATTGGAGACAGTCTTACTACATATCTTTAACAGAGTTGGACTTTTCTTTAGGTTTCTCTAAATGAATCTAATGAGACTCTAATGAAGTTTAATGAGAGGCAGGTGTGAGGTAGTGGGTTGCAGAGCTGACCTGAGAGTCAGGAAAACCTGTGATCATTTCTCTCCTCTGGCTTCCCTGATTGGGTGCTTTAACCTTTCTGCATAGGTTTCCTCTACCATTATCAATGAAGGGAACAGATCTGATAAGAAATTAATGAGATTTACTGTGAAACTTGTTCATGTGAGGAGTTTTTGGCCAAGACAAAAGGATACAGCCAGGATGTGACTTGAACACCTTCATGCTTCGCATGTGCTTACACTCTGGATCCAGCCTAGATGAACAATTGTGTATCTTCCCTATTCTAGAAAGTCCCAGTTGTTGACATTCTGCTCTTCTATGATACAATCAAAGAATAACAAGATGGTGCTACTGGAAGAGGCCATTGTATACTCTGTCCATATTTTACAGATGAGACAAACCCAGATTTCCCAAGTCAACCCTGAACTTGTGGTAGAATTAAGAACAGAACCTAAGTCTATTAATGATTTCTAATCCAATGTACTTCCTGCTCCCCAAAGTAATGTAACAAATAAATTTACAGGTTGATTCATGTATGAGAATACCTCTCTATAGTTGCTTACAAACACTAAAAAGGAAATATGGAATTAGCAGGAACTTATTAAAGGGTTTGACCTTAGAAACAAAGTATGAATTACTATTTTAAGTGTCGAGTCATAGACCTTATCTGTCTTCCCCCCATGACAGCTTCCCTAATCAACCCCATTGTACATACTAGCCATGATCTAAATGTTCACTTTTAAAAAGAAATTCCATAAAATTACTTTGTTCCATTCACTTCATTTTCATTCCTTAGTTCCCCTGATTGCCCAATAGAAGATCATGAATAAGCTTTTGGAGTTTTATAAAAATATATAAGCTCAAGTCAGCCATTTTTCCTTTTTGGATTCTCCTATTCCAACAGCCACATAGTCCAAGAAGTCCAAAGGGGAAGCCTCTCATTAAGTTGATATCTAGGCTGGAGGCAGAAAAATGACAAGATAAACTTGGAAGTTCATTTTTCCCTCTTTAAATAAGGGAGTCTTGTTAGAATAGGGAGAGTGCTGGTAAGATGGGGTTGGGTGGTGGTGGTGGTGGAGAGTGTGTTCATGGGAAGGAGAAGGGGAAGAGGCAGAGGTGTATCTTTAGCTCTAATGGCTGAAGATCTTGGGGTTCTCTTGATATAGGAACAGAGGCTTCTTTTGATTCAGTTAGATTCAAATGGTAGGCTTAGCCAGAGAATAGAGAAGTGAAATCAGACACAATTGGATTTGAGAGGTTTAGTTCTCCTCAAGTTCTCATGCTTCCTTGGTAAAGTACATATGTGTTCTAGATATTCTCATGACATAATTTCTTGGGCATTTTGTCAGATTGAAATGAAAAATCATAGAATCATGGAAAAATAACTGTTATTCACTTAATCTCCTATATAAAAATCTTACAATTATTTTTGTTTCACCTCTCATATCCAGTCTACCCCAAAGGAAGGCAAGTTCATACCTTGTTAAGAAAGCATCATTGGGGTAGCTAGGTAGCATAGTGAATAGAGTCAAGAGGACCCGAGTTCAAATCCAACCTCAGTAGCAATTCTTACAGCTGTTTGACTTTAGGCAAGTCACTTCACTCCATTAACTTGCCAAAAAATAGAAGATATCATTAATGCTAGAATAAAGAAGTTAATGGGGCATCCCAGTTAAAGCAATTTCAAACCTGGTCAGAGTGGGCCTTATCCAGGAAAGCTTGTTACAAGGAAGCATATAGGGGCACCCTACACATGTGTACTGGGTAGATATTACAGATGAACTGGTTCTAGAATTAAACAGAAAGAAGATCTAACTGGATTGTATTTGCATAAATTCTGTAGGGTTCTCCATGAACATAAAACAAACTAAAAACCTCCTCTTTTTAGTGTCAGGATTTTCCATTGATGGTAAATGGTTGTAAATCATGGAATACTAGTGTCTAAGGAATCAAAAATGCAAGTCATCTAAAAAAGCAATCTAACAATGCAAAGTGGACATAAATAGGTTGCAGCAGCATGTTAGTAAGGGATTGTGTGTACAAAAAGGGCCTAAAATATCGAAGCATGTGGGGCAGTCATGTAATCAGATCAAAGGAAAACAGATGGATGGACCATGTGTTGCCTTGGAACCCACAGGAATAATACCAAGAGATCTGGGGAAAATCTGCTAATAGTTGAATCTCCTGTGGATAATTTAATAGTGGATTTGGGCAAGAGTGGCTTGACTTATAAGTAGCAATCTGGGCCAAGTGTCTGTCAATCAATGTTATAATTCATGATATGAAAATAATGTAAGAAGGAAAATTCAGTTGCTAGGGTGGGGAAATTAGTTACCATATTGAGTATTAGCCACTAAGACAGGATCTCACAGAAGGGTGCTATTAAAAAAATGATAGCTTCCTATTTTGACTAGACTAATGACTCTTGCTGAATTTGAACTCCATGGAGGACTGCCTTTATGTCTACAAATTAAACCACTGTATACTCTTTAAAATTCTTCTATATTCAGTGCCTCCAGAGTTTACAATCTAGAAGTTTGCCAAACTATTAGACATACGTAAATAAGAAAAATGTAATTGGGTAATGTTTAAAAAAATAAAGGAAAAGACAATAGAACATAACCGAGTTCTGCCTCTGTTGTAGCTCTGAGAGGGCAAAGTCAGTAACAAGTATTAAGTAGATACAAAGACAAAAGTGTCCTCAAGGAAATTATGTTTGATCTGAGGAGATAACAAATCCATTGAAACTTGTTTTGCAGTGGAGTGTATATGCTTTTCTCACAGAGTTATTGTAAAACTCCAATGGGAAAGGTGAAAAATTTTACAAAAATTTTAAGGCTATATAGAGACATTATTATGACCCTATAGTACTTCATGATGGCCCAGAGTTGAAAGGGTTCTGGTTAACAGGTCTGGTGACTCTGGGACTCTGGGTGACAATTGGGAGTTTGTAAAGTGTAGATCACCTCTGGGCTGTCCCACAAGTTGTGAAATTTTTTCTGCTAAAGCAGCCCACAAAGACCAAGGCACAGGGAAGTTGTGTGACCTGCATGAGATAAAGGAATAACCACACTAATGAAATATTAAAGTATGATGTATAGCTGTGAATCTGAGTATTCAGTTCAAAGTGCTAGCTAGCCTTTGCCTTCAAGGAGCTTGTAGTCTAATGGGGAGAGAAAATACAAACAAGCTATATACAGGGCAATTAGAAAATAGTCAACAAAGGTGAGGCACTAGAAATAAGTGGGATCACAAAGGTTTTTCTGGGATGTAGGATTTTAGCTGAGACTTATGGCATGTGCATTCCATTCTATATGTTGAGTTTATCGTTCATATATATTAATCCATGATTATCCATGATAATCCATGGTATCATCTTTACAGGTTTTCATTCTCTGTGGTAAGTCACTCTCCTACATCCATGCCTTCTTATTCTGTTTGATTCCCATCCATGCCTTTTTCTTCAGATCCTCCAATGAGGTTCTATCCCAGGTGCTAGAGGCCTTTTCATGTTTAGAAACACACCTGTAACACCCAGGGTGTCCATTTGTTAATCCTCATTCTCACATGATCAGTCTATTTTTAGGCATCCATGTCTAAATATGTTTTGCTCATTCTTTTCATGTTTGACATGCTTCAGCCTACTCATTCTCACTCATTAAGCCTTTGAGTCACCTGTGATTTGGATTCCTCTGAGGTGGCGGTGTTACATGATTTAATCATGGAATATCAGAAGAATTTTTGATGATTAAGAGACAGACATTTTAATCATTAAATATATTGCTGTTTCCCACATATTACCCAGCTTGATCTCCTTTTATTTAATTGGGGAGGTAGCTCATTGTCTGTAGGCAATACTTATCTAAGCTTATATGTACTAATGGATGTCAACAGACTATCTCTGCAACTAAATGGTATAATGTAAGGGGATAGCTATTCATCAATTTTTTTTCCTTCAAAGATGACAGACATATTGTCTGATCTTGCTATCTCTTATACTTTGTGTTTCTTCCTTAAGGATATGCTCTCTCTCTCTCTCTCTCTCTCTCTCTCTCTCTCTCTCACACACACACACACACACACACACTCAATTTGGATCAATGTACAACATGGAAACGATGTAAAGACTGAAAAATTACCTTCTGTGGGGGTGGGGGGAGGGAAGTAAGATTAGGGGAAAAATTGTAAAACTCAAAATAAATAAAATCTTGAAAAAATAACTAAGACAATCTCTTGATTGAATCTCATTGAGGAGCATGTAGTGTCACACAGAGTCTCAAAGGTTAAAGCTTAAAACTACAGTAAGATTTTTAGGACATCCCATTCATTCTACCTCCCTACCAAATGCATGTATCTGTCTAGTAACGCACCTGTACACATCTCATATATTCAATTAACACACACACATATAAATATGTATATGTATATATATGTCTATCATCTATCTATCTATCTATCTATCTATCTATCTATCTATCTATCTATCTATCATCATCATCATCATCATCATCATCTATCATCTATCACCTATCTATCTATCATCTACCTATCTATCTATCTGTATTTCCAGGTTCAATGCAGTGTTCCCGGCAGCGGATGTCCGAAGTGGAACTCAAACTTGTAAGAGCCGCTGTCTAACGCCGCGGTCTGAAGGAGGCGCCCCTAGTGTACCCCGGCTCTGGGCAGACCGGAGCGCGCCCCCGGGGAGCCTCAGCAGGCTGCCCCCCCCCCCCCCCCCCCCGCCCCGCGCCAGTCGCCCTCGAGGCGGACCCGGAGGCGCCGTCGGTCCCGGGGCCACAACTCCGCCCCGCAGGTTACCCGGCAGGTGGGCGCTGGTTGCCCCTCCCCTCCGGGACGGACTTGGGGGGCCCCGGCTGGGGGTCTCTGTGGCGGGCAGGGGCGCCTGCCCCCCGGGATCTGAAGTTCAATAAAAGCAAGTTGAAGGCCGCGGAGCCGGGCGCCGGGGGCGCGGCAGGGGCGTGGGGCGCACTCAGTCACTGCTGGGGGTCCCCGGGCTCCTCCGGACAGACCCCCGCCCCCCAGCAGGGTCTGGAGCCCGCCGTGGGTCCCTGCCGTGCGGCTGCCCGCGGGGGACGGGGTACGGGGTGCGGGTGGGGTCCGGCCCCCCGGGCCCCGGAGGAGCTCCCGGGGGGGGGGGGCGCGGGGGCGGGGCTGGGCGGGGCCGCGGCCCCGCATTGGCCGCCGCCGCTGTGACGTCACGGGGCTCCGGGCCAGCTCCCCGGCCCCGCGGCCCCGCGGCATTGTCCCGCCGGCGCTCCGGGCTGCGTGTCCGCTGCCGCGCTAAGCGGCCCCGCGTCACGCCGGGTCGGGGCCGGAGCCGGGGCCGGAGCCGGGGCCGGAGCCGGGGCCGGAGCCGGAGCCGGGGCCGGAGTCAGAGCCGGGGCCGGGGCCGGGGCCGGGGCCGGAGCCCGAGCCTGGGGCCCCGCCGGGCCGCCGCCGCCGCCGACATGGTGTCCCCGGTCACTGTGGTGAGTGTCGGCTCGGCCCGCGGCCCCCGCCCGGGGCCGGGCCCCTCGGCGCCCCCGCCACGAGCCTCCTCCCGGGACGCGGCGCCCGGCGCGCGGGGGGTGCGCCCCTGCCCGGCCCCTGCCAGCCCCCCGCGCCCCCCGCGCCCCCCGGCAGTCAGCTGGTGGAGGAGAGCCGGCACGTGACCCGGGAGCGTGACGGGGATGTTTGCTTGGGCTCCCCTCGGCCTCCGCCAGCTGGGGTCGGGGGGCCGGGCGGGCAGCGGGGCGCGGGGGGCGGGGGAGCGTGTCAGTGTGTGTGTGTGGGTGAGTGGGTGTGTGTGACGTTGTGTGTGTGTGCATGTGTCTCTGTATGTACATGAGGTTGTGAGTGTGTCTCTGTGTGTGTATGTACATAAAGTTGTGAATGTGTGTGTGTGTGAGGTTGTGAGTGTGTGTGAGGTGAGTGTATGTGTGCATGAGGTTGTGAGTGTGTGTGTGTGAGGCTGTGTGTGTGCGTGTGTCTCTGTGTCTCTGTGTGTGTGCGTGAGTTTCTGTGTGTATGTACATGAAGTTGTGAGTGTGTGTGAGGTGAGTGTGTGTGTGTGTGCATGAGGTTGTGAGTGTGTGTTGTGTGTGAAGCTGTGTGTGTGCGTGTGTCTGTGACCCGCCGGGCAGTGCCAGGCGTGTGGTCCCTGGGAGCCTGCCCTGGAAGCATCAGGACCGCCTGTGCTGGGAACACCTGCTTGGCCCGGCCAGTCGGCCCAGGTGCGTCCGTGTGACCTGATGGGATGGCAGACCTTGGCCCGTGCCACCCCCCCCCCCCCCCGTTCTCCGGAGAAGCTCCCACAGGCTTTTGGGGCTAGAACTCACCCACTCCTTGTAGGAACTCCACCCCCCATTGCTCCCTTCCTTTTCACTTCCCTCCCCCCAGCGCCCAGTCACTTTAGGGGAGAGGTCCTGGAGGGTTCCTGGCAGGCCGCTGTGTCTAGGGGAATGAAAACTCCTTAACTTTTTTTTCTTCCAGGAAATAGGAAGGGAACTGGAATTAGGTTGCTGGAGGAAACCCTTGCGACTCTGAGGGTCAGGGAGTGGTTGGTTGTTGTTTTGAAGTAACCCCAAGGATGGATCCCAAGGCTGCCGAGCTGGGCTGTGGATTGGACAGCTCCTGTGACCCTTGAGAAGGACACTTGGATTGATGCTCTTATTGGCTCATCCTAAACAGACAAGTCCTGATGGGGTCGGCTCCCTCTCCAATAAGATTCCTTGGAGGTGACAGTTACTTCTTCCCCTGGCCACATTCCTTCTCAGCAGCTCAGGGTGGTGATACCATTCTGTTCAACCCCTCTTCCTCCCTCACCTTGCTCTGTGGGTCTGTTTTCCGGTCATCAGTGCTTATTTGGAATTAGGTGAACCTGAGTTTTATTAGGTGAACCACAAGGCTGGAGGCCAGGCAGCTCCATCAGCCAGGGCAATCACCATACCAGAGCAGGTCACGCAGCTACACAGGGCAACTGGGGAGACACGGGAGCAGACGACTGCAGCTCTGCAGTAGAGGCATGAGCCGTGCCAGGCTTCTCTCAGCTGTTGGCCCTGATGTCTCTCCAGTTTGGAGCCAGCTAGACCTGATCTCTCCAGCCTCTCCTTAATTCAGCAGATGTTTGTATCTTTCCCTCCTCCCTCCCCTCTTTCTTTCCTCCCTTCCTTCCATAAACAGTATTTTATTTTTTCCAATTGCTTGTAAAGACAGTTTGCAACATTATTTTTTATGACTTTAGTTTTCAAAATTGTCAACCATCCCTATCTCCTCCTGAAGATTGCAAACCATCGGATGGAGGTGCAATTATGTAAACATTTTCCTATTAGTCATCTTGTGAACAAAGAACCAACAAAAGGGACAAGCCCCAAACAAAAAAGTGAAAATAGTTTGCTACCCATCAGCCTCCATAGATCTTTCTCTAGCTACAGATAGCATTTTCCATCAGGAGTCTTTTGGAATTGCCTTGGTTCATTCTATTGCTGAGAAAAGAGCTAAGTCAATCACAGTTGATCATCATACAATGTTTCAGCAGATGCTTCAAGTGCCAACTCTATTCAAAGCATTAGGCCACACACTAGAGACAAAATCTGCTGTTTTCCCCCTCTCCTTTCCTCTGGTGTCTTCAGCGCTGGGGGTTGTTCCCGAAGTGTGCCCTTGACCACAGCCCTCTCCTGCCACTGCTGGGTGGCTGAGCCTCTGCTCTAACTTCCCTCTCTCAGTTCCTTGTGTCTGACTTTTAGTGACCCCCCTCATCTGCTCCTTGTCTGTTTCTAGGATATGAGGGGGACTTTTTCCCCTCCAGGCTCCCTGACAGGGACTCCTCAGGCTGGCTTCTTGGATCTTGATCTAGGTAACATTCCCTTCTTATCTCCCACACTCTGGTTTTCACCACTGCCTTGGGTAACACCTGACATTTACATAGAGCTCTCCTTAAGAAAGTACTTTATACATGTTATGTCATTTAGTCCTTCCTAAGGTCCTGTGAGCTAGGGACTCCTACAGTTGTGCAGCCCCATCCTATTGCGAGGAAACTGAGACTCGGAGAGAGTGGCTGGCCCACCAGTAACACAGCTGACCGGTCAGGGTCACATGGAAGATTTAAACTGCTGAGCTCTTCTCTGTCTCCAAGCACGTCCCCTTTCTGCTACATTACACCCAGGTCACACTTTCCTTCACTTCCCCTTGAAAGAGAAGTTCCCAGAAACACCTTGTAAATGGGCTAGGAGCTGTTCCTTGTTCACCCTTTGTAATACCTGGTGGTTCCAACCTTAATGCCCTTGGGAGGGAGCAGCTTTCCTGGGAATGAGCCCAGGAGTGAGTGTCAACTGTAGGTAGGCACATGAATGTGTGGGGCCAGGTAGGAAAGGAGCCTGTTGGCAAAGTCCACACACATAAGTGCAAATATTTCTGGGACCTGGCTGCCAAGGCCCTAAAAGGCCTCTCTGGCCCAACTTGCTGATCCTAAGATGGTTATGACTTATCTTCGGTGGTTTCCCTGCTGACTCTGCTCTGTTCCAACAGCTGATGTCGGAACCCTCCCTCCCTCAAGTTGACCCACAGGGGAAACTAAAGGACACTTTGGAAAAGAAAGGGGGTAGGGGAAGGAGGGTTACTGGAGACTAAAGAGAAGGGGAAGGGTGGAGTGGGGATGAGGGCCATTAGAAGATAAGGGGGAAGAGACTGGAAAATGTCCTAAGGGCTTCAGGCCTGACCTGCTTGCTGTTGGGGGAGTTTTTGCTTGTTCTCAGCACCTTGGACAAGTTCTGCTTAGGCCAGGAAATTGGGGGTTCCTTCCCCCTCCCCCTTCCACTCCCTCATAAAATGAACTGCTTGGGACTGCTGCTACCTGTGACAGGTAGAGGGGTAGCTAGGGGGAGAAGAATCATGAAATTAGGAGTTGGAATCCTGCTGACACTGATAAGTCATTGAATGTCTATAAGCATAGCTTCATTTAAAATAAGAATATAATTTGGAGACCTTCATGCACAAAGGTGGCAAGAGGGGCTCAAATGAGATAATTATCAGCAAAGCGATCTGAGTCCAGGCAGAGGAGCAACGAGGTGAGATCCCTTCTCTTGGGTTTTCCATTCAGATGCTCAGGGAGGCCTCTCCCAAAGCAGCGCATTGCTCCCAAGAATGGCCTGAAGAGTGATTTCTAGGTTGCTACTTTCCTTTCCCTTGATCTCCCTGTGTGTGATACTGTGCCCTTGGGTCCATCCCCAGGTAAAGAGTGAAGGGCCGAAACTGGTTCCTTTCTTCAAGGCCATTTGCATCTACTTTGTGCTGTGGCTGCCAGCCTCCAACCCTTCCTGGTTCAGCGCACTCATCAAATGCTTACCCATCTTCTGCCTCTGGCTGTTCCTGCTGGCACATGGAGTTGGCTTCCTGCTCGCCCACCCCAGTGCCACCCGAATCTTCGCTGGGCTCGTCTTCTCTGCACTGGGTGATGCCTTTCTCATCTGGCAGGACCAGGGCTACTTCGTGCATGGTCAGTAGCTGGAAAGCCTCCTGGGGGGCTCTGGGAAAGGGAGGATTTATCAAAGGGCTAGGGATCCCCCAAGGGTTCAGCCAGAATTCTCCTGGAGTCAAATGGGTAGATGCAAGTATATACTCATACTGTCTTTGCATGGATTTCTCTGTGTGCCTAAGCCCTTGACCTTGTGTATCCTGGTACTGATAAGCCCATAGCTCCTCTTCCTTCCCCTGAGTGACTCTTCTGGTCCCTACCCCATGACCCTTCTCTTCACTGGCCCTCTCTCTCTCTCTCCAGGACTGCTGATGTTTGCAGTGACCCACATGCTCTATGCTTCAGCCTTTGGCATGCAGCCCCTGGCCCTGCGGAAAGGCCTAGTGATGGCAGGGCTTTCTGGACTCTGCTATGCCCTCCTCTACCCCTATCTGTCGGGCCCTTACATCTACCTGGTGGGAGCCTACGAGGCTCTGATTTGTTTCATGGGCTGGAGGGCCATGGCAGGCCTCCGGCTGGTTGGGGCACACTGGCGCTGGACAGAACTGGCTGCGGGCAGTGGAGCCCTTCTCTTCATCATCTCTGACTTGACCATTGCCATCAACAAGTTCTGCTTCGCTGTCCCCTACTCTCGAGCCATCATCATGGCCACCTATTACGCCGCACAGATGCTCATTGCACTCTCTGTTGTAGAGAGCCGAGACCTGGAAGGGGACTTGCCATTGAGCAAGGTGGACTGAGTCAGGTAGGGGGCCAGGGTCCAAGGGAGCCTGCAGCTCTCCTGCCTGCTTCCCTCTTTATCCCAGCAGTAGGCCCCAGGTCCCAGTTTTCAGGAATGGAGCAGGATACCTTCATCCTTGTTCCATAAGAAGTACTGAAGTGGGCCTGGATTCTGGGGTTACCAGCACAGGCTTTGGAGGGGAGACCAAGAATTGGGAACTGGGCAAATAAAGACAAATGGCTCTAGGTGATGTTTTGGAATGGGAGGAGAATCTGGGATCTCCTCCCCAGGCTTGTTGGATCTCAGCTCCTTTGTTCTCTTCTCTGGCCCAGGGCAGTGAGAAGGACAAGAGTATAGCTCTGTCCTCTGCTAGCATACGTGATGTGGGATATGGGGGACAAATGGAAAACCTCAGGTCTTCCAGTCATCTCTCCATCTTTTTTGTCCAAACTGGTAAAGGTGCCTCCTGGGCTTGTTTAATGCTGGTGGTCCTCTGGGCTGCTTCCTTTATACTTGAACAAGTTAGTGGGGGAGGACCCTCTGCCTGGGGAAGGAGCCAGCTCTGGCTAGAATTCTTCGTGGTGCTCTTTCAAGGTTGCTCTCCCTACAGCTGGCCTCCCTACTCTTCTCATACTAGCCCATCCTCTCCTGCTCTGGAGAAGCTGACAGTCCACCATCTTCTCAGGTTGGACCCAGAAGGACCTGGGCTTCCCTTTGTGATGCTGTAGGCCTAAGTGGTCTGTGTCGGCTCATAAGGGGGGGAGGGACAGCAGTCAAAGGAAAGGGAAATTTTTACTCCTTCATGGGTTCCCTCTGGCAAGACCCCACTTTCTGGGTCTGTTTCTCTCTTGACTTGTACAGCAACACTAGAAGTTACCTTTTTCCAGACCTAGAACATCTGCTCCCTAGCTCCCTAGTCCAGCCCCAAGATGTTTTCCTTTCTGCCTTTTTTGGGGACTGATGGGGGACTATGCTCTAGTGGCCATAAGGAATCCAGTTACTGAGTGAGGCACATTCAATGCAATTGGATAGAGAAGGGTGGGCCTGGCTCTGGCTTCATTGTATGCAAAACAATAAAACCAGGGACCTCGTGTCCATCCTGCTCTGACTACTGTGTCCTGTGCTATCCCTGGGGAGCCTGCTGGGAGGAAAAAGGACCACAAGCAACTATCCACACTTAGATGACTTAACCACCTCAGCTGAAGGACTGTAGGAGAGTTCTACTCTAAGAATAGGATGGACTTCAACTCCCTGGAGGCCAATGAAAATTGTCTCCTCCTGGGTGTGTGTGTGTGTATGTGTGTGTGTGTGTCAGACCTTTGGGACACCATGCCCTACCTACCCACAGCTATAGAACTGAGGACTAGTTCCTCCTGCTCTGCCAGTGCCCTGATGCTGCTGCTTGGCCACCCAGAATCTTTCACTTTGCCTCCCCATTCAGACCTACCCCCCCAATTCTATATACGCCCAAATTGTTTAAAAACTAACATTCCTGAGTCCTCTTCTCAGCCAACTCTTGGAGAGAAGGGATCTGGTCAGAAGATAATGGGACTTGCTAGATTTTGATATATCCTTAACCGAGAAGAATGAATTGTGTGTTGAAAATTCTGGGTACTTTTAGCAGGGTAGGGAGATGGGGTTTGATCTATTGGAGTCATTAAAACTGTCCCTTCTTGGATAATTGAGTAGAGGATGATGGGGGGAGGGCTCTCAGCCTCAGGCATGGGCTGCAATTATAACTCTGGATGATGAAAAGGCAGCCACAGAAACCAGGCCAAATGTCCATCACTTTCCTGCCTGGGCTGCACAGGAAAGGGTTAAATAATCCTTCAGTGTTTTCCTTCCCCTAAACTGTTCACCTTCAGCATCAGGCAAGAGGTGAGATTGGTGTTTATTGTTTATTGTTTCAGAATTACTCCAAACCAAGGGTTGGTTGTACCATTCACTGAAGGACAGTCTTTCCAGCCTCAAAGTTGAGTTCCTTGTTCTTCAGCACTTGGCTTGGGGCTCACATGAGGTGCTTTGATTTCTTCTGTAGACTCTCAGTCATAGAGGCCAGGATGGATTTGTCATCTTTGTCTGAAAATCATGAGTAATGTTGGCTAGGTCAGATAACCCCTGATTAACCATTTGGCCTTTTAGAGTCTCTGTCTTCTTCAGGCCAAAGGGGTCATATCCTAGCATGGCTGGGGATTAGGGAGGCCCATGTAGCCTCTGCTGGCCAGAAGGGTATTCCAAACTCCCCAGTGATTATGCAGGAAAAACTGGGCTTCATATTTCTAGGCCCCCAAATTTTACCTCATGAGTGACCTAAGTATTTACCTGGGACCCAAGCCTTCCCTGATGTACAAGAACATTGGGGGGTGTGGGGATGGATACCCAAGCAATAGGAGAGAGAGAGAGAATTGAGTGTGTGTGTGCGTGTGTGTGTGTGTGTGTGTATTTGAGGGGGGAGAATGAGGGAAGAATTTGAGAAAGACTAACAGGGATTGAGAGCATTACTAAGTAAACATTGCCTATCACATCGAAGCAGGATGGGTGTCCATTTTTGTGTGTGGGTAGACCTGTTTGGCCAGGAGGACCTTTCCTCATTCTAGCCAGACCACAGTGGATAGTCCCCTTTTTCCTCAGGACAGTTACTCACCGTAGACAGTCAATGTACAACTGGATTTGTCCTTGCCCAGTTCATTTTCAATGAGCACACTATAGTCACCACTATCTTTGAGGGTGCAGGTGGGGATGACAAGGGTACAAACTCCACTGGTGGAGTTGTACCAGAACTTGGAGTTGGCTGTGATGTTGACATCCCCCTTGTAGAGAGTTACTGTTGGACGTGGGTTCCCCAGAAAAGCACAGCTCATGGTGCAGTCGTGTCCTCGTAGCACAGTATGAGGTTTCAGTGGTGTGATGAAGCGAGGTGCATGGCGCCAGTCCTTGCGCTCATATGGATGCAGTTTGGCACTGAGGTCTTCAACTAGGGAGGAAAGAGGGGTGAGGGAGCCAGAGAGAGTCACGGACTCCAGAGGGGTCGGAGCATGGGACAACTGGAACCAGTGTCAGCTCTTGAGGTTCTTGAGGTGCCTCCAGCCTTCCCTTCATACATTTTCTACTCATATTCCTTGAGCTTTCTGAGTTCTACATTCCTTGGGTTCCCTTTCATCATCCACACATTCCTTGAGGTTCTCTGTCATTCTCCATCCAATTGACCCCGCTCCCCACCCTCCTCAGGGTTTTCTTGTGCTATCTACAGTATTCTCCATGCTCCCCAAGATAGGCCCAATTCCCCACACTCCCAGTAATGTACTCCCCACTCCCTGGGTTGTTTGGCATTTTCCCTCTCTGCCCATACTTACTCTCATCCTTGTTGACCAGCCAGGTATCTTTCGAGTCAAGTGGGTCACTGTCCCCTATCTCATTCCGGGCTAAGATTCGGAAGTAATATTTTCTTCCTGGCAGGAGCCCTGTGACAGTGTACTTGTTGCTAAAGACTCGTTCAGCTGCAGTGAACCAGGTGGCGGTGCTGGCATCCCTCTTCAGGATGACATAGTGTGCCTCACCATCCTCCTGCACATCTGGACTGTGGTCCCAACCCAGAGTCACTGTATTTGGCACTTCCTCGAACAACTTCAGGTTTGTTGGTGGCCGTGGGAAATCTGAAGACACAGGCCTAGATCAACTCTCCCTGCACCCTCCCAATCAGATAGCGGGGATACTCTGGAGATTATTAGAGATCCCCCTTGGCTTATATTATAATGTCTTGGCAGCCCAGTCTAAGACAATGAGAAAGAGTGTGTGTGTGTGTGTGTGTGTGTGTGTGTGTGTGTGTGTGTGTGTGTGCACATTCATGTCCCAGTTAGGAATTTCTTCCTTTGTCTAGCCTAAAATCCTTTGCCAGAGGCGGTGAGTGAGGAAACAACTTTTCCCTCCTCTAGAGCACTGTTACCCAATCTTCATTTCCGTCTCCCCCGCCCAATCCCCATCCTCTGCCAACATACTCCCTTCTAAGATGAATGAACTCACTTCCCCATCCTTTCCATATTTAGCTTCCTCTCCAAGGCCTTCCTGGACCTCAGAACTGTAACTCTTAGCATAGTCTGGGCTGATGGGTGACCCTTGCTGGCTGCTGCTCTCTTCCCCTGCCCACCACACCCTGGCCTTTTCTTCATACCCCAAGGTCTATTTTTTAACAAGTGTAGCTATCCCTCTCTCTTTGTCCTGATTGACCTCCCTAGGGCATCTCCTGATCCCATTGCAGGATTACCATTTTAGAACTTTCTATGTCACAGATAGTCCAATAAACAACTGGTTCCAACTATGCCATTAGCTAATAAAGCCCTAATGTGAGACATCTTGGAGGTATGTGTATTTTCACTGGCAACCCAAAACTCTCTCTAATGGGATAATTTCAGGCATAATTATAACTGACATTTTTATCTACCTTAAAGTTTGTAAAACATTTGTATGCATTGTCTCTTGTGAACTTCAGACCCCCTCGTGAAGTAGGTGCTACATATATTACCTTCACTTTACAGATGAAGAAAGAGATAGAGTTGCCTATTAGTCCCATTTTCCCTCTCAAAACACTGCTAGGATGAAGTGAGTGGGTAGACCTGTTCTGGAGGCCCTTTGAGTGGATGGCCATCTCCCCCAGCTATTTACCTGCTTCCCTCCCTCAGATAAATCCATACCTGCCACACGAACATGGACATCATAGTGGGCCTCCCCATACTCATTCTGGAGCAGGATGCGGTAGACCCCTGAGTCTGAGCGCTTAGTGCTATTGATGAGGAACTGGGAATGATTCTTTCCCTTGGTGATGGTTTCTCTGCCCTTGGTGGGGATTCCATCCTTTTGCCAGATCACAGTGGGTGGTGGGGAGCCCTGGGTGGGAACCATGGATTAGACTGGAGTTAGCCCCTTACTCTTTCACCTCAAAACCACTTGGTAATGTCTAACTGATCCATGTTCTTGATTCCCATAGGACCTTTGGGTTTTTTTTTTTTTGGCAAGGCAAATAGGGTTAAGTGGCTTGCCTAAGGCCACACAGCTAGGTAATTATTAAGTGTCTGAGACCAGATTTGAACCCAGGTACTCCTGACTCCAAGGCCAGTGCTTTATCCACTATGCCACCTAGCCGCCCCAGGACCTTTGGTTTTGGGGAGGTAGACATGTTCTTTATAGGAGCTCTCAGGTAGGAAAAGATTGAAGAGATCCCTTGATGACCCCGACTTTCTTGCTTATATACAAGGAATGGGGCTGGGTTTAAGGAACTCACATAGAAAGAAGCATGGATGCATAGGGCTGTTCCAGCTCGCACCACCATGTGGTTCTTCAACCGGGCACTGAGGTCAAACCTGGGAGCCGCTGGATTAGAATTGGAGTAGAACGGAAAAAGGGAGAAGAAGGAAAAGATGAAAGACAAAAGCAAAGGACAGAGAAGGAAGGGATGAGAATCCAGGAAAACAGACATAGAGGAGAGGAATAAGAGGAAATGTGAGGGGGGGGGGAAGATGACCACAGAAATGATCTTTTTGTGTGTGTCTTACTGTTAGTGGAACCTATATGTGTCTTTGCCTATATGTTTATCATATATGAGAGAGTTCAGGAGAACCTTTCCCTGAGGAAAAGATGCCAACTTATGTTCATTATTCTCTCTGTAGCATCACTAATGTGGAAAACTAAAGCACTGACCCAGGGAGCTGGTGGCATGGACTGAAAAAGTCTGAAAAGACTGGGGATGAGGTAAGGCCAGGGAGAGTATTCTTTTCCCCTAGACACATTGGTGGTGGCATGGAGACAAGCAAGAGGCTAGTTAGTTGGGATGGGACTTTAGCTCTGCATTTGGTGGTCATATTTCAATGTCTGTAAATTCTTTAAAAATATCAACCTTGGTCTCAGGTGCACTAAGAAGGAAAGGGGATTGCTGAGGGTAGGAAAAATGAAGGAAAGCAAAGTCTCCTGGAAGCTAGGCATAGCCTGGTGGTAGCTGTGGAGATATAGGGGTAGCTAAGGAGGCATCTAGGAAAGGTGAAGTGGCAAAAGAGCACTTTGGGGGGTGAGATTTTGTGTCAGTCATTCCAAAATATTCATGCCCCACGATTACTTTAGAATTTGGGGTATGTTAATCTCTTCAATTTCAGTTCTGCTGACTCTGCACTCCCCTTTCCATTCTGATGATACACCATACTAATCTATCTCCTATTTTACTGATGCCCTGGTCATAGTCACCCAGTATCATTGCCTCCTCCTAAACCCTTATCCCTGTTTTGTTGAGACATATTCCAACCCAACACACTGCAAATTGTTTTCTCCTCTCCTAACCCATTTCACTATGCTTTATGAAACTTCTGTTCTAGTCTCAGCAAATTCACCTTCCCCTTAATCTTTGAACTTTTCCATTAGTATGATTTCCACTCCTTTCTTTAAGGAAACTGGACTTTTCCACAGAAAATCACATCCCTTGCAACTTTCCCCTTTAGAGAGCTCTTTTCAAATTTCTCTCCAACCCACAAGGACAGAAGAAAAGATAGGTACTTTTTTCAGTCCATATTTTTACATGCATCTCTGAATGATCCCCTCCTCCTTTGGATTCATGCAAACTGATCATGTCATCATAGTTGCTTTCACTTATTGAACACCAGGTCACTTTCTCAATGATTTTAGCACCTAACTCACAATCTTCCTCTCTACCCTATTATAGTCTGTTATCCCTCGGGATACCATTATCCATATTGACAATCCTTTTATCATCCAGGCCACACAGTAGCTCATCCCTCTAATGACCTCTTCCCTCTCACCTCAACTATGTGGTAGCAGAGTCACACTTTGGACCACTCATGAAACTGGACCACTTCAATAATCAGAGAATCCTAATTGGATAGGAAGAAGCCATGGTTGTACCTGGCTAAAAATACTCTCTACATCATTGTCAACAAGTGGTCATTCAGCTCTTGCTTGAAGACTTCAAGTGAGGGGAAGCCACTAAATCTTCCAAGGCAGCCTTGGACAGCTCTAATGATGAGGAAGGTCCAGCTGAAATCTCCCTTTTCAGTTTTAATCCTTGACAACAGTTTCTTCTTTTTAGGCCAAGCAGAGCATATCTAATCCCTTTCCTATCCTGCAATCTTGTAAGAGCTGGAAAATACCAAATATGAATCATGTCACTCTTCTTTGTGCTTAATTGAGGCATCCTCATTTGGGTCCACTGATTCATATTTTAGCATGATCATCAGTATCATGTTAATCCCGACAAATGTTGTTGTCCTTCCTAAAATGTGGTACTCTGAATTGTACATATATAGTCTAATCATGGTAGAGCATAGTCGACCCCTTACCTCCTCCATTCTGTACACAGTGCTTTTTTTTTTTAGGTTTTTTTTTTGTAAGGCAAACGGGGTTAAGTGGCTTGCCCAAGGCCACACAGGTAATTATTAAGTGTCTGAGACCAGATTTGAACCCAGGTACTTCTGACTCCAGGGCCAGTGCTTTATCCACTATGCCACCTAGCCACCCCTGTACACAGTGCTTTTAACACAACCTGAGAAGACATAAGTCTGCCCTCTCAGAGTGTTGATCCAGATCAATGCATTGAATTAAAAAATCCAGATTTTTTTTTTTTTGCTCCACAGGAACTGTTATCTAGTGAGATACTATATTTGTGAAGTTGAATTTTTGAACCCAAATATAGGATTTACATTTACTCCTTCTCAAAATCAGATTTATTTATAAAGATGATTTTGGGTCCTGACTCTATTATTCAATGTGTTGGCTATTTCTCCCAGTTTTCTGCTATCTGTAAATCTGATTTTTGGATCTTCTAAACCTTTATCCAAATCATTGATTAAAAATGATTTCAAGATCCTAACCTTTAAAATTTTATCTCCAGGTCACAATCTTCTATCATTCCTCTGGTCCTGCCCAAAATAAACTGTTTTGTCTTTATTAGTATCTCTGGTCTCTTGATGTTTCTCTAGGTTCTAGTGTATTCCCCAACCTACCCCTACTTTGGTGACATTTATCTCCAAGGCTTACTAAATCATTCATTGCCCTAGAATTTCTCATTCCTCTGACTCTCTACTATGCCTGAAATTGTTCATTATTTTTTGAGTAACCTTTAACTCTCCTATTTTTGTTTATGCTCTGGGCTGTTGAGTATAATTGGAGAAAGTAACTAAATTGAACTAATTTAATTTTCCACACCACAGTAGTGTCAAACTCAAATAGAAATGGAGGGGAGGGTGGAATACTAAATTATACACAAAGATCTCTTCTGGTCTCACATTAGCATTATCTTTGTCCTATTGTATTTGTTTTTATTTTGTTAAATATTTTTTATTTTAATTTGGTTTTGGCTATATGGCCCTCATGAGAACTCAACAATCCTCCTCTGCCTTCTGGGTGGGGGTGGGGGGGTGGGAGGAAAGCTAGATTGGGGGAAAAAAATCATAAAATTCAAGCTAAATAAATAACTAAATAAATAAATAAATAAATGACTGTTTAATACCTCCCTCCTTCACTAAAAGCACCTCATACTATGATAGTAATAATTTAATAATTATTGCTTGGAGTGAACTGTTGAATTACATGCAGATCAGAAGCCAACAATTCAGAGGACTTTCTAGTAGGGGAAATATTCACTACAAGTTCCATGTGGGTCTGCCCTCTCTCCATACATGCATATATATATATATATATATATATATATATATATATATATATATATACATATATGTATATTTGTTTATATTTTCATATATCTAACCCTTCCCTCCATGTCTTAGGGGACAGATTCATAAGTTTCTTTGGCTAAAAGGCTACCTCCCTGGTGTCCAGTCTTCTGAGGATGAGCCTTTGAACTTAGCTGGGTTGGTTCTCTGGCCACACATATGCATTCTGAACCTGGGCCCATACAAGGATCATTTGAAGCTCAGTAGCATCAGTATTACATTGGTATAGCTTTAGTAGTTACCACTAACCCATCCATGCAGCATTAGGCAGTCATAACCCCAGGCAATTCCCACCAACAGTGAGAGAAGGGTCATTTGTTCATAGATATTTAAGTAAGGAAAATGAGAAGCTGTTCCTTCCCTTCTGACTTGTTTCCTTCCACAGCACTCTAGGCAATGGATGGCAGGCTTGGTCTCCCAATACTACCCAGGGAGGATAAAGCCATGAGGGAACCTTCACTCTCCTGTCCCCATGACTGGCTCTGTGAGGTGCTCACATCAATACTGATGGCATAATGTTCTTCCTTAGTCTAAGGGAGTCCTAGTGTACCCTGAAAGTGATGGAAACCAGTGGGAAGGTGAAATATATGGTTGAGTTTTTTGTGTTCTCTTACCTGGTGGAGGCATGGCTCGGACCCCCTCATCCAGCTCAACTGGCTCCCCAACACCAGCTTCATTCACAGCTCGGATGCGGAAGAAGTATTTCTGCCGTTCTGTCAGACCACCCACAGTGTAACAGGTTCCTGAGATGGGGATCTTTGTACACTTAGACCATTCCTTTGTGTCCTCTGCCCTCATCTCGAGGATGTAGCCAGAGGGAGGGCCCCCCTCTATAGGCTCCCGCCAAGTCAAGGAGATACTGGAGTTTGAGGAGTCGGCCACACATAAGCCCTGCACCAGCCCAGGGGGCTCTGAGAAAACCACAGACATCCTTCCCTCAGGGATCATAACCAACCCTTCAGCTGACCCCTTACCCAACCCTCAACAAAACCTCACTTTACTCACCCATATGTTTATCTTTTACCCAAATCATGAAATGTCTCCCAATGAAGTCCCACAAGTCAAGTAGATACTTCGAGCCCCTATTCAGGTCCTATACTCCTGGTATTTTTCCACCTGCCTCCATGCTTATTCCTTGTCCAATCCATTTTAGACATTAAATCCCTTGTGCTCACTTTCAAAAGACATATCATTGTATCTACACCCTATTCCATGTTATATCAGAAACTCCCTGAGGAGAGGGACTATATCTCTCCAAGAGGAGAAATTATATTTTTTCCTTTCTCCCTCATAGTTCCAGTGCAGTCCATGGAATCTACCTCCCCCCAACTTTATGAAGGAACAGGGCAAGGATGTCTTCAACCTAGACTCACTGATAGGATCCTTGGCTACCACAGAAGTGGAGGGCATGCTTGGCTGTCCTTGTCCTGCTCGATTCACAGCAATTACCCGGAACTCATATTCAGTGTCCTCCAGGAGACCATCCACTCTGCACTTGTTGTCTAGAAAATAACATTTGTCCTTTATTCTCAAAGCCCATGATATCAAGGACGTGATGCCATGACATGCCTGAGAATTGGATTTGAGTGAGGGGCTGCTGTGCTAAGTCACCAGCTTCATTTTCTCCTTCAGAGTTAACTGGATCCAGTAGCCAGATAGGAGTCAGGATTGGAAATAGCACTGAATGTGAAGCAATCAGGATTAAATGACTTGCTCAAGGTCACACAACTGATAAGTATCTGAGGTTCGATTTGAACACTGGTCCTCCTGATTTCAGGACCAGTACTCTACCCACCATACCATCTAGAAAAACAGATGAAGGGGAGACCAGAAGATGGTGGTAGCCACATGATAAACAAAACTCATAGAGAAGAAGCATGAAACTAAATCTGGCAACTAAATATGGAGTCCATAGAAGCAGATTTCATACAATGTGGTCCAACCAAATATAGAGTCTGTAACGGGAAGAATCCAATGATTGTGGAAGACAAGAAGTAGTGTAGAGAACTAGTATAATATAGTGTTTGATAGGAGTAAAATAGTGTATTTTCTGAGCCACCCAGATAAGATCTCCTCAAGTAACTTCTTATCACCCTTACCCTGGATGGGTTCCTTGTTGACGGGCACCCATAGGCTGCTCCCTTTCTTTCTTCTTTCTACAATGTAGCCAAGTACTGGGGATCCACCATCTTGGGCTGGTGGGTTCCATGTGATGGTCACTGCTTCTTTAGTCACATCTGAAACCTGTGGCTGAGAGGACAGACCAGGGGGCTCTGCAAGAACCATAAGAAGTGGTAAGTCACATGAAATGTGAAGGTGGAATGAGAATAATTACCTGTCTGGTGTGGATCTCTCCCTAGAAGGAAAAGCTCCAACCTTCCCACTCTACTATCCTGCTGACCCAATCCTAAATCCATCATGGAATCTAGGATTCTCCCTTGGGAGATCCAAATGGCTTATCATTTTTCTCCCAGTGATCAATATCCCTTAGTAATGTTATGTTCTCCAGTACTGAACAATTGCCCACTAATGAGTCCCCACACTAACCAATGGGATTTCCTGCAAAGACCTCCTCAGTCTCCAGTGGGTCGCTCACACCCTCAGAGTTAACAGCTCGAATTCGGAATTGATAAGCCTTCCCTTCCTCCACTTTGTTGGTGGAAAAGTCAGTCACTTTCCCGCTGACCTCCCCAGCCTTGATCCAAGATTTCTTCCCAACAGCCCTTCGTTCTATAATGAAATGTGTCACTGGTCGACCTCCGTTGTCCTTTGGGGCCTTCCACTTCATATGGACACAGTTGCCAGAGAGTTCCAGGAACTCCACACGACCCTGAGGAGGCTTGGGCCGATCTGAGGGGGAAACAAAGGAATAATTGGACCCATGGGCATAAAATCTGAGCAGTGGAGAGGGACCCTGAAGGATTTTTTTTTAAAATTATAGAGAAGGCTCCTGATCATGAGGTGACCACCCTGGTTGGATCAGTGTTGGAGTATAGAGATTCTGATCTTCTTACCCTTGACAACTTTGGATTCACTGATCCTTATTCAAATCTTTCATCTGCTCAGGAAAAGGTAAATTGTAGAGTTTGGGAGCTCTAACCCTGACGATCCACTCCTTTCTGACCTCTTGAAGTCTATTCCATCCCTCTTCCCATCCTGCTACCTGCTAGTATTGTAGGATAGGATACTATAGGAGAGAACAGAAGATCCCCAAGTGACATAGTTGTGTGTGTGTGTGTGTGTGTGTGTGTGTGTGTGTGTGTGTGTGTGTGTGTAGGGGATGTTAATGCTTAAGAACCCTATTCTCATCCCATCTTCCTTCACTGAATGTTCTCTTGTGAAAGAGATCCCATTTTTCCTACCCCAACGCTATCCCTGTTGCCTCACCAAGCACACTCAGGTGTAGTGTGGCTGTGGCCGAACCATGGTCATTCTTGAGCTTGAGAAGAACAATACCACTATCCTCACGAACACAATTGGAAATCGTCAACAGTGCCTGATCATCCCCCCGTTCCATGGTCACACGCTCCTCCTCAGTCACCTCAACCCCATCCTTGTACCATGTTGCCTTGGGTAATGGCTTGGCCCGGAATGGAACCTTGAGGTTGGCTGTTTGGCCAACCTTCACAGTAACAGGGTGTGCAGCCAGGGCCTCCAGCACTGATGGGTCAATTGTAGGAGGGTCTAGAAGAGAGAGTGGCATCAGCATTTACCATATGGGGACAGGCCCACCTCCACAGTCAGAGGGAAGGGTGAGTGTTTCCTGTGTCCCTTGGAGAAAGAGGTTAGTGCTACTCATCACCATGCATCACCTTTAAAGGCAGATTGGATGCTTCTCAGCTGCAGGGGCCTGGAAAATTTGGGAGATGGTTGAGAAGGGTTAAGTATTTGTTCAGTGATAGAATTGAGGGAGAGAGTATAGAAAAATCCTCAGACTTGACTTCTAAGGTATTTGGGGGAACATTTCTGAAGCGGGGAGCTGATAGGATGGAGGACAGTACCTGCGATGAAGACAGAAGCCTCACTCTCTGCACCTTTGGCCCGGAATGTGTACTTGCCCTCATGTTCTGGACCCATGTTGGGGAAGATGAGTTTGTGGACTGCTCCCTGCTTCACAATCTGTATCCCACTGAAATCTGTGATCTGGAGATGATTGGATAGGGTCAAGGCCTTTTGGAAATCCTCAAACTGACCCTTGCCTCTTGCCTTCCTTTGGCTTCATTTCTCTGTTTTCTACCTCTTTGCCATCCTTCAACCAAACTCCTTCCACTTTCTCATCATTCAGTACCACACACAATTCTGCTGGACTCCCTGTGGCTGCATGTACATCTGACATCCCGCTCTTCACAGTGGCCAAACGCTCTGAGAACAATAGAAATTGTTGCTGAGGGAGGGGGGAGGACAGAGATAGCTAGGACCAGAGGGAGTGGGTGGCATCTGGGTGGTCTGCAAGGACAGGCAGGACTATAGCTGTATGTCTAATTTAAGTAAGAGGAGGGCTAGTGAAAGGTAATTAGTGTGGGATGGTCCATGTGGGATAGATAGTTGGGGCTTAGTGTATGATAGCAGTATGATTGGCAGGAGGGTCAGGATGGATTAGTCAATATAGGAAGGAAATATAGAGTCCTTGGGAGGGGGAGTTGATGAGCTGGTGGGAGCAATAGATGATTAAAGAGCCATACCTTCTACAGTCAAAATGGCGGTGCTGTAGTATTCTGTAGGGTCTCCATCCTGCATAGCTACCACAGTGTACTCGCCTCCATCACTGAGTTGGGCATCCTCAATCACTAGCTCAGCTCTTTTGCCTTCATGGCTCATGTTAAACTTAGCCCCACGCTCTAGCAGCTTCCCATCCTTCTTCCATTTTAAGGTCACATCCTTGGAGGTCAGCTCACATTCTAGGCAGGCCCGGCTTCTTTCCTTTACACGGGCATTCTTCAAGTTGCTCACAAATTTGATGGGAATACCTGTAATACCAGACACACCCACTTGGATCTTCCCTTCCTTCTGGCATGCCTCAACAGCTCTATTTGCAGAGTTCCTTGAGGCTACCTCCTTACCCCAAGAGGTCTGGGGAGGAAGTGTCTACGAACATGTGTTTGCTAGCCCATGGATCTTGCATTCATATATCTGGGTCCTTTCTCACTATCCCTTGGGTACAGATTTTTGTGTATCCCACCACTGTTGTTTTCCTGTTTGCCTATATATCTTTACTAAGGGCAAATACCTGATTGGGTGACCCCATGGGATATACACATGTACCCAGTGGAGACTAGGGTGGGCTGAAGTTTGAATTACAGTAGCTTTAAATTACTCCTTCTAAAAGAGTTTGAGGTCTTGCTCAAACATAAGGCTATTGGATGATATAGTTTCTGTGGATGACCTTGGCCACTCACGGGCAATGGTAAGAGGTGCCTTCTGAACCAGTCCCCCAGCCTCAACAGAGAATTCCCCACTGTCAGAGAGCCTTGCATCCTTGATCTTGAGCGTGTGGGTCAGCCCATCTTCTGACACAGAGATCTCATATTTGTCATCCCTTTTCAGCTCTTTCCCGTTGAACTTCCAAACAAAATCAGGCACTTTTTTGGACAGGCGGATCTCAAACACTGCTGTCTGGCGCTCTGTGATCTTCACTGGATTCAGCTCCCCAACAAACTTCAGAGGCTCATCTGGAGGGGCATGTGGGCAGTGGTGAAACACAGTTTCAGTTGTGACTATAGCAATCACAGTAACTTAACAGAATCTTTACTCATCATTTTTCCAAGTCATACTCTGTCACTAGAAAGAAAAAGGTCAGGTAGGAGGGGGATGGACCCCTAATCACATCCCAGATTCCTGTCATTGAGGGCTTCTGGACACCCCCACCAGTTGTAAGAAAACAATTATTGGTGCTTTCTGAAGAAATTAATACCACAGGAGCACCACCTAGTGATCAGTTCCTACCTCTTTAATAGCTTCTCTCATTACTCACAAACCACTGGACCCCCAACCAATTAAATGTAAGATACAGTACCTCTGACTTACACCCCTCTTTCCTCAAAAGTGGAACATGTGGACACTAGTGTGGGTGAAACAGAGGGAGAGAGAGAGAGAGAGAGAGAGAGAGAGAGAGAGAGAGAGAGAGAGAGAGAGAGAGAGAGAAAGAGAACTGGATTCTTATCTTTTAAATAGTCTCTTTCAATACTCATCCTGGATCTCAAGATTCCTGTGTATGATATAGATTCTAAGGAATATCTGCTATAGACCTTTGAATTAAGAAACCATTTCTTTAATTGGGTAAACATTGGGAAGGGGCAGTAGAAAGGAAAGATATTTTTCTTGTGTTTTTCTCTTTTCTTGTTCCTCCTGGTTTTTACTCTAAAGGGGGTGCTAAGGTATTGTTCTACATGCATGATACATATCACACCCTTACAGACATGGTCTTTTCTGGTCTAGGAATGTTCATTGGCACCCAGAGGTCAAGAGTCATTGAACAGGTTTATTTGGATATAGGATCATAAATGTAGTGAAGGAAGGGACCTTAAAGGTCATCAGATCCAATCTCCTAATTTTTACAGGTGAGGAAACTGAGGGCCAGTTTCTAGTGTGCGGGTTCAGAATCAATGAGGTATGGATAGAACTAAGGCCTTCCTGACTCAGACTCAAGTCAGGAACTGAATTATTTTGAACTCTCCTTCCCCTTCCCCTTCTCCATTAGTTTGGGAAAGGGAAAAGAAAGGCAGAAAGATGAAAGAAGGGGGGACTTGGCCATGCTGATTGAGGTCAGAAAGTTAAAGAACAATTCTTAGCCTAAGAAAGGATATATCATACATCATGCAGCTCTATCTTTGGCTTGAGCATCCCAAGGAACAAGGGGGAAGGAGGAGAATCTAAGAGAAGTGTCCTCCCATCTTTTGATTTCCTCACTCTTCCTGGTCTCCCTCCACACACAGCTGTCTGTCTCTCATATCCAGAGTGTCTCTCAAGCTCTCTACTCATGTCTCCCCTTTTTTCTTCTCCTCCTCCTCCTCCTCCTCCTCTTTTTTCTACCTCCACTGACCCACAAGGGGATCTCATTCCCCCTTTCTTTCTGACCCCTCTTACCCAGAACAATGAGCTCAGCACTCAGCCGCTTGTCACCCACAGCTAGTGTGTAGGTACCGGCATCATTCATGTTCACATTGGTGATAATCAGCATGTACTTGGTACCCACCTGCTTCACATCATACTTGCCAAGGGAGTACTGAATCCTCAGAGGCTCCACTCCCTATAGAGTGATGGAAGAAGAAATATCAGAAGCTCAAGACCATCTTTCAGTGCTCTTACCTCACCCCAGATACACACCCAGAGGCTCTGGTGGGTTGGTCTGATTGAAAACTGGGCTATTAAATGAGTTACTTGAATGTGACTTATTCTGGTCTTTCTTCCTGCTCCCCACTGGTCTGGGAAGGGAGTAAGGGAGGAGTCAGAAGGGCTAAAGAAGGGAAAACCTCATCTCTCTCCAGGATGCTTAACCATGTGGAATGTTTCTTGAAGGATCTTTGGAAGACCCAGATATAAGTAGGGTTTAGGAAGCATCCCTAGCATACAGTGCTCTCCCCTCCTTCACCAAGATCTCATGAACGTCTGAAATTCTTCCATTGAGCTTCATTCCTTTGTATTAAACATTGTTTCCTTGTCATTACAATGCCACCTCTCCTTAGAGGGAGACCTGAAACCTCTTTTACCCCAGAGCCAAATTTCTTCCCAGAAAGGAGATGGAGAAAGCATAGTGGCTAGAAAACTTATGCGAAGAGTCAAGATTTGGGTTTAAATTCTGTTTCTAACATATACTGGCTCTATGATCCTAGGCAAGTCCAGTAACCTTTTAGTGTTACGCAATGCTCTAAACCTACTAGTAACAAGTAACAGAGCCACTGGTGGTGGTAGGACTTTCTAGATCAATGACATCAAAGATATGGTTCAAAGGGGATAGTTCCTTAAAGAGGAGGGTGAGAAATGGGAGAAGGAGCACAGAGATCACTGTTTGATAGTGGCCATAGGAGAGGAGAGACCTTTAAAATGGTGGTAATTCAGAGAATTTTTTTTGGGGGGTGAACAATATCACTACATTCTTTGGAGTGAGACAAACCTTGATCCATATCATCTTTGTATTGGGGTCCTTTAATTCCATTATGCAGTCAAAGGTCGCCGTGCTATCCACTTTGGTCTCCACATCCTCCAGGGGTTTTATGATCCGGATGGCCTAAGAGTTTCCAATAATAAAATGGGGCCTCTCTAGAGCTTTCCAAGGTTATCCTACCCTGTGTATAGCTACTGGAAATTCCCCTTTATCATTCTAGGTGAACATGGGACTTAAAGTCAGACACTTACTAGTTGTATGACTCTAGACAAGTCATTTCATTTCTGCCTGACTCAATTTCCTCATTGGTAAAATGAGGATAATAATAACAGCTACCTCCCTGGGTTGTTGTGAGGATCAAATGATTGAATAGTTGTGAAACACTTTGCAAACCTAGAAGTGCTGCATAAATTTGAACTATTATGATGAACCACCAGATTCTGATGTTCCCATTTTCATGCCATGGTAACATCCTGTCTTTCTTCACTATACCCCACTCCCCACCAACTATTAAGAGGAGCTAAGAGAAGACTAAATCTGTGCAATAAATCTATTCTCACCCAGCTGCAAATAATTCTTTTTGTAAGGTTTTCAGATTTTCCATGGGCTGTGATGATCCCTATAATTTCAAGGGTTCTCCCAACCCCCCTTTCTATGAGTGGGGGAATCCTCATTTCTAGGTGTCATCATTGTGTGATTTCCATCGGTTCCAGCACCTTCCCAGTCCTCCCCAAACTCCCTGCCTCCTGGGAGTCCCTAAATATGGAGCTCTTTGGCCCCTAGGGCTTCCACACTGACCTCCACTTCCACCTTCTTCTTCATCTCTTTGAGCTTTTTGAGCAGTCCTCTGAAATCCCTGAAGCCATATTCCATGCAGACCTTCTCAAAGTCCTTCTTAGGCACCTTGGATAAGATATCCAGCATCTCCTTCTCATCTACCACTTTCTTCTGCTGCTTGGGGGCAGGAGGTGCCCTGAAAATAGCCAGGAATAGTTTAGTCACCCTTTCCTCCCTTTTGAGTCTTAACAAACCACTCCTTCCCTTCCTGATTCTAGGATCCAGGTGAGCTTGGCTTTCTCTGGAGGAAACAAGGGGACTCTAGCCCATAGGGTCTGACACTGAAATAACATCCAAGGAGAAAGGCAGTTTATCAGGGATCTGGCTCTCACCTCTTTTTCAGCATCTTCTTGAAATCCATCTTATCTTGGTCTGGGATCCAAGAGAAAGACTCAGTAAGTAAAATGAAGCTGGATGGGTATGCCCCCCTTCTTCCCTTCTCCCAAAAGAAAGGAGGCTGGTATGACCAGTTAATGAGGGTCTGAGTACTCAAGGCTCAGGATCCATCACACCCACTAATGAGGGTAGGATGGCTCATCTCCCTAATAGGATGGTGGTTACCTGTGGATAAAGACTGTATGGAACTCACTCTCAGTCACTGTGAGGGACACAGTATAGATGGCATCTGCATGCTCATTGGTTGCAATGCACTTGTAGTTGTCGGAGTCATCAGAGGTTAGTGGCTCCAACTGAATAGGAAACAGAGAAGTCAATATGTCTGAATGTGTGTTAAGAACTGGACAATGAATAAATGGATGCTGAGGAGGAAAAGAAGTCAGTGTACTCAAGATACAGGGTTTACCGGGTGTCCCTCCTTCCCTCCTTCCTTCTCATTATAACACCAACAACAATAATAAAACTTTTACTTAGAGCTCTGTGTTAAACACTTTAAAATATTATCTTATTTGAGCCTCACAACAACCCAGGGAGATAGGTACTAATATGAGCTTTATTTTACAGATAAGAAAACTGAGGCAGACAGAGGAGAAATGACTTGCCTAGGGTCACATAGAGAATAAGACTCTTATGCTGTATTGGAACTCAAGTCTTCCTGGTTCCTGGGGTTCTATCTACCAGATTCAATCAACTCTGCTACCTAGCTGCCCTTAGGACAGTAACATTTAAGCTCTTGTACCTTTAGCACATGTTCCTTGTTGATGCTGTCATAGAATATTTTGGCACTTTCCTTGATGGGAATACCACTCTCCCTCTTCCAGGAGACATTGGGTTTGGGGTTGCCCTGTACCCGGGCTCGGAATACAGCCTTGTCACCTAGGGGATCATAGTTTCAGAGCAGGAAGAGAAATTAGAGACTTTTTAATCCAACCCCTTTTAAAAAATGGACAAAATAATAAAGGGTTTAATGACTTTCTGAAAGTCACATAAGCAGAAAAGGTTCAAACCAAGGACCCCTAACTCCAAATTAAGTGGAATTTCCCCAGCACCATGATGCATGGCCAGGTTTGTTCTGATGCACTTCAGGACTCCACCTTGCTGCTTCTTTATTTTTTTTAGGTTTTTGTAAGGCAAATAGGCTTAAGTGGCTTTGCCCAAGGCCACACAGCTAGGTAATTATTAAGTGTTTGAGAACAGATTTGAACCCAGGTACTCCTGACTCCAGGGCTGGTGCTTTATCCACTGTGCCACCTAGCTGCCCCTCACTTTGCTTCTTAGAGGGCGTTTGGAAGCCCTCCTGCTATGGAGAAGCCCTCTCTCATCTCTCTCATCTCATATAGACTAGGGATTTGGTATTTGCCTCCTTTTTCTCACCATCCCAACTTGTTTCATTGTGAGTCTCCTGGTAGCAAGGCCAATGTCATATCTGTTTTTGTGACCTCAATGCACATCGCATGTTAAATATTTAATAAATGTTTGTTGAATTGAGCTGAATTTATACCTTCCTAAGCCTCAAACTGAGGTCCTGCCTAAAGTGGCTATGCACAGCGCCAGATGTGAGGGACTAGTCCCAGGGAGGTAGGGACCATCTAAAGTACCCCCAGAGGGGGAAGGGGAAGGGCTCACCCTCTGGTGAAGTGACAGGGCTTGGCTTCTCCACAAACTCAGGAACACTTTCACCTGCAGGGACTTCTGAACTTCGTGTAACCAAACTAAAGAATTCCACATGGCTGGAAGACTTCCGAGATATTTCCTCTGTGGGAGGAAGGATGAAGGTTAGTAAGGGAGGGAGGGAGGAGTGTGTGTGTGTGTGTGTGTGTGTGTGTGTGTGTGTGTGTGTGTGTGTGTGTGTGTGTGTGCATGTGTACTGATACTCTTGGTGGTAGATGATGGATAGAACAACTTTTTTGACCTTTAAAAAGGAACTTTCTAGAGCTATTATCACATTAATCAATCATCCCCTGGAGCACAGGGGCCCAGGTTGGATTCCTTGTCCTCCCTTTGGGTCATTTTCTGTATTTCCATTTTCGGTCTGAGTATTATTTATGTTGCTTCTTAACTTCATTTTCAGAAGCAGCATCAGGATTTCCCTCCATTCTGAGACATGTCTGTACCCAAATTAAGAGGGGATGCTCCTCATGGAGTGGAAATTAAGAAGCTTTAGAAAGACCTCCTTGCCCAAAGCAACCCTCTTTCCATTGCTGGTGTCTTTCAGAGGTATGCTAGCTCCAGAGGCAATTGTTAAATTTTTATTATGATCATTTACACCTTGGAAATAATTGAAATCAGGCTTTGTTTTATTATTGTTTGTTAGATTTAAGAAAATGATGGAGAAAACATTAATGATGCAGATTAAACTTGTAAGTAGGTCACATTTATTCTCCTGGAGAGTTGGTTGTTAAACATTTACCAGCACATCCCTGCCCTGAAATTCCACCATTAAAAAAACTTCATTCCTTGGGATTATATGACTCCTATAGCTTTGATCTCAATTACAATACATGAGAAAATCATGAAGGGATTTCTATAAGTTCCATTAGTCACTATTTTCTAGAAGAGCTGCCTGAGGGGATACACAGAAGACCTTGGAGGTAAGGGTTGGCTTTTGAGGGGATGTATTAGGGATAGTGTAAACATAGCTTGATCCTTCTGAAGGAATTGATCCTTCTTTAAGAAATTCAGTTTCTCTGGTTCTAATGGGAGAAAAATCACTACTTGGAATCTGTTGTCTGACCTCCAGATGCATAGTCCACCCCTTCTCAAACTTGCCTCCCATGACATGAGTGATCTGAGAGAACGTCTGTACACTGGTGGTGGTGGATCTGGAGAACTCCATGGAGACATGTTCCTTCACCATCTGCTCCTGGTGTATTGTTGTTGTCATGGTAACAAGGAGTATAGCCCTGAGGGAACAAGGAGGGGGTATTAAATTTGGAGATGGAGATATGAGAAAGAAGGAGTTTCAAGGGAAAAAATAAAAGAGAATAATTTAAAAATGGGGTGAAGCTATAGAAATACTCCCCAAATGGGTAAGAAGGTGTGATGGGGATATATATTAGTTGCTTGTGTTAAGAACCACTGATCAGACCAGGAAGACCAGATTTGGTTTCCACTCTAGTTCCTTTTTTCTGATCCAGGAGCAAGTCTATTCCTCCCTGATCCATACCTTTACTGTTTGGACTTCTGTTTGCTTGAGGGTAAGAATTGGCAGGAGCTCTGAGCTGTCCAATTATACTATTTTATTGGGGATGCCAATCTTGCCAAAGAGAAGATATAGGAGAGGCTGAGGACAGGTGGCTGCTTCTCTTCCTCCCTTTGGAGGTAGGAGAGTGTTAAAGGAGTCTTGAGTTAAGGATCATGATCTGACCCAGATATCAAGGAGAAGGATGGGAAACAGCAAATGGAAATGGGGTGCAGGTTTCTTTTCTTAGCCCAAGGTCTTAGTGGAAGGAGGCAACTTTTGGGAGGCACACTAAGTATTGGCAAAAGGAAGAAAAAATTATTTGTCCCATTAGACAGGAGTGGGGTTAGGTAACTTTGTTTGAACAGAACCAGAGTGGGATTCCTATGAAAGATCACAAAGCACTAAACAGCTCCTAGTCATTCTGATCCCAGTACTAAAAATGTCCAATTAGCCCAGTGATATTTGACTTCTGGCTTTTTCCTTCTAAAAGGAAGGAAGTATTATAAATGGAAATAGAATCTTACTTGGTCCCCATGTGACTGCAGGAACCTAGCTCTACTCATCTTCTTTAACTCTAAATCCCCATTTCCCTCTAAGGGAAAGACTAAAAAGGACATTGATCCCACTCATCTCCTTGCCCAGGCATGTGTTCCTTGCTGGGTCAGCACTTGGGGCTTGGAAAAAGTAATTGAGCTGTCTCTTCTCCCAGATATACTACCAGACCATGATATTACCCAAGGGCTTCTCTTCATTTCTTAGAATAACTCAGAAGGGAGGAGCAAAGATGTCAGTTGACTCTACTCCCTGCTTCCTCTGCCTCCCTCTCTTCCCAGCCTCCCTTCCATCATTTGTGATTCAGAGCTCAGAGTAACTATGCTGAATCAGCAAGATTTTCATTGCTAGAAGACTGAAAAGCTGTAAGAATTGTAAGAGACCTTTAAAATCCAACAATTTTCATTTTACAGATAAGGAAACTGAGGCCCGAAGAGCTTAACTGATTAGTCCAAGATCATATAGGTAGACAGTGAAAGAGCTGAGATTTGAACTCAGGTTCTCTGGGATAGAAGAGTGCAGAGAGGGGGCTTTTTTAAAAAAAAAACCAGTTATGGCTATAGGGTTGTAGCTGTTGAGGGATGGGGGGGAGATGACTTGGCAATATAGCAGTAGAAAGGAAAGATAGACCTGACAAAGACCTTCTTGTGACTTAAACTGAATCAGATGTGGCTGTGGCAGATCTTTCCTACCCTCAGGTGCCTTAATTTTAAGAATAATAAAGATAATCCACATGTATACTGAGTTTAAAATTTTACAAAGCACTATAATACATTCAGTTTCATTGGATTCTCATTAACAGTCTTGTGAAGCAGTGATTTTGAGGTCTGTTTTTCAGAAGACAAGATAAGTCTAAGAAGGATAACTTGCTATCTACTTCTGTAGCTGTATCTTGAGTCCCTGACCAAGAGCTCTAGGTATCAATATCCCTTCCATTCCCATTCTGATGACTTGTCTAAGGTCACACAGTCAATGGAGGGGCCATCTGTAGAACCCAGGTCTCCTGACTTTCAGTATATGGTTTTTTAAAAACCTTGAGAGTGAGGAAGTTGACTCACCATGTGCAATATGAAGGTTGTGACTGAAGCCTACCCATCCTAGGATAATATTCTAGCACAGATCTTAAAACAGCCTACCTTTCCTTATTTTCAGTGTCCATGTTAACAGTTAAACCCCAACTTTACTCTTTTTTTTTTGCAAGGCAAACGGGGCTAAGTGGCTTGCCTAAGGCCACACAGCTAGGTAATTATTAAGTGTCTGAGACCGGATTTGAACCCAGGTACTCCTGACTCCACGGCTGGTGCTTTATCCACTCCGCCACCTAGCCGCCCCACAACTGTACTCTTTAACCCACTCCCCTTCTTTTGATTCTCTCCCCTCTCCTCCTCACTTCTCCCCTCTAGTGCCCTCCTTGATGATGGTGTTTTATGTGGAAATAGAAACTCCACATTCTTGTATACTTTACCTTCTGAGCTGTTTCCTGGTGGCTTTGGGCTCTGATTTGTACCTGAAGTTTCCACACTTGGGACCTCTGTATCTCCAGTCCCCAGTCTCACACCTCACTCTTCCCTGTGATAGCTGCCTTCTCACCCAGCACTGGACAATCAGGGAGTGGAATCAGAAGCAGTTTAAATATTCATTCCTGTGGGACCCGTTCCTTGCCAAGGCCAGCAGCTGCAGGGGGGCCGGGAATGACCCCTTCCCCAAATGGAGAGCAGGGTCATCTTTGGAGGTTGACATCCACATCACTTTTTGGACAGCTTACCAGAAGCAACTGGAGTATGTGAGGGTCTGTGATTTTGACTTTCTTAAAATAACAATGATGATAATTCTATTTATCACTTCAATATTTGCAAAGTTTTTTTCCCCACAATAGCTTCTTAAGGTAAGTAGCTCGAGTACTATTGTGTTCAATTTACAGATAAGGAAAGTAAGGTTAGGTCAAGTCACTGAATCTCAACTTTGTAAGAGTCTTCAGAGGTCATCTGCTCTGACTTATAGCTGAGAAGGAATCCTCTACAATATACTGTATAAGAGAGTTCCGATCTCTTCATTTAGATACGTGTTGTGGCAGAATCCACTCCCACCATTTTTTAATACATATAGTAGACCATGCCATTATATCTGGGTTAGGAAGTGTTTTCTTACCTCAAAACAGCAAACTGCTTCTGTAGCTTTCTAATTCTTCCCTCTTCAACCAAAAAGCAGAATTTCTCTACCACAAAACAGACTTCAGCACTTGCCTGAGGACAGCCTTCACTTACTTGAGGACAACCTTTATAATAGGCTAAACTTGTCCAGATCACAGAGTTAGTAAATGTTTGAATTATCATTTGAATACAGGTCTACTGACCTGTTGGCTGACTGTGCTGAGGAATTCTCCTTCAGATTCTGGCTCTGTTGGCTGTTGTGTTAGTTCTATACAGAGGGGAACCAGATGAGATGGGGAGGGGTAGGAAGTAAGGAAGATTCCATTAAGGACTGAGAGCAGAACAATATGAACAGATCAGAACAGTACAGGGAATCATCTCATTCCTTTTCTCAGCTCCCCATGTCTGTCCAGATCTAGAAAGGATTAGGGCTCTAGATCTGTCTCTGAAATGTGAAGGGAATGAAGACCTCAAATGATGGAGTAAAAAGTAAACATGAGATATTAAAGGTGTTATTTAGACGAGGGTGATCTGCCTGAAGCCATCTTCCCCTCCAAGGGTGGTACCCTTCCTGGGATTTGATTCATCTTTAGAAATAATCTGTGTTCAGAACACCTGGAAAATGAATTAGTGGACTTTGACCTCCTCCCAGCCCCACCATGAGTCAGAGTAGGTTTGGTTGTTGATAGACTTCCCCATTTTGATGTCCTTGGAAGATTCAGGACTCTGTCCCAGGGAAAAGTTGGTCAAAGTATGATTCATCCTCAACATCCTGGGCTTAGCTCCAGTCACGGGTTAATGTTCCTTAGCACCCCATCCCCGCCTGCTTCAGTTCTGCTGTACCAATCTCCAGCCCCCCAACTTCCCCACCACCCCCATCCTAGTGGGTGGGGCCCAGTATTTCAGGCAAGTCTGATCTCAGTCATCAGAGTCACATTTGCTGGGTCCTTTGGGGAGGGATATGGTTAGAATAGTTCTCTGGGCTGGAATCTAAGCCTGGTGGATTTCCCCAGGCCTGGGAGGTGACTTTGACATTTTGATCCAGAGCCTTAAAAGGGAAAAAACCTGAGGCTGCAGCTGCTTTGAGGTCCTAGGGGAGGACACGGGATAGGCATCTGAGAAGATGCCTGCAAAGGTTTGGGAGAGGGTCCAGAAGAAGGGGGAGGAGCCCTGCTGGGACTCAGGGAGAGGAGCGGGTAGTGTCACTGAAGATAAGCAGTGGTTTTGGTCTGCACTCTTTGCATGCTTCACTTCATCTGGAATCTGTTTGAAGACTGACTTTTGGAACTATAGAAACCCCTCCACCCTTGTTCCCTCTCTGCACAAGGTCACTTCTTTCCTAATCCACAAACAAATGAGAAAGCCAGTTAGCAGAGAAGATGGAAGGTGGTCTTGAGTCTGAGGGGGTCTCTCTTGTGGAGTAACTTTTCTGGATTCCCTGACCTTGGCAGTAGTAGGTGAAGAATGTTTTGTGGGAATTTCTTTTGGGACACTAGAGAATGGAGTGTGATGATTTCCTCAATTGAAGGAAGAAAGCCAACCACTGGTCATCATCTCCACCAGACCCAGGATAAAGGGACAAAGGGAGGTGGCTCAGAGACCTGAGCAGGCAATAAATAGATGAGATTAGCTGTTGAGTGAGGTACTTTGCCTATAGTGGTCAGATCTGTCTCCCTCCCATAGGTCTAAGGCTGAGGAACAGCTTCTTTCATCAGCTCTTTATCCTAGTTCTAGAGATTCCCCAGTTGTAGAGACCCCCAGGCCTCTATTTCTCTGCCCTAATATATGTCTCTGAAGCAGAGATGAGTTAAGAATCTAGTCCTTCCTTGCCATTCTGAATTTCTCTTTCTTACCACATTTCTCTGAGGGAAGAGAGGGAGAGTTACCCTACTGGTTCTTCTTCTCACAGATGATTTGCTGGCTAAGCTGGAGCAGCCTGGAAAAGAGGCTGTAGGGGCAGGGGGTCCAGAGATGAGGGAGACGGTGAAGTATGCGTATGGGGGTGTACGTAAGTCACACAGAGCCAGGCAGATTATGCTCAAAATGCGGTGTTTATTGCTCTATTCAATGACCACGAGCAGAGTTATAAAAAGACGCCTCTGTCTGCCATAGATTAAATACTTCAAGTCAGCTATAAAACCACGTGGCTCCAGGATAACACAAGTTGCCGGAATCATGCACACCCTGCTGATGTGTTCTCTACACACTCACGGACACGGGACATACCCACGGATACACAGTTTGGGAAGAACTTCCCCACAGTGACACAGGAAAACACTGCACAGAACTGGGGCCAGCCCCTTACCCCTCTCCTCCCTTTGCCCAAGTCCTCCCCTCTTGGCCTCAGTTCTTCCTTAGGGGGAGTCCTTGGGTCCCCAAAGCACCACCTCTCCCCCCCCCCCCATTCTTCCCTCTCCTTCAGGAGATGGGACTGCCTAGTGGTAAGTACCTGTTGGGGAGTAGATGAAAAATTATGATTGTTTTTCCCCAGAGGCAGCCTGGGGGTCGTGGTGGGATAGGGGAGCCTTAGGAGGAAGGTGAGGACCCGTTATGTGGATGGGGGAACTGAAGGTTTGGGAATGGATGGGGGTCAGGGTGATGGGAAGGGGAGCTTTAGGAGGCAGGTGAGGAGGGAGTGACATTACTTGGGAAGGGGGAGCCTAATGTTGGGAATGGGTGGGGATTGGGGTGATGGGAAAGCAGAACCTTAGAAAGCAGATTTGGAGTGACCTGTTACTTGGGAATGGGAGAAAGGGCAATTTATGGATGTAGGAGGGGAACATTTAAGACTAAATTAGGGGTAGCCTCAGGTTGGGGGCGGGGAGAGAAGAATGGGTTGGGCAGCCCTTGGCTAGGGATGAGGAAGGGTGGGCCAAGTGTAAGGCTGGAGTTGGCATTGGTGGGGAGAGCCAGCCTATAGTTAGGGAAGGGAAGGAGGGGGTACCCTGTGTTTGAGAGGAAGCCAAAGGCAGGGAGGGGGCCACCCAAGGCTGTAGGTAGGTGGAACAGCCCAGGCTGGGAGCAGAGTTGGGTCCCAGGCTTCTCTCCCAGACTCTTCAGACCCCCACTGAGGTCACTCCTTACCTCCTTCCTGGCTCCCATTTGTAAGCTGGGTTCCAAGGCCCCCTCTCCCTCCCCAGATTGAGCTGTTCCCCAGGGTGGACTCCTAGCCCAGGCAGAGGAGACACAGTGTCCGGTTAAAACATCAGAAACATGAACAGACAGTAGGATACACGGAGCCCAGCACATACAGTATTTGGATCAAGTTAAAAAATGGGCCTGGGGGTAAGCTGGGTAAGCCAGAGCTAGGGTGGGGCTCAGCAAGGGGTGGGGGCTGGGCCAGTCGCCTCATTGCTCCTGTCCCCAGATCCCCTCTTCTGGTATTTACAGTAGAGAGAGCTGCGGTGGGAGGAGGGTCTCACAGCTGGTGCAGACAGAGCAGAGGAAGCGAAGGACAAAACCAAGCTAAAGGAGGAGCTTGGGATGCTCCTGGGCCTGGAGCCTGGTCTCAGGCCAAGGCAGTGCTAGCCGGCCTGAGGAGGGGTCACTCCTTGGCTTGGGAAGAAAGCTGCTTCTCATATAGACTCATGACGTGGTGTACAAACTGGTACTGCTCACAGGTCTGGATCATCCCGCCCCTGGCAGGGCAGAAGAAGACAAGGGAGGAGAGTCAGAGGGGCCGGAGGGGAGTCAAAGGGGTAAGGGGGGGACAGTGGGGTGTGGGAGGCAAGGAGAGGGGAGGAGAGCAAGAGGTGACTTCTCAGGGGGTGATGATTCCCAAAACCAGACCCATATTGCACCCATGCTCCAGCCATTCCGGGTCTGGGGAGTATTAGCAGTGGGTAAGGCACTGAAAGAGAAGGGCATCAAGAAAGGGGAGCAGCCTTTTCTGCTTTTTTCTGCCTTGCTGTGAGCAGTGGGAAACCACTGGCAACTGGAATGGCCCAAAGAAGGAAGGAAGCTTCCTTGGGCAACAAACCCTCCACATTCCCCACCCATTCCCCAACCAGTCAGAAACTATCTGCTATTCCTTCTGCAGGAAGCTCTCTCAAGGCAGAGTTTGTTTTTGTTGCTGATTGATTGGGAGCTGATTTTCACTGCTCCAAGGGGTACCTATCTCTCTCCCCCACCTTGGTCTGGTTGCGAAGGTCAGACTTGCCAGTCCGTTCCCCTCCTCAGCCTGCTTATAGTGTTGACCTGCTTTTTGTTTGTTTTTGCAGGGCAATGGGGTTAAATGACTTGCCCAAAGTCACACAGTTAGGTAATTATTAAATATCTGGGGTCAAATTTGAACTCAGGTCCTCCTGACTCCAGGGTGGGTGCGCTATCCACTAGCTGACCCCTAGTGCTGACCTGTCTTGACGGAGCTGACAAGTCGTCCTTAGGATGTCCACCACACCCTCTTGTTGAAGCTGCTTGCAGCAGATGCTGGTGGCAATGAAGCAGCCGGTCCTGCCGATGCCAGCACTGGGGGCAGAGAGAGAGGCTTCTGTTTTAGAGAACTGAATGGGGGAAGGTGGCAAAAAGTTAGATTGGGGAGATACCCCCCCCCCCACCTGAGGAACCTAACCTGCAGTGAACAATGATGGGAGCGAAGCTCTGCCCCTCTCGGCCGGCTGCTTCCTCCACCTCCAGGACCAGTTGCAACAGGGGTGGGGCACGATCAGGGGTCTTCTGGTCTGGCCACGAAGTGAACCAGTAATGCCTTAGGCCACGTTCCTCAGTCCCACTCTGCAAGAGGGTCAGGTACCGCAGAGTGACTTGATTTTAGTCCATGCACTTACCTAAGCCCCAACGCAAAGATGAGGGAAGTCCTCTGAACCCTCTATTCTTAATCTCCTTTCCCAGGACCAACCTGAGGCTGTACTTTTGCTTTGCTCTTGGGGTCAGCCTGGTAATTGGCAGACTCTGTCCAGTCTTCCAGTTCAGCCAGACTCTCTCTGGACACCAAACCCTATTGTGCTAACTTCATTGGTTAGGGAGCAGCTACTCTCTAGGTTTCAATGGGTGTCCTTGGTGAAGGTTATATAAGCCATGTCAGCACCCCCTGTGCCTCACTCCCCCCATGCCTCGGACCCCATGGAAACCTCAAAAGAGTTGAGAGTTAGGGGCAGTGGGAAGAACAGGATGAGCTCTTGCCCTTGGACTTTGTAGAATCTGATGATAATAGTTATCAACTGAAAGTTGATACTTGGGAAAAGTGGGGTTTTTTTGGGACAAAGTGAAAGGAGAGAGAGAGAATAGAATAAATGGGAGTGGGGAGGAATAGAATGAAAGGAAATGCAGTTAGCAACAGCAACTGTGGGAAAAAATAGTGAAGCAAATTCTCTGTTGGACTTACGATAAAGAATGCAAAGCATCCCAGAAACTGAGCTGATAGTATCTTAATATAGACTGAAGTACATTGTTTTCTTTTTTCTTTCACTTTATTTTCCTTCAGGTTTCTCTGTGTGTGTGTGTGTGTGTGTGTGTGTGTGTGTGTGTGTGTGTGTGCATGTGTGTGAGAATATTGCAGTAATATGAAAATAAATAAATTAAAAAAAGAAACAAGAAAAGTGTTTTTTTTTGGGGGGGGAGAGGGGAAAGATGAGATTCTGATGTTGATGTATATCATCTGAAAGTTGACCTTGAGAAAGTTGTTTTTTTGGGGGGAGGAGAGGGAGAAGCCCACTTTGTGGGACTCCCAGTGAAAGTTGAAAGGACACTTTGTCATCTCATCCACTAAAATAAAACTCAGATAGAAATGGGGCTCGCTAATCCATGGTTTTAAAATGTAACTATGTTTTATTATATTTTTATTTATTTTGTTAAATACTTTCAAATTGTATTCTAATCTGATTTGACAATCGCTGATGTGCTCCTCCTATTCTAGCTTTCTCTCAGGTCTTCCTGACTGCAGGGTTAGTGCTCTATGCACTGCACTACTCAGCTGCCCTGGGGCCATCGTGTTTAATGATATGTGGGTACAGGTTACTGGAGTCTTTCCCTTTGGTTAGCCTTTGAATTCCAGATGCTCTGTGTACTGAATGAAAGAAAGACAACTGTGGAGGGGTGGCAAGAAGAGACTAGGCTAGGAGTCGAAAAACCTGGATTCTAGTCCCAGACTGCCAGATATTCACTTTATGACCATAGACAAGTCTTATCATTTCTTCAGGACTCTTGTTTTCTCAGCTGCAAAATGGAGATACTAATCTTTTGCCTTGCCTAACTCAGAGGCACATTTGTTGGGTTCATAAGCTAAGATAATGTCTGTGAAAGGTCTTTACAAGCTTGCAAGGCATTATACACAAGGGATAAATGAACAACAACATAGAACCAAGGCTTTGGTTCAGATTTGATAGAACTGGGATTCCTGCCATGGGGAAGGAAGTAAAAAGCACCCTCACTACCTGGCAGAGTATCTTGGATCCTAGAGCTCATAGATTGTGTTGGGAGTCCCACATAAGTGGTCTTCCGGTTCTCTCCCTCCCCCCTCCAACACAGCAACAATCGTTTCCCAAGGAACAGCTCCACCGCATTAGTAAAATGCCGCCTACTCTCTGCTCCCTTAATCTGGTTAGTCCTTTCTTATTCATCACACCTCTGGTACTCCGCAGTCCAAGGTCTCACCCTCAAAGTGATAAGACGAAGCCGGTAGTCATCAGCCTGGATGACCTGCTTCACGGTGATCTCGACCCCGTCATACACAACCTGCTCTTCTGGCCAGTACTCTGTGCATTTCTGTAGGTATACAAGGTGGAACAGCCCACATTAGCCCAACCCTTTTCCTCCTACCTCCTCCCACCCCATTATAGAGATATTGTTGCTTCTACCTCATTCATTTCTTCAATGTTGGTGATCATCACAATAATAGGGGCATGCTCTTGCCACACCATCCGCCAGAAGTCACTCACGGTGTTGACGATGGGTCCCTGAGTGGCGATATACACCTTCTCCTCCCCTCCATATCCCTAATAGCAGCAGGTAGAGGGAAGGAGACTTGTATCATCATAGAGGCCCTCTTTCTACAGTTATTCTTTACTGATCAATTTATCTTAGGCAGTTATTAGAGCAGTAATCAAAAAAGGCTAATAAAATGTTACCTAGTACAATTCTTTAAGAGATCTACTGCAATCTTAGAGATGAATATTTTATAGTTAGCATTTGAATAATTTTTTTGGATAGATGCCTTGATATTGAAATTTCCCCAGAAATCCTGTTAATTTTTCCAGTAATTTAGTAAATTCTTTTCTATAAGCAGCAGAAAAGAAAGGCAGAAATTCCAGAAATGTTATTCTGTGATTTCAGTCGAGTCAAACTCTTCATGACTCATTTGAGGTTTTCTTGGCAAAGATATTGGAGTGGTTTGCCATTTCCTTCTCCAGTTCATTTTCCAGTTTAGGAAACTGAGGCAAACAGTTAACTGACTTGCACACTGCAGTCAGATTTTTACATCCCACCTAGTTGTCCCAGAAATGTAAACTCCCGTAAATCTAATTATACTTTGCCTATAGTGGTCAGATCTGTCTCCCTCCCATAGGTCTAAGGCTGAGGAACAGCTTCTTTCATCAGCTCTTTATCCTAGTTCTAAAGATTCCCCAGTTGTAGAGACCCCCAGGCCTCTATTTCTCTGCCCTAATATATGTCTCTGAAGCAGAGATGAGTTAAGAATCTAGTCCTTCCTTGCCATTCTGAATTTCTCTTTCTTACCACATTTCTCTGAGGGAAGAGAGGGAGAGTTACCCTACTGGTTCTTCTTCTCACAGATGATTTGCTGGCTAAGCTGGAGCAGCCTGGAAAAGAGGCTGTAGGGGCAGGGGGTACTCACCCTTATATAGTTGGCATTGATGTATGAGTTCAGAGGATCATCTTGGTCTGGTGAGGTAAGGCATACCCTGCTGTGGGGGTCTAGGAAAGAAAGAGGTGAAGTCATTGATTCATCTCTCTCTCTGCAGGACTTGTGTGCCCTCACCACAAAGGGTGACCCTAACCACTCAGTGCCCTCTTACTTAGAACAGGAACACTTGAACCTTAGCATTCAATCACAGGAAGACAGCCTTGCCTGCCAAAGGGGAGCCAAATATTCTCCAAAACTTCTCTGGGATCCTGGGGACATTGAGTGACCAAAAGCAACGTGGTAGAAATGGAAAATTATGCATCAATAGAGGAGAGATTTCAGATGATTGATGAATTGAACTTTAACTGTTGACATTTCTTCCATTTTACCTCTCTGGTCCAGTACTAACCTTGACTGCTTGAAATCTCGGCTTCTGCTCTAGGATCCCACCTATACCTTAGTCCCTTGGATTATGTTGCCCCAGAAAAACCCAATTCTTACTTTTGTTGGCCTTTGTGTTTTGCGTTTTTGTGTCTTGATCTGACTCTCTAAATCTCTAAAGGGGATGGTATTCAGCTTTTATGATTATCTGAATCTCTGACCCTGTTAATCCTTTCCACCTCTGATAGGGTGAGATAGCAACATCTAGCTTCCTAAAGAAGCTGTCATGGTGGACAATGTTGGAAACATTGCCTGCCTGTGCAACTTCCATTGAGGACTCTAGAAGGCACAAGGAACAATGGAAGACTATCCTACTCCTTCCAGACCCCAAGTCAGAAGTTGGTGGATCAGTTTTTGGCATAATTTGTCCACAAAGAATGAGCCTAGATGAGAGTACATGACTGCATTTAATCAATAATGTGCGAGCACTGAATTGATTTATTGGCTAAAGTTATTCTCACCTAACTATCACGGGACATGTGGTACATTACCTTCTACTTCTGTACTTCTGAATATATTATCTAGAACAGATGCATGCAGCATCTAGCCATGGCTAGACCTTGAATTAGACCCTGAACACACATTTTCGTTCTAAGATTAGTATCTTTAGCCCAGTGGGGCCAGAGAAATCACACCTGAACAGGCCACATGATAATTGTGTATCTTCCTCTAGAAACCCCAGTCCTGCCTTGATCTGCTTATCAACCAGAACAAAGCCTGGGGTCCTATGGGAGTTCTTGGAGAAAAACTGAAGAGAAATGGCTTGTCTGGTCCTTCATCTCTCTGACTGGAGTCCTATTAGTATCTGTGGTGAAAGATGACTGCTGGGACTGGAGAATCCTGTTCCACAGTACTATCTAGGAATAGTTTTCCATACCATGCCCAACAGAACAGATGGTCAAGGTACCAATTTTCAACAAAAAATGGTATTTCTGGTGAACCTATAACCTATATAAAGGTGATGAAAAAGGTCTTCCAGTTCCAGGATGACTAGTAGGAATGTCAGCTTAAATTTGTATAAGGTTTTAGGTTTGTATAAGACTCCTGTGGCATATGTATAATACCAACCGATTTGATATTCCATAACAGGGCCAAGGAATTGTGGGTTACTTTGGAGATGTCTACATACTTTCGCAGGACCTTGCTCAACATCCAAATTAGTTTTAGACTCATTTCAGTATCATTGCCAGCATCAGCAAGTTGCCCAATCAAAGGAATGTTAATTTGAATAGGAAGGTTGAATTCTTTGGTTTCATAATAGGCTGAGAAGGAATATTTGTTTACACATCTATTCAATGGAGGTGATTCTCGAGTAGGGGACCTTTGACTCCATCAAAGACTGACACCAGTTCCTTAGCTTTATGGACCACTCCTATCATTTTATACCCATCTTTTCTACACTGATGGTACTTCTTACCAATCTGCTAAAATATCCACATGAGAATGTAACATACACTTAAAGACTTGAAGACCTAGTTCACCTATCTCTGTCTTGATATTATTGGGTCCCTTGAAAAACTTCTTTGCAAAGAAGTAGGCACTTTACCATGGGGGCAATCTCTTCATAGGTAGTACTTTCTGTTTCAACTTTCTCCTTCATTAAAGTTCCTTTTGCAAATTAAATTGTTCCATATAGAAGAAAATGAAGAAAGAGCTATTTATTATATAGTAAAAGCTAAATCTATGACACTAAGGGACCACCTTGAGTGGAGAGTGATGCTCCATCACCATCCATATTAAACATAAGAGCCAAGGGCACTTTCAAACTGCCCAGATCCTCGATCAAAACAAGGTCTATTGGGTACTACTTCTCAATAGGCCACCTATTATCCCAGATGTTGTAATCTACTAGTTGTGAAAGCCCGAATTTGGGCAACCAATGGATCAGTCATCTGGTAGAGATAATAAACTTTGTCATAGAGGACTCACCTCAATTTCTTTCCCCCCTTTGCCCAACATCATGAATTGTGGATGGGCATTAAGAATTCATCATCATCATGGGGACAGCTAGGTGGTGCAGTGGATAGAGCATGGGCCTTGGAGTCAGGAGTACCTGAGTTCAAATCTGACCTCAGACACTTAATAATTACCTAGCTGCGGGGCCTTGGGCAAGCCACTTAACCCCATTGCCTTGCAAAAAAAAATAATTCATCATCCAAGAGATCCTGGACTTAAGGAGGTGATGACCACCTCTAGGACTGAGGGGAATGGCCAAAGTCATCTCCTATGAGGGCTGGTGCATATTCTACATGAGCCAGATCTGTTCAAGGCCTTTTGTGAATGCTTCCAGGGCTAAGGAAGGATGATGTTTGTTTCCAAAGCTTCTCTATCATTGTAGCATGAATTCTACGTGATAAAAGAATAGAACTTGAAGGGTCCAGAATCAAACGCACAGTATGATGACTGACCCTTATGGGGCTTATTCACTGATGTGGGACTAACCTTCTTGTTTTAAAATCTCTGCTCCTGTATCTAGCTACTGCTTTGGTCTTAGACCCAGGGTTTTTTTTTTTTTTTTTTTTTTTTTTTTTTTTTTTTTTTTTAGGTTTTTGCAAGGCAAATGGGGTTAAGTGGCTTGCCCAAGGCCACGCAGCTAGGTAATTATTGTCTGAGGTCAGATTTGAACTCAGGTACTCTTGACTCCAGGGCTTGTGCTCTATCCACTGCACCACCTAGCCACCCCTTAGCCCCAAGGTTTTGGTGCCTTAAGGGATCCCCTGGCCTGGTCATTGGTTTATATTTATATGGATTCCAAATCAACTCCACTTTTCTTTCCCCAAAATAATGATGATGATATTATTCATATCTTACATTTACAAGGTGTTTGTTTGAGACCTGAACTTCTGATTAACTCAAACTCCCAAATCAGTTTCTATATTCTAAAGCAAGCAGTAGGTATAGTGAATAACTTAATGTTTGGTCTGGGCATTTAGAATATTTTATATATTAGAATATTTATATTTATTACATATTGGAATATTTATATTTATACTATTAATATCTTACATTTATGTGATACAAAATCTCATTTGGTTCTCATAATAGCTCTGTGAGTCAGATGTTATTATTAACCCAGTTTTATAGATGAAGAAACAGGCTCAGAGGAATTAGATGTGTTTCCAGGGTCAGAGAGCCAGGAAGTATTTGAGATGGGATTTGAGATTCAGGATTCTATCCACTATGCTATGAAATTTGCAGATTCAATCACTTTTTAAATCATGTTAGTCACATTCTCACTTCCCTTGCTATACCCTAGAAGGGATATGACAATACAACAGGTGTGTGCTTCTATCTGATGCATCTTAAGTAATCTTGCCTAACCTTTATCCCTACTCTGCTTCCCATCACCCTCTGCTTCAAGGGACCCCAAGATAGGTGAAAGGCAAAGAAAGACCATGGGACTTATGACTCTCCAGTCCCCCCACCCCCTAGTTTCATTTTCTTTTCTGGATGGTCCTGAGGTCTATAGAGGACCTCAGTTCAGAAGGGGAGGGCTAGCGGTGGGGAAGGAAGCCTTCTAGCCTTTAACAATCTTCCATTCAGTCAGTAGTCAGTGAAAAAGTACTTATTAAATGTGTACTTTGTTCTAAGCCCTGTGCTAAGTGCTAGGGACACACAAAAAAAGGTAAATATATAATCCCTGCCCCTCCATTCTACAGAAACAAGATTTATATATATATATATATAAATTATTTTTAAAAATAACATTAAGTTATTCACTGAACCTACTTTTTGCTTTTGAATCTAGAAACTGATTTGGAAATTTAAGAGTTAATCAGAGGTTCAGACTTTGAATAAACACTGGCACTTTGGTTCTTTGTGTGAAGTCATGATCCCCTGTATAGAGAGAGTTCCTCAGCTGTCTAACCAAGGCCATGAAGTGCAGATTCCTAGCTCAGCCTTGGGGTGAGTCATCCCTTTATTTCTTCAGTTCCTTCTTTCTCTCTTTTATCTCATCAAACAATTACAGTGCTCTAAGATTCTAAAGCAGAGATATGTAAATGAAGGCAACATAATTTTCTTTGACAACCCATCACCATCATAGAGCCTCTGAAATGTGAGGAAATATTCCAACTACCCTTCAGAGATGGGGACCTTTCCTATAAAAAAAGGTGAAAGCTAGGAAACCATGTTTTACAGAGTTTCCCCACTACTACCCCAATTTGGATGCAGATTTGGGGGACCTCAAGAGTCTCCTTTAGTTAATTTCATTTAGGAACAAAAATCTTATGTATATTTTCTCCTTACTCCTTCTTTAGTATGTGCTCATTTGGGGCTTTTGCCACTGAATATAAGAACTGCAGTGGGTAGGAGAAAGTGATGAAGTCTATGTCTTATTTTAAAACTTTGAGGACCCACAGAAATAACCCTAATTCAAATGCTGTAGTGAGGCACCCTAATTTCCATAACCAGTTGAAGCCTCTAGGTAGAATGAATGAGTGGATTTCTAGGATTAGAGGAATGTGGATTTTTATCTAGAAGAGGTCATATAAAGATCAGCTAACTCTTTTTAAAAATGAGGAAACTGAGGTCTAACAAGACTACACAAGGCTACACAACCAGTAAGGAGCAAAGACAGAATTCAAACTCTGATTCCAAATCTGGGGCTTTTCAGTTTTTTAAAGGAAGATATTCCAACTATACAGTGGTTGGAGGAACTGAGTTCAAATCCACACACTGATGCTTGTGACTTATGTGACTTTGGGCCTCAGTTTCCTCATATATATAGGGAGGAGATAGAGCAGATGGTCTCTAAATCCCTTTTCTTAAAGTGAGAAAATTATCCTTTAATTGGCACAGAGTCTATAAGTTCCCTCTCCTCTGAATCTCTTCTTGCTCTAAATATATCAACTTATGAAAGAACTATATTTAAACAATGATTTTCCTATTCACATGCATACACACATGCAATGTAGATTATATTCCCAGGAATTATGTAGGCACATAAAAATGTACAAGCACATTCACAAACCCTAACTTATAGCATGTATTCAGAATTCATAATATATCCACTACTCACCATATGCACATCCATATAAACACAAAAATATGCATACACACATGTGTTTGCATATATGTGTGTGCTCAGATCCTGGAAGGCCTGAGTTTGAATCTAATCTCACACTTAGTTGTATTAGTTGTGTACTTCTTGGCATGTTTCTTAGCCTCTACCTGCCTCAGTTTCCCCAAAAGTAAAACAGGGAGATGAAAAAAGGGTATATGGGAAAATTAAAGATACACACTTAACAATAATTTTCCTAGTCTTGTGTGGTGTATGCTCACACATATATGGAGTGTTCACACAGATTATACACATTGTAACAATAAGATATATACAAATACACCAACATGCACAATAAATCAAATACTATACATATATATATATATCTATATCTATATCTCTCTCTATATACTACACTACTCACATTGTGTATACATATTATACATATATATTATATATATATGGAGAGATATAGATAGATATAGATAGACAAGCAGACAGACAGACATATATAGACATATAGACAAGCAGACAGACAGACATGTATAGACAGGCAGACAAGCAGACAGACAGCCATACATAGACAGATAGACAAGCAGACAGCCATATATAGACAGACAGAAAGACAGACAGACATATATAGACAAACAGACAAGCAGACAGACAGACATATATATAGACAGCCATATATAGAAAGACAGACAAGCAGACAGACAGCCATATATAGACAGACAAGCAGACAGAAAAACAGAAAGCCATATATAGACAAATAGACAAGCAGACAGAAAGACAGACATCCATATATAGAAAGACAGACAAGCAGACAGACATCCATATATAGAAAGACAGACAAGCAGACAGACAGCCATATATAGACAGACAGACAAGCAGACACACAGACATATATAGACAGCACAATGGGTAGAATGCTGGGCTTAGAATCAGAAAGACCTACATCCAGATCCTCAGACTCTTGCTAGCTATGTGACCCTGAGCACATCACTTAACCATTATCTGCCTCAGTTTCCTCAACTGTAAAATGGGAATTAAAAAAAACCACCTATCTCATAGGCTTGTGGTGAAGATCAAATAAGGGGATATTTATTTAAAGTGCTTAGAACAGGGTTTGGCACATTATAGTCTAATAAATGCTTATTCCCTTTCCTCCCCATCCCTTATATGTATAAATTATGTATATTCCATAGTATATATCATATACCATAAATACTATATGGTATATACTTGTATACTATGTATACACACAGTTTAAACTCACAGTACATACATAAGGCAGGCATATTATTTATAAAAATATACATATATATATATATATATATACTCCCTATATATTTGTTATTGTTCAATTGTTTCAGTTGTATCTGACTCTTCATGACTCTACTTGGGGTTTTCTTGGCAGATACTGGAGTGGTTTGCCATTTCTCTGCCATTTTATAGATGAGGAAACTGAGGCAAGAAGTGGCTTGCTAAGGGTCACGTAGCTAGTCTGAGGCTAGATTTGAACTTGGGAAGATGAGTCCCCTTACTCTAGCCATTGATTCCTTAGTTGCCCCATTCCATTCTTTTGGGTAGCTTTAATTGTTAGGATGTTGAAAACATCAAGCCCAGATTTGCCTTTTTGCATCTCCTATCCACTGCTCTGAGTCAATCAGAGCAAGTTTTCTCTCTCTTCCACTCTTGAAGGCAGTGCTTGTTTTCTCCCCAAGTCTTTTCTTCCTCTTCAGACTAAACATCCTCTGTTCTCTTTGGCTCTGCTCCCACTAGAGACACACACAAGTCCCATAGTTGGATCTTTCTGTTACAAAGGGGAATCAGAACTGGGGATGGGCTAGTGACAGCATGTTCATTCCCAGGTTACTTACTGTAATGGGAACAGTTAAACATTGTTTTTATGGTCTGTCCACTGGGACAGGAAATTAATTTTGGCTTAGAGAGCTCTCTGTCACAACAATGCTTGCTCTAACAGAAGTTTATCTCCATTCACATGCATGCACATACACATACATGCATAAATATCCCCAGCTGGGGTATGCTCTGAATACAGATGGTGTATCTCAACTCTGGCTTTTCCTACCCTTGCCATCCATCCCCTGCCAAGCCATTATGTGTTATGTGACTAGTCTTTGTAGGATACACAGGGGTCCTAGCCTCAGACAGGAGTATGGGTCACACGGTCAAGTCGGTGGAGGGCATAAGGATTTGTTGCCATCTTCCTGATTCACAATGGTTCTGGGACCCATGGCTGCTGTGTCTTAGCAGGTTTATAGGTAGACCTATAAATAGGAATTATTACTTGTGAAGTAAGTGCTACAGACAGTGTCTAAGATAAATAGAATGAAGCACGACCTCAGTTAAAATGATGGAGAAAGTCAGATACCATGGGACATCAAGCACAAAAACTCTATGGAGGGGGCGACTAGGTGGCGTAATGGATAAAGCACCGGCCTTGGAGTCAGGAGTACCTGGGTTCAAATCCGGTCTCATAAACTTAATAATTACCTAGCTGTGTGGCCTTGGGCAAGCCACTTAACCCCATTTGCCTTGCAAAAACCTAAAACTCTATGGAGGAGACCATTGCATGGGCAGGACAAGGTGGGGAAGAAACTCACCCCAGTCTATCATCTGGTAGTTTTCTTTACAACAAATTTTTCTTGCTAATTAATTTGCTAAACTTCATTGCTTCTTCCCTGGTGGAGGACTGTAAATGTTGTCAGCACATTTGATACCCTGGGACAAAGCCCTAATAACCCTGACATAGTCACAGCTCTGGTTCTAGGCTCATATTTTTCACTCCAATACATCCCAAGGGAAAGAACTTTCACAACTTTCACAACTTCTCTCATAACCTCATTGATGGAATAGGAGAAAAAAGAGCTTTGATTAAGAGTAGGAGATATTCTCAGAAAAGAAAAATAGATTTGAAAATACTGAAAACAGTATTTATAATTCTGAAACATGACAAGTCACAGGACTCTTGCTTAGGGATGGAGTACTTTTAAGGAGGGAATAATGGTAAAGAACATTTCAAGGGAAGAAGAAATCAATGTTATGGTAGGCTTACCCAGTCATAAGAAGGAAAGGGATGAAAAGTTTCAAAACTTTATCACAAACTGATCCAGAGTCCTAATAGATGAACTCCAATATTCAGAGATTTACTCTAGTGCTCTCTACCATATCCCATGTTATTCTTCTGAACAAGATGAAGAGACGTAGGCCAGACGATAAGTGGATATAGATGTGGTTAAATGGACAGATCCAAAGAGTAATCATTAATGACTTAATTGATTAGTTAACTAATTAATCAATGCATTGTCAATCTGAAGTTATGGCTCCAGTTTAGCTCTGTGCTTTTCAACATTTTCATTAGGGCCTGGGATGAAAGTATAAATACTGCATTGGGTTAAACATGGAGATGATGTAAAGGTGGGAAGAACTGCTAAGGTGCTTATTCAATAAGAGTCAGGAGCCAAAATGGATCTCAGTGAATTATGCCAATGGGCTGAATTCAGTCAATCTGTCAGTCAACATGCATATGATCCATACCTGTTATTTGTAAGAAACTGTGCAAAGAAAGAAAGGCAAAAGACAGTCTCTGTCTTTGAGATATTCACAGCATGAGATAACATACAAACCACTATGTGTAGAGAAGTTCTATAGAGACTGACCTGTATAAGTGCAAAGTCCCATATATAGGTTTTTGAAAAATTGCATTTGACAAGATGGAAAATGTTTGACTAGTCAATCATTTGAAAAAGATCTGGGGTTTTTAGTGAACTGTAAGCTCCATAGGAAATAATACTATCTTTCCCTGTCTTCCCTCATGTCCCATTTCAATTCTCATTTTTTACAAGATGGTTTTCCTGACCCCCACTTTATGCGATTGATTTCTTTTTGTTGATTTTCTCCAGTTTATCATCTATGTTGCTGGTTTGTACATAGTGGTTTGCATGCTGTTTCTCTCTTTAGATAGTAAGATTCCTGAGGGTGGGGATTGCTTTCCTCCCCCCTTACTTTGTGTGCTCAGAGCTTATCACAGAACCTTATGTTACACAGTAGGTGCATAATAAATGTTCACTGACTTGGTGTGACAGAATGCAAAATAGGGGATTGAATCTTGGGCTGTACTGGAAAGGCATGTCCAGGATGAGGGAATTAATAACCACACTGTAGTTAGACCATATCTGTATTACAGTGTTTTCAAGTACCATATTTTAGGAAGGACATTAAGAAGCTAAAGTATGTCTACAAGAGGGCAACTGGGGTGAGGAAAGATGGTAGACCAAGGTCAAGGAGACTAGCTGAAGAGACAGGGAAGCTTGACTGGATAAGAACAGAGAAGGGCATAACATCTCTTCAATTATTTGAAGTACTGTCATGGGCAATTGGGATTATGCTTGGTCCAAGAGATCAGGTTAATTTTGGTTCAATATAAAGATAAACTTTTTCACAATTAAGCTGTCCCACAATAATATGGGCAACTCCAGGAAGTAGTGGGCAGCCTATTATTGGAGGTCATCAGGGTGCCTGTGGGTGACAAGTATTTTGGGATGTTGCTATAGGGATTCTTACTCAGTGGAGAGTGTCATAGATGACCTCTGAGGCTTCTTCCAGCTCTAAGATCTTCTAATTAATTCATCCTAACCTTAAATGGATTTCTGCTTAAATGAAATCACCTAGAGACATTTGTAACCATAGCAACCACAAGCTGATATTTTAAAAGTTAAAAATAAGTCATGACATCTTACATATTGATAGAGATAATGATGAACAACCCTCCTCCTAACTCCATTCCCCCCCCCCCCTTTGCCCCATACCTCCTTCCTCTAGGACTAATTGAAATGCAGATCCACTTTAGACAAATTCAAATCTTTCCTGCAACCCACCTCTGGGGGTTGGGGACCAAGTGCATGGTGTGTTGGTTGTCTCTGACTCCAAATGGAGAATGTTGCCTTCATAGAATATGATTAAGACAACACCAAAGTAGAAGACCTGTTGGCTGAAGACAGTGGACCAAAGAAGAGGCCATAGGCAAGTCAAGAGTCTCTGGTGCCTGACAAGCTATGAGATCTAAGAAGAGGCTGGAAGCTGGAGTTTAAAGAAGACCTCCATGCAGACAACAGCTAATGGCGGCTACTGGGTGCTATGTGTCAGGGATAAGAATTTTTCAACTAAATCATAAAACACATCTCAACAAGTAGCTGCTAATACATTCCCACAGAAGATGGGAATAAAAATGCTATAAATGCTATAAAAATGCATCACTCGGAGGCTCTGGCCACGGAATATTGGGTCACAGAAGCCTAAGATTGGCATTTCAGTATGCAGCAAAGAGAACATGCTGCCCAGATCACAATGACTTAGTGTGCCAAGCCAGTGTACACATTGAGCACAGGTTGGTGAGTTGAAAGGACTGGTGACATGCCTCATTAGTCTCATTTATCAGGAGGTGTGCTGTCCTCCTGGGGCATGTATAACGGATGTGATAAAATACCTCCTGAAAGATGTTAAATCTGATGTCCAATGTCTATTTCTGCTTACTCATGAAGAAACCAATAACATCCCTAGAAAGAACCAGGAAAAGATTTTCTATATGATTAAGTCCTGGGCAAGAAAATGTTAAGGATAAAAGGAACACAGTTGATCTCCCTGAAGAGAGCCTCATAGTCCCCCTAAGGTTAGAGGTGATATTTTGTATCATTACTATTAAAGGTACAACTTTAGAAGAAAAGCTTTGAAAGGTTGGTAGAAGAAAAAGGCAGAACTGGAAAGTGAACAATTAGGAAAAAATCTGGTATCTAGGATTGGGATTTGGATATTCCACTCTCCACTATAGCCATTCTAAATCCTCTTTTCAAGACTCCCACAGTATCCTTTAAATTGCCCTCTAACACTAAAAACAGACTAGATGATTTCAATTACATTAAATTAAAAAGCTTTTGCACAGACAAAACCACTGTAACCAAGATCAAAAGAAATGCAGTAAACTGGGAAACAATCTTTACAACTAATGCTTCTGACAATGGACTCATTTCTAAAATATACAGAGAACTGAGTCAAATTAAAAAAAAGCCATTCCCCAATTGACAAATGGTCAAAGGATATGCAAAGGCAATTTACAGATGAGATCAAAGAAATCCACAGTCATATGAAAAATTGCTCTAAATCATTACTTATTAGAGAAATGCAAATTAAAGCTTCTCTGAGGTACCACCTCACACCTCTCAGACTGGCCAATATGACCAGAAAGGATAATGATCATTGTTGGAAGGGTTGTGGGAAATCTGGGACACTATTACATTGCTGGTGGAGCTGTAAACTCATCCAACCTTTCTGGAGAGAAATTTGGAACTACGCCCAAAGGGCAACAAAAAAATGTGCATACCCTTTGACCCAGCAATACTACTATTGGTTCTATAACTTGAACAGATGATGAAAAAGGGTAAAAACATCACTTGTGCAAAAATACTCAGAGCAGCCCTTGTTTGTGGTGGCAAAGAATCGGAAATCAAGTAAATGTCCTTCAATTGGGGAATGACTTAGCAAACTGTGGTATATGTATGTCATGGAACACTATTGTTCTATTAGAAACCAGGAGGGATGGGAATTCAGGGAAGCCTGGAGGTATTTGCATGAAGTGATGCTGAGTGAGATGAGCAGAACCAGAATAACACTGTACACCCTAACAGCAACATGGGGGGTGATGTTCAACCTTGATGGACTTGCTCATTCCATCAGTGCAACAATCAGGGACAATTTGGAGCTGTCTGTAATGGAGAATCTGTAGCCAGATAAACAACTGTGGAGTTTGAACAAAGACCTTTAACTTAGAAAAAAAGCTGATATCTTATTGTCTGATCTTGCTACCTCTTATACTTTGTTTCTTCCTTAAGGATATTATTTCTCTCTCCATTCAATCTGGATCAATGTATACCATGGAAACAATGTAAAGACTGACAGACTGCCTTCTGTGGGGGGTGGGGGGGAGGGAAGTAAGATTAGGGGAAAGATTGTAAAACTCAAAATAGATAAAATCTTAAAAAAATAAATTACCCTCTAAATGGGAGTCTTTTTTATTTTAAAAAATCCCTCTTTCCTTAGACATCAACCATGCTAACTCCAGTTTTATATCACTCCTCTATTTCTTAGCTCCTTCTTTTAAAAAGTTATGTATACTTGGTGTCTCTTCTCATCTTTTTTTGAGGTAATTGGGGTTAGGTGACTTGTCCAGGGTCATACAGCTAATAAGTGTCTGAAGAGGAATTTGAACGTGGGTCCCCCTGAGTGCAGGGTAAATGCTCTAAACCACTGTGCCACCTAGCTGCCCCAATTTTCTCTTTTCTTAACCACCTTCATTCTAGCATCAGATCTCCTGAAAGTTACCCCGATATCTTTTTGTTTTGTTTTGTTTTGTTTTTTTAGGTTTTTGCAAGGCAAATGGGGTTAAGTGGCTTGCCCAAGGCCACACAGCTAGGTAATTATTAAGTGTCTGAGACCGGATTTGAACCCAGGTACTCCTGACTCCAGGGCCAATGCTCTATCCACTGCTCTACCTAGCTGCCCCTACCCCTGATATCTTAATCACCACATATAAGACCCTCTTCCCAATCTTCTTCATTATTACTATGCAATATTTGACAGTATTCCTTCTACTCTGCAATTGAATCTTTCTCCTTTCTTGGTTTTTATGATCCTGGTTCTTCTCTTATCTGTCATACTGGTCTTTTTCAGTCTCCTTTACTGAATCTTTTTTCATGGAATGTCTGCTAACTGTGACTGTGTACCCTGAGGCTCTATCCTAGCCCATCTTCTTTTTTCTTTCTATATTCCTTTTTTTCTTTTAAAAATTTATTTGTTTTTCCAACTAATGAAATGATAGTTTTTAACCAATCTTTTTTTGCAATGTTTTGAATTTTACATTTTATCCCTCCCTTACCTCCTTCTTCCCCCTGACAGAAAGCAATTTGATATAGACTTTACTTTTATAACCATGCTAAACATAGATCCATATTGATCATGTTGTGTTTTCTCTCTGAATTCTCTTACTTGGGAGCCTTCCCACTTTGAGTTGAATTATTATCTCTATGGCTAACTCCAAGATCTATATATCCTTTGTCTGTCTCTCTCCTGAGCTCTAGTCACACATTAACAGTGACCTATTAGGCATTTTAACCTGGCTATCCTATAGGCATTTCAAACTTGACTTGTCCAAAATAGAACTCATTATCTTTCCTCCTGAAACTCCCACTCTTCTTCCTTATTATTGTTTTTCTTCTCTATGGATTTCCCTATTACTATCCGAGGGTACTATAATTCTTCCAGTCATCCAGGGTGACACAATCTTGGTTCAATCCTGAATTCTCTTTTTCATTTAACCCACATATATCATTTCTTGTCCTGTCTTATTATTTCTATATCCCCTTTCTCTCACATATGTCCCATTTTCTCTACTGCCATAGTTATTGCTCTGGGGCAGGCACTTCTCACTTCTCACTTGGACTATTACAACAGACTCCTTTTGGTCTCCCTCCTCAAATCCTCTTCCCACTCTAATCAATACTTCACAGAGCCAGCAGTCTGACTAGGGTCCCTCCCCTACTCAATAATGCCCTGGTTAGGGCAGCTAGGTAGAGCAGTGGATAGAGCATTGGCCCTGGAGTCAGGAGGACCTGAGTTCAAATCTGACCTCAGATACTTAATAATGACCTAGCTGTGTGACTTTGGGCAAGTCACTTAACCCTACTGCCTTGTAAAAATAAAAAATAAACATCAGTGGCCATAATATTAACTCTGCTAATGGTTACATGAATCTCTTTACATCCTGGTCCCTTCTTACTTTTTCCAGTCTTTTCACACAATACTCCCATCCTCCATCTAGTCCTACTTGTCTGCTCAATGTAATGTATACATAATGCTCTTTCTCCCATCGTCAGACCTTTGCCCTGGCTGTCCCCCTTGTCTGGAATATATCTCCTGCTCACCTCCATCACTTCAGAATCCACATCTTTCTTCAAAGCTCAGCTGGAATGTAATTTACACCTTTTCTTATATTCTCAGTGGCTAGTATGTTTCACACCCCCCCCCCCAAAAAAATTACCTGATTCAGGTGTTTTCTACTCAGACTGCATTGGAAAAGTTTAAGCATCTTTCAGATCTGTTTGGATCTGCTTGGAGGGCCTAGAAACTGCATCTGTGACTTCACTGTTGGAAAGAACCTCCTGATGAGGAAACGTCTCTAGTAATGTAGGTCAGCACTTTGTTATGATCTTAAAAACTATCTGGTGCTTTGCATGGGGTCAGGATCCGGTTATGTATAGGAGCAGGACTTGAATCCAGGTTTTCTGGTCTTTGAGACTAGTCCTGTATCCACTAGGATGCTCCAAATAAAGGTTTTGAGGTCTTCAAGGGATCATTTGTATATAAAAATACATTCAATAGCAGAAATAATGAACTAACTCCAGAGAATAGACTGCCTGGTCATCTTTTCCCCACCCATTCATTTTTGTAGACTCACAGGAGAGACAATTAAAAAAAAATCCTGGGGGTGGCTAGGTGGCCTCTAGGTGGTGCAGTGGATAGAGCTCTGGCCCTGGAGTCAGGAGTACCTGAGTTCAAATCCGACCTCAGACACTTAATAATTAGCTGTGTGGCCTTGGGCAAGCCACTTAACCCCATTTGCCTTGAAAAAAACCTAAAAAAAATCCTGGAGAACCCAGAATCTCAGAGATATTCGGTGATCTGTGGGCATAAAACATACTGGCTAGTTCCTACAAGTCAAGGTGAAGTCTGTCTTTGAGGAGACCTGATCTAAATCCTTTGTGTAAGGCCTCTGAGCTGAGGTCTCAAGGAGCAGATCTGGGGAAGTTTCTGGACCTTTCTCTGGCCCTGTTCAACATTTTTATCTATTGGATATGAAATAAAAGATGGCATGCTCATCACATTTGTGGATGGCACATCCAACTAAAAGGTTGGATGACCACACTGAAATCCCAAAAGATCTCTATGGGCTACATCAATTGGGGAATGGCTGAACGAATTAAGGTATATGTATATGATGGAATATTATTATTCTATAAGAAATCATGAGGGATGGCTTTGAGAAAAATCTGGAAAGACTGGCATGAATTGATGTGGAATGAAATGAGTAGAACCAAAAGAACATTGTCCATACTAACAACAACATGGGTGATGATTAACCATGACAGATTTGTTCATTTCAGAAATACAATAATCAAAGAGAATTTTAAAAGGCTTATTATAGAAAATACCATTTATAACCAGAGAAGGAACTATGGTATTTAAATGAAGACCAAAGTTTACCATCTTTGATTTTCAAAAGTTGCCTTATATAATAAGGTCATTTTTGCCCTCTCTAATGATTTCTTTCTTCCATTTGGATATGATTCTTCTCTCACAATATGATCAATATGAATCTATGTTTAGCATGGTTATAAATGTAGAATTTATATCTGATTTCTTTCTGTCAGCATGGGGAAAGGGAAGGGAGGGAGGGAGAAAATGTAAACTCAAAACCTTGCAAGAATAAAGATTGATAAAAACTACCATTGCATGTAGTTGGAAAAAACAAATACATAAGATAAGGATAGATCAGACCTAATAGCCTGAAATTTCACAGCATCCATCATACATAAAATTTGGAGGCAGGAAAGACATTAGAAATCATTGAGTAAAATCCTATTATCTAGATGAAGAAATCAAAACCAAGACATTCAATGACTTGCCCAAGTTTACAGAAGTAGGAAGAAGAGGGAGAATCTGAACCAAGGCCCCATGCTTCTGTAGACCACATTTCATAGAGATAAATGTAAAGTCCTACATTTAGTTTCCAAAATAATCAACTCCACAAGCAGATGCTCTTGACTTGTAGTGAATGTGAAAAAAGACCTGAGGTTTTTAAGGAACTTCAAGCTTGTTATGAATCAACAGTCTGACAAGGCATTCCAAATAGGTTAATGTATTTTGTTTTGTTTTGTTTTGATTCAGGTTTGGACTTGTGATTTTTGTTGGTAAGATGGCTCCCTCTACCAATACATATCTGCAACTGCTCTGCAACTTTTCTAGACTTGGTTGCCAGGGGACACTGATTTGGAGGACTGAATTACAGATGACTGGTTCAACTTGTTTTGCTTGACCCTGAGGGAAGAACAAGGACCAATGGGTGGTGGTTACTGAGAAGCAGATTTCAGTTCCATATCAGGAACCAAACAGTTCCTAAAAATTACAGCCCTCCAAAAGTGGGAGGGCATGACTCAGATAGAGTGATTTCCCTGTCAATGGAGATTTTCAAGCAACCAGATGGGCCTTCTGGACACAAAGAGAATACAGAAATTAGAAATCATTTGTTTTAATGTGTTGGGGATTCTGCTAAGGCACAAACCAGTCTAAATGACTGCTAAGGTCACTACCAACTCTGGGATGCTCTAATTTTCTTTTACTTAGCTTTGGCTCTTTCCTGGGTGGGAGATGGGGGGCAGAGGGGGCAGAATGTCTATTTTCCATTCTGAGGATCATGCCAATGACCACTTCAGCATGTTTCCCTGTTATTTGGGATTCAGTAAATGTCCACAGACATTGAGTCCACAGACTCAAAAGTGGCTATTTTGTCTAAAACAGGTAATACTGTTGATGTTCTTTTTCCCAGGAGATGATGACCTCAAGGTAGGGGAACCTGGGACCTAGAAAGTTCACAGGATCATAGATTGAGACTTGCAAGGAACTTTATGGATCATTCCAGTCATTCTATTGATAGAGACATTGAGATCCAGGGAAACTAAAGGATCTATCCAAGATCACAGGGGCAGGAAGTATCAGAAATATAATACTTCCTTTGACTTCAAAGTCAATGCTCTTCCCAGTGTTATCATACTGCCTGTCTAGCCAGGGGGCCTTCTGAACATGAGGAAAAGAATGGGACAAGAAAACCCAAGATCTCCTATTCCTGTTCCTTCACCAGTCCTTAGTTTGGCAAAATCAAAATCTTTCTTTTATATGACCATAGATTAGAACTGGAAGAGATCTCAGAGTTCCAGCAAAACTCCCTCATTTTATGGATGAGGAAACCGAGTCTAGGGAGGTTAATCGATTTGCCTAGGGAAACTCAGATAATAAGTATCTAAATCAGGATTTGAACTCAGGTCTTACTAGCTCCAAGTCCAGAACTCTAAGCCTCCACTTTCTTCTGACCTCTTTCCAAAGTTACTAATGATCTAGTACTTGCCCAGTCCAGTGGCCTTTTTTCATTGCTCATTCTCCTTGACTTCTCTGGAGCCTTTGACTCTGTTGGTCACTCTTTCTTTCTTGATACTCTTTTATCTCCTTGTTCCTCTCCTCCCTTATCTGACCATTTCTCTTCTGTCTCCTTGGCTAGATCCTCTCCAGACCACCCCCTCTAATAAAAGGTGTCTCTCAGGGTTCTATTTTGGGTTCTTTTTCTTTTCCACTTGGTGTTTTCATCAGTTCCTGCAAATTTAGTGACCATCTCTATGCTGATGATTCTCAAATCTACTTTTCTTGCCCCAGAGCTCTCTGCTGACCTCCACTCTCATACCTTCAACCAGCTTTCAGACATCTAGAACTGGATGTCCAGTAGACATCTCAAACTTAATATATCTAAACTTAAAATTCATGAGCTTTATTCCTTATCTCTTCCTCTTTCCTTATTAATGTAGAAGTCTTCTAGTCCCTCATACTCCCAACCTAGGAGAGTCATTGTGGACTCCTCTCTATTTCTCATCTCCCACAATCTATCTTGTGCCAAAGCTTCTGATTTAAACTTTTGTAACATCTCTTGAAATCTCCTCCCTCCTTCCTTTGACACTGCCAATCTCCCCCCTTCCTCCCAACCCCTTGTCTTTATCATTTCAGGCCTGGACTATTGCAATAGACTATTGGTGGGTCCACCTGTCTCAAGTTTCTTGCTATTCTATTTGGTCATTAATAAAATGATTTTCCTAAAGCTTAAGTTCAATCATGTCACCTCCTGACTCAATAAGCTCCCTAATTCTCTCCAGGAACAAACACAACATTATCTTTGGCATTCAAAACTCTTCACAATCTAATTGCTCCCTACCTTTTTAGATCCTTACTCCTCATCATGTACTCTTTGGCCCAGTGATGCTGGCCTCTGGGTTATTTCCATACACAAAGCACTTCATCTTTTGGCATTTTATTGTTCATTCTCCATGTCTGGAGTGTTCTTCCTTTTCTATTCCAACTACTTTGACTCCAATTTCCTTTAAGTCCCAACTAAAATACTATCTCTTACAAGAAGCTTTTCCCAATCCCTCTTAAAGAATGCTTCTCTCTGCTAATAATTTCCTATTTACACTATATATGACTTGTTTTTGCATATTTATTTGCACGTTGTTTCCCCTATAGGATTGTAAACTCCTTGGAGGCAGGGACTGTCTTTTGCCTCTTTTCCCCTAAAGGCTTAGCACATGGTGTATGGCACATAGTAGGTGATTAAGAAATATTTATTGATTGATTGACTCTATCACCTCATTGTCATTAGGGGCTTCCAGGCCATTCTGAATTTAGAGAGACCACTGGAGGAAGGCATTCAGGTTTGCAGGTATGGGTACTTACTGGGGAGGATGGTTTTGTAGCGATTCTTCCTCACCAGGCCAGGAATGTCATATTCTTTTGGATCCACAAAATTCATGGGTATTTCCTGCCAGAAGAAGAAGAGTTACATGAAAATTTGTAGATATATAACCAAATACTAAGTAGACTTTTTAGCCTATAGGGAAAAAGCTGTCTCCTATGAGTTCCAATTATGTTTTAGCTGCAGTGATCTCTTTGTGTCTCTGCTTATGTTTCCATGAGACACCCACTGCTTGTCTCTATTATTGGTCTGGGGACAGTTGGCTTCCCTGCTCTCAATGCTCACTGCCTGGGAGGAGGTTCTAGTGCTGGTCGGGGCTCCTCAGGTTTGTCTCTGATCATAAACCAGATTTTTTGTTATTAAATATTTTTTTATTTATTTTTCCGACTACCTGCAATGGTAGTTATCAACAATCATGTTTTTGGCAAGGTTTTGAGTTGTACCTTTTTCTCCCTTCCTCCCTCCCCTTCCCCTTTCCCCTGATAGAAAGCAATCTGATATAAACTATACATGTTAAACCTTGCTAAGCATAGATCCATATTAATCAGATCATAATCTATCTTGTCATTTTTTGCTTTTGTTTCAGAATTCTCACATGAGACTGAAAGTCCCTTAAGAGCAGGTTTCATATCCTTTATCACTTACACCCATATAGTGAGGTGGTACTGTAGATAAGAGTTCTGGGTCTGGAGTCAGGAAGACCCAAGAGCAGTTCTGATCTCAGATAATGACTAACTGTGTGATTCTGGGAACTTCACCTCTGCCTGCCTCAGTTTGCTCATAGCACCTACCTCCCAGGATTGTGGTGAGGATCAAGTGAGAGATAATATTTATAAGCACTTGGCAAACCTAAAGATGAAGTATAAATGCTAGATTATTATTATTTATTCTATGCCAGACCCTATGTGCTTGGAGGTGAGTGAATTTGATTCCTCACATAAATTTTGAATGTATTGTGAGTCTTTGGAAAGGGAAGTAGTGATCCCTAAGGACCAGCAAAGAGTTCATCAAGTTAGGCTAACCTTGTTTCTGGTTCTTTTTTTTCAGGGTTACCAGACTGATGAGTCAGAGGAATGTTAGAATAACAACAGCAGCTAGTATTTATGTAGGACCTATTCCATTTAGACCCTGTGACAAGCACTTTACAATTACTATCTCATTTGTTCAATAGGTGCTCTGATTATCCTCATTGTATAGATGAGGAAGTTGAGGCAAACAGAGGTTAAGCGACTTGCCCAAGGTTACATAGAGAGTAGATGTCTGAGGTCAAGTTTGAATTTGGGTCTTCCTGACTTCAGATCAGAGTCACCATATAATACCCCTAGCTGTAGATGTAGCATACCTGTATCTCAGCAAGGTGTCTGATTATAGATTTCTCAGGTTGTCTTTGTGGATAAGATAGAGATGCAGATGGTAAAGTTAGTTGATTTCAGAACAGGTAAAGTTAGTTGATTTCAGAACAGGTCAAATGAACAAAATCCCAAAGTCAGGGAAAATGGGAAGAACATGTCTAGTGGAATACCTCAGGGGTGTGTCTTAGCACTTGTTTTATTTGAACATTTTTTTTTTCAATAACTTGGCTTACAATAATTTGGAGATTCCACCACTTTGGGGGGATCCCTAACCTATCTGACAACGGAGTCAAGATCCAAAACATTCTTGACAGATTGAGATAATGAATGAAATGGCATAGTGATAATTAAAGAATCCTATACTTATGTTTAAAAACAAAACAAGGCAAAACCAATCATTAAGTATGAGACTGGGGAGGTGTGGCTAGACCACTTATTGTTTGAAAATGATCTGGAAGCTGTATTGGATCATAAACCCAGGATGAGTCAACAGTAAGTCGTTGCAGCCAAACAAGCTAATGTGATTTAAAAAAAGGCACATGAAAAGGGGCAGTTTCCAAAATTAGAGAGACAATTGTCCTGACATCCTCTGTCCAGGTGAAGCCATCACTGTAATAGGTTATATAGTTCTGGGAGTCATGTTTTAGGAAGTCATCCAACTGGTGTTCTACCAAGATGGTGATGAACTCATAACCACTCCATCCAAGAGTAGTTTGAAAGAAAGTCACTGTCAAATAAGCTTTTATAGACAATATATGTCTAGAAGCTCAGAGGAATGAAAACTCCATGTCAGCTGAATTAGCAGGAGAAGCTTCAATGTAGAAGTTGGAATTTGAATTGGACTTTGAAGAATAGATTAGATTTATGAGAACATCATCGTGACAGTTTACATTTATATAGCATCTTAAAGTTACCAAAATATTTTAGATAAATTATTTTATTTGAATCTCTCAACAATCAATGAAGTAGGGGTTATTATTCTAATTTTACATTTGAGGAAACTGAGGCACAGAGAAGTTGCAAGTGGGTCACACAGGTAGTATGTGAGGAAAGATTTGAACTTGGGTCTTCCTGACTCTAAATATATCTATCTCTTAATCCTGGCTGTATCTTCCAGTATAAAATATAATATATAAATATAAACTATTTTAAGATATGTTATTTTATATGAAAATTGCTGATAATGTAATAACAATGGCCAACATTTATGTAATGTTTTAAGATTTCCAATGCTCTTAATATTGCACATTAACTCCTTTGGCTCGCAGAACAATCCTATTATTTTTAACCCTATTTTAGAGATGAAAAAAACTGACATTTGGTTCCTGGTTCTTCCTGGCTCCACTAGTCTTTCCTATCCTGCCTCTCTATTAAATGAGTTTGAATAAGATAAGGAAAAATGAGAATGTAGAGGAATGGAGAGAAGAAATGGCAGGAAAGTCAAGGAATATCTGTAAAGTGGTAGACTGAGTTATTTTATTTTATTTTTTTTACTTTTTGCAAGGCAATGGGATTATGTGACTTGCCCAAGGTCACATAGTTAGGTAATTATTTTGAGGTCACATTTGAAATCAGGTACTCCTGACTCGAGGGCTGGTGCTCTATCCATTACGCCACCTATCTGCTCCTGAAGTGAGTTCTTAAAGCTAAAAAAAAGATAGTTTGGAGAAAGATTATGGAGAGCCAGGCTTAGGAATATGGACTATTTCTTGTAGACAATAGGGAGCCATTGAAAGTTTTTCAGCAGGGTTGTTCTTTAGAGAAGTTAATCTGTAGACTAATGAGGGAGTATTGAACAATGAAGCTATTGCATTAGTCCAAGTGTGAGATAATAGGGCTTGGACTAAGATGAGGCCAAGAATGGCAAAGGAAGGTGTGGAACTGAATCACATTTCAAAGATGAATCCAACTGGCTTTCTTGATGGACAATGGACAGCAGGGATGGGGTAGGGGGCTGGGGGCTAAGGGTAGTAGGCGATTGAGGAATTGAGGATGATGCACAGGTTTTAAGTTTGGTGACTAGGAGCCTGGTGATGCTAGTGAAATACAAAGGGAAGTCAGGAGGGTGAACCAGTGTTCTCCACTTCCTATTTTTGCACAAATTTAGAGGATCCATCCCAAATGTTCACATGGCCTATTTGTGTCCAACCTGTGGTAGAGCTTTCCAAACTTGAATTCGTTTGATCAGCCACAGTTGGAAACAGAGTATGCTGACCCCAACATAGTGATGTCCTTTTGGTCCTCTTAGAGAATGAAGGACAACTACCACCACAGTAAAGGCTCAACAGATTTCTATGAGCCTCTCCTCGTAAGTATTTGGATCTGCCAGGGATCCTGAGGTAAGGTTTTGAGATTCATAAGATTACAGATCAAGAAGGAACCTCAGAGGTCATTTAGTCTCTTATATACAACTTGAGGAAATGGGAGACCCAGATTTTTAAGTGACTTGCTCAAGGTCACCCAGGCAGCAACTAAAAGGCAGGGTTTTATTCTAGGGTCTCCAAGTCCAAATTCAATGCTCTTTCCACTGTACCACACTGTCTCTCTCTCCAATTCAGAGCCCTGGCTATGTATAAGACCTGGAGATGAAGGATGATGTCCAAGAGTGAATGAATATGTGAAAGTCCATAGCATGATGATTTTGGGGTTGATACTCACAAAGAACTCGGCCTGCAGCAGGAATGGGTCCAATGCCTTCTCATGGAGCTCCTCAGCTTGGAGGACCCGGGAGGCGCTAAGCAGGTACTCTCGAGCTGATTCTTCACGTGGAGACATGATGTAGCCAAAGCCCTCCTCAGAGCATCCTGGAGTGCACATGTCCAAGGTCAAGGACACATTTGAGCCCCTCCTAGAAAGCAAGATTCTGGTGTCAGAGGTGGATGACAGTGGTCCAGGATTGAAGGATGGGGGGGGGTCTCATGATGAGGACTGAGGGTCTGGAGATGAAGCATGACTGATGCCCAAGGATGCAGGGTGGAGTCTAAGGAAGGAAGGAAGGACACTCAGGAATGAGCTCAGAGATGGAAGATGAGGGCTCAAAGATGGGGGACACTGGTTCAGGCTCAGCGATGGGATCACCATTTCTCATAGGGGTATGGAAAGGTAGGATAACACTTCTTCTTTTAATAGGTCAAATCCTGTTCTCTTGAGGATCTCAAATTCTCAACCTGATATCAGTCACTAAGGCTCAGGTCTGGGTCTTTTGTCTGCCTGGAAGGAGGCCTCCTAAATGAGATAGGAGGTCCACAGAAGAGGAGCAAGGTTCAAATAGATAGAATGACACTTGCATTCTATTCTTCTTTCTATCCTTCCCTTGGTCTGGTTCCTGATCCATCTGCACTTTGGTGACTGCAGAACTAACTAACAGGGAGGGAAGAAAGCCACTTAGAGTCACATTAGCAAATGGCTTCAGTTCTGGAAACCTTTGGGAAGAGTTGGTCTTAGTATGGAGACTGTTTTCTGTAGCCTGGTTGCCCCGGAGTGACTATGTCTGGAATCCAAGTATCATCCAGCAGGAAGGGCTATTGAAAGTCATCTAATCCAATCTTGTCATTTTATAGATAAAGAAAAAAGGTCTATAAAAGGGAATGGACTTTCTCCAGGTGGTGGGGAGTTAGAAAATCTAGGATCAGAACTCAGGACTTCTTACTCTCAGTTTTGAATTTTTTTCACTGCTGCCTCTCTATCACTGAGTTATGTCTACCAGTTCATCCTCCATGGTGAGGTCTATACTGGCCATTCTCTGAAACACATTTTGCCCAGGGCTTTGTCCTGGGACATAGGTTACCAGAGATATCTATCCCTTGGCTTTAGTAGGAAACAAAAAGGGAATGGGAAAACTTTCAGATACTTTGAGCCTTGGAGCCCCAGGGGTCCCTCCTCCACCTCTCTTGCAGGCCCATGGATTTGACTGTCAAGGAGGCAGGGTCAGCCTCTGGTTTGATGTCCATTGAGCAGTCAAACACTGGTGTCTCAGGGACAGGATCCAGATCCAAGAAGTCATCCTCAGTTTTTTCCTCCATCCACTCCGAGTAGGTGAAGGATGGTTGGCGGCTCACAGACTGGCGTCTGTCCTCAGACTGCTTTGAGGGAAGTTCTGGGGAAGTTCCCAAGAGATGCCAAACCTGGGGGACAGAGGAAGACATATAGTTATAACCTACTAGAGGGCCATCAACAACATAATATGATTAATTAACATGTAGGGTACTAGGTTGGGATTCCAGAATGTATGCCTAACCTGCTTATCTTGGGAGTTCCCGTGGCCATGTTCCATGATCCTGTTCCATATAGGAATGTTCTGACTTTAGGGAATAAGTGGTCTACAACAGTCAAGCCTACTGCCCAGAGAGGGTTTTGTGACCACTGTTTCTGCTGCTTCCCACCTCCCACCAATCCTGAACTCTTTCCTTCTCTATGCTAGCCCCTCATCTGCTTGCCTGCCTAAGGACTACCTCTAAAGCCTGCCTCATCTCCTATTTTCTCTCACTTCTTTCTCCTGTGGAAAGGAGTCTGTAGGCTGGAGATAAATAGCTGTTGACTCAAGTGGCTGTGCCTAGAACTACTGGCTAGTGTTATGGATGATGATGATAATAATAATAATGATAATAATGATAATAATAATAATAACAATAATAATGATAATAAATATAAAATTAGCAGAGCTTTTAGGTTTGTAAAGCACTTTATATGCACAATTTCATTTGAGTTTCACCACAACCCCCTGAAGTAGGTGTTACTATAACTCCTATTTTACAGATGAGAAAACTGAGAGAGATGAAGTGACTTGCTCAGGGTAATTGTGTTTGAAGAAAAATTTGAACTCTGACCATCCTGACTCCATGTCTAGCATCCTATTGGTTGCATCACTCATCTCGCCACAGATAATTGTCATTTGGGAAGGTTCCTTATGTTCCCCTTGTCTATTTTTTAACAACCCTATGGAAATACAGTTCCTATCACTGATTCAACCATGCTCCATCCTTCTCCATCCCATCCAAACATGCCAGAGAAGGATTGGCCTGCGTAGGATATCATAGTCCATAGGGTCCAGAAGGTAGAGGTGCTGGAGTGAGGATCAGGGTTTGGTTAGAGCTAGGCTCAGTCAGAGAGTTCAGGGAGATGAGAGGAGAAGGGTACAAGGGTCAGAGATTGAAGGCAGGATCAGGAGGCATCTTACCAAGATCATAGCCAGGACTAGACCAAAAGTCAGGAAGACCACCAGAAACCCAGATGTTTCCATGCTTCCCATCTTGAGACAAATCTAGGTAATATCAGACAAAGTGATTAGGTCCACAGGAATAGGGTTATGGGGCTGGGGTGAGGTGGTGATGAAGGGAACATGACCTATTTCTTGGGAAAAGAAACTGAGGGACTAGAGAAGCTTAGTTTGCATAGTCTAGAAAGATATCTAAGGCCTATAGAAATGAGTAACACCTTCTGTCCATCCAAATGACTGAACCACCTTCAGGTGATGGGTGTGCAAGATCCTCTTGTTATTATTGGTAGAAACTCTTAAACCATGTGTTAAAAGAATTTTTGATATTTCATACACACACATATATTGCACTGTAGGATTCTGCAAGGTCAGAGTGTGTGTGTGTGTGTGTGTGTGTGTGTGTGTGTGTGTGTGTGTGTGTGTGAGATTTGGAGGGAGGCCCACACCTGATGGTCAAGTCATTAAAAAGAGCCCAGGGAAGTGGATGGCTGAGGAAAATGGATCCAGAAAAAGTGTGATGTCATTGGATAGAAGCCTGGAATTCATTTTTACTCTGCTACTGATCTAATAATCAATGACTGCCCTCAGTCAATGGACAGGAGGTGAGGGGACAATTCAACAGAAGAGAAATTCCTTTCAATAGGGTCTGCTTCCATCACTGTAAAATAACTGATGTCATTTGGCATAATCAAGGACATAGCCTCATGAAGAGATAAAAAATGAAAAAGTGGCTTCACTGAAAGGTAAAAAGTTTCAGGGAGAAGGGGTAAGGTAGGAACTGTTAGCATTGCCAATTAGTGGTCAGATCTATGATTCATACCACATCAAATCTGTTTTTGTATTGGGTTTTACATTTTATCAGCTTTTTAGTAAACTGACTTTTGAAAATCCCAACCTGGTTTTAGCTGAACTAGGGAAAGAAGGAGGATTGTCTATGTCCAGGGTAGGAAAAAACAAAGTTTCAGAGTCTTGAGAGGATGGTGCAGAAGAGTGCCCCATGACTCTTGGATAGAAATCTTAAGACTCAGGTTGCCAGAGTTAGGACAGCTCAGGGAAGGCAAGTTTTGGAGGTTTGAGAAAGTCAAGCTCTTGTTTTCTGGAGAATTTCCAAACAGGTAGAGAGAGTTCAAACGAGAGATTTCAGAAGTCTAAAATTGAGTTGGCATTAATGAAGCCTGGCAGAGGAAAGGGCTGGGAATAGAGGGGGGAATGGGATTAGGACCCCCCCCCATCCTCTTCCCAATCTGCCTGGTCCCTTCAGAATCTACTTACCTCTGGAACGATGAACAGTTGTCCCAATGGTGTGAGCAGGGAGGAGCCCATATCCAAGACCCCCTGAAGAGTGATAGCGCCATACCCACTGAGCCAGAGCACTCCCAAGGCCAGCTAGACCAGGGAAGGGAGGGGGGTCAAGTTAGCTCCCATCCCTGACCCCACGAGGCAGAGCCAGGGTGGGAGCTGGAGGGCACTCCCCTGGCTCATCCTTCAGAAGCCCTTGCTTTTCTGTCTCTCTGCATTTGTTTAAGCTGTTACTCTAAAGAACACATCCCCAAACTTTTTTCCCTCCTTCAGCCTACAGCAAGGAAAACTCCGAATGGGAGATCTGGAATCTGCTCATCTGCAAGAAGCAGCACAGATATGATTCACTAAAGGGAAAGCAACAGTCCAGCTGTATGGGAGAGGTCTCCCAACCTGGAAGAGGGGACTAAGATAAGGCCCCCCTTCACAGAAAGAAAGGCCTACAGGGGGATCCTATTTAAGGGACACACACAAGAGGCCCCTACAGAAAGGAAACCAAAAGCTGCCCCCACAATGACGACCTTACATAGGAAATCCCCCTGAGACAAGGCTCCTCCAGAGAGAACTCTAGTTATGAACAGGGATGGCACAGGGTGCCTGGGAGTAGATGCTCCTTCTCATCCCAGTCCTAAGGATTCCATCTTTACAGGTGAGAGAGCAGAGCTCCCAGGGTTCCTCCAAGGCCCATCTCACATGAGCCCTGGGAAGAGATGGGGATGGGAATGGGGGTTCCTTTCTCCCCTCCCCCAGTCCCCTCGTCCTCCCACCATAGCCTGGTGCATCCCACATCCTTACCAAGAATTGAGAGATGGCGAACAGGCACATGCTGCCACCCCCAGTCAGAGGTTGGCCCCAGGGACACTGGGCAGGCTGTGTTTCTCTTTCCGAGGATTGTGAGGGTGATGCTGTTTCCCCCTGTTGTTCTGGATGCCCCTCACTCTCATCAATAGCCTCCATTGCTATGGGCTGGGGGAGACCTGCAGAAGCCAGCAAGCAACACAGTCAGACTCAGTGACTCCCAGGTCTGCTGGGACCCAGTAGCAGCTACTTCCTTTTTTTTTTTTTTAAAGTTGTTGATTCCTTTCAATCCTACATCCGTCAGTGTGGCTTCACATCCAGCCGTCACACTCGATTAGCAAAGCAATATTCACCTACCTTCGTCAGAAAGATCTGAGTGTGGGTGGACAAATTATTTTTCTTTTATTTCTCCAGGAACAGAGTTAAAATGGCAGGAGGTTTTTCAGCGAGTTAATGTAGTCATGTTTATTCAGCCTTATTCTTTTTCATTTCTTAAGGAAACAAAAAACAACCTTCCCAAACCCAATTTTTAAAGGTCTGGTCCCACACAGCCTGTGTAGCTTCTCTGTTCCCACCTACACCTGTCCCTGGGGTTCCGGATCCTCAGGGTCTCTTGTCCCAGGGCTGAAGAACAAAACTCATGGTCTTGTCAGCAGCCAAACTCCCATCAAGCTGAGGGGTTTGGGAAGTGGGACGCCCACCCCCTTTGGGTAGACCTCAATAAATGGGACCTTCTTTCATTGCTCCTTGAGGGTAGAGACTCAGAGGGCTTACTAGCACTGAGCACAATATCTAATACATAGTACTTAATAAATGTTTATTTATAAATTATTACCTGAAATAGCTTTTAAAGACTTTTTTAGGACTGTCATAAGAAAATTAAGGACCAGGTGAATGCAGACCTTTCCACACATCCAGAGAAGTCTATCAAAGTATGATTACCGAGAAAAGAGATCACATCTACAGTCTCTACATTAAAACTTATCTTTTTAGGCATATGCTATACATTCTCATATTTCTATTTTTATTTTTCATTCCTTTATTTTTCAGTCTCATATTTTTTTTTTTGCAAGGCAGTGGGGTTAAGTGACTTGCCCAAGGTCACACAGCTAGGTAATTATAAAGTGTCTGAGGCTGTATTTGAACTCAGGTACTCCTGACTCTAGGGCTGGTGCTCTGTCCACTGCGCCACCTAGCTGCCCCACAGTCTCATATTCTTGATATGAGTTGCGCTCACTGGGCTATGGATTTCCTTGGCATAGGTCAGTGACCGACTGTGTGAGACAAAGACTGTGGTAAATGGGAGAAATATTTATCTATGGAGAAGGAAAGTCTATTCTTTTGTTCAAACTCTCCAGAATGCTAGAGACCAAGGTTCCTGACAAGCCCTCTTTTTCTTATCAAATGAGGTAATATTTGTAAAAGGATCAAATGAGATCATATTTATAAATATGTGTCTGAAACTTAATAAATCTTATTCCTTTCTCTCTCCCCTCTCCTACTCTGCTAACCAGAAGTCAGCTCTGAATCTCTCTTATGGTTTAATGGTCTCCAGGTGGACCAGGTACCAGGTGTTAGGGATACAGAAAAAAAAAGAGACCATCCTAACCCATCAGGCTATCTTTCTAGGCTTACTGCCCACACTCTGTGGTTGAGTCAAATTGACCGAACTTGCTGTTTCCTCTTCTCAACATTCTACTAGGGCAAGGAAGGGTCTGAGAAATTTGAAAAAAAATTGGTAGCTGCATTTCCATCTAACTGATTTTATTTTGTGCATTTAAAGACAATGTGGAAAATAGATGTTTAATATGTGTTTACTGAATGATTCTAAACCTAGTGCTCTTTCCATTACATTGTGTTCTTTAGAGAATCAGTCACTGAGTCACCACTCATTTTCCCCTGAGCTTCTCATTCAGTAGTTTGAGGTTTTGGCTACTGAGTAGTTACTGCACCTGCTCCAGGACAACACAGCTGGTGGCGGGGAGGCGGGGCAGAAAAAATTCCAGTCTTTTATTGTGGGTTACAACACCTGAGAACTCCAGTTTAGTTCAAAAGGGTTATCTGGTGCTCCTGGGGCTGAGGTCAGGGTCTAGTTATCTCTGTCCAGTCCTCTGGTTCTGAAGAGGACCCAGAGCCCTCCACCAACAGTTTTCAGAAGCCCAATTAAAGGCAGAAGGACCTGAGTGAAAGTTGGGACTAAGTGTAAATCACTCATTTATTCAATATTTAATTCTTTTCCCAGTTATTATTCACTAAACAATTGAAGGGCTTACTATGTGCCAGTTACTAAGGATACAAAGGCAAAACCTCAAGCCCGTGCCCTGAAAGAGCTTACATTTTATTCAGGAGAAATGGTATGTATATTGAAAATTAATTATAAAATAGATACCAGTGGGTTTCTGGGGGAAAGGTGCTAGCAAACTGGTGAGAGGGTAATGGGTTCTTGTAGGAGATACTACTTGAGTGGGACTCTGAAGGCAGGTAGTGAGGAGGGGAGGAGGAAGAGGAAGATTGGGATAAGGGGGAAGAGTGAGAGGAGGAGGGGAAGGGAGGTGAGGAGGGGCAGGGGGAGGGGAAGAAGAGGAAAAGGGAAGAGGAGGAGGACTCAATCCCAAACTTGGAGGGCAGACTGACACAGGTATGGAGATGGGTTGAATTTTGGGAATAAGGGGCAGCTAGGTGGCGTAGTGGATAAAGCACCAACCTTGGAGTCAGGAGGACCTGGGTTCAAATTCTGTCTCAGACACTTAATAATTACCTAGCTATGTGGCCTTGGGCAAGCCACTTAACCCCATTTGCCTTGCAAAAAACCTAAAAAAAAACAATTGTTGAATTTTGGGAATAAGATACAGCTAGTTGAACCAGTTTGACACTACCATAGAGAATTTGAAAGACTACAATGTGCAAAAAGCTGGAAGATTAGGCTGCGGTTTTAAATATAAGGTTGAGAAAAGTTTATTTTATTCTAGAAGCCAGAGAGATCTATTGTAGCTTCTTGAGCAGGGAAATGTCAAGTTAAGCTCACACTATAGGCACATCACTTAACCGGTTATTCAGAGAATGGATGAGAGAGGGGAAAGACCGAACACTGGAAGACGGATAAAACTATTGCAGTAATCCAGGTGAGCGGTGACAATATGTAGCTGTTATATGAATGGAGAAAGAGGAAAGGACGCAAAACATGGAAATAGAATCAACAAAGTCTGAGACCTGCTTGACTATGACAGGTGAGGGAGAGAGGGAATATATGTCTTGTTAGTGAATGTCATCTTGGTCTGCAAAAGGTGCCAAATTGCTGACATTACCCATAATTTACTGGCCATGATCAATACTACTGTAGATTTGTTGAGCTGTGTTGAAACAGTATTTGAGTGAGAATGTATACAGAAATAGAGACATATTTTGCTCTCATGAACCTGAATAGAATAAACTGGGTGCTTAATAGACCAAATCAGATCAATAAACACTTATTGAATGGCAATAGCGTACAAGGTGGTAGAGTGAGATGCTCCCTTGGCAGTTAGGGGGCTTTATGGGATGTGATGGAAGCTGGTAGGTAGTGAGATGGAGTGCTCTTGTATTTTATTTTTATCTCTTCTTCAAGTCATTTATTCTATACTCAAGTTTTGATCTTTAACCTGGAGTACCTGTCAGCTCTACCTCCTCTGTTATACCCTCCCTCTGCCCTCAATTTTTCCTTATCTCTCTCCCTAGTGATGTTAAATGATAGGAATGAGACAGGTAAAAAGCGGGTAAGGAAGTATCATAAGGAACAGATACTACCTTTACTTTTGCTTTGGATTAACTTAAGACAGCAGGGTGGGAAATGTCTGGTCCATGGACTATATAAGGCTCATGAAATCATTCAGTCTGGGGCTGCCAGGGCAACCACAGGCAGGACTGGAAATTCAGTAAATTTAGGAGTTTTTTGGAGTGAATTAAGTAAATGTCTGACCAAATATAGCAGGCTATTTTTCAAATTTTGGCCCAAGGCAGAAAAAAGGGTTCCCCATCCCTGGCTTAGAGCTTCAGAGACCATGTGTTCATCTACTTGTGAGAGATGGGGAATACTGACCTTTTATCTACCAATTAGCAGTCAAAGCTGAATGAGTCTATTGATTCAGCTCTCTGGATGTCACATCAATGTTCCTGCTGTCAGTTTAAGCAAGTGAAGGTGAAAGCAAAAGGAAACATATGTAAGCTGAGATCAATAATTTTGCAACTGTGGGGGTGGTGGTGGCAATTACAGATAGTACCAGAATTCTACTAACATTGATGAGTGTGAGATTGGTTAAACTGACTCTACTGATACTGTGTATATGTATATATATATATATATGTATATATATGTATACATATATATATACATATATATATATATAGCATTATATATTCAGGAAAAGTGTCTTGGTACCTTATGCAAGGTTCAAGATATGGCCATAGACTACTATCATACCCCTCTCAAAAACCAACAGTAAGGCCTATGTTAAGAATAAGACAATATTTATTCAGGATAGAAGAGGCAGCATCCAAAGTGGAAGGAGGTCAATTATTAGCCAAAAAACCCAAATCTACAAAACAACCCAATAATACTAAGCTGATCTGATGGCAGGGTGTCTATAGAGTGTTTGAAACCTAGTGGGAAAATCAGTTGTAGCAGAGATTTATGTTTCAAAATCCACTTAAGGCTGTGAAGCAAACTAAGGGAATTGCTAAAGAGTTGACCACTTGTTTGATTCAACCTCAAAACTTGGACCTTTTTATGGAAGCTGTTGACATTACTTACTCATCTTATCCTATTCTTCTCACCCCAACCCCAATCCCAACACCATGCCTAAAATAATAGCATTGTAGGGGACAGGATCCATCATTCTTTCAGACTCTGCTGGGAGATGCTATATTATTTCTCCTCAAGATGTGTCTCTGTTTCTCAAGGTTGTGGTGTGTGTTATGAAACTGATGGAAGATCTCCATGAATTCTGAGTTTTAAACCTTGTATGTTGGTTACTGTATTTGCTCATTTGATCCATTCTGCTCTCTATCCACTAAGTACCATAGGAGACCTCATTACTTTTGTGTTTTCAGGAGGGTTTGAAGAACGAATTCTTGCCACTTAATTCATAATTACTAGGGGTGGGTGAGGACTAAGTATGTAGTTAGAAGTCAAGATGAACACATTATTTCAAAGGACAGGGGGTGAGTACAGAGTGTTTCAGATACCCAGCAGGAAAGCACCCTTTACTTTTTCTATGAAGTCTTAGGTAGTACTACTGGAATGGAGGTTACACTATGCTCCAGAATATGGTGGTCAACTCCATTTGTTGTAAACTGGGAAGAATACAAATGATTCTGAGTTGCCTCCACTTCTTTAGGAAGACATTAACTATGGGAACTGTGATTGGGGTGATTTGAAGAAAAAAATATGAATGATTAGTAAGAGAAGGATGTGTTTCAGTAGTTGAGTGGCTCAAGTGACTCTGATGAATCTATGATATCATGGATTTGGATGTTTTCCAATGGTGCTGATCAAAACATACCCATTCCCTCTTTCCTGTTGGGCCCTATTTTATGTCCTTCTATTATTCCTTTATCAGGGGTCCACACAATGTGATGGAGCCCACCTTTATATATTCTGATATTACATTACCTTCTGATACATACATAGGTATCTATGCAGTACTGTCCCTCAGAGAAGAACATACATTGTCCCTCATTTTCCCAACATGCTGATCCACTTCCATTTTCTGACTAGAGTTCCTACTCTCTGATTATATATCAAATTTTTCTTCTGAGATGCAGTACTTTGTTGGCTCCTCCCATCATATAGCTATCCCTACATTAATCCCTTGCTTAACTCATAGCTTTAATTCAGTGGAGATTTTGGAGACCGAGGCAGCTGATGAATAGTGGATGGAGTACTGGACCTGGAGTCCAGAAGAACTGAGTTCAAATCTAAGCTCAGACACTTATCAGGTATGTGACCCTGGGCAAATCACTTAACTTTTTTTCCTCAATTTCCTCAATTGTAAAATGGATATTTCCCTTGCAGAATTATTGTGAATGAAATAATATTTATAGTAACACAGTCCAGAGCTTGGGACAATATAAATGCTTATTCCCCTCTCTCATTCCTTCCCTTTCGCTCTCCCTCCTCCGTTTCATGATTTATGGTTATATAGCATCAGAAGGATACTGTTGTTAACAAATGGACCTTTGTTTCAGCGAGAGACTTGGGATCATCAAGTCACTGAGCACTTTCCCAAAGGCAATCCAGCTTGCTCACTTCCTTCTATTCTGAGATCATCTTCTATCTATAGTGTCTGTTTAAAATAAGCATTCTACTAGGAAGCTCCATGGGTGGTTCATCTAACTACATATCATTATTTTGACAATAAGCATTTTTCAATCATTTTTTTCTTGAATATTTATACACATACACACACAGGTCAAGTGATTAGAGACCTTCTACTCTGTATCCCTAAGTGCTTCCTGGATATCCCATATATTCAAATCAAATTCTATCTTTTCCCTAAAATCGACCACTCCTACTTCTGTTAAAAGACCTATCATGTTTCTAATAATCCAGCTTCTCAAACTCAAAGTCCTTCTTTATTCTTTCCTTTCCTTTTTTTTACATTAAATTTCATTATCAAAGATCTACCTTCTTTTCCTACCTCTTTCTTCCTTTCCATAAAAAAACAAAACTTTTGTTACAAATGTGTATATTTAATCAAAGCAAATTTCCGTGTTAGCCATGTAAAAAATTATCTATTACATTTCTATCAGCAGTAGCTAGTATGTTTAATCCTCTGGAATTATGGTTGCTCATTGTGTTGATCAAAGTTTCCTCGTTTTTCTTAGTTGCCTGTCTTTACAATATTGTTGCCACTGTATATATTTCTTTTTTAGTTATCATTGGGCCAAACAACATGCACAGTTTAATAACTTTATGAGTATAGAAAGTGCTTAGCAAATGCTTATTGAACAACTGATTGAAATGAGATTGGAGAGAAAAATGATATAATTTATATATGGTTTTTCCTCCATTATATCTAAAACACTAAAAATTAGAGAAATAAAAAACAAGCAACAAAACAATTTTTAAGTTCTAGATTCACAAAGCTGATCAAAAAGGGAAAATGACAATTACTGGAGAGGTTGTGGGAAAATAGGTCCAATAAAGCACTGTTAGTGGACCTGTGAACTGGTACAGTCCTTCTGGAAAGCAGGTGGAACTTCAGTTATTTTAATTAGCATTTCCCTAATTACTAAATGATTTAGATAATTTTTTCTTTTTACTGTCTTTTCAGTCAATTGATCAATAGGCAGTCTAATTTCTGTTTCAGGAACTGTCCTAGGCACTAGGGAAGTTGGAAAAAAGCTCCTCAAGCAGCTTGTGTTACAATGCAGGAGGAAAAATGTATAAAATGTTATGATAATATAATATAATTAACATAATACAATATAATATAATATAATATAATATAATATAATATAATATAGTGTATGTATATGTATATGTATATATACAAAGTAGATGGAAGGTTACATTAGAGAGAACATCTGAGAGGAGGGGGAATCAGGAAAAGCATTATTGGGGAGGTAGTGTTTGATTTGAGTCTTAAAGAAAGTCAGGGATTCTAAGAGTTGGATGCTAGGAGGGAGAACATTTCAAACAATGCAAAACAACTAGTTCAAAGATATGAAAATGGGAGATAAGAATATTATCTTCAAGGAATAGCAACTGCTCAGTACAGTTGAACTGAAGACTTCTTGGAGGAGAGGAGAATGTAAGGAGATTGGAAAGATAGGTAGGGTCCAGGTTATGAAGTCCTGTAAATGTCAAACAGAGGATCTTATATTTGATTCTAGAGGTGATAGAGAGGTTGTAGCATTTACTGAGCAAGGGAGAGACATGGTCAGATTGACGATTTTGGAGAATCATGTTGTCGAATGAGTGGAAGTTGGACTGGAGAGAGGAGAGACTTGAGGCAGGGTGACCAATTAGAAGGCCTCTGGACTTATCCAGGAGAGATACAATAAGGATGTGAAGTAGGATATCAGCTTTGTAGTGGAAAGTAGGGAAGGTATGTAAGAGATGTAGAGAAAGAAATGATAAGATTTTACAAGTGTCTGAATATGTGGAGTAAACAAGGGAGAAATTGAAGATGACACCAAAGTTATAAGCCTGGTTCAATGGAAGGATGATGATGCCTTTCATAGTAATAGGGAAGTTCAGAAGAGGGAAGAGTTTTGGGATAAAGAAAATGAGTTTTGATTTGTACATTTAAGTTTGAGATGCCTTTGTTGGCATCATAGTCAGTTGGTGACATCCTTTTGGAACCACCCTAATTCCTGACCTTTCTATGTTCCCTAAATCAAAGTTTACTTTAAGGATAAAATCAACTCTTTAGGAACCCAAATAGATAATTTTCCATACACATGGGATACACAGCCTCACAAACTTCCAGGGATACACAATAGATATCCTCATAAGTTTCCAGGAATACACATCTGAAAGTACCTATTATTCATTTATATAATATTGTTTTGTCTTTCTTACTTATACAACTTTTCTCTAGAAAGGCAGCATGATGTAGAGGAAAGAATGTTGAATTTGGCATGAAATTTCAGTATTGGCTCAATCCTTGACCACAATGCTAACCCTCCATCCATGTTCTACTCTCTTCAAATTCCATGTTTGACAAACTCCATCACAAACATTCAGGGTCTGGATCTCCTACCACATAAAACAGCAATCATCAACATCAAAGGAATGTTTCCATGCTGTTAAAGTAGTGGGGGAATTTATAGATATAACTAACAGCTGTGAGCAGCTGTATTTCCCTGCTGTTTTCTTCTTCCAGATGTTAGCATTTCAACTCGGGTGTCTCCAGAGTTAAACACAAAGTTGTCTACAAAGTGCCAAGATCTAAGGGTGTGAGACAAACAGGAAAATTGGCTATTCGGTCAGAAATTCAAGGTTGGAACACTGTATTATACTAGGAAGCAAATAATTGAAAGGAGAAAATAAGATAATAAACATTTATTAAACATCTACTATATTTCAAACCTGTGCTAAGTGCTTTACAAAAATCTCATTTAATCCTCACAACAACCCTGGGATGTAAGTACTGTTATTATTCCCATTTTACAGTTAAGGGAATTGAGGCAAAGTTAACTGACTTTCCCAGGATCACAGAGCTTGTTAAGTATTTAAAGCTTGATTTTTTAACTTTAACTTTCACTTTTAAAAATTCTGAGTTCCTAATTCCTTCTTTCCCTCTCTTCCTTCAACTTTTTCTCTGTTCATTAAGAAGGCAAGCCATATGATATGTGAAGTCATGCAAAACATATAGATATGAACTTAAAGGGTCTTCCTTATTTCAAGCCTTTATCTGCTGTACCAACAACTTATGTAGGTGAACAGTTTGGTTCAGGCCATCTTCCTGAAACCTCAATTCTTTAACAAAAGTTACTGATATTTTGTGAAGTCTCCACTCATTAGGATGTACTAACATAGTTAGGAATAACATCTGTTGTGCTCCCTTGTGATTTAGCTAGCTTAGCAAGCCATGGGTACATACACCCCAAATGGCATTGGGTTCCACATCTTATTACCACCCATGTGATTTGCATTGTTCCAAGTGACTTTTAGCCATGGTATTGGAATCCTCAGGGGGTGAGTCCTATCTGAGTGTTCCCTGAAAGTCAGAGTGAGAGGAGTATCTTTTGAAACTCATATCATTTGTGTCTGTCTGTAGCTTATGTGAATTGACTGGTTTGGAAGTCTGAGTCTATTTGAAAGGTAGTTTGCCAAAGCACTATTTTATCAGAAATCCTGGGTTTAAAGCTCATCTTTTTTACTACCTGTGTGACCTTGGGCAAGTCACTTGCTCTCTCTCGGTCTTAGATTCCTCATCTATATGATGAGAGGGCTGGAATACAAGGTTTCTAAAGTTAAGTCCAACTCAAAATCTATGATCTGAACCTTTGGTTTAGGACTCCTTTATACTCTGAAAAATACTCAGGATCCCAATTAAGTCTGTTAATGTGAGTTATAATAGCTACTGATATTGACCATAATAGGAATTAAAAATGATAAATGTTTAAAATATAAAATTGATTTTAAAAAATAAACTGATTAATTGCTACCATAAAACTTTTCTTTTGTAAGACAATGAGGTTAAGTGGCTTGCCCAAGGCCACACAGCTAAGTCATTATTAAGTGCCTGAGGCCAGATTTGAACTCAGGTACTCCTGACTCCAGGACTGGTGCTCTATCCACTGTGCCACCTAGACACCCACATAAAACATTTTTAATGAAAAAAATCATATTTTTCTTTAAAATTGATGAGAATGGTATAATTTTTGTCTATTTCTGCAAAAATCTTTAATGTCTGGTCTAATGGAAAAGAACTGAATTCTCCTCTTTGCTTTTATATTCAATGTGCTGCAATGTTATTTTGATTGAAGCATATGAAGAAAATCCAGCCTCACCCAGATATGAAGTTGGAAAAGGAAGTATTTTAATAAATGCTCAAAATCTTAGATGAAATAATTATGAAAATGGTTTTGATTTTAGAAATAATCCTAAGAAGGGTCCACGGAACTTATGCTTTGAGAACTGCTACTCTAAAGGAAATGAGAAGAAAAGTCATTCACAGAATTATTGGATGATTAATGCATTAAATTACAATAATGAAAAGACCATATTTGACATCATAAGCTATTAAAGCCAAACTCACTGAAGTTCCCCTGAATGATACAATGAAGATTATGCTGGGACTGGACTCAAAATATGAGTTCAAATTCTGTCTCTTTTACTTACTACTTGTAGACCTTTTGGCAGATCATTTAGGGTCATAGTATGATTGATTTAGAATGAGAAGCAATCTTTAGAGGTCATGGGGACTAACATCCCCATTTAAGATGGCCAATCTTTCTCTTTGAGAGTGTAATCACTTTCCCAAGGCCACAGAGCTATTCAGTTTCTAGGGCAGGAATTGGACACAGAAAATTTTTTTTTTAATTTTAAATTTTTTCTTTAATTTTTTAATCTGTCAAATTCCTTGACATCTCATTTCCTGTCAACCTCTAGGATGTGAGCTTCTTAAATGCTTCGGATAGTCCTGGCTTTGGCGCTGTAGGTCCAGTAAATAGTGGTTCTGGTGGAGGCCCCTCCAGTTGGATTGAGCTTACATGTAAACTGCATTTCTCTCTGACTCATCCTTGTAGTGTGCATTCCCTTCCCCATGGTGCCTCCCTGGCTTCCAGCCCTGTGGGGAATTGGTACAGACAGCTTGCTGAGCCTGCCCATATTTACACACAGAATGGGGCTTTGTCCCATTCAACTTTCCTCCTTTCCCAAACAACACTACACAGCAGTCTGTGGAACACACCTCCTGGCTCAGTCCCCAAATCACCACATGGGACTGCTTATGATTAGGATGTCACAATAACCTCTATCCATCTTCATATCCATGGCTGAGCAAACAGAATTTACAGAAGTCAGAATTGGGACTTCAGCGATCATCTATTCCATTTTATAACCAAAGAAAATGAGACACAGTAAATTACTTGCCAAAGTCCACAGAGTTAATCCATTGTCAGGCTGCATCTAGAACGTAAAGCTTTCTGACTTCTGAACCAAAGAGCTTCCCAATTCCCTACCACTTTGATTTTTTTTTTACTAAGGTTTTTCTAATACTATTGTTGCTTTTCATCTTCATTTTTGAAGAGGACCAATGACACCACAGGGTGATGACCTGTGAGTGAACTGGATATAAGTGAGCCAGAGTTATGCAAATTCTTAATTACTCTTCCAGGGTCAGAAGTGGAATTCAAACTTTGGTACCAATACTTAGTCATCTTTGCATGCAGAACATTCTAGCTTTACAATTTGACAGAGTATATGGTCACTCATATGCCTTCATCCTCCCCTTCTTCCTTAGCCTCTCCATGCAAATATTAATAATTTATTGCCTCCTAAGCCTATGAAATTCAGTTCCTAACATCGAAAATTCCTCCATCAGAGATAGGTTTGGCTATTGAAGGCATTGGAGCTTCTACAATATAAATTTCTCTTGGAGAGGTAACACTTTCTGCTCTTTTTCAACTAACTCTTGGGGACATTAGCTGAGAGCAAATTTGGGAAAGGATGGGAAGCAGAATAGGATTCTAGGGTGGCAAAGGCTAATCCTAGTGGGAAAAGGACCAACTTTATGTGCTCAATATTTTGTATTGGACAGTCCCTAACTCCTAGGAAAACCAAAGAGGTCTCTGAAGAGATGTGTCCTGGACCCCTCTGGCATTCTAGTGAAACCTATGGACCTCTTTTCCAAATGATGTTTTTGTATGCATGAAGGAATCCATTTAAATGGAAAATATAAACAAAGCAAGTTAATGGGAGTTCCTACTCTAAAGAGATAAAGTACATATCAACCACTACACAGAAGTCAACATCATTCGCATCATATTTTCTATGCCATTTGAACAGCAAGACTGCTCTCCTCTGGCCTCTAGGCCAGACTGCATGGAAAGTTCACTGCCTTTGTGAATATTTGTGAGGTTTGGCTGCATGAAAAGGTCACAGCCTTTATGAATATTAACAGCCTTTGTTCACCAGAGGGCTTGAGACTATGCTATGACTTCAACAGGATTTCTCAGCACCAACATCATTTTTTTTCACCTGTATCTTGACAAGCTAGGACAGGTGTGGGGTGTGTATATGGAGACACACCCTGAACATCCTGATCCCTTAGATACCTGTTGTCAATTACATCCACCTGTAGGGGAGGCCAACACAGAGTAGTAGTAGGGTGATGAGGTTTGTTCTGTGGGAAAAAGAGAAGCCCCACATCTATGGGATTATTCCTACCTGCTGTGTTTGAGAGAGACAGACAGAGGAATAAAGAGGAGAGGAAGAAAGGGTGAAATAAAGAGAGAGATAGATAGATAGATAGAGAGAGAGAGAGATGATAGATATATGCCAGAGATACACAACAGATTGTTGACAAGAAGACAATTAAGAAGGTGAGGCATGTGATAAGAAGCAGTGGACCAGGAGTCAGGAAGATCTGAGTTCAAATTCTGCCTTAGACCCTAGCAGTTTGACCCTAGCTACCTCAATATAAATGATCCTAATAATAGCATTGATCTCCTAGGGCTGGTGTAAGGATCAAATGAGATAAAATATATATATATATATATATACATATATAAATATATATAATTTATATAAAAATATACAATATATATAAATTTATTTAAACCATAAAGTATTACATAAATGCTAACTCTTATTATTATTATTATTATTGTTGTTACTCTTATTATCATATTGATCAGGGGCTTTGAGGCTTTTGGTAATCTAGTGCACATCCATGAGGACTTGGCAGATGGAACAAGTATGGGCCCCTGAAGAGAAGAGCTTGGGTTTTGTCTTGCAAAGTTAATTAAATCTGGAATGCTAATGAATTTTTTCAAAACTCAAGTACTCTTTGGATGGGGAAATAATAAAATGATTATATTTTAAATTGTAAACAGCTTTGTTTCTACAAACAAAGAGTCCCCGCTCATAGAACTTCTCTAGAAGGGATTAGCAGAGAGTACATCTGTGAAAAGGCTGAGGAGTCCCAAGCTACCCACATTTCATTGAATCCAGGGTGAACAAAACAAGGCAGGAGGCATGGGTTGGTAAGGGCAGGATGATAAGGACTAATTTTGCTCCTGAAAACCTGTGGTAGGAAGGGAATTATAGTGGACCCAATGTGCAGAATCTCTGGTGATCTGCCAGGCTAAGAATGAAGACTCATACCCTTCTGCCCTATCTGAAGCTGATACTAAAACAAAGCAATGGACAATCAGGCAAATTGGAGTGAATAGGTGAAGCGTATCCAGACTGGGTACAAGATATATAGACAATAGGATCTGGAGAGATCACTAACAGGCTGAGGACAAAGTTTAGTCACAAACAGACATTGGGCTGGAACATAAGGCAAAACAGGTAGAGACTTTGTTTATAGGTAGACCAGTGCCAGAAAAGCAGATAAAGAATGCTTTGGGGGTTTGGCTGGGTAGCACCAAAGACAAGTTCCCGAAAAGAATTAATTGGCTAGTTAATCCAGGGAAGTGTTTTATCTCCTTTTTCCAATCCTTGAGAAAGATCTTCCTAGGTCTTAAAGGGTAATTTTCAGTTAAGACAACTTCTGATTTTCAAGAAAGGAGACAATATATTCATTCATTCATTTAGTCACCTAATGGAGCCATAATGGTCTGTGTTAGAAGAATTGTGATAAAATAGAAAGCAGGGCTTGAAGTTAGATTTGAGTTTTAATTTGCTGTGTGATCTTGAGCAAATAATTTAACTTTTCTTCACCTTAATTTCTTCATCTTTAAGATGAATTCATAGAGTTGTTATGACTCCCTATATCTTCTGAGGTTAGTTCCTCAGATTCCTACTCTGGTTCCATTCCCTAGTCCTTCTCTTTGTGGCCCCCCAATTCTCAGTATAAGGAATTGAATTATCTTGGAAATGGTGAATAGCACACAGAGTGTGGGTGTTTTGTCTTCATGACTGCTTTTTTTTTTTTTTTTAAATAATGCTGCTCTTTTTAAGAATGCGTGGAGGATTCAAGGATAGCCTTGACAGGGAGATGGCAAAGATGTAATCATTTGCTTATATGTGAAGGAAGATACTATCTGCACACAGATAAATTGAAAAAAAAAATATATATATATATAATGGTTTTACACATACACACACACACACACAACACACATATATATATACACATAATGGTAACCATTTCTAGGGCAGAAGGGGAGGAAGAAAAAAAAGAAAAAAGACACGATTATTTTGTTATATATATAAAAGGAATAGAAGGAATAGCACATTGTATATAATAGATTTGCAGTTTCATGTGTAATCATTTTTTTATTCTATTTGTGGAAATGCTTGTTTTTTTCTTAAGTTCAGAATAAAATAAAAAATAAGGGAGACTTTCGTCATTGAAGATTGGAATTTAACTTAGACTAACCAATCAACGAATTATGATATGATGATGATGATGATTATGATAAACACTTTGCATGTACACAGTGGTTTACTGCTAAGAAATAATATTATATAAACCATGTCATATGTGGATGGATTAAAACTTTAATGACCAAATTTAAGTTCAAGTCTCAGCTGTGACATTTCACTTGTCCAACCCTAAACAAGTAACTTACCTCTGTGAGTTTCAGTTATCTTAGGAAAAGGATAAGATAGTTTACCCTACTTTCCCCATAAGACTTTCATGAGAAAATATTTGTAAACCTTAAATCCTTTGTAAATATGAATTACTATAAATTTTGCTGAATTACTACAAATTCTGCCAAATGAGACATCCCCCTTTCATAAAGTCAATACACTACCTCTTATAATAGTGGTTCCTGGTCATTTGAACACTTCAATTGACATCACACAAAATCAAATCCTTAAGAATTGAACCTCAGCAGACAGTTAATACTAAGATTGGTTGTTACAAGGAATTTGTCTCTCTTTTCTCTCTTTTTTCCCAATGGAGTCAGGGGTTTGTGCATGAAAGGATTCTGTGATAACAAAATGACAAATGGTCATCCAGGTCTGACTTAAAATTCCAAGGAGGGGAAACACATCATATTTTTTTTTTGTTTTTTTTGCAAGGCAGTGGGGTTAAGTGACTTGGCCAAGGCCACACAGCTAGTTAATTATTAAGTGTCTGAGGCCAGATTTGGATTCAGATACTCTTGACTCCAGGGCCGGTGCTCTATCCACTGTGCCACCTAGACACCCAACACATCATTTCTTAAAGCAGCCCATTCCCACTTTTGTTCAATTCTAATTATTGCAGAGATTTTCCTGACATCCAACTGAAATTTATTTCTGCAATTTCTACTCACTGCTCTTGGTTTACCCTTCTGGGTCAAACAGGATCAGTCTATTCCTTTCACATGAGTCCTTCAAATACTTGAAGACAACTACCATGTGTCCATGAGTCTTCTTCTCCAGGCTGAACATCCCCTTTCCTTCAGCCAATCCTTATTTCTTTTTTTTTAGTTTTTTTTTTTTGCAAGGCAAATGGGGTTAAGTGGCTTGCCCAAGGCCACACAGCTAGGTAATTATTAAGTGTCTGAGACCGGATTTGAACCCAGGTACTCCTGACTCCAAGGCCGGTGCTTTATCCACTGCGCCACCTAGCCGCCCCGCCAATCCTTATTTCACAGGAATTCAAGACACTTCACTCTCCTTGTTGTCCTTATCTGGACACTCTTCAGCTTATTGTTTTGTTGTTTATCATTTTCAGTTGTGTCTGACACTTTGTGACCTCATTTGTTTTTTTTTTTTTTTTTTTGCAATTGAAGAAGTTTGCAATTTCCTTCTCCAACTTATTTTATAGATGAGGAAACTGGGGCAAACAGGTTTAAGTAACTTGCCCAAGGTCACAGGGCTAGGATGTGTCTGGGATCAGATTTGAACTCAGGAAGATGAGTCTAGGTCTACTGCTTAAATCCATGTTGCCATCTAACTGCTCTTCAACTCATTAATAGTTTTCTTAATCTGTGTTTGCTTAACCTGAACATAATACTCGAAATGTGGTCTAAGACGGAGCATGTATTCCATTTACTCTATGTTTGAGTCAAACTGGATTACTGTCTCTAAAACATACACTGTGTCTTTCCTTTCCCTTCAACCCCAGCATGGTTTACTTTTCTCTGTGCCTGAAATTATTCTTTCTCCTTCTCTTTGGCTACAGAATTCCTAATTATCCTTTGAAGTTCAACTCAAAGCCTACTTCTTCAGGAAATTTTCTCTGATATCCCTAGTTTGGCAATGATTATTTTCTCCCAGAGATTTTATAAAACTTTGTTCATATCTTTCTAATGTACCTTTTTTTTTAGTTTTTTTTTTGCTAGACAATGGGGTTAAGTGGCTTGTCCAAGGCCACACAGCTAGGTAATTATTAAGTGTCTGAGACCAGATTTGAACCCAGGTATTCCTGACTCCAGGGCTGGTGCTTTATCCACTGCACCACCTAGCCGCCCCCCATACTTTTTTTTCCTAACAGAAAGAACATATTTTATTGGTGTTTTGTTTTTTTATATTACAAACATGTTTGTCAGTTTTATGACGGTGCGCTTGCCCAGTTTCTGAATAGTGGACAATGCTCTCAAGATTTCCCAGTCACCAATGAAATGAAACAAAGACATGTCCTTGCTCCCATGCTTTTTAGCATGATATTTTCAGTCATGTTCTCACTGAGAATGAACACAGCAAGCATCAAGGTCAGCTGCAAAATGTTGTTCGCTGATGATTGTGCTCAATGCAGCCTCTGAAGCTGAGAATCAACAAAGTATAACTTTGACCTTACAGTCATCTCCAAGAAAACACAGGTGCTCTATCAGCTAGCACCACACACCACATATATGGAACCATCAATTATAGGAAATGGAGAAGTTTTGAATGCTGTGAATAAGTATTCTTATCCACTCTAATGTTGTTAGAATGCCAAAATGTATGTTTACCAAAAAACACTATTTTATGGAGAACTCACAGAGGCAACTGCTCACAAGGAGGTCAGAAGAAATGAAGGTCATTCTTAAGATATCTGGAATTGAGTGTACAACATGGGAAACACTGGCACAGGGCTACCCAGTATGGCATGCCCTCATCAGAGAGGGTGCTGCACTCCATGAGCAAGGCAGAATGGAAGAACCTTAAAGGAAATGTGACATATATAAGTTTAGAGTACCCACCCCAGGTGTTCACTTGGACTACTTGTGCCTAACCTGTGGTAAAACATTCCAAACTTGTATTATTCTGGTTAGCCACAGTTAGATACACTGAAACTCATCTCTAACGTAGTGATGCCATTTTGCTCTTCTTTGATAATGAAGGACCAAAACAAATCACCCAAAAAACATGTACAGATTTCCCTTGGTCTCTATAGCTGTCTCTTATAGCAAGGTGAAATAAATAAATAAATCCAATAATATGATGACTTTATCTGAGAGTGCCTGCAGCGTTCCACATCTATAGCATCTCCCAACTCTATTTGAAAAATTACAGAAATATATTTTCTCTTATCTGAAATCCCTCACTCCATTAAAAAAGAAAAGAAAAACAAAATCCTTGCAACAAATATGCCTAGTCAAACAAAACAATTTCTTTAATGGTTATACAAAGATCTCTCTTTATATATGTGTGTGTCTCATTATATATCCTGAATACATCATCACCTTTCTGCCATAGATAGGCTATTTTGTTATCTATCTTGCTACTTTTATGACTCTGTATCACAATTTTCTATGCATGCCACAGCTCTCTACTAGACTGGAACCTCCATGAAGTCAGGGATCATAGTTCATAAAAATGATTCCTCTCCTTCAGTGCTAGTGATAAGCAGAACCAAGATTTAACATTCAGGTATCTTGACTCAAGAATCAAACTGAACCTCAGAAATGGTAAAATTCAGAGATAAACTATTGGACCTTACTAAACACAAAGAAAAATGTCTATTTTTTGTGCCATCTGCATTTCTTCCTCACTTGTCCTAGTCATATCATTGCCTCTCCCTGTTTCATAATTCTACCTATAATTCGTTGCCCCTGCTTCTGATCCCATATGTAGCCTGTAAGTAGCCCAGTCTCTCTGAGTGGTTGCTGAAAAGATGTGCCCAAACCAAAGGAAAACAATCTGATCATAGATGAACTTTACTGCTGATCTAAAAAGGTCTTCAGGTAGGGGTATCTGTCTCTGTAGAGCACCGAGAGACTAAACGGGACTTCTCTGGGGAAAGTTGAGGTGCTTCTACAGACTGAGAGCTGCCCATCAAGAGAACACTTCAAGGTCTGGACCCTCTAGGAGTCAAGGATGAGCTGATTTAGGGAAGGGGTATGCTTTTATGGACTGCTTTACTCTCTAGGCTGAACTCTTGACTCTCTGGACATTTTCTATCATACCACAGAAACTGCTTCACCTTGGTAGTTCACTTCTCACACTGGAAGTACCTATCATCCTTGTAACCATTTCCTCTGGTTGGCTGGTTCTCCCAGAACCTTCATTTTAAGGAGAATGGTCAGGCCAACCATGTCTTTATTTTTTCTCTAGGCTTCTGGAATTTCTCTGTCGTGTCCCTCACAGGAACATGCCTCTCTTTCCCTAACCTACCCACTTTCCAGTTTTCTTTCTGGTGTTGTGTTCTTCCATAAGAATATAAGCACCTTGAGGGCAGGCACTTTCTTGGTTCTTGCATTTGTATTTCCAGTGATGTCACAGAGTAAAAATAGGAATAGCTTAATAAATAATATTTGTATTGAGGAAAGAGAAGGGACACAGAGAGGGCATTGGGAACTTTTGTACTTTGGGGTTAGGCTTTTTTTTGGAAGGAGTTATTGCTTTTCTTGATTGGGGCACTGCCCAGATAAAGCAAGGTAATTCAACTCAGAACTCTTATATCAAAGCACTTATTCTCAGCACTGCAGAGGGACAATTAAGGTCTCAATGCACTAAATCCCTGTCTGATGTCTATCTTCCAGGGGCAATTTTGAAAGAGGGGACAAACTTATTCCCTCCCCCAATGCCTCAGTTTCTTTGTTGATAAATGGAAAGGACTGAACCAGAGGGTCCTTCTTTTTCCAACGTTCTGTGAATCGAAGATTCAACTTGAGCCTAAACATGCCCTAAATAGAGTTCTGTGTTCATATCTGTTGACAGCATAGGAAGGAGTCTAGGTAGTATCCAGGGAAAAGTAACAGAAGGAAGGAGCGGAAAAGAAAAACAGGAAAGGGTAAACCATTCAATGTTGAGAAGGAGGATGATGATATACTTAGCCTTTTGCTTCAAAAAAGTTATAACAGGATGATATAGGTTTATACTGCCTGAAAAGAAAGGGATTAAATGAGACATAAGGAAGATATTCCTGAGAACTTGCTAAAGAGGAAGTCAAAAAATCTTCTGTCCCTATAAAGCTTTTTTTCTCTGTTACTGTGGAGATTGGGTTAGGCTGCAATGGACAGCCATCTGTTGGATGTGATGTAAATGCTGGAAATTTCATATGGAAATGAACCAGTCTTTAGTTTCTTCAGTTCCAAGATTCTCTGGTCAATGGTTATATTCCTTGATAGGATTCTATGGTCATTCATGTATCATGAGAAACTGTATGATTTTCCAATATCCACTGAGATGATAAAAGTTTCTGCATGGTCTGTTCCCTAGTGGTCCTGTGCAGGGAAGTACACATTGTCCATACCTTTTACTTTGTTGTCAACTGAGGAACCAGCCTGAATTTCAATGACTGGGTCTTAAATGTAGAGAACATCAAGACATGGGGACATTCACCCATACTAGGTGAGGAGGTTTCAAAGCTTCTACCATAGCTTTGAAGACCTACTTTCCTATCTCCCATTGATGTTAGTTCTCATCACCCAACAGAAGATTAGGAACCTGAAATTCTGGTGAAATTTCTTCATTTATGAAACAGTTAGGTGGTACAGAGCCTAGCAAGCAGAGCTTGGAGCCAAGAAGACCTATGTTCAAATCCAGACTCAGTCTATCTGAGTGGCTCTGGATAAGTCACAACTATTGTTAGCTTCTGTTTCTTCATTGATAAATTAGAGATAATAATAAAATCAGATAAAATGAAATAATTATTATAATAATCTTTGCAAGCAGTATAGTGCTATATAAATACTAGCTATTCAAACTGTGGTATATGTAAGTCATGGAACACTATTGTTCTATTAGAAACCAAGAGGGATGGGATTTCAGGGAAGCCTGGAGGGATTTGCATGAACTGATGCTGAGCAAGGTGAGTAGAACCAGAAAAACACTGTACACCCTAAAAGCAACATGGGGGTGATGTTCAACCTTGAAGGACTCGCTCATTCCATCAGAGCAACAATCGGGAACAATTTTGGGCTGTCTGCAAAGGAGAGTGCCATCTGTATCCAGATAAAGTGCTGTGGAGTTTGAACAAAGTTCAAGTACTATTCCCTTTAATTTAGGGAAAAAAACCAGATATCTTATTGCCGGATCTTCTTATTTCTTAGACTTTTTGTCTCTTCCTTAAGGATATGATTTCTCTCTCATCACACTCAATTTGGATCAATGTACAATATGGAAACAAAGTAAAGACTGACAGATTGCTTTCAGTGGTGGGGTCAGGGGAGGGAGGTAAGATTAGGGGGGGAAATTGTAATACTCAAATAATATCTTTAATAAAAATAAATTTAAAAATTAAAAAATAAACACTAGCTATTATCATTATTAGTGTGGCAGTGTATTTATTTTGCTCTAATTACTAAAGATTCAGAATGCATAGAGCTCTGACTTTGGAATATAGAAAGATATGAATTCAAACTCACCATTGATATGTAATAGCTATGTGACCTTGGACGTATCACTTTATCTTTCTGAATTGCAGGTTTCACATTAGTAAAATGGGGCTAATGCTTGTAGAACTTATATCACAAGTTTTTTAAGAGACTCATATAAGAGAATATATGTGAAATGCTTTGTAAACCTCAATTGGTAGATAAGTGTTGATTATTAGTATCACTAGTGTTTTTATTATATAGAAAAGATGTTTTTGGAAAGAAAGCAAGGCAAAATACCTATCCCTTAGTGAATAACTAACTTTGGATACACAAACAGATTTTATTTCAGTGAGCATGCCATTTGATAGTCTAATAAAGATAGCAGCCATTCTTTAAAGAAATGAACCATTCTGCCAAGAAAATATGGGCAAAACAATCTAATAGGTTAAGTATTGATATTCCAGTCATAACTGATATATACAATGATGTTGATAATCACAATCATAGTGATTATGATGATGATAGATTTGCAAACTTTTTTCCATCTGTTCAACATTATTCCTTAAATCCATATTGCACCTGAATTCAAATCTGATAAGATCTCAGATGGCTTTGGGCAGTAAAATTTGCTGCTGCTGCTGATATAGCCCATTCCGAGAAAGACAAGATTATACATTTAAGCATAATTTTGGCCTTAGATTTCTAGAATATGAGAAACACTGCCAGAAAGTTGTTTCAAACCAGCCAAAGTTAATTTTTAGATCAAGGCCTTGGCAGTAGGATGGTGGAACAAAAGAAAAAAGAAAAGCATCATCCTTGCTATAGGAAAGAATAAAGGCATCAATAATAGAACTGCACCAACACAAAGCAGAAGATTGGGGTTGACATGAGAGTCATGGACTTATGACTCAGAAGATGAGAGATTGAAGTAGTTAAGGCTAACTGGCCTCAACTCTACTGTGATCTGACTGATGAGAAGAGTTAAGGACAAGGGTTTTTTTCCTTTAAAGAAGGGGGATTAGAACAAGTTGTCCCTCTGCTCTCCCTCCTCTCCCTGATTCTCCCCGAAACTTATATTCTATCTACTTAGTGATTCTTCTGGATTCACAGTGAACTGAATGCTAAAGGCTTCCTAGAGTGCTAGTGGAGGCATTCAGGTAGGGTAGCTTGGGAGAGGGTAAGACTGATCAATTCCTTTCAGAAGCATTAGACCTGTCACATAGAGCCAGAGGTTGATGACCAAAGTGTTAAAAGATGAGAAGCAATAGATAAGAGGTTAGAAATCAATACCAGGATCATTTGAGGAGAAGGTGAAACAATAGGGCTTGGGATAGGTAGAAGAGTCAGATAAGTAGGGGGATGAGACTGGTTGGAGTTTAGCAGAATCCAAGACAGTCTGATTAGTTTCCTCATGGTACCTGAGACTTTTACACTCAGGTAAATGAGGCCAACTCTACCTGTTTACCTCCCCTGAAGTTGCTTTAGCTGGGCTGCAACTCAACACAAGCAGCATCATTATGTTTGACTTAAACAAATGTCTTGAAGTGGCAATACCAAATCTCACTTTAGGAAACTGAGCCAACACAGAGCAGAAGGTTGGTGGTTGGCATGAGAGTCATAGACTTCTGCTTCATAAGATCTTAGATTTAGAGGCAGACAGGATCTTAGAGGTCATCAAATCTAAGCTCCTTGTCATTTTTCAGATGAGGAAACCCAAACTTATAGAGTTTAAGTGACTTGTCCAAGGTCAAGTTTTAGATAGTAAGAAGCAGACTCAGAATTTGAACCCAGATCTTCTGATTCTAAATCCAGTGTTCTCTTCACTATATCACTTTAGCATCAGTAAATAGAATGGGGCTGGCCTCTGACTCTCATTTATAATATCACCTTCCCCCAACATCATCCTTGCATACCCCCCCCCCCAATGTAGACACTCCAAATCTGAAAACAACAGCTGCTAGGAAAGCAGGAAGCTGATGTCAGCCGGAGGTCTGTGGGTGTGTACATCACCTGTGTTCCCACGAGACACCCTGTTGTAGGCACTCTGAGTGATGCTCAATGACAGGCATTCTGCAGGCGGCTCTTGTGTTCCCCACACTTGATGTCACTGTCACCTGCACTGGCAGGCAGCTGTTCTCACCTTCAGGGATTGTATTAAAGAATCACAGAATTTCAGAAGTCCTGCAATTTAACTCATATATGATAGCAATCTCCTCTATACATTTCCCCTTAAGAAGTCAACATCTAGTCTCTACTCTATCAGATCTCTAGGGATCTCACTATCCCTTGAGGCTGCCAGTTCCACTTTTGGGCAGCTCTAATTGTTAAGAAGTTTGCTTTAAGCTGAGTTGAAATCTGTTACTCTGAAACTTCTGCCCACTGCTCCATCTGCTCCAAGCAGGAATCCCTCTTCCACATGACTGTCTTTCCTATTCTTACAAACTGCCTTCAGACTTTCCCGTCTTCTCTAGGTTAAACAACTCCATTTCCTTCATCTCATCTTCTTAAGGTGTCATTTCCAGTTCCTCCACCACCCTAATGAACCTTCTCTGATCTGTCAAAATCCTTCCTAAAATGAACACAATCCTCCACATGTGCTATGATCAAGGTGGACAGGGGGATGACCATTGGCTTTTTCCAAGACACTGTGCTGTCATTATTGCATCTTAAGGTCATATCAGGGTTTTCTGTCATTGTTACCACTTTGTCACAAAGATTCATATTGAGGTGGTAATTGCTGAAAACCTCTGATCTCCTTTTCACACAAATGTAAGTCACCAACCTACTCCATTTCATTCTAAATGTTTATTTTTTTTAGGTTTTTTTTCATTTTTGGCAAGGCAATAGGGTTAAGTGGCTTGCCCAAGGCCACACAGCTAAGTAATTATTAAGTGTCTGAGGCAGGTACTGCTGACTCCAGGGCTGGTGTTTTATCCACTGTGCCACCTAGCTTCCCTAAAAGTTTATTTTATAGAACTTTTAAAAATAATTTTTACAATCTGTAAAACTTGTGCAGATTTTTACTTTGATTCCTATTAAGTTTGGTTTTGTTAGCATTTGCTCATTGTTCTATAGTACAAGACCATTCTGAATCTGATCCTTTGACATGTTAGCTATTTCTCCCAGCAAATTTATACCTTTATTCAGGACATTGTTAGAAATGTTGAACAGAATAAGGTCAAGGACAGATACTTTGGAAACTCCAGTAGAAATCTTCCTCTGGGTTGAAATAAATTTATTAATGATTACTTTCTGGATCCAGTGATTCAACCAGTGTTGAAATTCCTGAAGTCTACATTTTCCCCATCTTTTCCATAGGGATATTAATAAAGATTTTATTAATTTCCTTGTTGAAATTTGGGTATTACAAATCTGCAGTATTTCTTGATCCAAGGCATGGAAGTAGCCCTTTTAACATGTTCTTCCATGCTTCCCAATATATAGTGATACAATTAAGCAAACAAAAAAAAAATTAAAAAATTCTCACAGGTTTTTGTTTTTTATGTTTTTAAAGACTTTCTCCAACTTAAAAGTAATAAAGGAAAAAAATCAACCCTCCTTAGGAGAAAAATTGGTCCCTAACAGAGCTTCCAGAAAGTATTTTGAACCTGGAGTTGATCAGAAGTCAATTCCCTAATCCTTAGATGTGGAAACCAAACTGTCCTAGGTGAAAATGCTTTCATGATTCTCCTTAGCATAGAGGGTGATCTAAGCCAAATGTCTTTTTCCCATACAAAACATCCCTAAATATCTCCAGTGATTCCTTTCGCATATTTACCACAGGGCATCTGAAATTTCTCCAAAAGATCACTGTCAATGTAAGAGAGTATCTTTAATTTACCTATCACTAGTACAAGGGGTTATCTTAAAATGAAAACAAACCCAGAAAAATCTCAAGGAGATGGGGGACTCTCAAAGGGAGCTTTTAAGAGATTGAGCTTTTGAAGTTGGGCATCTAGAATTTCTCGGGCAGCAGGAAAACCTTATCCTATATACCTGCAATTCATAAGGATCTCAGATGAACTGTTTGAGACCATATCACAATAAAGAAATCAGTCCAAGACTGTTTACAAGTAAAAAATTTAAGAACTAAAATCAAATATTTGAACTGTCATAGCATACTCTAGGCAAAGTGTTAAACATTAGTATTTTGGAATGTAAAAATTAAAATGGCTCATAACTTCAATATGTCTCACAGTACAGCAACAGAACAGATTTGAGTACTTAAGAATTCAAATAAGTGAAGGTTATCTCTAAGAAACTAGTCTGATTTGTAAGGAAAACATGTTGAAAAATAGATTCCCCAAATACAGTCCAAAATAAAAGATGAGAAATACTAATTTTTCTTCAGTGGACCTAGGGTATCCAAGAATGAGAGCCCTGAATGTACTCTTCAAATTTGTAGGCCCCACAATTTATCCTGGACAAAGCTCAGATAGTATAACACCTGCTCTAGGGCTAATTCCCCAAATCTCACTTGCATTGGTAGGTCAGGTCCCTATAACTAACTACTCCTCTCAGGATTTTAGGGATCATGCTAAGTAAAGGTCTATAGTTTCTAATAATAGTTCTAGCAGCTCCTTTCTAGTGTTTTTCCCAATGATTAGCAGCCAGAGTTAATTAACTTTTAGAATGGATATTTTCTAAGTAGGTGTAGCAAAGAACAATTGTTAACAGACATATCTCACCATTCCTGGGACTCATTCCCCTCTTGCAAAGGAAAGGTGGCTTAGAAATCATATGGGGTCAAAGATAAGCTCATAGATCTTGATTTCTGGAAGTCCTTTTTCCCCTTCAAAGAGTAGGACTCTGCTGAGCAATAAGGGTCAATTTGCTTGCAGTCCTTAAGCTTCCATTTCTTTGCCATTCATTGTTGTTTTAGAGAAACTGCTACCAGTGTTAATGGGAACTACCTGTCTTCTTATCTTTAAGTCTTAGATGATGGAGGGTTGTAGAGGGGAGAGAAAAAAACTTAACCTTCCTTCCCCACAACAGCAAATCCTTTTCTAGGCAAGTTCTGGATTTAACCACCATTCTACTTATTCCTATTGGAGGGAATGATTATAACTGGCTTGCCTTGTTATACATAGCTCTAGAAGTGTTTCTGACTCATTTATCTAATCACAAGCTATCATCTGTCATTATCCAACGATTAAAGCTTCACTTCATTCAAATCGATTTAAGATTTGGTTTGTGCCTTCCACTGACTGATTGATTCAATGGAAAAGTCTGAACCTTTGGTATTTATATTAATTAGTGTGGGGGTAGAAATCCTCATCTTTTTACTATGAAACCATCATCAACAGCCTACAGTTTAAGACTTGCCTTTATTTTTTTAAAAATCAGGAAAACTGCCCATTTCCATTCCTGTGGCAATTTTCCTATTTTCTGAGATTTTTTAAAGATCATCATTAATGAATTAATCACATCAATCAAAGAATTCCTTTAATATCTCTGGATGTAAGTTGTCCAGTCCCAATTGGTCCAGTCTCATTTAGGGCAACTGGAAACTTTCTTGCCATGTCTTCATTTACCTTGGGTTCTAATTCTCTCAACCATTTTTGTTCTATCCCTTCCAGTCTTGAGTAGAGAAAATAAAAATGGAAAAGAAATGAAATAGTTCTATTTTTTTGCACTTTTCCTTGAAGACTCATTTATCTCAAATCACCTCTTCTTTGATTTGATAATATTCTTGTTTATAATATCATATCATATCATATCATATCATATTATATCATATCATATCATATAATACAAAAAACACCCAAAAAGATAGGTTGGTGGACCTTAGAAATCATTGCTCACCTCTGATCATTCTGAGGTTTAGTGCTCCTCACACTAATATTACAGAAATCTGCCACTCTTTTATGTTCATTCTTAGCTATCTGCTCTTGGTTCATCACCTTTACAAGTCTCTTAAAATATATTAGCGAATACCCCAGGAATCTAATATGGATGAATTCTTTGCCTCCTCTCCCGCTTTTTTTTCCTTTTTTTACTGAATCAGAACTCTTCAGGTTTGTGTCAGATAGGTAGATCCCCTGACAGTGAACCAACCAAGTGTTGGGAATATAAATACAAATAAAAAGGAAGAAACTTATAGTGTAATGGGGAAAGGCACGTAAGAGGAAGCTGAAAATCAGGGTTGGGGGAGGGGGAGGCATGGTGGAAAAATCTGGAGAGTCAGGAGAAGAGTCAAGAGAGAAGAGAGCATGAGTGGCTTGGCTATTTACTCAATTGGAGGTACTAATCAGGAACTCACAAATGGGAAAAAGGGGCCACCTTCATGACCTTAAATACATTAAAAATAAATTATTTTCATCCATCCATTCTGCTGGGTATAGACTTTTTGTTGTTTTTGCAAGGCAATGGGGTTAAGTGGCTTGCCCAAGGTCACACAACTAGGTAATTATTAAATGTTTGAGGCCAGATTTGAATTCAGGTCCTCCTGGCTCCAGGGCTAGTACTCTATCTTCTTTACCACCCAGCTAACCCAGGTATAGTCTTTATATGATTGGGTAGCTATCCCCTTAACTCACTGACAGGTTTTAGGTCTATCATTCCCTTCAACCTGCTTTAGCCTATCTGCTAAATTGTTTTTCACCTGGGGATGGCTGCTGTACATGCTAGAGCTTCTTAGAGTCATAGGTGAGAGATAACAGATGGACACCAAAGATGGATGAACAAGCCATCATATCAGAGATGCTAGTCCTCTCTAACACCCCATATACCCCAACTGTTAATTAATATGACAGACATGGCAGTGCCAACATAAACTAGACACATTTCTTTCTTCTCCTTAGCTAGGATATGAAAAAGGAAAGTAGGAAATATTTATTAAACACTTGTGCTACGTGCTTTACAAAATACTATCTCACTTGATTCTTACATTGGAACTTAGATTATTCTTATTATTCTTATTTTACAATGATTTAGGATTATAGATCATTTGTCTTACTTGGATTCTTCATACCATACTCCATTTCCCAACTCCACCATACAAGTCACAATTTTTGTCTATTTTATCATAATTCATAACAAGAAGTCATGACCCTACATAGAATTATCATTATATTCTCCTCTAATAAGCAAACATGGTCACTTTTACCATATCTGCTTTTCCTCTCCTAAAGGTCTTTCTTCTGTTCCCACCTTCAAACTTATGAATTAACACTGCTAAGTACCTTTCTGAGGTATATTTCTTATTATAACTCATTTGCATTTATTAAAAAACACCACAAACCAAACCTGTTATATTATTTTTTCAGTTGTCTTGTTTTTTCTCATAAACAGATTGCATTTTACCAGAGATAAATATCTTAAATTAAATGATCAAATTGTTAGATAAAGTATCCTTTATCAACCTGTAGATACAAGAAATATTTACTTTCCCTCTCCAGTTCTGGAGACATGCAGAGCCTGTTAGATTTTTTCAATAAATCATAATCAATCAATAGGTCTACTATGTTTTGATCACTATGCTAAATACTAAGAATAAAAAGATAAAACTGCTAATACATGCCTCCAAAGAACTTTGGGGTCTTCAGGTAAAACTATATATTTTATACCTGCACCAAAAATCCCCCCAACACATACAGATATGTCAATTTTGAGAAGATACTAACAAGTTTGGGGATTAGAAAAGGATGAGAATATTTTACTCCCTAACAGGGTATGGGAATCTTACCTAATTTTTTCTGAATGTTTTGAAATTCACTTTTCCCAAAAAGTGTGGTACCCTTTAAACTACAACCAGTTTTCCTCTCCTTGTGTATTACAAATTATAAGATTTATCAGTCACTTTCTCCCAAGTTTCTTATCTTTTTTCTGCCTCCTAAGCAGTTTTTCATTTTAAGGGTTCCCCACCCTCTGTTTTAGCCTTGATACTGTATTTTTATTTTATTTTATTTTATTTTTTTAGTTTTTGCAAGGCAATGGGGTTAAGCAGTTTGCCCAAGGCCACACAGCTAGGTAATTATTAAGTGTCTGAGGCTGAATTTGAACTCAGGTACTCCTGACTCCAAGGCCAGTGCTCTATCCACTGCGCCACCTAGCTGCCCCACCTTGATGCTTTAAATGGTGAGAACAGTTTTCTTTCTTTTTTTTTTTTTTTTAAGGTTTTTACAAGGCAATGGGGTTAAGTGACTTGCCCAAGGCCACACAGCTAGGTAATTATTAAGTGTCTGAGGCTGGATTTGAATTCAGGTACTCCTGACTCCAGGGCTGGTGCTCTGTCCACTGAGCCACCTAGCCCACCCCAACAGTTTTCAATCAATTATAGACTAAGTTCAAAAAGGGTTTGAAAGTTTATGTGTGAAATGTAACTGAGACCAGAAAGAAAGTTTGTTCCAAGTACCTGAAGGATTTAATTTCATTACACCTTTGAGTATTGTATAAAAACTTTAAATTATTGAAATCAAGATGTTCCAGAAATTAGAAAAAAAACCATAGTATTCTAGCTAAACTCCCTGAAAAGGAACTATGAAAGCAAATGGTGGGGAAGAGAAACCTTGGCTTTGGCTTTGACTCTCCTTCCCTACTTTCCTTTGGCTGCACCCTTCAAGCTTTGAAGAGTCTGACTCTAGAGGATGTTGGACTTCCTGTCAACATGTTAGCAATGTTCCCAGATCCACTGTTGACAGTGTCAGCATTTGTGGCCAGGGACAGGCTGGACATAGATTCATGATTACATCAGGAAATTTTTATATGTCTAAGAAGAGTTTCTTGGGCATTCCAAGAATGGAAGAAAAAGATCTTTAATTTGGAACTCTGAGTTATTCCTTTTGTCAGATGGGGTTTCTAAGTCTGAATCTACTTTTCTTTGTATTCAATATTCCTTATGGGAATGTGTCAGACTTTTGTGGGGAATGGTTTGTACCACCTATTCTTACTATACCTTATTAATAATATCTTTTTCTAAAAGCAATTAAGCCAAGCTGACTGGTTTCAAGTTGCTACTCATAGAGGAAAAAATACACTTTTTGGGGGATGAACAAATGCACATAGGAAATTACTCCCAATTCCTCGTATTTCTGAAACTGTGGAAATTTAACCTTTTTCTGGGAACTAAGACTCATCTATGAGAGTAGAAGTTAGGATCAGGATTCTCACAGTTTGTAAGGATTATACACTGTTGTTTAGAACAGAAATGTTTCACATGACTTCTTCTACCTTTTAAAGAATAAAATACCTAAAAATTACAAGTTGAGTATAACTTTTGACCCAGAAATTCTGATACAAAAATTTTTACACCTAGAATTTTGCTACTTGGAAGAAAAAATATCTATGTCAAAATATGCATAATATCACTATTTGTAGTAGCAAAAAAAAAAAACTGGAAACAAATTATGTGCCCATTGAATGGAAAAAAGAATAAACTATGATATGTTACATTTGAATTTATAATCAGATTAAAATTATATAATATTATACTATATTATTACCTAACAAATATGAAGAATTCCAAGAAATTCAGAAAGATTTCTGTTAAATGAAATGACATTATTCTTCAATTGGGGAATGACTTAGAAAATTGTGGTATATGTAGGTCATGGAACACTAGTGTTCTATTAGAAACCAGGAGGGACACAAATTCAGGGAAACCTGGAGGGATTTGCATGAACTGATGCTGAGCAAGCTGAGCAGAACCAGAAAAACACTGTATACCCTAACAGCAACATGGGGATGATGATCAGCCTTGATGGACTTGCTCATTCCATCAGTGCAACAATCAGGGACAATTTGGGGCTGTCTGCAATGGAGAATACCATCTGTATCCAGAGAAAGAATTATGGAGTTTGAACAAAGTTCAAGGACTATTCCCTTTAATTTAGGAAAAAACCCCAGATATTTTATTGTCTGATTTTGTTATCTCTTATACTTTTTGTTTCTTCTTTAATGATTTCTCTTTCATCACACTCAATTTGGATCAATGTACAACATGGAAACAAAGTAAAGGCTGACAAACTGCTTTCTGTGGGGGGGTAGGTGAGGGAAGTAAGATCAGGGGAAAAATTATAAAACTCAAAATAAATAAAATCTAAAAAAACCCATTAAAACTCTGATCAAGGAAATTATCAATATCAACCTCAAAGGACTGATCGCAAAGCTCTAAGCCTTCCTTAGTCAGAGAGATGTTGGATTGTAGATAATAAATGAAGCAACCATTGTCAGACAAAAAAAATGAAATGACATTAGACTGCAACAAAACTCAGGTAAAACACAAGGGATATTACTACAGCTAAAGATTTACTCTCTTTTAAAAAGGGGATAGAAACTGGACTTCTTATTTCAACAATATAGAGAACTCTCAGATTAGGAAACTCCTTCTCTCAATGTAGGTTGATGTTTTCTCTGTAACTTCTAGATTTAGAGAATTATCTAGAGCACTGAGGGAGAGGTTAAGTAGCTTGCCTAAGATCTCATAGTCAGCATAGAGCCAGGTTTCCTAGCAATGAGATTAACTCTCTAGCCTCTATGATCCAGCCTGGCAAATTAAGTGTATGGTTCCATGTACAATAAATTGTAATCATTTTTTGTTATTTTAACTATTTTCTCTGCTTATTACATTTATATCAACAGATTAAAGACCTAAATAGTCATTCAAATAAATCAAGAATTTATCAGTTTCTCTGTTTTGGGAAGAGACAGATATTTAGTAGTCCAAATAATTGAAGCCCTTCCTCACTAAGCAGCTACATAGGGCCATAGATGGAAATCAGGACTCAGAATTGGAAGACCTGAATTTGAAGTCCTCCTCAGACACTTCCTTAGTTGTGTGACATTGAGCTCATCCCTTTACCTCTTTGTGGCTCAAGTTTTCTAATCTATAAAATCAGAATAAGATTGTTGGGAGGATGAAATGAGTTTGTAAGCTTTATAGAGGACTATTTAATCGCTAGCTAATAGTCTTATTGTTGTGTATGTATGTATGTATATGTTTGTTTATTTATTATAATTACAACTATAGCATGTTTCCATGTCTGATTTATGTTGTTTCTTGAACTCATCGTCTTTTCCCATAACTAACTGATTAGGTGGATGACAGCAGTATCAAACTCAAATGGAGACAGGGTTCTAAACCATACACAAGGATCTCTGTGGGTAAAAATTGACTTAGATAACCACATATTAATATTATCTATGTTTTATTGAATTTTTACTTATTTTGTTAAACATTTCCAAATTTTTACATTTTAATCTGGTACAGGCTACACTAGAGATTATTGGTGTCCAATATCTGTTGGTCAATATCTCCGGTCTAGATTATTCTGCAATCAGAATATCCTTTCTGTTTCTCCTTCCATGAATCTTCAAGTAAAAAATCTCACCATATTTTCTCTTATCAGTTCATAAACTTCCTAATTGCAGGTTATTTTTAACAAGTAATGCTATTTACTGCCACTTTTATCTAATCAGTATCTTTTTGAAGAAGGCATATTTTCCAGATTACAGTTAAATTCCTTAAGTATCAGTCATAACCAGGAAAAAAATTTACTTTCTTGCCCAAAGAGTTTGTTCACCTTTTAAATTTATTTTTCATATGCCATCAATTTGTATATTGATATCTGAGGTCAAAAGTTTTATTATTGTTTCTCTCCTTGGATACTTACTGTCTCCTGTGAATTACTGAACTTTTTCATTCATATGTTTTCTCCTTTATTATACTTCTATGATTTTTTGGCTTGGTGGATTTATGTAGATAGTTTTTCTTTCCCCCTCTTGATTAGATATATAAATCTGTGGCCAAATATGTCTATATTTTACAATATCTTTTTTGATGCAACAAATATCCTAAAAAACACGCCACCTCCTCCCAAGTATATTCTCTAAAACAGTTTAGCAAAACCTTCCAATAGAGTGATGTCAAGGACAGAATATGACCTTTATATTTTGTCATTGATAACCAGAAAGGAATAATAGACCAACTAAATATATTTTAGCAACATGGTAAATATACTCCATTTTTGGCCAAAACACTTTAATTTCTATGTCTCAATTATAGTCCTGAAAATGCAAATACTGTTTTTAGATCCTATCTTCTTAACTTGTTGTTCACCTCTCTATAGTGGAGGAGGGCTCAGGACCCAGGGAAAAGGGCATAGCATTTGGGGTCTCTGTTTGCTTGTCTTTGGGGACAGTCAACCCTTTACTGCCTCCCACATAGGGTTGATGTGATGATGAAATAAGAGAATTAATGGCAAAGGGAGTTATAAATAGTAAGGAACCAGAAAAATGACTCACTTGGCATTTATTGTCTTATTAGTTAACTATTGAGGTTTATGAATCTTTCTTCATTTTTGGGTAGGAAGCTGGAGGACAGACATGACTGATTCATATTTCTATTGCAATTGTGAAGTATCTATCTCTGTGGTACTCACTAAACACTCATTGATCAGTTGATTCCTCACCCCTATTGCACAATATTTTGTTCAGTAGGGTCAGGGAATCAATTCTCACCTTCCTAAGGACAGGAACTGCCTTATTTTCCCCTTCGTATCTTCACTGAAAACACAGTAAAAGTACTGTGAAGACTTATAACTGAGTATGAGAAGAAAAGGTGATTTTGTCAGTGTACTAGTATGGGAAAGATATGGAAATTCTTTTCATGATCCAGCCTGCAAGATAACTTGGTTGATAAGTCCTGAAGAGCTCCTTGAAGTATTTAGAGGGTAAATGAACCCCTCCACCCCACCCCACCCCAGGATCACACAACTAATAAATGTCAGAGAAGGGTCTTGTTGAACCCATGGGCAGCATTCTATCTACTAAGCCACACTATCTCTAAAATGAGCCTCTTCTATGTACTTACACACAGCAGGTGCTTAATAAAGGTTTGCTGAATGGAGTTAAATTGCTCTGGGTTCCTGTGACATAAATTAGGTGGGAATAGCAGCAGTAGCAACAATAGGATTGGCAGCAGGGACTGTGGCTCAGCACTTTTGTGGTGCTTCATTCATTCATTCATTTATTTATTTTTTAACATTCAGTTTTTAAAATCTTGAGTTCCAAATTCTCTCCCTCACTTCAGTCACTTTCCCACCCACTAAGAAAGCAAGCACTATAATATCAATTATACACATGAAATTATACAATTACATTAGCCAAGTTGTGGGGGAAAGAGCAAGAAAACTAAGAAAGTGAAAAAATGTGCTTCAGTCTGTACTCAGAGTCCATCAATGATCTCTCTGTAGGTGGATAGCATTTTTTTTTTATCATGGGTCCTTTGGATCTGTCTTGGATCATTATTTTGATGAGAGTAGCTAAGTCTTTCATATAATTGCTCACTATTACATTGTTGCTCGTACTGTGTACAATGTTCTCTTGGTTCTGCTTACTTAACTTTGTTTCAGTTCATTTAAATCTTTCCAAGTTTTTCTGAAACTTTGTTATCATTTCTGATAGCACTAGAATATTACATCACAATCATAAACTACAACCATTCCTCATTTTTTTTATTCTTTGCCACCACAAAAAGAGCTGTTACAAATATTTTGAACATATAGGTCTTTTTCTTTTCCTTTGCTCTCTTTGGGATAGAGACCTAGTAGTAATATTGCTGGGTCAAATGGCAGGCATAGTTTTATTGTCCTTTGGGAATAGTTCCAAATGGTTCTCCAGAATAGTTGTATCAGTTTACTACTCTACCAATGTAACATTTTATTTTTTTCCTTCTCTGTCATGTTAGCTAATGTGATGGATATGAGGTGGTTTCTCAGAGTTATTTTAATTTGCCTTTCTCTAATCAACACTAATTTAAAGTATTCTTTCATATAACTATGGAGAGCTTTGATTTCTTCTTCTGAAAACTGCCTATTCATATCCTTTGACTATCAATAGTGGCTCACTTATTTTTAGAAATTTGGTTCAGGTCCCCAAATATTAGAGAAATATGACCTTTATCAGAGAAATTTGGTATAAAATTTTTCCCGATTTCTTGTTTTCCTCATAGTTTGGTTGCATTAGTTTTGTTTGTGCAAAAGCTTTTTTTAATTTTATGTAATCAAAATTACACATTTTACTTTCCACAATCTCTGTCTCTTGTTTGGTTACAATCTCTTTTCTTATCCATAGATCTGCAGGTACATTTTTATACAATCTCCTAATTTACTTATGATTTCTCTCTTAATATCTAAACCATTTATTCATTTTGACTCTGTTTTGGTGTACAAAGTGAGATGTTGGTTTATGCATAGTTTCTGATAAAGGACTGACCAGTCTTTATAGATTTTTGCCAAATGTTGAATTCTTACCCCAAAACTTGGATTTTGGGGTTTTATCAAATATTTGATAGTTATGGTTCTTTACTACTGTGTACTGTGTATCTAATCTATCCACTGTTCTACTACTTTATTTCCCAGCTTCTACCATATTATGATTACAACTTTGTAATGCTTTGAAATTTGCAACTGTTAGTTTGCTTTCTTTGATTTTTTTTGTTGATTCCCTTGATATCTTTGACCTTTTGTTATACTAGATGAATTTTGTTACTATTTTAAATAAATTGATTGATATGGCACTGAAAAAATATATTAGCTTAGATAGAATTATAATTTTTATTATATTGGTTTGTCCTACCCATGAATAATGAATATTTCTACAGTTGTTTAGATCTTTATTTGTTTGAAAAGTATATCCTAATTGTGTACATATAATTCCTGGGTTTGTCTTGGCAGGTAGACTCCAAAGTATTTTATATTGTTTACATTTATTTTATTTTATTAATTTTTAGTTTTTAGTTTTTGCTAGGCAATGGGGTTAAGTGACTTGCCCAAGGCCACACAGCTAGGTAATTATTGAGTGTCTGAGGCTGGATTTGAACTCAGGTACTCCTGACTCCAGGGCCGGTGCTTTATCTATTGCGCCACCTACATTTATTTTAAATAGAATTTCTCTTTCTTTCTTTCCCTGCTCTCTAATTATGATATCACCCTTTATGTCTGAATCATTTGCCCATTTTCATTTTATTTTGGTAAGTGGTATGAGATATGGGTCTCTGACTTGTTTCTGTCAACTGCTTTTCAGTTTTCCTAGCAGATTTTGTCAAGTGAATTCTTGTTCCAAAAGCATGGCTCTTTGGGTTTATCCAACACTAAATTACTATGGTCATTTACTACTATATATTGTGTAACTAATCTATTCCACAGACTCACAATTCTATTTCCTAGTGAGTATCAGATTGTTTTGATGATTAACACTTTGTAATAGAGTTTGAAATCTGGTACTACTAGGCTGCCTTCCTTTGTATTTTTTATTTGGTTCTCTCATTCTTCTAGATGAATTTAATTACTTTTTTCTAGCTCTAAACAATAATTCTTTGGTTGTTTGACTTGTGTGGCATGGTTTAAAATTTGTTATATGATAAAAGGTGGTTTTAGAGACCCCAGATTGTTCAGGTATGTGAATCCACAAGATCTGATTCTTCATCATCTATTTTCACCTCTAGATAATCTTCACAAAAAGGGAGGCTTCCTGATATCTCTTGGAGTATTTTTTAAAACTCAAGTGCTGTTCAAAATGCAAATTAAAATAACTTTGAGGTATTATTTCACAGACATCAGCTTGGCTGAAATGACAGAAAAGGAAATAACAAATCCTGGAGGGGATGTAGAAAAATAGGTACACTAATGCACTTTTGGTGGATATGTGAAAATGGTTCAACCCTTCTGGAGAGTGATTTCATATTATAATCAAAAATGCTATAAAACTGTGCATACTATTTTCACCCCATAATTCTGCTTACCAGAGCAGTACTTCAATGAGATCAAAGAGAAGGAAGAGGACCCTACGTTACAAAAAATATTTATAGCAGTTCTTTTTGTAATGGAAAAGAATCAGAAATTGAGGGGATGCCTACTAATTGAGGAAAGGCAACATAAGTTATGATATATTACTGTTATGAATGGTATTGCATTCTAAGAGATGACAAGGAGGGTGGTTCTCGAAAAACCTGGAACAACTTAAAAGAACTGATGAAAAGTGAAGTGAGCAGAACCAAGAGAATGTTGTACACAGTAAGAGTAATATTGCAACAATGATCAACTGTGAAAGACTTTTCTATTCTGAATGAAGCAATGATCCAAGACAATCCCAGAGGACTTGTGATGAAACATGTTATACATCTTCAGAGGAAAAACTGATGAACTCTAAATGCTGATTGAAGCATATTTTTTTGATTCTATTTTTCTTACTTTTTGGCAACATGGCAAATATAGAAATATGTTTTGTATGACTTCACATACATAATGAGTTCCATATTTCTTGCCTTCTCAATGGATGAGGGAGAGACTGGAGGAAGAGAAAGAAGTGAGAACTCAAAATTTAAAAAATAAAAATTTTAAAGAAATAAAATTCAATTACTCCTCAAGGGCTGAAATGAGAATCTGAGGGCTAGAGTACCTGCTGCCGGGGAAGGGATTGGGAAGTTGACTGCATTTTGAGGTATCTCAATTTGGAGAGAAGTAATTGACCTGTGATAGTGAATATAGAGAGGACCACGAGATTCAGGATGGAGGAAACAGGAGAGGAGACTTTCTTGGACCCTGAATGAGAACAAGAACCCCTGAGGTTCAACAGGTTTCTTATTTTCAGTAACACTGCCTGGCTTCTTGCAAGTTCATATATACAACTCAAAAAATTCAAGGTATATATAAATCAAAATTTACTCAATGGTGCCTATGTGTATATTTGCCAGTGTAACTGAATGAACACGTGTGTGTGTGTGTGTGTGTGTGTGTGTGTATCTATGAATATACACCTGAGTGAACATGTATGGGATATGCCTGGGTGAATTCATGTGTGCATGTCTGAGCATGGATGTACACAGGTATGTATGTATATGCATGTGTATGTGCTTCCTTTGGTTCCCTGACCACTGGCTTGGACTTCTGCCCCCAGTGGGTTGTCCTAGAATCAGCCGATGTGTGGCAGCCACATTACAGGCACAGTGTGTGTGGGAGCTGTGTTAGTCATCCGGAGCAGACCTGCCTAGCACGTGGCCTTCCTCTCCCATGGGGCAGGCAGCAAAGAGAACGATTACTCACGAGCTGTATTTTTACACTATCATTATATAATTGTCAGCTTCACTCCCCGTGGGGGCTCTCACACTCCAACCCACCCTCACTGCACGTACCTTAGGGCCTCCTCATGCTCCCAAGGAGACAAAGCTGAGGGTGGAGTGGCTACTTTCCTTTTCCTCCCCAGGACACACATACATACAAATACACATATATACACATTTGTACATGTGCAAACACAAATAGCTGTGTTTATACAGACACATATTTATATATCCATGTTTCTGCTCATACATGTCCAAGTCCATTCATGTTTACATATAATTGGTAGAACTAGTGTTAAAACTCAGGTTACTGACTCCTAGATCATTGCCCTTTTAACTGGATTTTACTATCCAAGTCAAAAGCTTCGATAGTTTTAAAAAACAAAGACCAACATAAATCTTGGCATCAATGGTCCTGGTGATCAGAGGGATTAGAAACTCCACAGATGAAAAATCTGCTCTTTTGACTGGGTCTGCTTCAAATTGAGTGGCAGGCATTTTATTTTTGAGTTGACATTTCATCCTAGTGGAAAGCCTAAATGAAGAATGAAGGAGGGGGACTCACCAGATAGCCACTCACTGCAGCACATGTCCAGGGACCCTCCAGTGGAGTCATCAGAAGGGTGATGATCTTTCTCCTATAGTAGGAAGGAAAGGAGAGGCATGAAAAGAAAATGGGTTTACCTGCTTTGATTTTTTGACTCAATGTTCCTTCATTTACAATTCCTCAATGGAAAAGGAAAGTGAAGTAGAGGGAGGGGTAGAAAAAGAGCAGCCAGACTAGGAACCAATCTGCAATCTATCCTAAAGACAGATTCTCCAGGTTTATCAGGGAAGAATTCCATAATATTCAGAGCTGGGTGTTCAAGGCAGTTCTGGTCCTTTCTCAAAGGATTTAAGTACTGTGGTTCTTTCCCAGGGAAGGCTCGTATCCCTTTGCTTGTTAATAGGACACTACCTGATGGAGGTGAAGGTTGTATTCCAAATCAGTTTTTAACAAGAACTGGAGCAGTAATGCTCTGTCTCTCTCTTTCTCACACTGTGTGTGTGTGTGTGTCTAATAGAAATACAGTTTTCCAACCCACGAAACCACCTTGCAAAATAGATTCATTTACAATTTTAGTCAGAATCACAGCATCTTCAGAGACAGAAGGGCTTTCAGAGAACATCTATATCAACATGTACTTAAATAAAAGTCACCTCTACAATTACCTGGGCAAAAAGTTTGTGGAGACCTTCTGCTTAAAGACCCCCTCCTACCCCCAGTGATAGCTGACTCTTGAGGCAGCCAGTTCTGCTTCTGAGTCCACTAATGGGTAAAACATCTTTCCTTACATTAAGCTCAAACCTGCCTCTCTGTAACCCATCTCTTTGCTCCTCTGTTCTCTGTGGTCAAACAGAAGTAGTGTGATGGATAACAACTCTGAAGAAATTTGAAGCTCCTATCACAGATTTAAAGCTGAAAGAAACTCGAGAGGGTATCTGGTCCACCTCCCTCATTTTATAGTTGGAGGAATTTGGGGGGATAGAGAAATGAAGTTACTATCCCAGAATCACATAGCATTTAATAAGGAGCAGGACCAGGGCTTGAACTCAGGGTCTATGGCTCCAAAGTCACTGCTTCCATTTTACTAAGCTGTCATTCTCATTTTCTTCCCCCAAATCTGTACTCCAGGCTAAGAAGCCCTAGTTATCTGAAATGGTCTAGTATGTGGCACTGGGAAGAACACTGGATTTGGAATCTAAGTCAGACCCAAGATAAATCACTTAATCTCTCTCTAAAACTCAGTTTCCTCATCTATGATTCTATAAATATTTTATTCCTTTTCCCTTTTCTTCCTGTATTTACTACTATTAGTCTTCCCCCCTCTTCAGTGACAAGTTTAAAATAAAAAAGAAACCATGGGAACAAAAGAAGAAATATGAACACATCTGTCATTTGTTAGCCTTATTTTAACCTGACTTTTGCCATGCTAGGTCTGAATGCAGACTAAATAAGTATGCTGCTAGGATGAGAAAAGTAAAAAAGCACAGAAGGGTTGCTTTGATGGACAAGAACTATGACAGTTACACTGGCATAGATCCTACCCAGGCTTGCAAATTTTGCCCATCATCTGCTCAGAACCATAATGCTGGGAATTCAATAGGTTACCATACTCAGACTCAAGGGATCTCAAGTACCAGATCTTTGATGACAGCAAATAATGAAATCATTACTTTGGAATAGTGGAAGTAGGACAAATCCAATGGAATGGCCCTTTGGCACCACAAATTAATCTACCCTAGTAAAATTGACACTTTTTACATCTTATCTTCTCCCCTGTACTTGTGATTTCTTTCTTTTTTTTGGGCAAGGCAATGGGTCAAGTGACTTGCCCAAGGTCACACAGCTAGGTAATTATTAAGTGTCTGAGGCCAGATTTGAACTGTACTTGTGATTTCAAAGATAAAGGGAGTATCCAATGACAGAAGGAACTCCTCTATTTCTGTGGAGGGCACCATCATTCTCCCAATTCCCTCAAATTTATAACATCATATTCTTCTTTCACTCTTCCCTCTCCCTTACCCCTCTTCCATGATCATTAGGTTGAAAAGTCTTGCCAATTCTATGACCATAACATCTCTCACATTTATATCTTTTCCTCCACTTATTTGACCACCTCTCTAATTTAGACTGTCATCTCTTCTTACCTGGACTATTATAATAGTCTTCTTTGATCTCCCTGCTTCTAGTCTCTCCCTTCTCTAATTCGTCTTTCCAACATATACAAAGATAACTTCCCTTAGGTACAGGTCTTTTCATGTCACTTCCATGATCAAAATCTTTTAGTGGTCCTTGATGGCCTTTTGGATCAAACATAAACTAAGCCTAAGGGATTATATAATGTGTCTCTAACCTATTTTCCAGTCTCATTTAACTAAATATTCCAGCCAAACTGAACATTCATCTCTTCCTATGGTGCCTTTGTATATAGACTATCTGTCGCTCTTCTCTGGATTATACTTCATCCACATTTCTATATTTTGGAAAATATTTTGTCTTTAAGACTCAGTTCAGATGTAGCTTCAGATATAAAGGTTTCCTTGATTTCCCTCATTCCCAGCTGTTGATGTTCTCTCTTTATATTTCCTTCTTTTTATTTATCTTTGTACATATTATATGCACCCACCAAAATGTCAGCTCCTTGAGAGTGTGGATGGTTTTACTTTTGGCTTTGTCTCTCCAGTATGGTACCTTGTACATAGTAGCTTAATCAATGTTTGTTGAATTGAATTGAAGGTACTCTGACAGTGAAAAGTTTGATTTAATAACTTAAATTTCTATCAGCTTCTGATTGTTTTAATTCCCCATGAATCCCATCCTCCTTATTCTCCTCTACTAAAATCAAAACTACTACTGTGATCTTCCTTAGTTAGTTCTCTTCCAAACTCTTGGCTAAACTGAATTTTTCTGATCTTTGAGGTGAAGGGAATTCTTCATGTGCCATTTGCATATTTTGAGTTTCAATGGCCATCAGGACATCCACATGGTTATTTTCCTTAAGAAAACCTATCTCTTACATACTCACACTTAAATCTGGAAAGGACCTTAGAAGTCTAACCTCTATCTCTGTATTTTAAAGGTGAGGAAACTGAGAACCCACAGGAAGTAAGTAGAAGAGTCAGGGTTTGAACTCAGGTCCTCTGACTCCGGAACCAGTGTGCTTTCTCAATTATACCAAACTATGATTTGGTTTTCAGAATCTGAAATAATAGCTTTTCAAAAACCAGTCCTTCTACTGGGACAACTCCAAATAAACAAAATTCTAATCTGAGTTCCAAGTTTCATTGTTCATCCCTCTTTCCTCCCCCATTGAGAATGCAAGCAATTCAATCTAAGTTATGCAGTCATGCAAAATCTATTTCCATATTAGTCCTGCCATGAAAGAAAACACAAACCAAAAAAAGCACCAAGAAAAATAAAGTAAAAAAGTATGCTTCAATCTGCATTTAGACTCCAACTTTCTCTGAAGATGAATAACATTTTTCATGAGTTCTTCAGAATTGTTTTGGATCATTATATTGATCACAAATAGTTAAGTCATTTACAATTCTTCATTTTACAGTATTGCTGTTACTAAGACAATATTCTCCTGGTTTTTCTTATTTCACTTTGCATCAATTTATGTAAGTCTTTCTAGGTTACCTACCATATTTCAAAAAATCATAAACAAAAACTGATCAAATCTATTAGAATCAGAAGGCAAAGAGAAAATACAAATGATTGATCTTCCTCAGAAAGAAACCCCATGGGGAAGCTAAGTGGCACAGTGGATAGAGCACCTGCCCTGGAGTCAGGAGTATCTGAGTTCAAATCCAGCCTCAGACACTTAATAATTACCTAGTGTGTGGCCCTGGGCAAGCCACTTAACCCCACTGCCTTGCAAAAACTAAAAAAAAAAACAGAAAGAAAGAAACCCCAAAGAAAATCATTAGCCAAATTCCAAATTTTCTAGGCCAGTGTAATTCATTGCGTTCTCTCTCTCCTGATCCATGTCACTAACTTCAACATTTCTGCTTCCTTTGCTGGTTCCTCATTCTCTTCTTCTATTTAATATAGTTGTTTACCTATTTACTTATCTATTTGTTCACCTGCATTTATCTTGTTAGACCCCAGATCTTCATTTCCAGCTGTGTGATGAACATCACCATTTGGATATCCCGCTATTAGCTCAAGTTAAATATGCTTAAAATTGAATTCAAAGAATTATAGAACCAGTATTAGAATTGAAAGAGACTTTAGAAATTATTTAGGCTAATTCCTCCATTTTACAAATAAAGAAGCTCATCACTGTTCCCTTCAAAGATTGCCTCACCACATGACTTGTTTATTTCTGATAATATACTAGCCTTCTCATAGTCATTTAAAGTTGAGATCTCAGCATCTTCCTTTGCCCTTGCCTCTTCCTAGCCCTTCATCCAAGTAACCACAAAGTCTTAATGACTCAATATCTCTCATGTCTCTTCATACTGTTCTTAATGTCAATATGATACTCATAACTTATGTTCTAGACTATTTCAATAGCTTTCTAATTGGACTTCCTTCAACAACCAGGCTTTCTGTTCCAGCCTATGCATACTGCTAGAGTAATCCCGTTAATGTACTACTCTGATCATTTCACTCCCCTGCAATGGCTCCCCAGTGCCTATTGAATAAAATCCAAGTTCCAAAAGTCTGAAATAATAACCTTTCAAAAACCAGTCCTTTACACTAACTTGTAAGCTCTAAGAATAAAAGACTGAACTCCATTCTCTCAATTATCAGATACCCCCCTTTACTTTCCCATTCTCTGTAACTTTGGTCATGATGTCTAATATTCTGTAATGAGTTCCCTCAGCATTTACAAGTCCTTTTATATTCTTCAAGGCTCAGATCAAACCCAATTTCTCTCCATGAAGCTGTCAATGATTCTTTAGAAATTATCTGTCCATCCTCTGGATATTCTCAGCACTTTGCATCTCTTCCACACATTTATTATATCCTGCTTGTATTTTAGTTATTTGTATTCCCTCCCTATCTTGAGGAAGAAAGGAAAGAAAAAAAGCATCATTAAGAACCTACCTTGAGTCCCTGTCTTGTAGGGAGGAAGGGAACAAGCCTCATATCTTACTATGTGTCATACTCCTTCCCTATCTTGTAGGAAGGATGGAAAGAAGCATGATGAAGTACCTACTATGTGTAATATTCTTTCCCTCTCATGTAAGATGGAAGGAAACAATCATCATTAAGTACCTACTGTGTGTCTTGTAGGAAGGAGGAAAACAGGCATCATTAAGTATGTACTTTGTGACATATTCCCTCCCTGTCTTGTAGGGAGGAAGGAAACAAGCACCATTAAATACCTACTACAGGTCACATTCCTCCCTGTCTTGTAGGGAGGAAGGAAACAAGTTTCATACCCACTCTGTGTCATCTTCCTTCTTTGTCTTGTGGGGAGGAAGGAAACAAGCCTACCATACCTATTATGTGTCACATTCCCTCCCTATCTTGTAGGAAGGAAGGAAACAAGCATCATTAAGTATCTATTATGTGTCAGAAACTGTGTTAAATGCCTTACAAACATGTCCTTTGAATCTCACAATAACCCTGGGTGGTAAGTGCTATTACCACCCCATGTTATATTGGATCAAACTAAGGCAAAAACAGGTTAGATGACTTGTCCAGTATCACACAACTGGTAAGTGTCTGAGGTTGGATTTGAACTCAACTCTTCCTGACTATAGACTCAGCATTCCATCCACTGTACCACCTACCACTGCCTTATATTTAACTACCATATATTTATTTTGTATTCTGTATATATTTATCCTGTTTATAGTTATACACACATATACACACACAAATATACACACATGTTATGTCCCCCTACCCTACACAGAATATAAACTCCTGGCGAGTAAAAAATATTTCATTCCTAGCTAACAGCACAGTGTCTGATGCACAGGAGGCACTAAACAGATGCTTGTTGATTGACTGATGTTGGTATTTTATTCTTTCTGATTATATTGTAAATTTTTTTGTTCTTAATTTAGTACCAAATAGAAGGGACATTTTCATAAGAAAAGTGGGATAGTATATGATGATATATTTTACATGATTCATTACATGACTATTATACATACCTTGCTTTTTTAAAGCATATAATAAATTAAATATATTATTTTCAAAAATGTCCTTCTTGTTTGTGCTTCCTCTTAATTAAAAAATTAAATTTCAAATGTCTTGGGGACTGTGAGTCATCTCCCTCTCTCTCTCTCTCTCTCTCTCTCTCTCTAAGTCTCCAGTCTTAGATGAACTACATCTCAGGACACCAAAAGACTGAGGCTAAACAATTGCTAAGCTACTGTCAAAAAAATCTTTGAAAAATTATAGAGAATGAAGAAGAGGTTCTTCTACAGACCCAAGGAAGGTCAAATGTCCTCAGATCATGTACAACTTGCTCTGCTTACTGCTAACTTGGGGAGGGCTTGGTGAGCCTGCTTCTGGAAGTGAATCATGTCATGTTATGGAAAGATCCTGCTCCCTGACTCCAAGCATGTGTAGATATTCTATGACTCTTTCTGGTATGATTACTGAATGAAGAAAGAAAGGCCTTTTGATTGGCCGCTGAGCTGGAGTTGAGTGTGCTGTAGGCTCTGATAGAGGGCAGAGACTTCAGCTCCTTTCCTTCAGGGTCCACATGTGGCCAACAGTTTGGAAGTTTTTTGTTTTTTCTTTATTTTTTCCTACTCTTAGGTGAAGGAGTATTAGAGACAAATATATCTTGGAAAGAGTAGAGGAGTAACCACTGGAGGTTCATGAACTGGTCTGATGATGATGATGATGATGATGATGATGATGATGATGATGATGTTTGTCTTTCATTCTCTGAGAAAACCATGACATCAGGGAGGTGATGCCATGATAAGCACATGAACTGGATTTGAGTGAAGGGGGCTATGATAAGTGACCACTTTCATCTCCTCCAGAGTCATCTGAGGCCAGATATGGATCAGGCCAAGATGGCCCTGGATGTGAGGCCATCAGGGTTAAATGAATTGCCCAAGGTCACACAGCTAGTATGTATCAAGTGTCTAAGACTAAATTTGAACTCCTGACTCCAGGGCTGGTGCTCTTATGTACTGCACCACCTATAGCTATCCAGTAAAGCATCAGACTAGTCCTGAAAAGCAACCTGTTTTACTTAATGCAGCACTACAGTCACTTATTAGATGAGATACTGGGTCACAGGCAATGGATTAACCCTATTTATTGGAAATGCTGCAACTGGAAGTAATCTTGCAGAGGCAAAAGCTTTGTAAAAACCACTTTAAGTCTGAGCCCACTCTTTCTAGGGCCTGAGGTGGTAGAGGAAGGAGAATTCAGTTGGTATTTTGGGAAATGCTTTGTAACTTCTGTTCTTGCTATGTATTTTTTAATAAATATGGCTTTTCAGGTAAAAACATCACTTGTACAAAAATATTCATAGCGGTCCTGTTTGTGATGGCAAAGCATTGGAGATTAAGTAAATGTCCTTCAATTGGGGAATGGCTTAGCAAACTGTGGTATATGTATGTCATGCAACACTATTGTTCTATTAGAAACCAGGAGGGATGGGAATTCAGGAAAGCCTGGAGGGATTTGCATGAAGTGATTCTGAGTGAGATGAGCAGAACCAAGAAAACACTGTACACACTAACAGCAACACGGGGGTGATGATCAACCTTGATGGATTTGCTCATTCCATCAGTGAAATAATCAGGGACAATTTGGGGCTCTCTGCAATGGAGAATACCATCTGTATAGGGAGAAACAACTGTGGAGTTTGAGCAAAGACCAAGGACTATTACCTTAAATTTAGAAAAAACCCTAATATCTTATTGTCTGATCTGATTATCTCTTATAATTTATGTTTCTTCTTTAAGGATATGATTTCTCTCTCATCACACTCAATTTGGATCAATGTATACCATGGAAACAATATAAAGACTGACAAATTGCCTTCTGTGGGGGGGTGGGGGAGGGAAGTAAGATTAGGGGAAAAATTATAAAATTCAAAATAAATAAAATCTTTAACAAAAAATAAATATGCTTTTTCAATCACCAATTAGTGTTAATTAGACAAATTGATATTAGACCACTAATCATTGGATCAATCAATACAGAGAATATAGCAAACGTATATATCATGTAAATATACATAGCAAATGATATTGGAGAAATACACCACACTGGGGTGTCAAGATGACAGGATCAGAAGAACTCCATTGTTCCTGAGGTATCCCTAGAACCCTAGAAGATGTAGCCAACTTTGCTTTAATGATCTGACCTGTATTGTGTATGTGAGTTGGAAGAGTAAGCCCCAAAACCTTATGATGTCATGATTTTCAAAAAAAAATGGGAAGAGAAAATCTGCAAGCTCTGGGTTAAGGAGATGATCTTAAGTTCCTGGAAAAATTCCAGGAGGTATTATTAAAGTGATGGTTTATGAACAACTAATAATAATAGTAACTGTCATTTATAAGGCACTTGGAAAATGGCTTTTCAAAAACTTTACATGTATTCTCTCATTTTATTTTCACAAAAAACTTTGTGAGATAAGTACTTAAGGTTAGACCTGGAATCTAGACCCAGAAGGGACCTCAGTGGCCATTAAGTATAAAAACTGTATTTCCCAGATAAGGAAGCTGGACTATAGAAAATTTAAGTGACTTGCCCTTGGCCACAAACCCATTATATGTCAGAGGAGGGTACTAACCCTGGTCTGCCTTATGTTAAAGTCCAAAGCAATTTCAGAATCAAGAAATGGTCATGCCTGACTAATTTCGTTTATTTGTTAGATCAGGTATATGCAACCTAGACTTTTGCATGCCCCTCAAGGTAAAGGAATGAATTAGACCAGTTATGAACCACTGGTCTAATTCAGTTTCTCTATCTTTGATGGACCCTGGGGACAGCCTAGTAAAACTCACAATCCTTTCTCAGAATGAATATAAATATTGAGGGAAATGCTCACTTGCAGTTAGAGACAGTGGAAATAAGAGATAAATCATTTTATCATCCAAATTCACAATCCTCCTGAAATCTATCCATGGATTCATGGATTCTAGATTAAGAATCTGGGTTAGACTGTGGTACAATTATGTAGTTTATAGACTGAGTCAATGTTTAGACTCAAAGAATAGTCATTAATAACTGAAGAAATGAAAACCCAAGTCAACTTGGGGAATAGGTTTTTAGTGAAGGCCTTCAGAGCTGTTCTTTGTCCTATGCTGTTTACTGTGCTATCAGAAGGAAGAGGGTTTAAACTGATTATGTTTGTCAACAGAGAGTAGAACTATGAATTATGGTTCATAATTTGAGAGAAGTACATTTTAATTGGAGATAAAGGAAAAGTTGTCAACAATCTGAACTATCCAAAGATGGAATGGGTTCCTTCAAGATGTCCTCCTTCACTTGACATCTTTAAATAAAGGATGGATGCCTATTTGTTGGGAATAGTATGGAAGGTATTCTAAGTCAGATGAGTTAAAATAGACAGCCAAAGTTTCTTCCAACTCAGGGAAGTTGTTATCCTGTTCTCATCAGTACTTTGAACTCTCACATTATAGGTACTCAACAAACAATAAACTACTGACTACTTAAAAAGAAATGAATGTATATTATTCAAATGTACTATATTGCTATACCCTTCAATACTTCAAAGAACTAAGATTTCATTGGTATAGGAAGCTTTCTTGATCTATAGACATTGTAATCTTTCATGACTGAGTTAGTGATTTTTTTTTAGCTTTTTGCAAGGCAAATGGGGTTAAGTGGCTTGCCCAAAGCCACACAGCTAGGTAATTATTGAGTGTCTGAGACTGGATTTGAACCCAGGTACTCCTGACTCCAGGGCCAGTACTTTATCCACTGTGCCACCTAGCCTCCCTGAGTTAGTGATTTTTTGAAAGTTCTTAAGACTGAAACAATAAGTCATATGGTGCTTTAAGGTTTGCAAAAACATTTTACATGCATTCTTGAACTTACAAATGTCCCTTCAACTTGACTGGGCTAGTCAATAAATGCATAGGTTATCACTGGGCACATACTTGAAGATTTTCTAGTTCTGTAGGCCCCTTTAGAACTTGTTCTTTTTTCACTGTAGTCTTCAGGAATTCAGAATTAACTCTGGGTCTTGAGAAAGCATCAACATAGGGCTTTAGTTTTATAAAATAAAATATAAATGGTTTGGAAGATATGAGTTCAGATCCAATCTCAGATATACTAATTAGCTGTGTCACTGTGGGCAAGCCATTTAGTTTCAGTTTCCTCATCTGTAAAATGAAAGTAATAATATCATTTACCTCCCAGAGCTGATGTGAGGATAAAATGAGATAATATATGTTAAGTGCTTTGTAGACCTTAAGCTAGCTATATAAATGCTAGCTATTATTTTATGATTAAGTCTTTCATGTAAGTATCCACTGTAGAAATTCTCTCAATGGATACAAACTGGCTAATACTCTGTAGTTTATAGTCTTTTTGAAATTTTTAATTAAAAAATTAATGAAAACATGTTGAATTCCAAATTCTCATGCTTTTCCTCTTTTTTCTACCCACTGAGAAGGCAAGGAATATAAGGATTATAGACATGAAGTCATGTAAACATCATTCCATTTTAGCTATATTGCAAAAAATAAAAAGATAAATGAAAAGGAAAGACAGTAAAAAAAGGAGTCATTGGTTCTTTATAGGTAGAGAACATTTTTTATCATGAGTCATTTGTTAATGTCTTGGATCATTGTATTGATCAGAGTAGCTGAGTCTTTCAAATTGTTCATCATGAACATTATGTGATAAAGTCTAGATAGAAGATGCTTTATGCATTGAGAGGTTGAGTGATTTGTTCTACATTCCCCAATTAATAAGTGGTCAAAGGATAAGAACAGGCAGTTTTCAGGAGAAGAAATTAAAGCTTTCATTATTTAAATGAAAAATTGCTCCAAATCACTAGCAATTAGAGAAATGTAAATTAAAACAACTGAGGTACCATCTCGCATACATCAGATTGGCTAATATAACAGAAAAGAAAAATTAAAAATGCTGGAGGGGATGTAGAAAAATAGGTACACTAATGTACTTTTGTTGGTTCAACATTCTGGAGAACAACTTGGAGCTATGCCCAAATACTATAAAACTGTATAACCCTTGACCCTGAAATACCACTATTAGCACTGTACCCCAAAAAGATCAAAGAAAAGGGAAAAGGACCTATTTGTACAAAAATATAGCAGCTCTTTTTATGGTAGCACAGAATTGGAAATTGAGGGGATGCCCATCAATTGAGGAATTGTTGATTTAGTTGTGGCATTTGATTGTCATAGATATTGTGCTATATGAAATGATGAGCAGGACAGTTATAAAAAAATCTCATAAGACTTAAATAACTTACATAAAGTGAAGTGAGAAGAACTAGAACACTATACACATTAACAGCAATATTGTGTTCATCATCACATGTGAATGTCTGAGTTACTCTGATTAAGACAATGATTCATGAAAATTTCATGATGAAAAATGCTCTACCTCCACAGAGTGACTCTGAGTGCAGATTAAAGGATATTTTTTTCACTTTCTTTATTTTTCTTGCTTTTTTTCCCTCCTGCAACATGGTTAATGTGGAAATATGTTTTACATGATGTCATATGTATAATGATTATTACATTTCTTGCTTTCTCAATGGGTAGGGAAAGGGAAGGAAGAAGAGAATTTGGAAATGAAAATAAAAATAAAAAAACCAGAAAATAAAATGGGAGGAAAAAAAATGACTTAAAGCTACTAAGTGCCAGAAAGTAGAATTTGACTTTGTCTTCCTGACTCCAAAGCTAGTTCTTTCCCTTCCTCTCTCTCTCTCTCTCTCTCTCTCTCTCTCTCTCTCTCTCTCTCTCTCTCTCTCTCTCTTTCTCTCTCTCTCTCTCTCTCTCCCTCCCTCCTTCCCTCCTTTCTACTAAGAAATTAAATAAGCGATGAAAAAAATTGTGACTAGCAATTGGATCATGAATCATTTTAATGTATCATCAGCTTAAGAGTAATTTTTAGGGTCTCTTCTACCTCTAAAATTCTATCTTGTTATGATTCAAACTCCTTTAAAAATAACAATTTAGTTGATTCTCTAAGATTTTCTAAAGGTGAAGTTTTATTGAAGGAATGTTCAGTTTCTCATGACCATACTTGGAGAAAACTGCCTATCTTAGACTGGCTTCCCATCCCTCATGAGAAAACCCTGAATGCTCAAAAAAAGAGCACCCTCCACTGTTCATCGTTACTAGATTTTATCTGTTCTTCAAGGCCCAGCCCAGATCCTACCTTTTCAGTGAGAGCTCTGCAAAGTGAGCCAAATGAATGGGCCCAGTACAGTAGCAGTAGATGCACAATGGGGTTACTGATTTGAGAAAAGAGGTCAGCAGTCTCTCAACTTGGTCTTGGATAATCTGGAGGATGTGAGTGGTGAAGGGTATAAACCTTCTCAAGTTTTCAGTGGCCACTATTTATTGACTTTCTTACTCTAATGATATTGGTGTAATCATCGGTATCACAAATAATAATGTTTGTCCTACATTCTTGAAGAAGACCATGACATCAGGGAGGTGATGCCATGACAAGCACATGAATTGTATTTGAGTTGGGGGGAGCTGTGCTAAGTCACCAGTCTCACTTTCTCCTCTGGAGCCATCTGGGTCCAGTGGCCAGATATGGATCAGGACAACTGGAGATAGCCCTGGATATTAGGCAATCAGGGTTAAATGACCTGTCCATAGTCATATAGCTAGTAAATGTCTGAGGCCACATTTGAACTCGGATCCTCCTGATTTCAGGGCCAGCACTCTATCCACTGTAGCATCTAGCTGCCTCTAGCTCACAAAAAAAGCTATTTGAGTTTCTACTGTGAACTGAGGTGGGAACAGATCTTTTACTTAGAACATTTTTTTGAGAGGTGGTCCTGAACCTATAACATCTTGTATAAGAAATTCCCTGTATGGGAATTTTTTCTAATAACATAGATATCAACTGTTCATCTGTGATCCATTACATCAGTGCTTGGGGCACTGAAATATTACAAGAATTGCCCATGGCCAATACGATTTCTCTGTGTCCATGGTAGGATTTGAATTCAGGACTCTCTGATTCCAAGGCTCACCATTTATTCATTATACTATAGGTTCCCCTCAAAATATGAAGTTCAATTCCCAAAAGATACCCTCCAGTCCTTCTTTGGGCTACATATTCCGGTTCCATTCAGCTCCAGGACCCAGGAGAACTGAGTTACTGTAATGTTTCCTCCTGCTCTCCCTCTCTAACCATGGATTAGAAATTTAACTATCCTTACTTTAGAATATTTCAATGGAAAGAATACTGGAATTAGAGTCAGCAGAGATCTAGATTCAAATCCTATCTCTAAAATATGGATGTTACTTCATCTCTCCAAACTTGAGTCTCTTTATCTAAAAACGATTCTACAGTAACCCTGTACCATAGGATTGATGAGATAATACATGTAAAGTGCTTCATAAACCTGAAAGTTGTTGAATCACATATTCAGTTCAATCTTCCCATCCTTCTCTCTGATGGGAACACCAGAATTGTTTAGTTCTCTAAACAGTACACACTGCCTTCTCCATAAGTGAGGTTCTGATTGTCCCTCAGCTTCACAGAATTAGGTAGAGACAGATAAAGGAAATTTATAGGCTATTATCTGCTCAAACATCCCTCCAGGCCTGGTCCTTTTGGTATCTTAGTCTGCAAGAATATTTTAATAGAAAGTTTCATAGTTCTAACCTTGATGAAAAAATGGGAAGAAATAACCTTTCCTATTGGCTCTGAAGTCTCCAAAGTGATCACTGGTAACTTTTTTTTTTTTTTTTTAGATTTTTGTAAGGCAAATGGGGTTAAGTGGCTTGCCCAAGGCCACACAGCTAGGTAATTATTAAGTGTCCAGACCGGATTTGAACCCAGGTACTCCTGACTCCAGGGCCGGTGCTTTATCCATTACGCCACCTAGCCGCCCCCACTGGTATCTTAATTGCCAAAGCAAATGACCTTTTCTTAATTCTCTCAGCTCCTCCACTTTGCATCTGTTGTTCTGCCTGAATTGAACGCTACGGAAAAAGATACTCCTCCCAGGGCAGCTAGATGGCACAGTGGGTAGTGTTAGGGAGATTCATCTTCCTGATTTAAAATCTGGCCTCAGAAACTTATTAGCTGTGTTGCCCTGAGCGATTCACTTAATCATGTTGCCTCAGTTTCTTCATCTAGAGTAAAATGAGCTAGAGAAGGACATCTGGTATATATATATATATACATATACATATATACATATATGTATATATGTATATGTGTGTGTATGTATGTGTATATATATATCTGGTATCTCTGCCAAAAAAGCCCCAAGTGGGTTCATGAAAAGTCAGACATGACTGAAAATAACTGAACAACCACACCCCAAAATAAATTTATCACTTTTTAAACTCACCATCAAGCTGCTAATTCAAGTCTTACTGAAAACACTTCCCTCTGTCTCCTTTCCTTTCTATTTAGAGAGCTGGAGGTCAGTGTACCAAAAATACTTCTAGAGTCTTATTTTTTTAGCAAGGCAGTGGGGTAAGGTGACTTGCCCAAGGTCACACAGCTAGGTAATTAGTAAGTGATTGAGGTCACATTTGAACTCAGGTCTTCCATTCCAAGGGCACTGCTCTATCCACTGTACTACCTAGATGCCCCTATGTTTATTCTTTGACCCAGCAATACAACTGCTAGGTCTATATCCCAAAGAGATTAAAAAAAAAGAAAAAAGACCTACTTGTAAAAAAATATTTATAGGAACTCTTTTTATGGTGGCTAAGAATTGGAAATCAAGAGGATGCCCATCAGTGACTGAAAAAAGTTATGACATGTGATTGTGATGGAATATTATTGTACTATAAGAAATAACAGATAGGATGATTTAAAAAAAAAACCTGGAAAGATTTAAATGAACTGATGTAAAGTGAGGTGAGTAGAATCAGGATAATGTGGTAGCGATCGTATGCTGAAGAACTGTGAATGACTTTGCTGTTCTTAGTAATGATCCAAGACAATACTAAAGGACTTATAATGAAAAATGCTATCCACCTCCAGTATAGTTTGAATACATACTGAAATGTACTATTGTTCACTTTTTTTTGGTTCCACTCTTCTTGGATAAAATGACTAACCTGGAAATATTTTATGTAATTGCTTATTTATAACCTGTATCAGACAGCTTACCATCTCATGGAGAAGAGATAGTAGAGAGAGAAAGACAAATAGAGTTTGGAACTCAAAACTTTAAAAAAAATGTTAAAAATTCTTTTAGAATGTAATTGGGGGGAAAATAAAGCATTATTAAAAATTAAATCTTTTTTTTGCTTTTATTCATGATTGCTATCTCTGACTTTTTTTTTTACTTCAGCTGAAGCAAAATAGATTCTGCTTCAGCCCTTTATTTTAACTCAGTGTTTATCTTTCTGTTTTGAGTGTGTTTCTTGTAAACAACATATTGTTGAATTCTGGTTTCTAATCCATTCTGCTATCCACTTCAGTTTTATGGGTGAGCTCATCCCATTCACATTCAGTTATGATTAGTAATGGTGTATTTCCCTCTATCCTATTTTCGTTTGTTTATCCTTTTCTCTTTCTTTTTATCCTGTCCCTCCTCAAAAATTTGTTTTGCTTCTGACCACTACCTCCCTGGAATTTCATGATAATATTCCTGGAAATTTTCATTTTGGGATCTCTTTTGGGAAAGTGAATTCTTTCAATTTCTATTTTACCCTCTGAAACTAAGGTATCGGCAGTTTTCTTTATAATTTCTTGAAATATAATGTCTATACTCTCTTTTTATTTTTTAGGTTTTTGCAAGGCAAATGGGGTTAAGTGGCTTGCCCAAGGCCACACAGCCAGGTAATTATTAAGTGTCTGAGGCCGGATTTGAACTAAGGTACTCCTGACTCTAGGGCTGGTGCTCTATCTACTGCGCCACCTAGCTGACCCTATACTCTCTTTTTGGATCATAGATTTCAAGCAGTTCAATAGTTCTTAAATTATTTCTCCTCAATTTATTTTCCAGGCTGGTTATTTTTCAGAGAAGTATTTCACATGCCCTCTTTTCTTCATTCTTTTGACTTTTTGTTTATTTTACTGTTTATTGATATCTTGTGAAATCATTATCTTCCACTTACATCATACTAATTTTCAAGGAATTTTTTTTTCAATTTGTACAATTATGCTTTTTGAGTTCTTTTCTTCAGTGAATTTTGTACCTCCTTTTCCATTTAGCTTATTCTGTTTTTTAAGGGTTTCTTTTCTTCAGGGAATTTTTGTGCCTCTTTTAGTAAACTGTTAATTCTTTATTCATAATTTGTTTGCGTTGCTTTCATTTCTTTTCCCAATTTTATTTTATCATCCTTAAGTCTTTCTTTGACTTTTCCAGGAATTCTTGTTGGACTTGGGTCTAATTGGAATTTTTCTTTGAGGCTTTGTCTAGTTATGTTTTCACATTGTTATATTCTTCTGGGTTTATGTCTTGGTCTTTTCTGTCAATTTTTTTTGTTATTTGTTCATTTTCTTAATTTTAAACTTTATGTTAAAGTTGGGCTCTGCTCACCTGTAGTGACTTCCCTCTGTCTCCCTCTGTAGGTGGCCAGACAGTGTCCCAAGCTTCAGATTTTTTTGGTATTGCTATTTTCAGAGTTTGTGTGTGTGTGTGTGTGTGTGTGTGTGTGTTCATGTGAATAAAGTCTTGGTGCTTCCAACATGCTGTGATCCATGGAGAAATGTTGCCACTGCTCTTTTGATTTGTGCTCTGGTGTTTACCTACAAAAGTCCCCTGCTCCTCTGAAGCTACAAGTGCTAGCATTCCTCTAGCCTGGAACTGTAACTATGTCCCCTGCTCTCTTGCAGTCACAAGAGCTAGTGTTCTTTCTGCCTTAGAACTGTGACCAGGGACCCTGCTCCCTTGTGACCAATCACTAACACTCCTTTTCACCCTGGAACTGTGACTCAGAACTGCTTTTGAGCAATAGAGCTACCAATCAGCATCAGCTGTGCCCAGTGCCAGCAGAGTCCCCTGTAATCCCTTTTTAATCAGTTGTCTGACCCATTTACCATCTCTTGGCTGAGATCTACTGAAGCTGCTGCTGCAATTGCACCCCCCCCCCCCGTATCATTTTCAAGATTCACCATTGGTACTTCTGTCATGTTCTGGATCAGCACTCACCCTGGTGTCACAAACCTTTCTTGCTGACCTCCCAAGTTATCTTAGGCTGGAAAAATGTCTCACTCTGAACTTTTGTTGACTCTGTTACTCCAAAATTTGATTTGAGAAGTTATTTTAAAGTTATTTGGAGGGGGAATGTTGGGAGATTTCAGCTGAACTGTTGCCTGTACTCTGCCATCTTGGCTTTGCCAAGTGATAATTTCAAGTAAGATCTTCTAAAGAATAGATTTTTCTGTTGATGTCTTAGAAGTTCCAGGTTCTTTTCCCAGCATTTATCTTTCTCAACTGGTATATCAGAGAATGGAAATATGTCTATGACCTGTTGGCTCTTCCTGAATTGATAATATTTGTATGCTCATAAGAGAGCTTTAAAAAATTGTCATTTACAAATCAGAAATAATTCTGAATTCTATCCTTGCAGTAATGTTTACTTTTGGTGAAGTGATATTTTAAAGACTATACAAAAGCTTCTTTTTAAATTAAACAATTTAAATTATATTTAAATATAGTTTTCAATGTTGATTTTTTCAACATTCATTTTTTGTTTTTTTAATTTTACAGTCCCCCCACATCTTGCTTCCCTCTCCCCACCCCCACAGAAGATAATCTGATAGTTTTTACATTGTTTCCATGCTATACATTGATCAAAATTTGAATGTTCAACATTAATTTTTGCAAAGCTTTTCTCCCTTCCCCTTCCCACCTCCCCCAGGATATTGATACTTATAATTACTTGAGTAATGTGATATAGATTATACATATAAAATATATTATTTCAAAGGTGAGAGGTAGTTATAATATAGTAGATAGAGAACTGGCCACAGAACTCAGGGAGACCTAAGTTCAAGCCATTTCTTTCCTTTGTAATAGCCTTCTAATTGATCTCCATACCACAAGTCTCTCCTTACTCTAATTCAGCTTCCACTTTGCCAGGTTGATTTTTCTAGAGTAGTCCTAATCACAATCACTCCCTTATTCAATGAATTCCTATTACCTTTGGGATCAAATCTAAAATCTTCTGTTTAGAATTTAAAATTTTTTATACCTGAAAGATTCCTACCTCTCCAGTCTTTTTTCCATTTCACTCCCCTCCATTATTTAGTCATCCTGGATCAGTTGCATTTGAGTGACCATATTCCTTTATCTCCCACTTTTGTGGCAATGCCTTTGCTTTGGCTATCTCCAATGCTTAGAATTCCTTGCTCCTCAGCTTTGCCTTTTAGTCTCCTGGTCTTCCTTCAAGGATCCAGTACAAATATCATTTGCTAGAAAAGGTTTTTCAGGGTTGTTCTAGCTGCTAGTGCCTTCCCATTTTGGATTACTTTCCATCTGTTGGAAGTAGTCATTCTTGACCTCTTTGTCTTATCTCTCTCTTCCCTAAACTTAATGACTGAATTGTGACTTGGAAAGGACATAGCTTTAAAAAGTCAAAGTTTCCCACTGCACCCAGTCATCTCTAGTCATCCTGATCATATCTGATCAATGGATCCAGATGGAGAGGAGCTTGTGACTTTGCATAGTACCCCTTCACTTAAATCCAACTCAGTTGCATGTCATGATTTCACCAAGTTCAAACAACAACTTTAACAACATTTTACCTATCCCATTTATATCTTAAATATACCTAATTATTTACATACTTACTATCTCCATTAGACTATGAACCCCTTGAAGACAGTTAGCCTTTGTTTGCCTTTGTTATCCCTAGCTAAGCTTTAGCACAGTGACTCACACAGCAAGTGCTTAATAAATTCTTGTGTTATAACTGACTGACTTTATCTTGCTTCCTCATAACTGGCCTTCTTCTGTCTGAAGAAAGCAATCATGTTCCAGTCATCTTCTCTTCTTCAAGTTAAATATCCCCAAAGTATAAAAGTTAATTAAGTCCAGGTCTTTGAAAGACACATAAAATTTGAAAAAGTAAAAAAAACAAAACAAAACTGGGAAGGGTATTCTAGGTATAAGCAAAGGTGTGAGGAATGTTAAAACTAGGGCCAATTGATAAGTCACACAGAGGAACATTTTGGTTCAAATCAAAGGAAGAATTGGAAATTAGATCTACCCAATAGTGGAATGGGCTGCCTTATGACATGATAACTTCCCTGTTGGAAAGGGTAAAATACCATCCTGTATGGTGTGGGGAACAGACTGTCTTTCTTTTCATGCATTTAATACTCAAATAAGAAAATAAAAGAGGTACAGAAAACTAGATTATGTTATATTACTCAAAAATATTTCCTTATGGAGTGAAAGCAGTCACATGACCATACCAGTCACAGTTGGAACCTATGCAGAATTAAAACTCATTCTACCTGTTCTAACTCTTTTTTTTCCCCTTCTACTTCCATGGCTTCCAAAATGAGAGATAAGATAATTCTGGAAATCTATATTTCTGTTGGTTCATTGCGTCCCAGATTCCTATTGGTTTCACTGTTCAGGGTACACAATGCACTCATAATATCTTGGGGGAATTTTGAGTATAACACAGAGTGGAAACAAATGACAGCTTGTTCTCCCCCTGGTTGTTTGGTACTTTTTCTCTTTATATTATATGTTTGTTTACTGTCACAAAATGTAACAGTAAGTCGCAAAAATGATGAAATTAAAATGTAGTATATCATGACCAAACAAGAATTAGAGTACATTATAAACTGCAAAATGAATGATTTTGACTATATTAAATTAAAAAGGTTTTGCAATAATAAAATCAATGCTGCCAAAATTAGAAGGAAAGCAGAAAGTTGGGCAACAATCTTCACAACCAGGAGTTCTGATAAAGGTCTCATTTCTAAAATATATAGAGAATTGCATCAAATTTATAAGGTTACAAGTCATTCCTCAAATGATAAATGGTCAAAGGTTATGAATAGACAGTTTTCAAATGAAGAAATTAAAGCTACATATATCATATGAAAAATTTCCTCCAAATCATTGATTAGAGAAATGAAAATTAAAAAAATTATGAGGTATCACCTCACACCTATTAAATTGGCCAAGATGAGAAAAAGGGAAAATGATCAATGTTGGAGAGACTGTGGGAAGATTGGGACATTGATGCATTGCTGCTGGAGTTGTGAATTGATCCAACCATTCTAGAGAGCAATATAGAACTATGCCCAAGGAGCAATAAAAATGTTCATTCTATTTGACCCAGCAATTCCAATTCTAGGTCTATATCCAGAAGAAATAATAAAAAAAATAGGAAAAATCCCACATGTTCCAAAATATTCATAGCAGCTCTTTTTGTAGTGGCAAAGAACTGGAAATTGAGGGGATGCCCATCAATTGGGGAATGGCTAAACAAGTTATGGTACGTGAATACTATAGAATACTATTGTTCTATAAGAAACTATAAATGGTCAAACTCTAGAGAAGCATAGAATGAGTTACAGGATCTCATTCTGAGCAAAGGGAGTAGAACCAAGAGAACAGTGTACACATTTACAACAATATTGTGAGATAATCAACCTTGATGGAAGCAGCTTCTCTCAGCAATTCAGAGAGTTAGGACAACAGAATTAGACTGGCTATGGACAATGTTATCCCCATCCAGAGGAAGAAGAATAAAACAAAACGAAATTAAAAAACAAACAAAAACAAACAACCCTTCAGAATCTGATGAACACTTTATAAAAATTATCTATTTATCTCTCTCTTTCCCTTAATCCTAATTTTTCACATCAGAAATGACTAATCTGTAAACATGTTTATCAAAAATATGTATATACAATGATCACCTGACTGTTCACTGCTGAGGGGAGGGGGGTAGGAAGAGAAGGAAGAAATTTTGTAACTTAAAAATATACATGGGCATATGAAGAAATATAAATATATAAAAATGTAGTATATCATCAAAGATATAATGAATTTTATGAAATGAATAAAAACTGTTACATTGTTGATTTTTTTTCACCTATGGATGGAAAGAACATTACTACAGTTGCTTAGAAAACACTGTGGTGCAGATGAATGTTGAAATGTAAATTTGTGATTTCCCCACCTGGTGGAACCCACCTTAGAGAGAACCCTGATTACAAGTGATTAACAACCTAACTCAACATAAAATTAGATATCCATTCAGCACTGGTGCAAAGTGGCTGAATCCCACCACTGAATGGACTCTTGCTTCATATTCTTCTCTTAGAATTCCCAGCTTCCTTAAAAATTTAGCTCATACTATCTCTCATGAGATGTTTTTCCTGATCTCCTTGGTTGTTAATGCTTTCTCCCTACTTCTCAAGTCATAACATATGTATTTATTTGTGCAAATTTTATATCTCCCTAGTAGAATATAAATTCTTTGAAGAGAGGGCTAATTTCTCTCTCTTTATATTGAGAAAACCTAGTAAAGTGAATTCCATATAGAGCATGTGCTTAACAAAAGCTTGTAGGATTTGATAAATTAAGATTATGTCCTTTGAAATTCCAAGGTCCTGTGATTCTTGAGACCATATTGGTATACAATCTGAATCACCCAAATCACCAGATCCCTATTCCCTTTGGCAGAAAGTTTGTTGCTCTCTTGGTCTATTTAAACATATGCAATGTAGCACTAGTGTTTCAATAGGTAGAGGGGCCTTCAATTATTATTTCATCACTTCTTTCTTTGAATATCCTATGGATTGGTCCTTAGATCCTACCTAATCAATGGATGAAAGGAAAAGAAAACATTATGTACTCTCCCCAGAATAGTTTTTTTCCTTATTCCAAGAATGTAGAGGAACCCTTTCTCAATATGAAGTCAAACTCATTTTTCCTTTTTTCCTTCCTTCTTTCTCTCTTTCCTTCTCTCCTTTCTTTCTCTTTCTGTCTTTCTCTCTCTCTTTCCCTCCCTCCCTCCCTCCCTCCCTCCCTCCCTCCCTCCCTCCCTTCCTTCCTTCCTTCCTTCCTTCCTTCCTTCCTTCCTTCCTTCCTTCCTTCCTTCCTTCCTTCCTTCCTTCCTTCCTTCCTTCCTTCCTTTCATTCTTCTTTCTAAGTCCTTGGCACAAATGGAGATGATTTATCAAGGAAATGACATTTAAGAACATTTATCAACATCTGCTATGCCATTGTACCCTAAGGACCATGGGAACTTTACAACTGATTTGTGAAAACTGTTCTCTGAGTTGTTTCCCTCTTGAGAATGTGAGTTCCTTGAAAACTAGAACTCTCTTGCTTTTCTATTTGTATCTCCAACATCTAGCTATCATAGTGTTTTGAACACAGCTTGTGTTTAAAAAATTCTTATTTCCTTATTTCCTATTCTTCTACATGGCTTCTTTTAAATTGTTTTTTTTTTAAATTTAAGGCAATGGGTTAAGTGATTTGCCCAAGGTCACACAGCTAGGCAATTATTAAGTGTCTGAGACTGGATTTGAACTTGGGTCCTCCTGACTCCAGGGCTGGTGCTCTATCCATTGTGCCACATAGCTGCCCTACATGGACTCTTTTTAAATATTTGGAGATAATTACGATATTTCCTTGGTTCAGGCTAATTATCCTCAGTTCCTTTAACCAACCTCACTATGGCAATAATCTCTAAGCCCTTGACAAATGTCATTATGGAATGGAGTTTAGACCTAGCATCATTCTGATCAATCTACCTCTGACAAATTCTTGCTTGTCTTGAAAGGTGGAAGTTGGAAATTTCCTCTGTGTTCTGATTATAAGCATTACACCTATTTTAATACAACCTAAACCTAATAGTACCTGTTTTTTTGGCTGTCATGTTATAATGTTGAATCATACTTACAATTCACTAAAACTTAGGGTTTTTTCCCCATACAAATTGTTACCTAACCATACATTCTTTATCAATGAGGTTGATTTTCTGAACCCAGATGTAGGCTTCAATATTTGCTCTCATTAAATTTCCCTCTTTAGATTAGCCTTTTGCGGAGAATCTCTTTTGTTACTCAGAATTAGATATCTATTTTCCTCCACCCTTCCCTAGCTTTGTGTTATTTAAAAATTTGATAATTAAAGTTATACTTTCAATGACTTCATTAACATCATTGATTAAAATGAAGAACAGCACAGAGTCAAAGATAGGTCCCTGGATCAATCCACTAGAGATTTCATTGTAAGTTTGTAATGATCTATATTAGGTATTACTCTTTAAATATGCTTTCAGTAAGTTTCAAGTGCATTTAACTATATGATAATCTGGCTTATTTCTCACCATCTTCTCAAGAATAGCAGGAGACACTGACAAATACTTGGTTGAAATATTATATACCATAGATAGGGAATGAGGTTAGTTTAATTCTTGATTTATTCTTTTTTTTTAACACTTTAGAAAGATTTTATTTTGTTTTACTCTTGATCTATTATTGATGATAATGATTATCATGAAAATAACAAAAGTAATGATAACTAGCATTTGCATAACATTTTAATGCCTTCAAAACATTTTAGAGATGTTAATTCATGTGGTTCTCACAACAGCCCTGTGAGTTAGGTTCTATTACAAGCCTCATTGTATAAATAAGGAAATGATGACTTATCCCGGGTCACCAGCACCTGGGCTCTAAGTGATCATTATTTTTCCTTGCAAATGTTCAAAAATGTTCTAGAAATTAAAATCAAACTTACTGGTAGAATTTTTTGAAGATCCCTGACCTCTTCTATTTTTTTGAATATTGGAAAAAGTTTGCATTTCTCAAGTCCTATGTCATCTTCTCATTCTTCAATTATTTTCGAAGATCACTAACATCATCCAGTAATGATGCACATCAGTTTATTCAGTTCTCTGGTATAGGGTTCATTGGAGCCTAGTGACTTTAACTCATCGAAAACAGCAAGGTACATTCTTACCTTTTCAGTGATTTTGGTTTTCAACTCCCTGTTAACCATTTTTGCTCTATTCTTCTGAGTCTGAAGATCATTATCCTTTGGAGAGAAAAAACAAAATGAAGTAAGAGTAAGTATGATTTCTCTCCATCCATCATATCTTTTCTTGCTACCCACTCTAAACAGAAATTCTATCCTTTTTTTAATTTCAAAAATGATTAATATGAAATTTCTCTCATTTAAAAAGAACTTATGTATGGACACACTTGAATTGCACTTTTTTTAGATAATAGCTTTTTGGTTAAAAAAATCAATTAAAGGGCAGCTAGGTGTAGTGGATGGAGCACCAGCCCTGGAGTCAGGAGGACCCGAGTTCAAATCCAACCTCAGACACTTAAAAATTACCTAGCTGTGTGACCTTGGGCAGGTCACTTAATCCCATATATGCTTGCTAATTTACACATGTATAAAAATGTTCTTCTCCTAAATGTGATAAGGGATTCATATCCTGAAGAGGGTTCTCTCCTTTCCATGGTCCTATCCATTCTTTATTCCTTTTTTTTCACCAATATAGCTTTATATTGTATTTTATGTTTCCTTAATACTCATTGTTAACCTTGCTTGGTTCTGAGCTATAACCCTCCTAAAATCATTCTTTCAGGGCTATCTTTGTGTTTGTTCTATGCTTGTATGTATGTCTTTAGTCTATTGAATTTCCTGTGCCTCCACACCAATCTTTATGATCATCTCCCTCTTTTCTAGCTCATCTGAACTGTTTGTATTTGAACTATTAGGATGCCATTCATGAGAGCTTCCCATCTATCTCCTAGGGGCCAACTTCCCACTCTTTTTTTGGGTTAGGGGATTTTGCTTTATCTCTTTTTCCGTGATCTTTGCAATGAGTTCTTCTACAGTCTGAGCTATCTGTCAGAGAAATGATTCCCAGGCACAAACAATGCATCAAGCAATGCAATGAGTGAAGCTGCCTTTCTGTAAATGTGTTTCTTAGAAAAAATTTCATTATCAGAAAGGTAGAAAGAAGAGTACTTTTAGATGGAAGTTTAAGATGAAGTGAAAACTCTATCTCTGCCCTTTGCAGCAGGGAACATTCAAACCCTGACCAGTTGGCAGAATGTTTAGTGTCTATAGTGGTTTTAAAAATCTTATTTTTTCAAGAAGAATAGATGCTCTCATCCTGAACTAAAAGAAAAGGTTTAATCCCTGAACCCATATGTCACCTATATTGAGTCAAAATAGCTGTTTTCCTTAGGTTATTGCAAGTGACTACTTCTTCCCCCCATTTATTCATCCATCCATGCATCCACCCATCCATCCATTTATTTATTTTTCATTTACCTGCAAAGATAGTTTTCAATGTTCATCCATTTTCAAACTTTTGAGTTCTACATTTTCCCACCAACCTTCCTTCCCACTCCCCTCCTCATGGCAGCAAGCAATTTGATATAGGTTGTATGTATAAAGTTGTGTTTGACATGTTTCCATATTGCAGGTGACTAGTTGGTATTCATGTTAGCCTGCCAGTAATAGCAGAGAAATGGTCTGATGATGAGCAGAGCCATGTATATTCCAATCTTTCCTATCCTCTACCACACATCCAGCTGCTCTGTGTTCTTTAGGATGTGGGCTTGACTCCTCTAAGCTCATGCTTCTAAACATTCCTAAGTTGGGTTCCTGACCAGCCTCTTTCTTCTTTATAAACTCTTTTGGTTTGCAGGTGATAGATTGTAGAATTTGATTCTGGAAAAAATTAAGGTATTCAAAGCATACTATATTCATTTTTTAAAAATTGTTTTATTCTTTCTCATATTTTTCCTTTTAGTTCTGATTCTTCTTTCCCAACATGACTAATATGGAAATATGTTAAATATGGTTGTACATGTATAATCTATATCATTATTTGCTGTAATTGGGAGGGGGAAGGGAAGAGAGGGAGGCAGAAAAATGTGAAACTCAAAAGCTTATGAAAAAGATGAATGTTAAAAACTATGATGAAAGCTATGTTGAAATGTTGAAAACTATGTTGCATGTAATTGGAAAAAATAAAAAAATTAACATAAAAAAGAAACAAAAATGAAAGTTTCCCTGCCAAACAATATCTCTCCATTCCCCAAGCACATTCACCTATTACAACTCCATAGTCCTCTCCTGCCTTTTAAGAAACATGTACTATCATCTGGTTTATAATAATGATAATAATAGTCCTTGGTTTTCCAAGGCCATGACATCGGGGTGGTGGTGCCAAGACAAGTACATGAATTGGAGGTGAGTAAGGGGAAACTGTCTGTGTTAGGTCAGCAGCCTCACCTTCTCCTCCAGAGTCATCTGGTCAGATATGAATCAGCACAACTGGAGATGGCCCTGGATGTGATGCAGTGAGGGATAAGTGACTTGCCCAAGGTCACACAGCTAGTAAATGTCTGAGGTTGGTTTCAAACTTCCATCCTCTTGACTCCAAGGTCAAACAGGCAATAGTGCTGTTCTCTCCAGAGAAACAATAGCTATAGGAGAAGAGGGAGCTAATCAAATTGGATTCCTCCTTACTGGAGACCTTCAAGTCAAGACCAGATGTGGTACACCACTGGGTAGATGTGTGCTGCAAGAGAAATTTCTTGGAGATCCTTTCTAAATTTTAAATTTAAGAGTCTCTGTCTTCATTGTCTACACTCAGGCTTCATACTGAATATGAAGTATTTAATCACATGAATGAGTCTTGTTAGGGTTCCCACAAAGCTGAGGGGCTCTCTCTCTCTCTCTCTCTCATTTTCCCTGTCATAACAAGCACAAGGCCTTAAACAATAGGTGTTTGGTTTGGTAAATATTAGTTATATGAAAGCTTGGCCAGTGAACTCTGGTGGTTCCCTAATACTTTCAAGATCAAAAGAAATTCCTTTTATTTTGCACATAACACTAGATTCTACCTGATAATCTCTAGTATCACACTGTCATTGATGGGGTGGAGGTAAAAAGCATGTCTTAAGTTATGTCTTGGTTCCAGGTAAACTGTTGGATTTGCCTTTCTATGTCACTTAATCCTTCTATGCTGCAGTTTCTTCATCTGTAAAATGGGGATGTTGAGAGGACCAAAGGGGCATGAAAACATTTATTTTGTAATCCTAATGGGGCAGCTGTTTTTTATTACATAGATACATGAAGGGACTTGGGGTTTAAATGAGGGAAGAAGTCAAGTTGGTCCCATGGAGAAAGAACAAATAGGCCACCCATCAATAAGAACATGGTCCACTGTCAGTAAGGCGAGCTCTTAGAATAGGCCACCCACATTCATGTTCCTACTTGGAATGTGTACTAGCTGTCCTGATGGTAGAGCTCTAAGATTTACAAAAGGTTTTATATATGTCTTCTCATTTAATTCCAACAAGTACCAAGCCAGATAGGTGTTGGTGTTATCACCATTTTGCAGATGAGGACACTAAGACCTAGAGACATTAAGTCAAACAACTGGTTTCTGTGAACAGGTGGAGATTTGAGGGTTGGGTTTTCAGGGATTATTAACTTGGGATCTATGAATTCCTTTTAAAAAGGTGTTTTTGGATAACTATTGCTATATAATTGTTTTCTTTATAATTTTATTCATACTTTTTAATTTATTTAATGCATTTAAAATTATTTAGGAAAGGGGCTCATTAGTTTCAGCACATTGCATAAAAGGTCCATGATTCAAAAAAGATTAAGAACCCCTTCTAAAAATTAATAGGGAACCTTGAGTTTGTTCCAAGGAAGCTCAAAACCAAGGTTTACTTTTTGAGCCTAAAGGCAACCAACACTTTTCTGGGGTCAAGTCTTGCAGCTTGTCATTCTCTCTGGCAGTGTGTATTACCTGCTCAGGCTCAGAGACAGCTTCTAGTTTCTCTGGAGATTCATCTGTTTCAGGGACATCCCAAAAGGTCCTGTATCCCCCTCCTGCGTTTGGCTGAATTAAGATGCAGTGGGAGGAGGCTGCCAGCTCATCTTGGTTTCACGTCACTGATGAGAGTATGAGGATTGCCTTTTTAGCAGAATTCCTGGATCAGAGAATTTGTGAGCCAAAAAGGAGGCAGAAGAAGGATCACAAATATCTCGATTTTAAGGCTTTCAATGAAGACACTTTGTCTGACAGCCAACAGCCAGAGAATCCTGGGGAGACTTGTGATGCCTCGGATTGAAGCCTGGGGCTAAGAGCATCACTGCTGACTGCATAATTCCTTAGGGCTGGTGGCAAAAGCTCCAACCCTAGGCTCAGGCAATCCTAGATCTCACGGATTTGGGGATGGGTCAGAAGGAAATGATACAGTCTCAGAACTGAAGGTCTTGGTTTCTCCCACATTTAAAAGAAGCTCAATCTACCCAACCACCAGGATGTTATTTAGATCCTCCTCTTGCTGTGTTCTTCCTTCCTTCCTAGTGAGTGTGAGATAGCTTTGAAAGAAGGATTAAGGTTCAATGGATGCTAAGTATGAGTGACTAATTGGCTCAAAGAATCTCAGAATTGGGAGGAACTACAGAACAAGGATAAGAATAACACCTTTGTTTTTAAAAAGTATTTTGATAACTATAAATATAATTATCAAAATGCTTTTTTGGTTTTCTCTGTAATCCTTCCTCTGTGCTTTATTTTATTTACTTACAAGTTCCTTGAGAGAAAAAACTGTCTTTTACCTTTTTTGTTATCTCTAGTGACTTAGTTTGGCATAGTAGGTTCTTAATAAATTCTTGTTGATTGACTAAAGAGTTCATCATATTGCTGATGGGGTCTGTGACACAAAAAGAAAGGTTAAGAATCCCACTTTATGTGAAATAAGACAGTTGACCCTTAAGACTGCCTTCTACAGCAATTAAGTAGTCTGATGAATGGAGAACCTAGATTGGAATCAGTTTCTTTAATTGTAAAATAGTGATCATAGCACTTCATTGTAAATGATCATCTACAATAATCATTTTAAAGTGTTTAGTAGGATCTGACCCATCTGATTTTTAGCTATTACTATTATTACTATATCACTGACAAGCCATCATTCAAACTGTTAGAAGACCCATCTGTAGGTTGGGATGGGACATTTCTTGTCCAAACCATCTGGCTTCCTATTATTCTACTATGTTGCTGTAGTTCAGTTGTTTCAGTTGAGTTTGACTCTTCATGGTCCATTTGGGTTTTCTTGGCAGAGATACTGGTTTGCCATTTCCTTCTCTAGCTTGTTTTACAGATGAGGAAACTGAGACTAACAGGTTGAAGTGAATTGCCCAGGGTCACACAGCTAGAAAGTGCTTGAGGCCAGATTTGAACTCAGCAAGAGGAATATTCCAAACATCAGCCCTGGCATACTACATACTGTGCCACCCAATTGCTTTCTACTCTAGCATCACAGATATTGGAGATTCTCTTGATGTATCAACAGCCAAAAGCAACCTCCATCTCTATTAAGTTGAATGACATCGAAAACCCTTCACAACAGTTTGATCCTACCTTTCCAGCCTTAATATCCATAGTACCCTTCGGGAGTAGCCATACTGGCCTGCTTGCAGCTCCTCCCTCTGGCCTTCCATCTCCCATCGCCACACCTTTGTACATGCCATCCTCCAGGCTTGGAATGTACTCCCTCCCCACCTCTCATCTCAGAATTCCTAGTTAAATGCTACCTCCTACATGAGGCCTTTCCTGATCCCTCAGCTGCCAGTGCCTCTCCCCTCCCACATTACACTGAATTTATTTTACAGATATTTTGTATATCGTTATATAAGAGTGAGCCCCTTTCAGAGAGAAGTGGATCATTTTGCAGCTAGTAAAGGACCTAAGGCTTTGAGTGGTTCATCTACATATGAAAGGACCAGGCTTGCTGCTGAGCTGGCAGCAAGAGAGGAAGAACTTGCCCCTAGGGCAAAGACTGTTACTGTACCTTTTTCCTACCAGCTCACTCATAGGGACTCACAGGAGGAGAGGTTTTAGCTTAAAAAAAAACCTAGAAAACCTTGAAACTTGAAGCTATTTGGTTTTTTGTTGGGCAAGTGACCATCACTTAGTCATAGCTTTGCTTGCAGAGATGACGATATGGAAATGGACCAAACAGTTTTCTGACCTAGGTCAGTCAGTCAGTCAGTCAACAAAACATATATTAAGCTCTTACTATGGGCCAGACACTGGAATAAGTACAGGTTGTAGAAAGATAAGAAAAAGGGGCAGCTAGATGGCACAGTGGAGAGCATTTGGACTTTAGGCAAGTCACTTAACTCTGCCTCACATCCAGGACCATCTCCAGTCCTGATTTATATCTGGTCACTGAACCCAAATGGCTTGGAGGAGAAAGTGAGACTGGTGACTTAGCACATTACCTCCTCACTCAAATCTAATTCATGTCACGGTCTTCTTTGAGAAGAAGGACACGCACATCATTACTAGCTGTGTGACCTTGGACAAGTCACTTAACCCTGAAGGCTTTGAATCTTGGGGCCATCTCCAGTCATCCTGATTCATATCTGGTCACTAGATCCAGGAAAAAGTGAGGCTGGTGACTTAGAACAGCACCCTTTCTCTCAAACCTAGTTCACTTTCTTGTCATAGCATCACCTCCCTTGAAGTCATGGTCTTCTTTGAAAATGAAGGACAGACATTACTAGCTGTGTAACTCTGGGCAAGTGACCTTAATCCCTATTGCCTCACCAAAAAAGAGGAAAGAGAAATACATTTTTTTTAAAAAGATAGGGGCAATTAGGTGGTGCAGTAGACAGAGCATTGGCACTGGAGTCAGGAGCACCTGAGTTCAAATCCCATCTCAGGCACTTAATAAATGCCAAGCTGTGTGACCTCGGGCAAGTCACTTAACCCCATTACCCTAAATAAATTTTTTAAAAAAGACAGCCCCCTATCCTTGAAGACAATGCATTCTAATGGAAGGTTGGGGGTGGGGGGGAAGGTATGTGCATGGGAAAGGGGTTGGGATGTGGAAGGAGATATTATAATCTGGAGAACTGGGGGTGGCTGCTCAGGGTCTACCTCTAAACCTGAAATTCCAGGGAAAAACTCATCAGTGGAATGTGGAGGCAGCTGAAGCATGGTGTCAGTCTGGAAAATCATATGCAAATGGAAAAACTTCCTCTGCCAATGCAGGTTGGCACCTTCTCGCAATTTATAATCTCAGAGAGCTGTCTAGAGCATGGAAAGGTTGAGAGATTTGGCCAGGGTCACGCAACTTGTGTGCTTGTTAGGAGGTGAACCCAAATCTTCCTGGCTCAAAGGTTCATTCTCCAGTCATTATGCCCAAATCATCCTTTATAAGATGCAAAATGATACACTCAAATCCGAAAGAGGATCCTTATGTTTACATGCCTATATTCAGCTTCCCCAACAGAATGTAAGCTCTTTCCCAGCCCAATGTTTTCATTTTTACGTTTATCTCCATAATCAGTATCTAATAAACGCTTGCTTATTGATTAAACACAACTATAAAAGGCTGCCATAGCAGGATACAGGGAAACATGGATTTTGCTCAGCCAGTCACCAAGCTTTAATAGACATTTCCTATGTGCTCTCCCTGCTAAAGGGAGAGGGGTGGGGGATGAGTGACTCAGATGTGAGCTTTGTTTCTCTAAACAAACTCCAAATGGTCAATTTGAAACCCATCTTGTCATGGGTGAAGGAACAAGTAAGAAGAGATGAACTAGGGGCAATGAGTATAGACAGACCTTTCTGGGAATTTGGTCACTAGGGAAGGAAGAGAGTAAAGAATGAAAGCTTGAGAGTATGTCTGGGTCAAGGAAGGTTTTTTTTTTTTTTAATGTTTAGGGTGCAGGAGACATGAGAATCCTTGTAGAAAGTTAAAAAAGAAGCCAAGAGATACAAGGAGATTTAAGATGAGAAGAAATATTTGAGAAGACAAACTCTCAGGGGGAATTGATGGGGATTGGAATTGTAAACACGAAGGCCACCTTTTGGGGTGGCTAGGTGGCGCAGTGGATGAGCACCAGCCCTGGAGTCAGGAGGACCTGAGTTCAAATACAGCCTCAGACACTTAATAATTACCTAGCTGTGTGGCCTTGGGCAAGCCACTTGACCCCATTTGACTTGCAAAAACCTAAAAAAAAAAAAGAAGGCTACCTTTTGTTCAAATTTTGGTAAAATAGGAGAGAACATGAAATGACCAAGAAAGTTCTGAAATGCAGAAGAGGGAAGCAAAGAAAACTCACTGCAGATGACCTGGAAAATGCAGAAGGAAAAAAAAAAGAGGCAAGGTCCTCGGTTGAGGAATGAAAGAAGTAGTGGATAGGGCTCACGAAAAGAAGAGAAGGTATACTGAGTAAATATTAAGGATCCCCAAGCACCCCACCCCTTCCATTTCCACCCAGTGTATTGGTATCATCCATCTTCTATGGTTTACCATTCCAAACCCTATAGAGCTCTCAGGTTTAGGGAATACTTGAGTTAGTAAATAAATGCCTATTATTCAGGAATACCAGGCTGGACTAAACTTAGAGGATATTAGGTTTAAAGTTGAAAGGGACCTCTGAGGATATTGAATACTAGTGCTTTATTTTACAGGTATGGAAACTAAGGCACAGAGTAGTTAAATGTTGTATCCAGGATCAGAAAGCTAGTAACAATCTGAGGTAGAATTTGACCTCAGTTGTGTTAGACTCAAATAGAAAATGGGGCAACTAAGCTGGATCCCTGCAGGCTGCAGATACTAACCACATGCTAACATCATCTTTGTTTTATTGTATTTTTATTTATTTTGTTAGATACTTCCCAATTACATTTTAATCTTGTGGGAGTGTTGTGGACCTTGATACTGTATCATGCTGCCTCTAACGCTGTGAATGTGGACAATAATTCTGCAACCTTTTGCAAACCAAGTGAGCACTAGCACTTTATCCTCTTCCTCTCTCTCTCTCTCTCTCTCTCTCTCTCTCTCTCTCTCTCTCTCATCAGTCCCAAAGTCCCAAAGTTTCATCCCATGATGGCAGAGAGGAAGGCAATTTTAAGAGGATATCTAAATACTCAGCTCTGACTACCTGGAATGATGGGCCTTCGGGAACCTTTGGTACCCTGAGGTTGAGGACCTCCATGGGTCTGGTTAGGATTTGGAATACAAATACTTTTAAAGCCAAATTCTCCAACCTTGGGGACTTTGATAGATGAATTCCCTTTGGCAAAGGCCTAACCTGTGAGGTGTCCACAGGCTAAAAACTACCAACATAAGATGGATTCATGTGGACTTCTGTCTCAGACTCCTTTAGGAGTCTTTCTACCTTCTGTCTCTCCTTGCTCTACTATATATGTCACTTCATAATCTTCCTAATGTATAGAGCTTATCACATCACTCTCCAGTTGAACGTTCAAAAATATTCATTTGTTTTTCTTTCCTTATTAAGGAAAATGCCAGTACCTTGGGCTGGCATTCAAGGTCTACCATAATCTATCTCCAATCTGTCTTTCCATTCTTAATATATAATACTATCCTTCAAACACTGGATATTTTAGATGAGTGACTTGGTTCCATGTTTTCACTTCAATTTTCCTGTTCTATTCAATTCAGCATAGAGGAAACTGCTTCTGTTGGGC